>NC_135655.1:22225259-22825259 GCF_964188315.1 Podarcis muralis | reverse complement strand
CATGCAAAAGGTCCCTAGTCCAATCTCCGCCATCTCTCGCTAGAGTTGGGAAGGCTCCCTGTCTGAAAACTGCTGCCAATCAGTGTGGACAATATGGACCAGTGATTTGACTAAGTATATAACAGTTTCCTATGTTCCTAACTAAAGCTTTGGTGGTCATACTAAATACCACCAAATGAATACATGGATTCAACTGGCAAGTATGGATTTGAACCTAGATTATACGTTCAAAATCCAGCAGCCTACCTATTGTCAACACGTATTAATGACATCATCCCTAACTATAGCCATTTAGAATCATAAAGTTTGTAGTGACTCTGAGGATCATTTAGTTTTGTTGTTGTTTAGTCATTTAGTCGTGTCCGACTCTTCGTGACCCCATGGACCAGAGCACGCCAGGCACCTCTGTCCTCCACTACCTCCTGCAGTTTGGTCAAACTCATGCTGGTAACCTCGAAAACACTATCCAACCATCTCGTCCTCTGTCACCCCCTTCTCCTTGTGCCCTCCATCTTTCCCAGCATCAGTGTCTTCTCCAGGGAGTCTTCTCTTCTCATGAGGTGGCCAAAGTACTGGAGCCTCAGCTTCACGATCTGTCCTTCCAGTGAGCACTCAGGGCTGATTTCCTTAAGAATGGATGCATTTGATCTTCTTGCAGTCCATGGGACTCTCAAGAGTCTTCTCCAGCACCATAATTCAAAAGCATCAATTCTTCGGCGATCAGCCTTCTTTATGGTCCAGCTCTCACTTCCATACATCACTGCTGGGAAGACCATGGCTTTAATTTCGTGGCTGCTCATTTAGTTTAACCCCCTGCTAATGCAGGAAATCTGATGTTAAAGTATCCCTGATAGGTGGCTTTCCAGCCTCTGCTTAAACGCCTCTAACAAAGGAAAACAGGTCATGCCACCAATAAGTTATTCCTAACATTTAGTTGAAATCCCTTTGTAATTTAACCCATTGGTTTGGGTCCTACCCTCTGGAGGAACACAAAGTAGCAGATGCAGTTAACACCCTGAAACAGACATACTGAAGGACAGAACCATAACCAATATGCTACGATCAGACAAAGGCACTGTACATAATGAGTAGTCGAGTCCTAGTTCAAAGGAATTGATGCAATAAAATCCTACCTAAGCACTGGCCCGAGGTACGGTCCATCTCAAACCCATTTGAGCATTGTTGCTAAAAAGAGAAAAGAAAAGGACACTCAGTCAATGGAAACCTGGATAAACACAGATCAGAATGAATTAGGATTCTCCCTTCCACACTTCGGTGCTGAGTTGCAAAATTTGCAGCAGACACACAAATTCAGGTACCACTATAAGAAAGGTGAATGAAAGAACCCACAAGTGCCAACATGAAACTCCTAGTTGGCTGTGGTCCTAAACCCAAAGCATTCTACCACTAGAGAATATGCACAATAGAGATAAAATCACAGTTCCATTCTTTTGGGTCAGGGCTAGATTTGCTCTTGTCATTAAATGTGCAATTATTAAACTAAGGGCTCATCCACACTGCCATGTGGCCTGCCGCTTTCCCCCAAGAAAACCCATAGCTGAACAGTGAATTGAACCAAATGGCAATCAGGTTTTGCGTGGGTTGCCATTTGTCCCCATTCAGTGGTAAAGTGTGTGTTTTCTCCAGGAAAGCTGCGGGAAAAGAAAAGAAAAAATAAATAAATGCACAGGACAAGTGAAATGTGGAAGAGCACTAAATGTAAAACTACTGCAAAATTATCACACCATATCCTTAAAGGACACTCAAAGCATACCCACCCATAATCCTCAGAGCTGTAGTTTACCCCTCACAGAACTACAATTCCCAGCACCCATAACAAACAACAGTTGAAGTTTCTTGCACAGGGGGGGGGGGGAGGGCAGTGCTTTAAAGGTATAGTACATACACAGTCGTATTTTATACCTATGTCCCCCACCTCACCCCATTGCACAAGCTGGATTTTGAAGTTTTCAATATTCTGATATCCTTTTCAAAGAGAGAAAGAGAAAAGGAAGGAAAAAAACACAACAACAAATTTAAATACGTTTTTTAAGGTTTCTTTTTTTAAAAGAAGAAGAGGCTAAAAATGAGTTTGGTAAAAACTACTGTAGTTCAAAAGACCAGGTGGCTCAACTAAATCATTGGCTTTAGTTTCTCCAAATTCCATCATGCATCTTCTGGCAGACCATTAGAGGATCTTGCTGGGTGAATATGAGGTCTTCAGGAAACTACCCTCTCTCCCATCACTTTCCCACATTGTTCCAATGTTTGCCACTAGCACCGTTCAACTCTCTATAAATACAGCAATCTGCCATTTAGGATGCAAGCTTGTTTAAAGCACATGAAACTTAATAATTCCATTGTCTGGAAGCATAAATGCATTCGTTTCGTGGAAGGGACTTGCAAGGATACATAGCCAATCTATCAAAAAAAATAAAAATTGCAGCGTTTTTATTTACTGTACATCTCTCTTTTGTTGACTACAGTGGTACCTCAGGTTACATACGCTTCAGGTTACATATGCTTCAGGTTACAGACGCCGCTAACCCAGAAATAGTGCTTCAGGTTAAGAACTTTGCTTCAGGATGAGAACAGAAATTGTGCTCCGGCGGCACGGCAGCAGCAAGAGGCCCCATTAGCTAAAGTGGTGCTTCAGGTTAAGAACAGTTTCAGGTTAAGAACAGACCTCCAGAACGAATTAAGTACTTAACCCGAGGTACCACTGTATAGCCAGGGGAGCCATTTAGAAAGGATGGGAGAAGTCGCCCACCTAGAATCATAGAATCATAGAATCATAGAGTTGGAAGAGACCACAAGGGCCATCGAGTCCAACCCCCTGCCAAGCAGGAAACACCATCAGAGCACTCCTGACATATGGTTGTCAAGCCTCTGCTTAAAGACCTCCAAAGAAGGAGACTCCACCACACTCCTTGGCAGCAAATTCCACTGTCGAACAGCTCTTACTGTCAGGAAGTTCTTCCTAATGTTTAGGTGGAATCTTCTTTCTTGTAGTTTGGATCCATTGCTCCATGTCCACTTCTCTGGAGCAGCAGAAAACAACCTTTCTCCCTCCTCCATGTGACATCCTTTTATATATTTGAACATGGCTATCATATCACCCCTTAACCTCCTCTTCTCCAGGCTAAACATGCTCAGCTCCCTTAGCCGTTCCTCATAAGGCATCGTTTCCAGGCCTTTGACCATTTTGGTTGCCCTCCTCTGGACACGTTCCAGTTTGTCACTGTCCTTCTTGAACTGTGGTGCCCAGAACTGGACACAGTACTCCAGGTGAGGTCTGACCAGAGCAGAATACAGTGGCACTATTACTTCCCTTGATCTAGATGCTATACTTCTATTGATGAGGCCCAGAATTGCATTGGCTTTTTTAGCTGCCGCGTCGCACTGTTGGCTCATGTCAACCTTTCCCTTGTTTTTCAGACATAATGTAATGTAAATATTCTTTAGTAATGTTTGTCTCTTCAGTAATGGAGCAGGATAAAACAAAGCAAAAATGATGCACTTAACCCAACCTAGGTGGTGGTGCTTTTCTTGCAATTTAAACATGACTGTTCTCTAGAAACAGGCCTTTGAACTTTACTCTGCATCTTTCCCCTTCATTTTTAAATATCCCAAATGCCTGAAGAAGTATTCCCCCCCCCAAAAAAAACCTATAACATTGAACTCTCAACTTATCCCTCGGCTTTATGGCAAGGTACAGAAGTTCTATGAGATACCTGTCATCTATATCTATGGATATAAACCTTATAGAAGACACTCAGGGAATGTGAGTGGGGTCAGGAGAATTAGGTGCATTTTATTCTTATCCTTAAAGTGAGCCTTGCTTCCTCATGGCCTCACAACTGAAGATAAACCCTCAGGTTTCCTCTTCCCTACGGGCTTCAGGTGGGCTGCTTGCCATTCTTAGTTAACAAAACACTGCACAAACATTAATGCATTCATCAGTTCATTAGTGTGCTTGTACTATTAGTGCTCCCCACTAGTAAAACCAATTGTTTTTAATTGCAGGATTTCTCTGAGAAATAGAGAGGGGAGTTATTGATGGCGGCCATATATCAGCACCAGCTTCTACTTCAGACTTGCAAGGGTTTTTAGAGCTTAACCTTGGGGGGGGGGGGGCTAAGCTTGATGATGGAATACTTTGAGGTTGTTTCATAGAATTGTAGAGCTGGAAGGGAAGCCAGGGGGTCATTTAGTCCAACCCCCTGAAATGCAGGAATGCTTTAGCTGAAAGCATCCATGACAGGTGGCCATCCAACCTCTGCTTAAAAACCTCCACGGAAGGAGAGTTTCCAGAGTGGACTCGCTGCTCTAAACTTGTTGGGTGTGTCTTCACCCTTAAGGGAAAGAGGAAAGGGAACGTCAGCAGATACACATGTTATGAGCCCCTTATTTACATCCTGGAGAGGCTGGGCCACTTGGGATGAGCAGGGGGAGGAGTTCAAAATGGTGCCTGACAATGATTCTGGGGAGGGAACCTGGTTAGGACAGACTGTGGCCTGGCCCCTGACTCCCATCTGTGCATTGTGGGGAGGAGTCTACAGGTGAGGAATCTCAGCAGGTTGCCACCTAGCTCATAAGTACCAGCCTCAACTACTCTGCCACCAGCACTGCCCCTGGTGCCGCCAGAGCTTCAGCCTGCATCAGCCTCTACTGATATGCCCCCGCACACTGAGGAGGTGGCTGATGCCCAGTCTGATTTTTAGGTGGCCCTGCTGCCTCCTCTGTCACCTAGGGCACAGAGATGCTAGCACTGGCACAGACAGACAACTCAAGTACAGTTCCTCAGGTGTTTGCTTGCTCAGTCCAGAGCTGCATCCCGCTTGCTATGCTAAAGCCATGCATGCCCTGCTCCTTTAAAACAGTGGTCCTTGCTTCCAGAACATACTGGTCTGAGTAATGAAATCTATAGTAGGATCCGAGTCCAAGTCCCACATCCAGGACGGTTTGATCCAACCCACACCTTCTCAAGGTGCCGGAATGGATGAAGGTGCTGGGGGGCAGGAGCAGCTGCGATCATCGGTGTCTACTGAGCCCTCCAAGCCTTTGCCCAGGAGATTGCCACCCTGAGAGGGCAGCTTGTGTAAGCAGCTCAGCCAGCTGCCTCACCAGTCAAGACTCATCTGCCCACTGGTCAAGTTCCAAGGAAACTGGGAGCAGTTCATAGCATGATCCATTCATGTGTGTGAGGGCAGCCGAGCGGAAGATTCCCACCAAATACTCAGCTGACAGAGGTGTGTTCTGCAAAAAAGAGCAGTACCAGCTCCCGTCTCACTGTCCTATTATGGTACCATTGAAGCACTGGGAGAATTCATTGATACCAACCTCAAGTGAGGATCCATCCTGTCTTCCATGTCTCCTGCTGGAGCCCCGATCCTGTTCGAAGAAGAAATCAGGAGTAACAACTGCTGTGCGCTAAACAGGATTACCATCCCTAATCACTACCTCTGTTCACTGATCAAAGGCCATGCACCATCAATATCTTCACTAAGCTGGATCATAGAGTGGGCTACAAACTAGTAAGAATCCAAGAAGGGGATGAATGGAAGACTGCTTTACAAACCCAATATGGACATTATGAATACACTGTCATCCCATTCGCCTTCTGCAATGCCCCTGCTATCTTCTAACACCTCATGAGCGACATATTCAGATACTTTCTTGACAGGTTCGTGGTGGTGTAACCAGACAAAATCCTTATCTGCTTGGAGTCACCCCAGCTCCAGTGGTTAACAACAGGAAAATCTCCATGTCAAGCTGGAAAAGTGCAAGTTTGACCCCTCCAGCATCAACTTCCTTGGATACCTGTATCTCCCACCAAGAGGTAGAGATGGACCCATACCAAACACATGGCATGCTAACCTGGCAGTCCCCCAAAGCCAAACAAAAACTTGCAAAGCTTCCTTGGCTTTGCTAATGATTACTGGAGGTTTGAAAACCACCACCGCACTCACAGACTGTCTTAAGGGAAAGAAGTCATTTCAGTGGACAGCAGACACACAAAAAGCCTTTGAACACCTAAAGGAACCTTTTGTTTCTGAACTGATCATATTCTACTCAGATCTGTCCCATACCTTTGCTGTGGAACCTGATGCCTCTGATGTGGCTACCAGGGTGATTCTGCTGCAGGCTGAAGAGATGGGAGGAGGAGCTTGCCCCTACATGTACTACTCCCCAAAATTAACCCTGCCCAAACAGAACCACACCATCTGCTGCAGTAACAGCAAAGACACTTTCAAGGTGTGGCAACACACTATAGAGATCCAGATGGACCACCACATCTTAGGGATTGCCTGGCCACTAAATCAACGACAGTTCCACAGGTCACAGTTTTTCACCTGGTTCCATTTCAAGATCACCAACATACTCAGCACTTAAAATTGATGAGAGGATGCCTTCTCCTGCAAGCCGGAATACAACAGCACCAGAGCAGAGTGAGAGCCTGAACTGAACCCTTCATCCAGAGCAATTGATAGTGGACAGCTCCTGCCAACCTAGCAGTTTGAAAGCATGCCAAAAATTGCAAGTAGATAAATAGGTACCGCTCTGGCAGGAAGGTAAATGGTGTTTCCGTGCGCTGCTCTGGTTTTGCCAGAAGTGGCTTAGTCATGCTGGCTACATGACCCAGAAAAACTGTCTGCGGACAAACATTGGCTCCCTCGGCCAGTAAAGTGAGATGAGCGCCTCAACCCCAGAGTCATTCGCGACTGGACTTAACTGTCAGGGGTCCTTTACCTTTTTAAAGGAGCAACAAAGGTTCCTTTGTTGAGGAACAACAACAGCTTCAGACAGCATAAAATCCTGCACACAGTCACTCGTGAATTCTGGTGGCCAAAAATAAACCACCATGTAGAAAAATATGTGCAATAATGTACAAAAATTGTGTGACACTTGCTAGTGGGCTGGCCTGCCTCTTGTAACTACCCTCTACATCCATTGGACCATGGGAAATGGTTTCTATGGACTTCATCACTGAACTCAGCACCACATTACAATTTTAGTGGTGGTCGACACCTTTAGCAAGACGGCTCATTTTGCTCCCTTGCACTGGACTCCCAAATTTGTATACAACTGCATCTAGAACTCCGCTCAATAGACTCCATTCCTCACCAGCTATGGATTCCACCCATGCACCTTTCACTCATACTTTATTGGCTGCTTCAGCTACTGACTTTGTCCAAGAACTGCAAGCTATAGAATAGCTGCTACAAGAACTGGAAGGAGCCATGGCCACTTACATGAAAGCTGCTGATGTGCACTAACCACCTGGAAAAGACCACCTGAGCATGAAGCCGCAAGCTAGAAGGCCTCAGATTTGGGTCCTGTGTCGCTGAAGCACAAATCAACCTAGTCATATTCTGGTTACTTCTCTGGCTCTCCATGAAACTCCACCCTTATTATCCCTGCCCCCTCCACCACACCCATACCAATCTGACAGCAGCCCACCACCCCCAGTGAACATCAAGTGGGAAGAATAACTTGAAGTGCGACACATCTTAGACTTTAGATAGCACCACGGCTGCCTGCAATACCTGATCCACTAGAAGGGCTATGTCCCTGACAATTGGTCCTGGGAAGTTGATGTTCAGGCCCCTGAACTGACTGCTTTCCACATAAGCCCAAATCCGAAGGCTGAGAAGGGGTGAAGGGGGATGATGTCATCATCCCCATGGTGACATCATGGAGAGGCTGGGCTCACTGGGGTGAACAATGTGAGGAGTTCAATATGATGCCTGACGATGATCTTGGAGAGGAACCTGGTAGGGCCAGATCGCAGCCAGGCCCTGAGTGCCATCTGTGTAGTCCAGGGGAGAAGTCCATGGGTTAGGAATCCAATGCCATGGAGGGACCCAGTGTATTTCTGAGCTAATGTCATGCCTACTCTGCTCCTTTGCAACAGGAATACAAGAGGCGTCTCTACGGTTGGATCAACATCTTAGGTTGCCAAGCCATGCACCAGTGACCCTTGCCTTGCTTCCATCACATACTGAACTGAGCAATAAAGTCTATAGTAGAAAATGAAATCCAAGCCCCACATCCAGGACAGTTTGATCCAACCCACACCTTCTCAAGGTGCTGGAATGGATGAAGGTGCTGGGGGGGGGGGAGGCAGCTGCGATCATCGGTGTCCACTAAGCCCTCTAAGCCTTTGCCCAGGAGATTGCAACCCTGAGAGGACAGCTTGTGCAAGCAGCTCAGCCAGCTGCCCCACCAGTCAAGACTCTTCAGCCTGCCTGCCAAGTTCCAAGGAAACTGGGTTCACAGCGTTCATGGGCCAGTGTGATCCATGAATGCGTGTGAGAATTTCCTGACAATGCAATGAAGGTTGTGTTCATCAACACCCTGCTTGATGAGGATAACAAGGGGTGTGTTAAGTGTTGGCCCAGCATGTTGGCTTGCCTAGCTGTGCCATGCACATGTGGTTTTTTGTGGGGTTTTTTGAGGGACTATCAAGAGGACAGTGCTCTGTTGCTGCCCTAGGGACCTTTAGGAGATGGGCAGCATATAAATTTAATAATACTGGAAGACATCATATATACATTTACGAGCACAATTCAAAGTGTTGGTGTTGACCTTTAAAGCCCTAAACGGCCTCGGCCCAGTATACCTGAAGGAGCGTCTTCACCTCCATTGTTCTGCCCGGACGCTGAGGTCCAGCACCGAGGGCCTTCTGGCGGTTCCCTCACTGCGAGAAGCAAAGCTACATGGAACCAGGCAGAGGGCCTTCTTGGTAGTGGCACCCGCCCTGTGGAACGCCCTCCCACCAGATATCAAAGAGATAAACAACTACCTGACATTCAGAAGACATCTTAAGGCAGCCCTGTTGAGGGAAGTTTTTAATGTGTGACATTTTAATGTTTATTTTGAATCTTTGTTGGAAGCCGCCCAGAGTGGGCGGGGTACAAATTAATAATAATAATAATAATAATAATAATAATAATAATAATAATAATTAATGTCCAAGGCTGATAATGTACCGTACATTTAAAGCACATGGTTTCCCCCAAATAATCCTAGGAACTCTAGTTTACCCCTCACAGAGCTACATTTCCCAGCATCCTTAAGAAACTACAGTTCCCAGAATTTATTGTGAGAATGTCATATGCAAGATTAAAATCCATAAAATGGGCCACAGGCGCTTTCAAATTGCCTATCAGCAGTTTCTATCAGGACAGAAAAGTGAGCAGGCAATGTAGGTCACAGTCTTCCCCACCATGGTCACAGAATCACAGAGCTGTAGAGTTGGAAGGGACCATGTGGGTCATCTAGTCCAGCCCTCTGCAATGCAGGCATCTTTCACCCAATGTGGGGCTTGAACCCACGACCCTGGGATTCTGAGTCTCATGCTTTACCAACTGAGCTGCAGACATATGCACATCAGATGCATTTCTAATTAAACTGCAGCAATTATTTCTAAATTGTCGTCTTATACATATATAGTAGCATGTGGAATGTTTATGAAAACATGTGTCCTATTTTATCCTAATTTTTTGGCTATGTGTAAATGTCCACCATAGGTAGGTGAAGCAACTAGTGAGCAAATTATTTAAATTGAAAGGCAACAGCTATAATTTATTTAACAGGAAGGAGGGAAGAGGTGAGGGATGAAAAGGAACAGCTCAGGCAAGTATATGATTTTTAAAACGTTTCTAAGCAACGGAATAAAAGCAAAGTCCAGCTTTCAAGTCGGCCAGGTGAGCATTCAGAATCTCACAAACTTATTGCTGGCTTTAGGGCTAGGCCTCAGATTCTGTCACACACCTTGGCCTTGGAGCTTCTATGTGATGGCAAAAGGCATAAACTGTTGCTACTGTTTCTGCCAATATGGATCCTTTATTCCCTCTCTGTAATCTCCTCAGTCTCTCTGTCCTGTTCTCCTCAGAATCTCCATCTCTACCCCCATCTCCTCAGTTTCATATTGCAGTTCCTCAGAGCCAAAAAGAGAGAGACTGTGCTCCTAGCATCCCAGAGACAGCTATGCTACCAGGGTTCTATTATTATTATTATTATTATTATTATTATTATTATTATTATTATTATTATTATTATCCTGCAGTTCTCTGAGATGAGCCCAGGGCAGCAAACAACAAAGCGGCAAAACAATACAGTTGAAAATAAGCAACAGAAAGTCCCCTTGCTATTATCCCCCCTGTGCCTCCCCAAACTATTCTGGGGACCAACCTCCAACACTGCCAAACTATTTGTGGTTGGGGGCACATAGGCAGATGAGAGGGAAGGGGACTTCTGTCATACAAGTGGATCTCCTTGTGCTAACAGGCCAATGTCACTGACTGGAGACAAACCATCGCACATAAAAAAAATTTTAAAATATTATTAACAGCTAAAAAAAATTTTAAGACCATCTTAAAAATAAATAAATAAAAGCGGTCACATATTATTGTTTGTCATTCTCATCAAATGGTAGGCCTCTGGGCCTGGACCTTCTTTCATTTTTTAAAAAAACAACAAACTCTCTACTGTTTGGGTTTCACTGCACACCTTAGAATTCTGGCCTAAAGTGTGTTTTCCTATATATTTTAAAGCTAAAATAAACAATGGCCATTTGCTTCTGCCTTCTGTATTCTAGGGACAATAGTTTTATCAATAATCTCTCTGTCAACATATGTCTCTTGTCACAGCTCATGTTGCAGGGAATTCTGTCCTAAAGATGCGCCTGTAGGAAATACATTTGCCGCCATCTGGCAAAGGCGGAAAAGAGCAGCTGAAACTCCCTTGTCTACAAAACTGTTTAGGTGCCAGAATCCTGCCCTCTTTTTCACCTGATCACCATATCTGGTAGAGATATGTATTACTTCTGCCCTAACTACATTGCGTATTAGGTGATTGGCTTTGGGGCACGATTTTGATGAATCTGTTATGAACCTGGTTAGGATTTGGGTAGGCTGACATAAGGAACTGAATTACACCAGATCAAACTATTGGTCTATCAAATCCAAGATTTTGTACTTGAAGGGTGGGGAACTTGTGGCCCTCCAGATGTTGATGGATTACAGCTCTCACAATCCCTCAACAGTGACCATGTTGGCTGGGGATGATGGGAGTTGGAGTCCAACAGCCTGTAGAGGGCCACAGTCTGCCACCACTGGTCTACTCTGGCTGGCAGCAGCTCTCCATGGTCTCAGAAAGAGTGAGGCCTATCCCATGAGCCACTACCTGAGCCTTTAACCTGGAGATGTGTTCAATCACTGATCTATAAGGGTGTGGAGAAGATGTTGAGCTGAAGACAAGTTCTGCATAGCAATGCTGGGTTCTTACTAGTTTTTACATGGCTTTTACATGTTTTTTCTAAGTCAGTTTACCATAACTTCTACTTATTGATGCAACTATTGATTTTTGTTCTTACAAAGGCCATATAACACTATTATTATTATTATTATTATTATTATTATTATTATTATTATCCGCACCACCACCAAGTTGAATGAGAGAATAAGTCTAATGCAAATATCAGGCTCTGGTTCTGTCTTCACCCAAGCCAGCAGTGTAACACAAATCCAATATTACACTGTGTCCTGGTCTTCCTCTTTGGCAGTCCACGGTCATGAAATCTCTTTGTATAAAACGTTGAAATGTTTATGACATATCTTACCTGCGTCTTCCCACGACTTAAGAGGCAGGCAGCCACCATGAAAATGGTAATTATCCTGCAATAGGAACACAAACCTCATCATTATGCAGGACAGTGATATGTGTAACCCACCTGCTTTCTGATATGACCCCAGTGCACTTAGCCACCATTGCATCCAGAGGAGATCACTTTGTTGACTTTAATATGTGGCAAGCCAGCCCTGCTGTATTTGAGGCTGCTCTCCGCTGAGCGAGACTCTGGGCTTTTGCCTACAAGGGTCTGTCCTGACCATAATGTGCACTTCCTCTGAGGGCAAGTAATGCTGTCTTTCTCTGCATCAGGTGTGATTGCACAACACAGCAAAATTGCCACTCTGGCTAAATTACCCACTCCCAACAGAAGAATAGCAGAGCAGGGCAATGAAACATTCACTGAGTCAAGTAATACACAGCCGCCTATGAAAGAAGCATTCAGGAGGAGCCTGTGGCCTATTGAACAGTTCTTTAAAATAGAGTTGCTGGATCTTTAAGGGTCATCTTCTGGTTGTTCGGTCTAGGCAGAAACTGTGGGAAAACTGTGGCCCTCCAAGACATTGTTGGACTCCAGCTCCCATCAGCCCCAGATAGCATGGGATGATGGGGAATGTACTACAAAACCATCCACAGGGGCTACAGGTTGCCCATCTGTAGAGGATTTGAGCTGTGTGATCCTGCAGCTAGCAGGGAGTTGCTGTCCTCTGTTGTTTTGTATTTTTGGTCTTCCATTACATTTAGTGAGACCTTATGCTGCCTTTCATGTTAAGTCTATACTTAAAAGAACCCCTAATTTTATAGCACACTTTCAGATGGCACACAGTTTGAAAATCGCCGGCTTAATATCTGTCCTGTGTTTAGGTGCTGGATGCCAACTCTTCAAAGGTACAGCTCATCATTACAATTGATCATTAGGGTGCTGGGAATTGTAACTCTATGAGGGCTCTCCTAACATTTCTCAACACTCTTAACAAGCTGCAGTCCAAAGGATTCTTTGGAAGAAGCCATGACTTTTAAAGTGGTATTAGAGTGCTGACTATTTTTGAATACTTAAAATACAGCCGTCCCTATGCCTTGGAAATCAAATGTTTAAAA
Source organism: Podarcis muralis (assembly GCF_964188315.1). Lineage (NCBI taxonomy): Eukaryota > Metazoa > Chordata > Lepidosauria > Squamata > Lacertidae > Podarcis > Podarcis muralis. The sequence continues at coordinate 22,812,524 of NC_135655.1, read as the reverse complement.
TGTGAACATTATTATTTCTGTAGATTTGCTGTCATATAATCTTTCAGTCTCTCAACATAAAGTTTCTTGAACTTTAGTTCATACCGTATTTGTGTGATCTACTTTCCAGGAAAGCAACTTGATTACATTAGCTGACATAATCCATCATAATTTTTAGTACAAGCCCCATTGAAATTTGATGTATGAGAGAGCATGGTAGTTTAATGGAGCTTGTGCAAAACAACTTTTTGGTTGATTGCACCTTTATTAATATATAGCTTCTATGTCTATTTAACTGTTTGTGGGGGATTTGATTTAAAACATTTTCTAGGAAGGCCAATGCTTCAAAGAAAACTTTCCTCATTGCCGCTCCCAGAGTTTTCAACTCCCAAAGCACAAGTGGATGCTAACAGCATATTTTGTTCTCTCTGCCTATTACAGAGGAGGCAAACAATGCTGTTTTTAATTCTGACAGCAACTTCTTAAGCCCTTCAGAACACGATTCAGAAACAAAGCACACAAAAAACCAAGCAAATCCCTCCACTGGTAATCCTGTGCAGGCAGATGTTTGCTTGCTTGGCAGGCCTTTCAGTCATAGAAAACTAGAATTGTTCTCCAGAGACACTGCCTAGTGCTATGTCATCTGTCATTCAATGCTGAACTTTGTCTATGGAGCTCCTGGAAGCTTTCCAGTGAGGTAGTCCAACTTCAAAAATGTACACCCAAGTGCAGATTCATTCTGTAGCACAAGGAGAAGGACACCAAGCTGTTGCTCATATTACAAAGCAGCAAACCTGGGCTTGCCAATGAGAGTGTACAAGTAACTGGGCAATCCTGGATCCCTGATGAATATACCAGTATATGGCACACCTGTTTGTGACCACATGTTGGTTACATCCACACATTAGAACAAGCACACTTGCAAATATAACATAGGAAGATGACTGCTGGGTCAGACACAAGTTCCATCTAGCCCAGTTTGCCACCATGGCCAACCAGATGCACCCATGGAACCAGCGCATGAAGGCAAAATTCCTCCTTTGCTGGTGCAACTGGTATTCAGAGTTAGACCTTTCTTGCTTAAATGGCCCTGAAGGAGCTCTGTTCCTCTGTACTGAAAGTGCAACACATAAAGCTCTGCTCATCAACACTTTTGAGGGTGGAGGAGGAAAGAGGTTTCAGAGTCACCAGTCAACAGCAAGATTAAGGATTTGGCTTAATTCCTAGCTGCATGTAACTGACCTTGTGCATATTATTCACCTCTTGCCTTCCTCTTCCTCCCTCTGTCATTTTTCCCCATTCAAAATTTACATTGCAAGCTCCTTGGGGTAGAGACCTGACTTTTTTTGTTTGGCCTCCTCTGTAAAGCACCATTTACAGGGAGAGTGATATAATCTTCTTCATCAACAACAAATCCCCGAATTTCTGTATATCTCTTCAGTGTCATGTTTCCAGGTTTACTTTATTTACAATCCCTATCACTTCTTCCAGACAGCTATTCTCAAGAGATCTGTCACATTTATCAGCTGGAGAGGCTGGCTTAGCCACCAGATGCAATAGCAGTTAAATAATAGTGAACGATGAAATCAATTTTTTTTTACACATGTTTGCACAGGGGGGAAACCCCCTTTAAGATCCACACTTTCTATGAGTTACTGCAGCTATCAAGGGCAAAAAGAGAAAAGAGTGCAAAGGAAATTGGTAGATGCTACGTATACATCATGCTACAGAATAGTCTGTTTCCCTGCTCTCCCTCCTGTTAGTTTACATACAGTTTTAGCAAATGTGATAGGAGAAGAGACATCAGCTATTAAGCAAGGTTTGCATTCAGTAAACACTAAGAGAGGGAGAGAGAGAGAGAGAGTGCATAGGACCTACCTTTTTAATCCTGTCATGTCCAAAACTGAAGAAAAAAGTTGAGCAGGGAAAATAATGTGTGCACAGCTGAATAGCTGAAAAATAGTTTTGCACATTAAACCTTTTGCCAGAACGTTAGTCCTGCCATCATTTATATTCCACAGAATGAAAGACCCAAAATCATAGAGAAGCAGAAAGAGAGAGAGAGAGAGAGAGAGAGAGAGAGAGAGGGAAGGAAGGAAGAGGAGGAGGGAGGGAGGGAAGGAAGGAGGGGAGAAGAGTGAAGGAAGAAGGAGAGATCTGCTCCTCCTTAGACACTGGAGAGAATACAGCAAAAGCACCTGGTTTTGCTTAGTTCTCTTCTGTAATTCAGCATTAAACCAATTGGAGGAGGAATGTTAAAAATGAACACTTCATTTTCTAAGTATGTTAAACAATGCAAATGGGAGGCCTCAGTCTGGGGACAGCTGTTTTAGATTAGAGAGCTCACCAACTGGCTAGACTCCTCACAACACTCCTGAGGAGCCTGCCAGGATTAAAAAAAACCGCTCACAGTTTGAAGAGAAGCCTTTCCCGCTGCAAATGTTACTGAGGAGTGTGCCACGGGAGGAACAGCAGTACTGGCATGGGGCAGATAGAAAGACGTCCTCAAGAACTAATCTTGATTATGTCTCATTATCTTATGCCTTCCTAAACAATTTGTTGCCGACCAAATATACCAAAGAGAGCTTCAACCATCTGATGGGCAAAGAATGAATTCCTTCCTTGAGTTCCTTGGAGGAAAGGTAGAATTAAAATGTAATAGCAAAATATAGTAAATAAATACAAATAAATTCTTCTTCTGATCACTCATAGCTGAATAAGATTGTCTTCCATAAATATGGTTTTAAAAGTGAGTCCGTAAGTGACTGTAGAGGCCAATTCGGGATCCATATGTTCTTCCACAGTGGGGACATTGGTTTCCGGGCGGGAGTTGATCATGGTGTGGATTTGCCAAGTGTGCCTTCCTCTTAGTGTGTTTCTCCCTTGCGTTCTGAGTTTGAGCATCTTCAAAGCCTTGGTAAAGGCTGTTCTCCAATTGGAGCGCTCGCAGGCTAGTGTTTCCTAGTTGTTGGTGTTTATACTACATTTTTAAAGATTTGCCTTGAGAGTCTTTAAACCTCTTTTGTTGACCACCGCCATTACAATTTCCATTTTAAAGTTCAGAATAGAGTAGTTGCTTTGGAAGACAATAATTAGGCATCCGAACAACATGACCAGTCCAACAAAGTTGATATTGAAGAATCATTGCTTCGACACTGGTATCTTTGCTTCTTCCAGTACATTGGCATTCGTTTCCTGTCTCCCCAAGTGATGTGTAAATTTTTTTGGAGACACTGTTGATGGAATCTTTCGAGGAGTTGGACATGACGTTTATAAGTAGTCCATGTTTCACAAGGTATATAGGCAATACTGCACTAGACAGACAGTATATGGCTGCTTTCTATGTATTGTTGCATGCCATCCCAGCCTCTGAGGGGTTCCGGACACTTTCCCAGGATTTGGTTTCCTTGGAATGATATATAGTTATGATATATAGTTTATCTACACAAATATACAACTTGTAGCTAAGATTTGGGGTGGGGGGCTCACAGCATTAACATCCGGACCTAGAAGGTCTTGCCTCTCCCAGAGTCACAGCCTTGGAATCAAGCAAAAATGGCTCTGTCTTTAGCTGCTGCCTGCTTCTAGCACTGCCTATTGCCTTTCTAAGTAGCAGCTTGTTAGAGGGCAAAAGTTCCATTCATTTGCCCAGAGGGTACCGTCTCTTCTCCTTTTAGACTAATGGTGGTCCTTAGGTGGCCATTGTCTCATAAACTTGCCTGACTAGTTTAACTATTAATAAACCTTTACCTGCATTCAAGAAACATGTAAATACTTTAAAAAAACAAAACAGGCTTTGGGCCAATAATTTTATGACATTTCTACATTGTTTTAACTGCTGTCTGCAATATGATATAGTGTTGTTTTAAATCACTATTTGGTGTGGTGTTTTTTTATTGTTTGTCGTAATGTTGGCAATATACCCATATCCTTTTAAAATTCATTATTCCAGAAACTACATGAAGTTCAGAGATAAGTGCAAATTGAATGGATTTTCAGATAAGAGACTATACTGACTCCGCATAAACGGCAAGCCAAGTCCCGTTCGTGTACGCAGTCTGACTGAATAAACTTTAAATGCCTCTAGTCCATCCTATGCTGGTTTATAGCTAATATTAGGTATACAATATCAAATTAATCCACTGTTCCCACACTGGTTGAACTTTGACTGCTAAAATGCAATCTAAATTCTGTTTTGCAGTATTTTTTGTAAGATACAGATTCTCACCACTTTTTTGCTTGCTCTATGATACCTATCTGGGGTGTATGGGATATCAGGGGAGGGGTAGTACCACTGGTGAGCGACACGCTAGGCACCTTCTGGGATTGTTTGTTCACCTTTGACCCCCACCCTGCACGGAGCTCTCACCTGTGGCTCCTAGAAGCATGCGATAGCAGCCACATCTCGGGAAATGGCTTTCAGTGGCCAGCTAAAGCAGGTGAAGTGAACCAATGGTTCTCAAACCCTCTGGAGTTAGAGAGGTTCCCCTGCATGCGATGAAGACAGGCTTCTGCAGATTGCATGGACGAGACCAATAGTGGGTTCCATTGTCAAGAAGGTGGGTTCTGCATGTAATGTAGAGGGAAATGAGGGGCAGATGTGGCTCATCAACCTGCAAAGCTAGCCCATCTAGGAGAAGGAAAACTGATCTGAAAATTCTGCTGACTTGTGGGAGAAGAAAAGGCTAAGGAGCAAACCCTACACAAATCTTCAGTGGATTCAAAAGGACTGGAGCAAATTTATATTTTATATGAAAGAAAATTGTAAACATTTGAAAAGGTTTGTAGAGGATTGTTGAAATGTTTGGTAATGTGAAAATAAGGAGCTGTTTTACATATAAGGAGGTGAACGTCAAAAATAGATATAAGGTAAAAAAGTGGCTATAGAAATGCGAAGAATTGGTAAAGATGTTTGAAAGTCAGAAAGAGGGTGGGAAGGAGGTCGATGCTTTGTGTGAGCAATGTTTTAAGTTATGGATTTGTGTAATGAAATTGTAATGAAATATGGAAAACTCAATAAAAATTATGTTAAAAATCAAAGAAATCTGGAGTGGAGTACCTAAGATGGTTAGGTGGTTCCTTGGCTTGTATGCCTCCTTGTGGCAACTCCTTCAGCTAAGCAGGTGCTTGGACTACAACAGCGTTTTTGCCTTTTGGAGAGTGTATGTGCACCTTGCATAAGCTTGTGCATGAAAGCTGCTAGATATTAAATCTGGGAAGAGAACAGATACATAGTGTCTCTAATCTATATATGCATAAATGCACAGCCATTGAGCCTAAGGTTGGAATCTTAAAACGATCTATCTGGGCCCCACTGAACTTAATGGGGCTTACATCTGAGTAGAAAGGAAAAAAAGATTGTGTTGTCGAGGCACCAAGTAGTGCACAGACTATAATTTCTTATGCTACAACTCGTGAGCTTTATTTTGGTATAGATATCATAGGACAGGAATGCACTTCCGCTTTTACCACAGCTGCAACAGGGTGAGCTCTGACTGCAGTAAGCAGGTCGGGGCGTACACCGGTACTGCGAGGGGCAATGTTTGGCTAAACGACCCCTGAAAAGGCTTGGAAGGAAGCTCAAGTCAAAGGAACTTCGGTAGTGTCTTTTTGGAGTCCCGGCACCCCTCGCCAAAAGAAAAAAACGGCTGAGGTGGGGGGGGAATCCAGGCATAGAGAAGAACATCAAACAGACCGGTGAAAAGCCTCACATCACTGAAGCAGCGACAAGATGGTAAAATCTCTATTTCTATATTAAAGTAAACGTAAAGTGGTAGCAGCAGCAATAAAACCTAAAAGGAAATAAGACAAGGGGGGAAAGGGGAACTCGGGGGGGGGGGGATCCCTCACAGAGCGAGTAAACCCAAAACAAGATAAAGAGTAAAAATAGCGGAGGAGAAGTAATGCTACCACAAAAGTAAAGAGAAGACAGAAGAACAGAAAAAAATATGGAGAGAGTGTTAAGAAATCACTCAGATTGCAATTAAACTATTTGAAAAGCACACTATCTGAAACGGACTTACTACAAAGTGCAAAGCGGTGCAGGCTGCCTGTTGTTGGAGCTGGGCGGAGTAAAGCAGCTGCTTTGAAACTGAATGTCCTTGAAGGAAAGATAAGGACAAAGGAATAAGGAATGCTGTGGGGGAAAGGAGGGGAATTTAACAGATAAGATAAGATGGCATTGAGGGTCTGAAGACGCTGAGTAATCATCAAGAAGGAGGAAGGAGGAAGAAGGAGGAAGTGACGAAGACAAAATAGTGAAAGAGAGGATTAAAGGAGGGCAGAAGCTGGCAAGCTGAGTAAATAAGAAGCAGTGACACCCAGTGGACAAAGTAGGAAAAGCCGTAATAAAGGAAAATTGAAACAATAGAAGGACATCTGGTGGTTGAAATAGAGAACGTAAAATGTCTCGTGCAATTAAAAAACAGACGACTGGAACTGGAAGTCAACAGCAACAATTAAGAAGAAACTCAGGCCTTGAAGACATGGATTTGAGGGAGATTATTAGTTTGAAATTGGACATGGGAGGATTGAGAAGAGAGTTGGAAGAAAAAATCAATACAATTGATGGAAAATTAGAAAAATTAGAAAACACAATGAAAAAAAAAGAAAAAGAAAATGAAGAAATAAAGGAAAAATTAACAGAAGTCTTAGAAGGAATGAAGGAGACAGACAAGAAAGTACAAGAAATTAAGAATAAAAATCAACAAATGGAAGAGATGGTGAAGAACATTAGCAAAGAACAAAGGAACAAAGAAAAGAAATGGACAAATCAAAAAAGGAGATGGAGGAACAAAAAGCAATCCAGGAAGCTACTGGGGATGCGCTAGCAATGATACACATGCAGATTAAAGAGAAGACCATGAGATTCAGAAATGTTCCAGAAGAGGAGAAGGAGGATATTTGGAAGAAGATGACTGAAACCTTAGCAAAGTGGCTAAGGAAACAGGAAAAACAGGAAACAAACAGGAAAAAGACATAATAGAACAGACAGAGAAAATCTTCAGAGTGAACTCAAGGAAAGCAAAAATGAACAAATGGCCAGCACACTGCATCATTGTATTCACATCGAATTGGATGAAAGATAAGATCCTCCAAGCAAAGAGTAAGAACAAATTAACCATAGATGGAAAGGAAATAATAATTTTACGGGAGGTCCCACCCAGGCTGATAAAAAAGAGACAGCAATTCCAATTTCTAACAAAAGCACTAAAGGCCAAATCAATATCCTTCAGATGGGAATACCCAGTGGGGATTTCCTTCAACTTCAAAGGAAAAAGAAGACGATTTGAGACATTTGAGGAAGCAGACATGTTTTGGAGGAAGTAATGAGGCGAATTAGGAGGAGGGAAAAGTGAAGTAAGAAATGAGGAAGGAAGGAAGGGAGAGCTATCGGATGAGGCGGAAGAAGAAGAAAGAGCTCAGCAAAGGGTGGAAGAATAAAGAACTACGCCAGTAGTAAATAATCAGACCAATAACTATTACAAAACCCTTCTCCTTTACCACTGCAGATAATTTAAACTTTTTTCCACTAACTTTATAATTTTTTAACTAATAAAGAATGAAATTTAAATTGTTATCTTGAAACGTAAATGGTTTAAATAATAGGAGGAAGAGGCAGAAAATAGAATGTATCTTACAGAGGCAGAAGTGGGACCTTGCTTGTTTACAAGAAACCCACATCAATACTAAGCATAAAAGATTATTGGTAAAACCAAAGTTAGGGGAAGAATTCATTGCATCTGATGTAAGAAAAAAGAGGGGGGTTGTAATGTATGTTAAAAACAAATATGAACCAGAATTGTTATATGAAGATAAAGAGGGGAGGATTGTAATAGTCAAAATATCACTAGAGGGGGAACCAATTGTGGTAGCGGGAATGTATGGATCAAATAAAAGAAAATCAGAATTCTATGTTAAAGTAAGATCATTATTAATGGAATATATAGATATGAGAATTATTGTGTTAGGGGATTTAAATGGAGTAATGGAACCAGAACTGGATAGACCGCAGAAGAAGAGGGGGGGGAATGAAGGGAAGCTGCCAAAAAGCTTTGTGGAAATGGTAAAGATTTTTGATTTAGTGGATATATGGAGATATAAATATCCTGTCGAAAAGGAGTTCACATATTTCTCAGAACCCAAAAATTCGTATAGTCGAATCGACAGTATATGGAAAACTAAGGATATGACAATTGAAGCAGAGATATTACCAAAATACCAAAGAATATTACCAAAATATTACCAAAAACACTTACAGATCACAATCCAGTATCATTAACTCTTAAAGGAAAAGAGGAGAAAGGGGGGGAAGGTGGAGAATGAATGTTTTCTTATTAAAAAACCAAAAAGTAATACAAGGAGCCAGAAAGTTGATAAAGGAATATTTTGAAAATAATTGGAGGAAAGGGACAGATGTTAAAACAGTGTGGGATGCTGGGAAGGCAGTTGTTAGGGGATATTTCATACAACAAAACTCAATAGCATATAAGAATAAAGAAAAAAAGAAAAGGGAGCTTTTAGAAGAAATTAAAAGGAAGGAAAAATTGGCCTATGCAAGCAAAAATAAAGAGAGATTAAATTACTGTGAGTAGAATATAATAAAATTATAGAACAGGAGGTAGAACAACAAATCAAATTTTGGAAATATAAAAATTTTGAATGGGCAAATAAACCAGGCAAGATCCTTGCCTGGCAATTAAAGAAACAAAGAAATGAAAAATTAATAAATAAAATAAAAGTAGAAGAGAGGAGAATAAGGGATATGACAGAAATTAAAAAAGAATTTGAAAAATATTACAAAAAATTATATCAAAAAGATGAAGTGCCAATAGAAGAAATAGAGGAATATATAAAGAAAAATAAATTAATAGAGATAGCAGAAGAAGACCATAAATTATTAAATGAACCAATATCAACCGTAGAAATTAAGGAATCAATTCAAAAATTAAAAATAGGGAAATCCCCAGGTCCAGATGGCATACCAGCAGAATACTACAAAGAAATGTTAAATGAATTAATCGGCCCACTAAAAGAAGTAATAGAGGAAGCAGTAGAGAAGGGGAATATTCCAGACTCTTGGACTCAAGCGTATATAATGCTCCTGCCAAAACAAGGTACGGATTTGGAATCCGTCTCAAATTATAGACCCATTTCATTGTTAAATTTGGATTATAAAATTTATGCAGGATTATTGGCTAACAGGTTGAAAAAAATTATAGGAAAAATAGTACATAAAAATCAGGCTGGATTTGTGGAAAGTAGACAAATAAAGGATTATATTAGAAATATAATAGACATAATGGAATATCTACAAGTAAGAAGAGATAAACAAGCAGCCCTGATTTCAATCGATGCGGAGAAGGCTTTCGATAAAATCTCATGGGAATTTCTGAAAAAACTATTAAAAGAATTGTGTCTAGGTGAAAAATTCCAAAAAGGTATAAATGCAATATATAACCAACAGAAAGCAAAAATTATTATTAATGGAGTTTGGAGAAGAAATCAACGTCTTTAAAGGTACAAGACAAGGATGCCCCCTATCCCCAATGTTATTTATAATAGTATTAGAAGTTCTATTAAAGAAAATAAGGCAGGACAACCAAATAAGAGGAATAGCAGTTGGTTGAAAAAGATACAAGTTAAGAGACTTTGCAGATGATGTTATGATCACAACAGAAAATCCCCTACAATGTACACCTAGAATATTGGAATGCATAAACGAATATGGCAGATTAGCATGATTCAAATTAAACTATGGGAAAACCAAAATATTAGTGAAAAATATGGAAGAAAAAGATAAAGTGAAATTACAAGAAATTACAGGATTGGAAATTAAAAAGAAAATAAGGTATCTTGGAATAAATTTAACAACAAACACTAGAGATTTAAGTAATGAGAACTATGGGAAAACATGGAATGAAATAAAAAATGATTTGCAAGTATGGGGAAAATTAAATCTTTCCTTACTAGGGAAAATATCGGTGATAAAGATGAACATATTACCAAGGATGATGTTTTTATTTCAAAGTATCCCAATACTAGGAGATAAATGTTTTAATAATTGGAAAAGAGATTTGGCTAAATTCGTATGGTCAGGGGAAAAGCCAAGAATAAAACACAAAATAATGATAGATAAGAAGGAGAGAGGAGGATTTGGTCTCCCTGACATGGAGTTATATCATGATGCGGTGGGTCTGACCTGGCTAAAAGAATGGATCAAATTAGATGACTCGGATGTATTGGATTTAGAATTGGAATTAAAGGATTATACAGAAATTAAAGCTCATATTAGTGATTGGTTCCAATATATTCAAATTAAGTATAGATTAGCGAAAGACAAAAAGTTAGGATTTGAAAATGAAATATCAAAATTCGATAAATACTTAATACAAGAAAAATAAAAAAATATATCTAAATTGTATAATCTGATCTTAGAGTAGGAAACAAAGGATGAATTGGTTAAAGCATCAATGATTAAATGGGCGCAAGATATCGGGGAAAATATTATGTTTGAACAATGGGGAAAATTGTGGAAAGAAGATATGAAATTCACTATGTGTTATATATTGAAAGAAAATTACCTCAAAATACAACATAGATGGTATTTAACACCTGAAAGAATAGCAAAAATGAATAAAAATTGTAGCGATGTCTGCTGGCGATGCAACACTGGAAAAGCTACTATGATACATATATGGTGGAATTGTTTAAACATCAAACAATTTTGGGAAACAATATATAACGAAATGAAAAAAATGTTCAGATATTCATTTAGGAAAACACCAGAAGGTTTTCTATTGGGAATAGAACCAGGAAGCCTAAAGGAAGAAGACAAGACCTTATATTTATACGCAACAGTAGCCGCAAAGCTATTGATTGCGAACAATTGGAAAAGTGGTATTGTACTGACAAAAATAGAGTGGCTAGCCAAATTATTGGAGTACTACAATACAGTGGTGCCTCGCAAGACGAAATTAATTCGTTCCGCGAGTTTTGTCGCCTTGCGATTTTTTTCGTCTTGCGAAGCACGGTGTCGGGAAAGTTTTGGAAAAGCTTCAAAAATCACCAAAGTCTTTAAAAACCTCAAAAAAGGCTACCACACCGCGTGCTATGAGTTGCTCCTCGAAGTCAAGTCGCAACTGTATTAACGGTGTTAAGAAAAAGGAAACAAACTTGCAGGATGTTTCCGTCTTGCGAAGCAAGCCCATAGGGAAAATCGTCTTGCGAAGCAGCTCAAAAAACAAAAAACCCTTTCGTCTAGCGAGTTTTTTGTCTTGCGAGGCATTCGTCTTGCGAGGTACCACTGTATATCCAAAACAATAGGAGAAATTGGAAGGATCTCAAAAGAGAAGACAGATAGGGACTGGAAGGTGTTTGAAGGATACTTGCAAAATCATTATCGAAAAATCAGAACTCCTATTAGAATAAACAAGTTCTGTTTCAAATACTGAAATACTAAATAAGATGGATAACAATGTGTAATAGAAAAAGAAGTATGAAATTAGGTTAAAGGTGTGTGAAAGAAAGTAATAGAAGAAGAAATTGCAATTGAGTAGATTGGAAATCCAACACCAAGGTGGGGTGAGGGGTGGTGGATGGTGATGGGGAAAGCAATTATTTGTGGGATTGAATGTAAGTATGTTTGAACACTTTTAAGGATTGTATGAAATGTATGTTTGTATGCTTGTATATTTGTAATATATGTGTATTAATGAATTATCTTAACAATAAAAACTTGTTGTTAAAAAAAAAAAGGAATGCTTTTTGTACCAGAAGCCTTCTGCTTTTAAATCAGGGGAGCTACTGCAGAGTAGATGAATGCAACATGCAGCAGATGGACAGGTACAATCATCAGTGTGGGAACAGGGGTGTTGAAAGGAATTCATATTTTTATCTGTGAAAGGTTGGGATGATATGCAATTCACAACCACCCTTTGTTCCTCTTGAGCCCTCCAGTCCAGAACTGTGTTGCTGAAGAGGTTTTATTACACTAAAGAGCACCTGGTATTTAACAATTTGGGTGGATGAAAATCTTAACACTGTTCGACTTCATAGCCTTTGTTGAAGCCACCTTCTTCATTTTCATGATTTTTCAAATAGGTATTTTTAAAAAATAATTCCTTTGCAAACTACATTATAATGCAACAAGAGGATGCCTGCTTTGAACAAGGCAAATATAATTCTGTATCTGTTGGTCAACAGTTTTGTCCCAAACTCATCTTCTATTCCAACCCCTTTATCTTTCCCTCCTGCTATCAAGTATCAAGTACCTCTTTCCCTGACCCTTTAGTTTATCACTAAACATGCATATTATTTAATAAAATTCACAAAGTGACTAGAATAAGACCAGCCCTTTTACCATTCTGCCAGAGGTTTATAGCCTTTGTGCACTCCTTCAGTTGAAAGGAATGAAAAGGGATCATGACACATTTTTAATATTTTAGGTAGGAGAGAAATAGGAGTCTGCAAACTTTCTCCACAGAATGAACTTGAATAATCTTATCTGCAGTATTAGAGCCTTGAAACAATTTTGCATTCATGTGCATTTTTAGAATGCTGCTGCCTGGCACATAACTTGGTACACCCCTAGATTTGAGGGTCTTTCTCTCCATCCTTCAAACACAGCAGCTTTGTGAACTGGTACCTGCATAAGCCATTGAGTAATGAAACTGAACAATGACTTGTGGATGGAAGACTAGCTCCAGCAATCACTATGTAAACACAATGAAGTGAAGAGAAAAAGTGTTCCCCGAACTTCCACTTAGAACAGAATTAATTTGCAACAGTACCAGGGAAATACTTTTCACAAGCAATTGCAACCTAGTTTATACAGTTTATCAATGCCAGTGGCAAAATAAAAGGTAAAGGTAAAGGTACCCCTGCCTGTATGGGCCAGTCTTGACAGACTCTAGGGTTGTGCGCCCATCTCACTCAAGAGGCCGGGGGCCAGCGCTGTCCGGAGACACTTCTGGGTCACGTGGCCAGCGTGACATCGCTGCTCTGGCGAGCCAGAGCCGCACACGGAATGCCGTTTACCTTCCCGCTAGTAAGCGGTCCCTATTTATCTACTTGCACCCAGGGGTGCTTTCGAACTGCTAGGTTGGCAGGCGCTGGGACCGAACAACGGGAGCGCACCCCGCTGTGGGGATTCGAACCGCCGACCTTTCTATCGGCAAGCCCTAGGCGCTGAGGCTTTTACCCACAGCGCCACCCGCGTCCCAGTGGCAAAATAGAATGTGCAATTACTTACGCTGCACTACTTCATCTGCATGGCATGCATGAGACAAACATCTTTAAGGACTTTGTAGTAAGTTACTAAACTCACGTTCTGATTAGCCTAATTCACTAAGGCCATTTCGAACTAAGTGTGTGTGGCTTTACCTTTAAATTATCGTTTATACAACATGTAGACCAACAAATTGCAAAATTCAGCTCATGCTGATGTAGTCCTAGATATGATATTACCATATCTTCAAGATGATCAATCTGATATTAACAGTTGGGGTGCTTTTACTGACATTTTTACTGTATAAGGCTGTGTTACCTTTCAGTTTTTGCCAAGTCTGCAGATACTTAATGCAAAAATCTACCATTCATTGGTAACAGTTACTACAATATTCACCCATTGATCTTGAAATGAGGCCACATCAAAGTTGGCTCAGATATACAACCCGATCCAACTCCTGTTGTTCATAATTATTTGCAGTTACTTGTGGCAAACTATGGATGTGCCTAATGCACACACAGTTGACAGGTGTGAAAAAGTGTCTGCATACTGATTCAAATGTGTATCCAACTGACACCCATGACCATGTATCCACATGCAATAAGTTATTGATCTGTACTGCTTCACTCTTAATCAGATGTACATTTCTGATATGCACCCACATTCTAGCACAAATAGCCATGTGCACAAGACAAAAATATTTTATCCAACTACTTGAGCCAAGGCAGTTGCATGGTTTTCAGGTTTTCTTCAGGCAAGAATAAAAGAAGTTTTCTTTACAAAATTTCACTTATTGGAAGTGTTCTAATAGGACAGGGTATAATGCACTCTGTGCCGGAGCGGGGAGAGGAATGGGGTGGAGGCATCTAAATCCTATGTCAAGGAACAGTGGTTTTTCCAACCTGCATAAATTATGAAACTTCCATTATAATACATTCTGATTCGTTTAATAATTGAGAAGAAAAATCCCACATTCTCATCACATTCTGAGCTATTGTCTGGTTTTGTAATGATGACAAAAAACTTAAGAAATAAAAAGGAAAGCTGACATTACCAAAATGTTGAATTTTGTGCCCAATTCAGTACACTGAACTGCATGAACATGAAATCACACAACCATGGCAAGAAGTACTGACATACAAATGCAAAATCCACCGTGATGTGAAACTTCCTCTGTTCTTATGTCTGCTTAGTTTCATTTGTTGCATCATTAACAGTAAGCAATTTTAAGAACTGTATGCTAAAGCAACCACACAGATATAAAACGTATGCGACAGAAAGAAGGCACACAACACATATTTTAAGTTTTCTTTATAGTCCATTGAAAAAATTATAGCCATTCTATAAAGCTGGTTTTTCAAGGAAAGTAATGTTTCAAGTGGCCTATAAACTCAACATTAAGATGTGTGAAGAAACCATTTGGAGGTTTATAGATTAAAAGTTCATACACTTCCGATCTCTAACCTATGTTTGCCTTATTTGCAAAAACCCCAATCTACAAAAACAGAGTCAATGAAGAATGTTGGGGATATGAAATGTCAAAATGTAACACTTCATTATGAATATAAAGTCATGAAACCTTGCCAGAGATTCACCTATATGGATTTAGAATGCTATCAATAAATATAAACAAAAGGCTTTGTGATTCATTGATTTGGCAGCTTCCAGGCAACTACATATCCGTGATTCAGTCTATACTTACAAGTCAACCTCAGGGCAAAAACTAAGATACACAGGAGAAAAGGCTGTGAGTTCTAATATAGAACTTACACAAAATACCTTTCAATACCAATTATATTATTAACAATGGCAGAAAACTCAAGTTTTATAGGGAAAAAAATGACACTTCAAACAGATGTTGTGTCTCAACTTATTTTTCCAAGGTGGCAGGAACCCCTTTCATTACATGTGTCAATACACTGACACACTCAGTATAAACTGTGCAAGACTGTGCAGCAAAATTTACAGAATTCTACTAGTTCTTACGTAGACCTATTTACACATATTTGGAATAAGCATCTTCCTTTTAAGCTTTATACATACGTTCATACTTGGAATCTTCAATCAATTCTGTAAGTATAAGCAAGCATTTCTTAAATATACATTTTGAACCATTAAAGTATTGCATATTTCAACCACACACACCATGAATATACATAGGGAATATCAGGTTGCTTATTAGTGGTTAGTCACTAAATGTTGATATGCAACAAAAAATAAAGGGAAAATGTCCACAAACTCCTTATTGCTGGTTAGTTTTGAGTTTTCATTGTTCCTAGGAGTTAAGAAACTCCAACTGAGGTGTTACCCATTAATAACATTTATGGGGTGTGAATGTTCTTGCACACAAAACAAAAACCCGCAACTATGAAGTCTCAGAGAACTTTAACGGAAGCAACTTCTTTCACAGATACCAGCCCATCCTCCATATTCAAATAAATTGGCTTTGGATTATGCTGAATTTTTGGTCAACACAATTATGATCCTGTTATCTCCAGCATTCCTAAAAAATTGACTTGGTCAGCTGATGCCATTTATTTTGGAAACCTCCTACTTGTACTTTATCCTTTCAGAGGATCGTGTTGCAGTACAACCCATTCTGGCTCAAGGGAGGATACTTGACCACATGAACACATTCTAGATCAATACAACACTGGATAATTCAAAGCAAGTTTCCTCCCGCTTTATGAAGGGAAGGCTTTTCCAGACTGAAATGCCACGACTGGGCTCAGTATCTGAACATCAGTTCAAGGACTGGGAACATATGGCCCCAGGCTCCCTCAAAACAAACAGCAGATTGCATTTGTTTCCCCATCATTCCAGGCTCCAGAAGGCGTTGGCTGGAATCAGTGAAGTGATACTTAAATGGACCAGATGCAGCCTGGATGCTGTCTGCATCCTGACACTGAGCTGGATTCCTAATGTGCTTGCAGCCCTTTCTAGAGAAGTTGTGTCCTTTTTATATAAAGGCACTCTATGTAACACCTCATTTGTCAAAGAAAGAAACGGCATACATGGTTGGAAAGCCTTGAACTGATTTGTTAAGTTCTCCAATGCTAACCTGTTATTTCACATGTAGATCAGCTTTTTCAATTTGAAAATTAACTCGGCAAACTAATATAGGAAGGGCCATTTTTCTTGTGATGGTTACAACATCCAAATATTGCTGGATTAGTTCCAAACTTCGCTTTTTAAGGGGCAAAGAGAAAGATACACAAAGCAACTTACAAGCAATTGAAAATGAACAAACAAACAACTTTTTACAAAAGGCCTCTTTGCGGTATATTATATAAACTCAGGGTTTTTTCCTTTCTCCTTAAAGTGCTTCTATCACTGCCATCCTTGGACCCAGAATTCTCTATTGCTTTAGCAGGTCTTTTAGTACTGCCCCAGCACTAGCATCAGGCGCTACTGGCAAAGGTGTGAAAGTAGGCAAAGCATCAGAAATGGGTTTCATAAGCAGATGTCCTGATCCGCCAGTTCCAAGATTCGTTGGGGTGATGAGAGGGACTGCTGCTGACCGGGGTGCAAGGAAAGGATTTGCATCTGGTCTTCTGGTGGTTCCTGAGCCTGTTGGATCTGACAGAAAGTGCAGTAGTAAAATTATTATTATTAGTAGTAGTAGTAGTATTTTAAAAATCATTCTTACAGGAAAGTCATGGCCTAACAAGTGTCGTTCTTAGAAAAACACCCTAACATAATGAGACCGTACCCCCATCCATCTACAGGTGCAGGTCATCCACCTGAGTGACCAAGGCAGTGTTCCAATCCCAAAAGTAGATCTGAGAAAACCTAATGCGTTGTTTCCCCCTTCCCTCTTTCCAGGGCCCTCTCACCACAGCCTCTTTCAAAGCCAGGAGTACCACTTCTTTCCCCAAGGGGAGCCGATTACTGCCGCCACTCAACAAGCTATTAGTTACAGCCAAAGGCTATCATCGTTCCTTTGCACTTTGAACACCGCAGACACACCCTCGTGAAAATCACGCAAATAGTAAGCGCAATGGTCTCTGGAAAAGCAACCCCCACCAAAAGATAAATAAATTATCAGTTGTGTAGTGAATAATCAGATAAGCGTGGCAAGATTCTGAACACACAAAGATTTCCACCTGGAGAATTCACAACGCAGTTGCAAGACCATTTTGTGTGAATGAGACCTTGTAAAGATTTAACTACAAGCCTGTGAACAGAAATGTAGTTTTTCTTCTAAAAGAAGAAGAAAAAAGTCTGTCAGGAGTTAACGTCAAGGTCACGGATAAATCTTTTGCTCACTGAGTGAAACCTTGAAAGAATGTATTTATGTCTGATAACCTATTCTTAATATATAAAAGAAATCTTAAAAACCCAAACAATTCAGGGATATAGAATGGGTGTCTGGTTCTATAGGACAATAATCCTGTTCCTGTGTGGACAAAGTCCCTGTGAACATTTCGTCCAGACAAGAAAACTGGGTGACTGCCAAACAAAATATGGCACCTTCAAGCAACGAGGACAAAAGGCATATAAAACATAAATTTATTTAAAAATGTAAACTTTCAAAGATAAGCTTTCAGACTGGAAATTCTCCAGCTTTACTGCAACAATCTGAAACCAAACATTCACAATGACTAAAGTTTAGTTTCAAAGTTATACCAAAAACCATATTCTGCAAGGCCTATTTAACTCATCCACCAGCATTATATAGTATTTATTTGTTGCTACATTGCAACCTGGAAATCCAGGTTAAAATTCATGGCCTTGAAGTAAAAAAATGATAAGAGAACAGTGGCTTTCAGGTCACACAATGGTTATCGCCTTGCTGTCCCCAGCTGTAACTTGGCAAGGAGAAAATTCTTCTAATTTTATTTGTCATCCTCCTTACACTGCGCATCCAAATAAATATAAACTTGGAAAGACAACAATCAACAAGTTATCACTCAGATTCAATGTAACATTTTGTGTATTAGGAATATAAAAATACACTACCTGCAATGTTGCTAGAAGGACTAACAGTGGCTTTGCTGATTCCCGTTGATGCTAAAGGTTTCATGTCATGAACAGAGAGTTTTGGTGGGGGAAGAGTTGGACGGGATTCAGTTTCAAGGAACTTCACAAATAGCTCTGAGAAAGACTGAACGGGTGGAGACAAATTAACCCAATACAAACAACATTTCTGGAAACACATGATATATACCTGGCTCATCTGTTCAAGATGGTGCACAACTATCCTAGTAGCAATATGGTTCTAATTTTAACACAATCGAGTTATTTGACACTGGTTTTAAAATGCAAACACCTTCAAGCCTTCTGCAAGTGTAACAATGACCTAGGTTGACAGCAATTATAATATGGAAGTCCTGCATTTTCTATACAAAAGCAGACAGCAGACAATGGAAAATACTTACACTGTTGAAAATTGAGTGATGGGTTGGTCTCAGAGGTGTGTTGGGGACACTCTTTGATCCAGCACCTCCTCCACCAAACCACCCAGTCACCCATCGAGTAACACCTTTTTGATCTTCTGACAGCAACTAGAGAGCAAATTAAAACAAAAAGAAAAGGTTACAATCCACACCTACTTCTAACACTTAGTATCAAACAGAATCTTTACTTCAATTTTATTAATGAACAAACCAAGCAAAGTTTGTTTATAAAATTTACTTGTGTAAAAATTTCAGCCAGAACAAAAACTATATACACCGAGAAAGCTAGTTTCAACCAGACAATATGGACACGTATGTAAGAATTTAAGCCACACCATCAACATCAACAGATGTAGTCCTTTGGTGAATATTTGCGTGTTTGAATGGATTTTATATTATTAAAATAATGGTAAACATTGTAACGTTTGGAAAATATACAGCTTGTTCCATTCCAGAATGGTAGATGACTGGTTGTCCTTGGGGCCTAGCCCAGCAAAAGAAGAAAGCATGCTAGTGTATTGATATTGCAGGAGAGGAGGAAAATAGCAATGAGACATATCAGAACTACCTGTTCTAATTCTTCCTTTTTTATTCCCAGGATACTTCCCATCAGCCTTAGCACTTCATGACGTTTATTCTTTGGGGTGTGGAAATGTCCAACGAAGAGATTCCTCATCAAGACTCTACCAAAGGGGACACAAAAGCAGTCTAAATATTGCTTGGCATTGCTAGTAACAGAGAAAAGTGAGGGTGGAGCACCTTTTGCACTCCAAAGCTTTGCTTATGGCACACTATCATCCTGATGATTCATCTGTACAAAGACCATGAGGGGAGCCCAGTTGAAAAACCATCTCAGCCCCAGTGACAAAGGAAAAGGTAAAGGCATAAAGCGGACAGGCAAGTTAAACACCTGTGCGAAAAGGTAAGTCAAGTTAAGCATGCGTGTGAGGAAAAGGTAAGTACTGCCCAGATATTTAATTCATTAATCATCAGCTGAAGTTGTAATGAGGCCATCTTGTGCTAGGAGCTAAATCCCAAGGGAATTTATGGGTCAGGAACCTTATGGGATATAGTTCCATAGAAACAGTTTTCACAAACTGCGGTGGCAGGGAATCCTTGTGTGACTGTAGTAAACATCAACCAGAAACGTAGATTAAAACCTATATTTTGGAAAGGGGGTGAAAACTAATATATAGTCCTATGCTGACGCTATGGCACAAGGCTGAACTGAATATCTCTCTTTATTCTCAGGGGTGTACTTAGGGTTGGTTAGGTTGGCCCCCACCAAGGGTGCAGGCCAGGGGTGTCTGTGTGTGTGTGTGTGTGTGTGTGTGTGTGTGTATGCATGCAAAATTCACGTCTCTCAACTCTGGTTCCGAGTGGCTAGGCGCCCACCCACCATCTGTGCCTTCCCAGGTCAATCCTCCGCTGCTCTGGGTGGCTGGACAAGGCATGCAGACTCCTCTGGGTGCCTCGGTGGAGGACGTCGCAACAGCCCTGCAGGCGGCCCTCCCCAGTTAGCCAGGTGTTGCTATTAGAAGTGTGAGTGGAGTGTTCAGAAGGGCTCAGAGGGAAGAAAGATGGAGAGAGCCAGGGAGAGTTGCAGGAGAAAGAAAAAGGGAGGGAGGGAGGGAGGGAAGGGAGGGGGCAGAAGGGAAAGCAGTGAGCAGAGGGAGGCAGGCAGGAACATGGGACTGACGAAGGAAGGAAGGAAGGAAGGAAGGGAGGTAGAGCACAGCAGACCCGACTCCAATGGCCACTGAGGCAATGTGTGAGAGGCAACAAAAAGCAAACTTTTTGAGTTTCTGGTTCATGGTCTCTCCCGGCTTCGGAAGCACTGATACAGCTCCTTGCCAATTGGGGACCTTTTTAAAAATAATCTGAATGATCTTTAATCAATTATTCAGTAATAAGTCAATTGAATGTCACAGCCTTAATAAAAAGGGGGTAACATTAAACTAACTTTTACTCACATTAGACCCATTAAACTTAATGAACTGAGCTTAGTCATGTTCATTAATTTCAGTGAGTCTACTCTAAGTAAAACTTAATTGAATAACCACCCAGCCTGTTTTAAACCATATCAGATGCTGCCACAGCTATTATTTTACTGTGCAAAGCTTGTACTTCTCCAAATAACTTCAAATTAAAAACACTTAAAAATCACTCACTTGTCCACTTTTCCTTCTGTGCTGTTTATGAGGTTCATTAGCTTATTCTGTGCATCTTCTAACATTTCTTGTTTGAGTTCACCTACAGGGGGAAAAACTTTTGCTATAATAATTTTATAAACAAAACTGATGTACTCATTAGGGGTCCTAGCGGAAGAGTTTCTCAAAAATATGTGCTGTGCAAATATGAGTTTAGCTTCCCTTTTATCCATTCTGCTGAAAAATCATGGGTCAAAACTCTATCCTATTTTTCCATCCTAAAATGGCAAAAACTGAGATTTTACAATGGATCGTGTTCCCTAGCTTTTGCTGATACAATAAAAGCAAGGCAAGGATTATAATGATGCCTTTTTGCTTTTTACAGTTTGAAGCAATCTGTCCAAATTTCTACCCAATGAAAAGGATTGTAAATTGGCACAGAGCAAATACTACGTAAGAGTTGTTTCAGAGAAGGGCGATACATGTGGAAAAAGCTTTACTTTTCAATTTGTGTTAAAATACCTGTCACATTACCCTGACATAGGCTGTGTTCGCAAGTCACTTCAAATGATTTTAACTATGGCTTAATGCAAAATGAGCAGTGTGCTGGTACACACTACTCAAAAGCTTCTACTCTGTTGCTCCCTGGCTCTTGGCCATGCTAACAACAAACCAAGGTTTGGGAGTTGTTGCTCACAGGGCAGCATGGCCAGGAATGGGGAAAAGCGAAGCAGGAGTTCTGAACATCAGCATGTTGCTTGTCCATTTTAACCCACAGTTAGACACTCACTGTGATTTAATGCAACATGCGAACTGAGCCACTGAGTGGAAGAAGTCAGGGGCAGCAGGACAAATCTAAAACACATGGCTAAGGACACATTCCATGCAACCTTATTTTATTTATTTCACAAAATTTATACACTGTTCGGTTTTTAGAAAAAAACAACCCTCAAAGCAGTTTACAGAGAGTGTTAAGTTAGATAAATCTGGGCTTAATAAACCAGTATATATTTGAGCTCCACGCACAGCCCCTTTGTTCCTCTATTCATACAAGCAAGGAAATAAGCCAGGAAGCCACAATTAACAATAGCTTCACATTAAGTCCAAACTGGGAACTATGGCTAATGGCGTCTAAACAAGCTAGTGTACAAAACCATGGTTTAAAATTGACTTCTGCAAATTGGTTTAACATAGCTCCCATATCGGACTGCATGAGAAGCTGCGGAGAACTGTAGCTTCCTGCCTAGCTTCCCTCTCACCCAACGGGACTGTGCGTGGGTGCACAGAAATTTTGCATATCCTGGTTGAATAAGCTAGGATTTGATAATCCAAACAGCCATTGTGAGTACATGTTGAATTTTTGTTTAAATAGGTCTGGTGGACATTTACACCTATGATTCAAGATTCACCATTTGAGAAGATAAAAGATTATAAGGATCAACAACCATTTGGCAGTATTTAATAAACTCTTTGGGCAACTATATAAGAATGAAGCTTTAAAATGAACTGAGTGGTGTCCCAACTAACTCACCCCAACAACTTCTGCTTGCGCAATGGAACTCCCCCACCTCCACATGCAACCTGTATCTTCCCCAAACCAGCTCTGGAGGGTTGTGAGAAACCCCAGAACAGTTTTAGGGAGGATGCAGGGGAAGTTCAGTTACACAAGTGGAAATTCTTATGCTGATGGAATGAGTTACTTGGATACTACCCACCGGATGTGCAATTAAAGAATAAAAAAACAGGCAAGGACAATTTTAGCTAATGTTAGGATAGTCAGATGGAAATGAAGTATTCAATCACCCCTCTGTCTTTTCTTTGATATAAATAAAACTACAAAAGTAAAATCAGACTAGGACTGCAGAGATTCAAGTTTAAATCTGTATTTGGCTATGAAGACCTCACTGAATGACCTGGGACCACCTTCTATCTTTCAGCCCAACCTACATCACAGGGATGCTGAGACGATAAAAGGAGGTGGGAGAATCGTGCCCAGGACCTCAAGCTGTTTGGAAGTAAGGATGAATATAAATGAAACAAAAGAAAAAGAAAAAGATGCATTGATAAATTATTGCTTTTATAGATGATATAATACAGTATTCAGTTTGATATTATACATCTACGATTAATTGCTAGGCTGAATCCCCGCCTTAGCTGTGAAATCCAAGCACCTTTTCTCCACTACTGGCTATTTTTGCCATAATATCGGTTTCTGAATATAATATGATGCAGGACAGAATAGAGCCAACATTCAGCATGGGCTTCTGTAGACGAGATATTTACAGTGTTCTCCTGTAATCTGTTAACCATTTATGGAAATTCAAAAACCTGCATCTGGTCTTTCTTATGTTTTTCCATTAATATAATTTGTCCTGCCAAAACAATCCATTTAAAAAGCCTTCAGCAGCTTGGGCCAACAAATCTGTGTCTGGGAATGTATCTGGCCACTGTTCAACAGGACATTATATGTTTTCTTGTATAAATAAGATCTTTTGAATTCAGTCTCCTTTTTTTTTTTTATACTAGCATTCGTCATGTCTGATGGTTGGGGGGAGGGAAGGAGAGCTCCAATCCCATCCCCAACCCAACTCAATACGCACCACCACCCTGAATTCATACTATTAGTGTGCATTAGAGCAGGGGTAGGCAGACTTTAGGCCTGTAAAATATCCTCTCTTGTTTTTAACAGAAACTCAAGATCTAGCAGGCAAAGCCAGGTATAAGAGACACAGAGTTAGAACAGAGTGCCCCCAAGAACATTCTGAGCAAAGAAATTTGTTTTCGGTACCCAGACTGAACTGTGCTCATAGTCCTTCCTTTCACATAAAAGTCTGCTCCTGGTTACCCCAAGTTTTCTTCATGTCAGCATCGCTATTTAAAGAGGGAAATGTGCCTGCTGTTCCCAACTGCTAAACAACTGAGAGTCAGAAATCCTTCCTAATCCATCAAATCACTCAGAAATATACCAAGAGATCCCGATCTGATTTGTTCTCCATCCTTCCTTCTGCAGACATTCTCTCTTGTCTGTATGACTCTCCTTGTGGCACAATTCCCAAAATGTTGACTATTACTGCTAAGCTAGCTACCCGGGAAAAAATTCTTCAACCCTCCCCAATCCTTTCCCCCCTTCATTCCACAAAAGGTAAAGATGGTCTCAACCTGCAACTTCTACCTTGACAGCCATTAAAAAAAGAAAGAATGCTAGAGTGAAAAGTAAGAGATGCAGAATTCTTCTATCCCCAGCCCTCTCATCCATCTGAAGCCACTGCTACAAGCATAGTCCAACCTAGTTCTAGCTCCTGTTCAACTCAAACTGACCAAGAGTGCTAAGAAGGATAGAAGCGTCCAAATAAATAATGCTCTTCCCTTCTGGCAGATGGCAGCTGCTGACAGGCAGATTAGGAAGAGAATTTCCCCTTCCCCTATTGCTGTGCTGTCTTCTTCCATCATCATTGGGGTAGTTTTGCCCCTGCCCAATGCAGTGCTTTACTTTTCTCTGGAAGGAACAAATTTACAAAGAACGAAACATTTACTTATCTGGTATAAGGTCATGGCATACGCTCAAGTATGCCACTGGGTAACCTCAGATTCTTTGCCTCCCTTTAGACTGAAGACCTTTTACTTTCTTATAGAACACAGTAGCACCATGGAGAATCCTCAGTGCTTATCTGCATAACGCTTCCCAGTGTCCTATTTCTCATTCACATTAGGGTAGTGCAAGGTCTGACAAAAGAATGATAAAGATAGGAGATGCTGGGAACTAGTTATTATAAACATAGTTATTCAGCCTCGAAGGTTAATGGGCGACACTCTTCTTGTGGCTTTTGAATTCTAAACTTAAATTAACAGGGGTCTCCTCCTACTATATGGGTACAGAACGGCACCTGGATATTGGACTGATCAAAAGATTTGGTTCATTGCTCAGGCAGATAATCGTTTTGTATGTTTAAAACTTTTAAGTTTATCAGCACAAAAGTGTTTTGGCTTCGCCCGACTCTCCATAATTTAATGACTTGCTTGGAGAAGGGCTTGGTGTATTTTAATTCAAACGATACTTTCAGTTCTTTCGAAAGCTACTCAATCTATTCCTTGCAGATCCCTGCAGTAAGATGGAGTGATGTGTAGTACTAGGCAGCAACATTTACCCTGGGAGACTCTTTGGGTTCCTGTTGGAAGATGCCTCCTGGTATATAGCAAATGGATCATAGGAACTGTTTTGCCAGTATTTGCCCCCAGTTGCTGCAGCGCTAGGGCACAATCTTCATTCCTGCCCTTGTTAACAAATGGCATCATAATGGTATAAAAAAAGCTGCTACCGACAAAGTTATTTCACTGAATATTTGACCAGCCAGCCAATTTAGTTCACTATCTGATTACAGCAAGAAGTTGTGTCTGCCAATTGCAACAGGACATTTCAAAAGGTAAAAAGGGGGAATAAACATGGAGCACTTTGATATTTGGTTGCAGGATGCAGTGTGTGCTTTACGTGACATTATCCTACTTCAGCTATAAAAATCCAGACTGCAGTCACACAGCTGGAATTTAGGGCAATGTTTATATAATCAAGGGGTAAATATAATAGTTTTATTGCAATGTGGTGGCTGATTTGCCATGGCCAAATTTCTTTACACCCTCAATAGATGAGGAAGGTGAAGTCTTTTAGTCTGTTAAAAAAAACAACTTCAAACATAAGAGGAATCCTCTAAGAGCTTTTATATCTTTTGAGATTCCTTGCCTAACTGGGAAGCATGATTTTAAAAAGTCTTTAAAAATTACAGTTACATTTTTCTCCCAGCCCCCCCCCCCCAAACAAAGAACAAAGAAAACAACCAGACAATGCAGCAGAGAGAAGACTGGTGTGACCTGGAGGATATTCTCTCCTGAAGACATTCCAAATTCAGCATCTCAACCATCTCAACACTGATTAAAAATATAAAATTTGGAGCATCTGCAAAGGTCATTAGCCCTGAGCCATCAAGAATAACGTAGACACGGGTGGTGCTGTTGGTTAAACCACAGGGTCTAGGACTTGCCGATCAGAAGGTTGGCGGTTCGAATCCCTGTGATGGGGTGAGCTCCCGTTGCTCGGTCCCTGCTCCTGCCAACCTAGCAGTTTGAAAGCACGTCAAAGTGCAAGTAGATAAATAGGTACCACTCCGGCGGGAGGGTAAATGGTGTTTCCGTGCGCTGCTCTGGTTCACCAGAAGCGGCTTAGTCATGCTGGCCACATGACCCGAAAGCTGTATGCCGACTCCCTTGGCCAATAAACCGAGATGAGCACCGCAACCCCAGAGTCGGTCACGACTGGACCTAATGGTCAGGGGACCCTTTACCTTTAAAACTGAAACGAAGATCAATTGCTTAACACTCTCACCCAGCTTAACAGATACTGTTAGCAGCAGCATTTTTGCACACCCTTGCTCACAGGACTGATGTGATTTGCATGGGGACTACCTTGCGTGAACCAGTCTCCAGAAATGTGCACAAGTGCTGCTACCCTTAGATTGTGCCTTCTTACTCAGAGACATTCAAAAGAGCAAGCCACAGGGACGTGACAGAACTCCAAGCACTATTTTTGCAAATCCGATGGTTAATGGAGCATCACGTTAAAAGAAAAAGGTAACTCCCCATAACATGAAAGCATCAAAGGCCAGAAGGGAGACACAATTATAGATTTGCATGATGAAGGATCCATAGGGTTTGGCAGTATGTTTGGATTGGCTGATTATATTCTCCAGCACCTATTATTAGAAGGGTCTATTAAGGCACGACTAAGTTACAAATAATTTTCCCACAAAAAGAGCCTTAATTATGTTTTGCTAAAAAAGAAGTCCCTATTAATACCATTGGCCTGTCCTATCAAGAAACCATTAATCTTAAACTGGCTTATATTTCATTTCAAATTCTGTCACAAGGCAAAAACAATTACCGCTTTCTTTGTTAAAAAATAAAGAAAAAAGGTTTCTCCTGGCAAATCCTTCTACTGTCTGGCCAAGTTGCGTGTTAAAGAAAATACATTACAAAAACATTTAATCAAAACTTTGGCATTCTTACCGCCCCCCCTCCCCCGGCCAAGGAAGCTTACATTGTAAGCAAACCCAACATGAGATTCTGTAGATTGGATTTATGCGTACAAGGCACAACAGGGAAGGAGGGCACCTTAATTTTACAATTTACATTATTGTTGGCACATGAGTGAATTTGTAAGCAAATCAGAGACTCTTAATGGTTTTTCGAAAAGCGAATTCATGAGCCCTCTCCAGGGAAAAACAGCATTTAACTTCACTGTGGCTCCACACTACTTAGTAACATAGCACACACATACACACGACTAAACAACCAAACAACAACAAAACACACATATATAGCTTATATGCCAAAAGGGCTTCTGTTGTTGTTGTTTAGTTGTGTCCAACTCTTTGTGACCCCATGGACCAGAGCATGCCAGGCACTCCTGTCTTCCACTGCCTCCTGCAGTTTGGTCAAACTCATGTTGGTAGCTTCAAGAGCACTGTCCAACCATCTCATCCTCTGTCGTCCCCTTCTCCTTGTGCCCCCAATCTTTCCCAACATCAGGGTCTTTTCCAGGGAGTCTTCTCTTCTCATGAGGTGGCCAAAGTATTGGAGCCTCAGCTTCACGATCTGTCCTTCCAGTGAGCACTCAGGGCTGATTTCCTTCAGAATGGATAGGTTTGATCTTCTTGCAGTCCATGATTCAAAAGCATCAATTCTTCGGCGATCAGCCTTCTTTATGGTCCAGTTCTCACTTCCATACATCACTACTGGGAAAACCATGGCTTTAACTATACGGACCTTTGTCGGCAAGGTGATGTCTCTGCATTTTAAGATGCTGTCTAGGTTTGTCATTGCTTTTCTCCCAAGAAGCAGGCATCTTTTAATTTCGTGGCTGCTGTCACCATTTGCAGTGATCATGGAGCCCAAGAAAGTAAAATCTCTCACTGCCTCCATTTCTTCCCCTTCTATTTGCCAGGAGATGATGGAACCAGTGGCCATGATCTTAGTTTTTTTGATGTTGAGCTTCAGACCATATTTTGCGCTCTCCTCTTTCACCCTCATTAAAAGATTCTTTAATTCCTCCTCACTTTCTGCCATCAAGGTTGTGTCATCAGCATATCTGAGGTTTTTGATATTTCTTCCGGCAATCTTAATTCTGGCTTGGGATTCATCCAGCCCAGCCTTTCGCATGATGAATTCTGCATATAAGTTAAATAAACAGGGAGACAATATACAGCCTTGTCGTACTCCTTTCCCAATTTTGAACCAATCAGTTGTTCCATATCCAGTTCTAACTGTAGCTTCTTGTCCCACATAGAGATTTCTCAGGAGACAGATGAGGTGATCAGGCACTCCCATTTCTTTAAGAACTTGCCATAGTTTGCTGTGGTCGACACAGTCAAAGGCTTTTGCATAGTCAATGAAGCAGAAGTAGATGTTTTTCTGGAACTCTCTAGCTTTCTCCATAATCCAGCGCATATTTGCAATTTGGTCTCTGGTTCCTCTGCCCCTTCGAAATCCAGCTTGCACTTCTGGGAGTTCTCGGTCCACATACTGCTTAAGCCTTCCTTGTAGAATTTTAAGCATAACCTTGCTAGCGTGTGAAATGAGTGCAATTGTGCGGTAGTTGAAGCATTCTTTGGCACTGCCCTTCTTTGGCAAGGCAGTGAACCATGAAATGGCTTCTACACTAGGCTTTAAGATGTTGAAAACATTTTTGTGCATATTAGCTCAGTAATATTTGCAACTCTGTAAGGTAGGCCATTTATTATTCTCCCCATATATCTCCTATTTCGATTCTGCACATAGTTCGTTCAAAAAAAGGCCCATGATATTCCACTGCTGTTTGGCCAAGACAAGTATGACATCTCTGGATTATAGTCCACTGTTCTTATCAGGGACTGCACATGTTCAAGTGAATGTAGCTAAGGAAATATATAATAATAATTTATTATTTATACCCTGCCCATCCAGGGAAACTGGAAAAATGAGAGCCAAACCAGAGACCGCAAATCAGGTGACGTCGTGGCAGGTCGTCAGTCTCTTTTCTCTGTTCACACACACAACACAGCAGTTGAATACCCCAAGGCAGCAGTTCACCATCCCTTCTCTACAACTGCACATTGCTCCAGTATGCTCATTCTGACAATGGCACTTTTTTCTCTCTGGGAATGTTGGTTCCATTGGGGAACCTTCCACCTTCCAGGCAGGTAACAGTTGAACCACTTACAATTTAGTTAAATGACTGATTTAAAAGTGAGAACTTTGAAATCTCTTAACATGGGGAATATAGGATAATATAGATCCAAAGCTTTCTGTGATTGGAAAGGCACTTCCTTTGTGCAGTGTTCTCCATGCTGCCTACCATTCCAACTCCTGGGGTCTCAATCCCATGTCATTTCAGAGGCACCCTTGGCCGGCACACACAGACTTCCAGGGGGCACAGGAGGCTGCAGTGGAAGAGGACTCAGAAAGCCTGTTGCATGACTGGAATTCCACTGGAGTTTTCCTAGACTGAATCACCAAACTAGCTAAAAGTTCACCCTTGCAATATCGTTGAATTTCTGGCAAACCTTTCTGTTGAGTAGTTCAGAGTAAGATTTATGTTCGGGCGCACACAAAAACGGCTACATTATATGTATATGTATATGTATATGTATATGTATATGTATATGTATATGTATATGTATATAGTAACAGGTAGGTGTTGGTCTGCCATAGTCGAAACAAAATAAAAAAATTCCTTCCAGTAGCACCTTAGAGAGCACCTAAGTTTGTTATTGGTATGAGCTTTCGTGCGCATGCACACTTCTTCAGATAGCTAATATGAAGAAGTGTGCATGAACACGAAAGCTCATACCAATAACAAACATACTTGGTCTCTAAGGTGCTACTGGAAGGATTTTTTTAAATTATGTATCTCTATATGATATAGAGCTGCATTTGGAACTCCAACTGCTGGGTAAACCTACTCAATCTGGCTTCTGTTGTCCCCCAGTCCCCCACTATCTAGTACACCACCAAAATGTGATCTACTTTTGCCTAGCTTGTATTTGTTCTTTCTCCCACTTGCCCAGGAACCTGTGTGTTTTACCTTACGATGGAGAGAGACCCGGTAAGCAGCTGGCTTTAGTATCTCCAGAGATGCAGAATACAAACTGGTGAGGAGGGGGGGGGGGTGAAACCACTTGTCTGCATTTGGCCAAAATCTAAGGGCTGCATCCAATGCTGCTCCAGTGGGGTTCCACTGGTACAACAAGATTGACATTTCCTTTCCTCCCACCCTGAATCTGCTCCAGAGGGTCCCCTAACCCTCTAGAGTTGATTTTGAGGGTGCAAGGGAGGTTGAAGGGGACAAAAGATGAAGAAGCTCCATTGCAAGCAGCACAGTCCAATGCACCGGTGGAGCTGCAGT
The DNA here is from genome assembly GCF_964188315.1 of Podarcis muralis. Lineage (NCBI taxonomy): Eukaryota > Metazoa > Chordata > Lepidosauria > Squamata > Lacertidae > Podarcis > Podarcis muralis. The sequence continues at coordinate 22,782,338 of NC_135655.1, read as the reverse complement.
GTTAATGGAATGTGAGAGAAGGAAGCAGACATTCAAATGAGGCTCTGTTGGGGCTATGCAGGCTTCAGTTTTCACCAAGGCCTCCTGTTTGCAATCTAGTCTGATGAAGAATTTTGGAGGTCTCGAAAGCTTGCACACTGTTTTGTGACATTTTTGTCAGCTTAGTAAAAGGCACTGCCACCAAAATGGATTTTATAATTTTTTCTTATAGGCCAACACAGATATCTTCCGGTTTTGGTGCATTACTACCAAGTTCTGTTACCTTGTTTTTTAAGGTCCTCAATTTGATCCTCTTTAAGATCCAGCTGCTCTGCTAGCCTTGATGCAGATTCTAGTGCTGCGTTTGCTTCCTCCAGGTTTTCCTGTAAGATGAGGTAGATCACCCATATCAACCATATACTGCGATAACTATGCTATCAATACAGCACAACAGTTTAAAATCAGGCTAGCCAAATGAATTAAACACATACATACCAGTATAACTTAGGTCAAAAGTTTCCTTCAAGCATTATATTCCTTGAGCGATGCCACCAAAATGGGTGAATTCTTACCATATGTAATTAATAGAGCTGAACGTAGTTTCTGGCATTTTACTAAGGACTCTGGGTCTTGTATTCTACACCTGCTGAGACGGCCTTAAATAGTTCACTTCACCTCACTGCATGGCAGGGCTGACCCTTGATTTATATAAAACTGTGACTGCAGTTTGATTTACTACAGGTCTACCACCTATTTGCAAACTCTCAAGGCATACACCTTTCCAAAAATCATGTTTCTCACCTATGGGAAAAATTTTGGTTGGTCCTGGCTTGCAGAAAATATTTAACGACATGATCAGGCAGATTCTATTCCTCTCTGAAATCCTTTCCCCCAATATTTCCTCATACCTTTCTATAGCAATAATCTAGTATCTTATTTCTGCTGCCTCCCACCCTTTCCCATCTGTCCGCTGCTGCTGTGGTTGTTTGCCATGCCAGTTAAAAGAAATGAGGCTGCATTATAGAACCATTTCAACATTACCTGCAACGAAACTACTTTATCTTCTAGTTGCTCTACTTTTTTCTTCCATTCTTCAGTCTGCCTTTGGTGTTTCTGTAGCTCGGCTGAATACATAGCTTTCTCTTCTAAAAATAAAATATGTACACTTTTACTTATATATATGTGTGTGTGTGTGTGTGTGTGTGTGTGTGTGTGTTTTAAAAAACAGAAACCTAATTATGAAGAGCAGATATCTGGGAGAATAGCTCATTTTTATCACCAAAATACTATTAAGTATATTTTGTAAATAAGCTAGTATGAATGCACTCTTATTTCTGGAGGAGTTAACTTACCCTGCTGAAACTGCTCTAGCACCATCTGCAGGTTGGCCAGGGACACAGCATACTGTTTCACTTGGTCCTGGGAAATTGTTAGCTGCATGACAGTTTCATCTCTCTGCCTGGTAACAAAGTTCAGCTGTTCTTGCAAGGATTCCACCTGCATGCTAGCCTGGTGGCTTGAAGTAAAATATTTAAAATCAACCAGGTTATTTTAAAAACACACACCAAAAAACCTTAACTTCTGCTGCCCCTGGATCTTTCAGGGGTCTGGATATTTGGCAGTTGTCACCTCAGCTTCAAAATATAAACATGAAATCAGTTCCTGCAGATATTCTTTGCAGGAAGATTTTATACCTTTCTTCTTTCTTTCAAAAAAGGTTTAAAAAAGTTAATCAAATTTTGTTGTTAAACTACTCTCTTCTGGAAGCAATTCTAGTTATATATATGGTATTTCATTCTCCTCAGACTTAAGATAACCCAGGGGAAAAGAGGGATTAAAGTGACATCACTCAACAGAAATGCCAGTTTTTATAGTCAGATATTAAATGAATTATACGAGATACTAAGTTGGGCTCTAAAGAAGAAAGTGTATTGTCATTTAGATGTTTTTTCTTTTTTTGGATTGTTTTGAGTGCATACTTTATGGAAAATACAAATAAAGGTACAAAAATTTTCAAGGGCCAGGGAGAATGGAAGTGCTTCCCCACTTGTATGTTTCTGCCATTTGAATGAGGAAGTTGAGAAGTCCGTAACAGCTCAGCTGCATCAAACCAAAGAGGGACATTAAAGGCTAGCATCCTGCCTCTTTCAGTGGCCAGCTGAGAACTTCCAGGTATGGGGAAAACGGTCCTCTCTTCCTATTGCTCCTCAACAACCGGCAGTCAGATGCAATTCACCTCTTAAGACAGAGGTTCCACTAAGCTGCTTTTCAAATCATCTAGCCAGTGACCATCAGCAAGTACAGTGGTACCTCGGGTTACATACGCTTCAGGTTACATACGCTTCAGGTTACAGACTCCGCTAACCCAGAAATAGTACCTGGGGTTAAGAACTTTGCTTCAGGATGAGAACAGAAATCGTGCTTCGGCGGCACAGCGGCAACGGGAGGCCCCATTAGCTAAAGTGGTGCTTCAGGTTAAGAACAGTTTCAAGTTAAGAAAGGACCTCCGGAACGAATTAAGTTCTTAACCAGAGGTACCACTGTATTCCATAAATGAGATCTGTTGCTTTCTTTGATCCATCCTGATCCATCAGCCAACCACTTTCATTGTCAGACCGCAAGTTCCAGTGTTATGAAGGAAAATCCTCTTTTGCTCTCTATTTTCTTGACACCATTTTATAAAACCTCTTTCATGTTCTCTGTCTAATCTGAAAGCCTCCAGCACTTAAAGCCTTTCTTGTGCTTTACCGCATGTATGGATCAAACAAGGCCCTTCAGCTCCCACCCTAAAGAATAAAACACCTCTCTCTACCATGCGTTAAGGTATGACTTATCCTATTATTGATGCTCCATCTAGTTCAGGGGTTGTCAACCTGGTCCCTACCGCCCACTAGCGGGAGTTTCAGGATTCTAGGTGGGTTCTAGGGCACAAGCTGAATCCTCCTTCCATCGAGCGCTGGTGGGCGGTAAGGAAATTTTACCATCAAGAAAGATGCATTAGTGGGCGGTAGGTATAAAAAGGCTGACTACCCCTGATCTAGTTGAAAATTTCAGGACTTTCACCCAACCCTGGTTCAAATTCCCTTGCAAACCATTCCCCCGCCCCCCTTTCAGGCATTAACCTAATTATAACTTATTCTGGGCAGGTTAAACAAGTGAAACCACCAGCACTCCCTTTTGCCTTTAGAGAAGGCAGGCAGGCAGGCAGAAAGGAGGGAACAATAAGAATGATAAAAATGTACGAGCGGGCCCTGTGTTACAGTTAAAAGTCTGAGCATGATGGCTGTAGTACACTGACACTTTAATTACTTTCTGAAAGAGAACAAAGGAAGAGACACAAGTGCCAGCAGGACTTCTGGACAAAACCATACAAGGGTGTTCTCACATCATCTCAATAAGATGTCTGGACAAAACATTTCAACAAAACTAGCTGCTGACTAGGATTCTGGGTACCGATAAGGCTAAAGGAAGCAAAGTTATTACCTGGCATTCTCCACTGCAGTTGATGAAAACTGCAGCTTTTCTTCCAAAACCTGGACTTTCTTTTTAAGCTTAGATTCCCGATCCTCAGCTGCTAAAGCTTCCCGTGTGGAAGTGTCTTCCCTTTCTAGAAGGTGGTTGCGCAATCTCTCCAATTCTTGATTCAGACGCTGCTCCTTATCACGTAAATGCTGTATCTGTGTAATTAATTGAGGGCACATTGCTTCAGCTTTTCTTATTCACCCTCAGCTACCCACTCTTCCATTCACTCAATTTTCATCCTTCGATGGTGCCACATGTTTCTACGGAGACTTTCCCTGGTGCCCAGAGTCCCCTGCCTCCCCACCCTCAAATAAGCCTGCAAGGAGCATTATATTGCAACCTACAGACCAGGCTGCTGTGTGTACTTGGATTAGGGGTGGGTGTGACATCCCTGAGAGTTTGTTCAGTTTGCAAATATGCCCCCAAGCCCCCAAAGGTTGGCAACTCTTGCATACCTCATTCTGTAGGGCACTAGTCTCCATCTGTTTCTGCTTCAGTGCTAACATGACTTTATCTCTCTCTTGCTGAAAAGCAACAGCCTTCTCCTGCATCGATTTTGCTTCATTTAACAGCTGGTTCAGCTCTCCTGCTTTCCCCTTCCAAAAATAAAAATAAAGAGAGGTTATTGCATTTTAAAGATCTATCTTCTTTTAATGTTAAAGGCGCAGCACTGTGCCAGGGGACTTGAAAGGATATAAATGTGGATGTACAGTAATAAATTTGAGAATTAAACTAAGGCTGGCAACCCCACAAATACTTATCTATGCACAAGCCCCTACTGAACACTGTTGACTTACATCTGAGTACACTTGCATAAGATTGCATTGCAAATCAGATGTTCACTAGAATTTGCATCTTCCTCATTTACAAACTTTACATTCTAAAATATATGGACATTTAAAAACTGATACTGGTCTTTTCCTCAGGAGACATGAACATGTTCCTTAGTTTTCAGCCTCTGCAAAAGTATAGACATTTCTCAAGCGAGAATGTCTAGAAACCTATTGACATCCTTCCTGGAATTCTGCATATGCAATTGGAACCCTGCGCCAGATAACAAAAATAAGCATTGCTTGACTTAATAGCAATCACACCTTTCTCCCATTGACCTTGAACAAAATAAGCAAAAATTCAACTCATCACGTACCTGCTCTTTCTCTTTCAACAGTTTTTCAAACGTAAAAGCCTTCTCCTTCATGGAACTAGACTCAAATTCCTTCTCCTTCAACATCATTGAGAACTGCAGGTTAGTCTCCTGTAGCGCTCTGAACTCGGTTTCTTTCTCCTTGCATTTTGCCACTATTCTATCATTTTCTTCTTTCAATTTACGGATGTCCATTTCTAAAATCAGAGTTCTCTCCTTTAGGTTAGTTATACCTTGCTTCAGCAGTTCATTTTCGTTCTCCTTATTACTAAGGTTTTCACTGAGAGAAAGCAACTGATCACTTTTTGATTTTATTAGCAGGTCTTTTTCCCTAAGTGACTTCTGCAGGACATCACACCTCTCCTTCAAGTGCTTTATCTCAAATTCAGACCCCTCTTGACCCTTTCTTTCCATCTCCGATGATGCAGCCATAGAATCCGACAGCCTCTGATTATTCTCCTGCAGAATTCGTATAGTTGAATCTTTTTCTTCTAGTGCTTTACTCATGCGCTCCAGTTCCTCATTTAGTGGTTTGGAGTCACTAGTAAACATCTGAGAAGCAGCACTGCTGGAAGTCTCCGATGACTGTGAAGCAGTGGTAGACTTTACTGGCAGAGGAGGTGTTACCATATCAAGTTTCCCCAGAATAAAATCCCTGGTGTTGTTCAGCTCTCCTATGCTATGCTGAACTTGTGCTAATTCTTGACTAAATGTTTTCAGCTTTCTCTCATTTTGTTCATAGCCTTGAATCAAGCCATTATACTCTATCTGCAGCTGAGAATTGTTCTCACTATCCATGGAGATCTGTGTTTGAAGCCTTTGCAGTTCTTCTTGGAGATGAGCAGACTCATGTTGCATATTTTGGACAGTGGTCATTACTTGTTTCTTCCACTCTTCCATTTTCTTCACTTGCTGTTTCAAATTATCACGTTCCTGTAAAAGCTCCTCGAACTGATTGCTGTTAATCCCTCCTAATTCATTGCCTCCATCCATGCTGGATGTCTGGAGGACGGTCAATAAAGTTTGGCATTTTTGACTTAAAGCATCAATCTCAATATCTTTCTCTCGAATTATCCGGGACAAGTTCTTAATAGTTTCTCGGGACATATCTTGGCTGCTGTTTTCAAATTCATTGGCTAGTTTTTGATTTTCTTCCTGAAGCTTTTTCAGAGCTGCTTCCTTAGCTGCTACAATGTCCATCATCTTGTGATATTCTGTTCTTAACTGACTGTTTTCCCTAGTCTTTTCACTAAGAACTGCCAGCACTTGCTCCCTTTCCATGGCATAGGCCTGTAATTGCTGCTGAAGGTAAATAATATCCTGCCCATAAGATGGAGCTGAAACCCTTGCATGGAGAGCTTGTATCTCTAAGTTTTTCTCTTGGATGATTTGTGTGAGCTTGCCAACTTCATCTTTGGATAGCTGATCAATTTGTCTACTTAGCAAGACATTCTTTTCATTCAGAAGTTTGATCTCCATTTCTCTCTCCTTGATGCCTTTCACCAGCCTTTCAATTTCAGCTTTAGATAAGTCATGCTTCTCATTTCCATTTTCACCATTAAGTGTCTGCACTTTGGTTTCTTGAAACAGATCAGGAGGATCTGGCTGAATGACTGTTCTCTGATGATGCAACTGGTTTTTAATTTGTTCTATTGTCCGCTGCAAGCTTTTGATTTCCTCATCCTTTTCCAAGCACACCTGTTTGTGTGTGATGCTCATTTGTTCACACTGAAATTTGGACTCCTCAGTCTCCTTTTTATACTCCTGCAGGGAATGCTGAAGTTGGGCCATTTTCTGATTCTGATCCTCAACTGTTATTTTGTTAAGTTTTACCTCGTCTTCAAGATTATTTTTATGCACAGTTAATTGTGTTACTTCTGCTTCAAGTTCAGTGATAATATCTAGGGTTTTGGGCTCAGCCAAAGAGGACGACCTACTCTGCTGGTCTTTCACTCGTTCAATTTCTTCTTTCAAATGATTGTTCTCTTCTTTCATGGTTGAAAGGCTTTTCTCCTTTTCTTCTAAACTTTGTTTTAAAATGTCAAATCTTTTGGAGTTCTTAATATAATCTTCATGCTGCTGCTCTAGTTCAGAAGCCCTGGTTTTAAATTTTTCAACAAACACTTCTTTCTCTTTTATGAGCTCTGTCAGTTGTTTTTGCCCGGCTAAGCTAGTCGTTAACATCTCTTTGGTTTCCTCATGGTCAGCTTCCATCTGTTCAATGCTCCTCTTGAGTTCTGCTATCTCAAAGTCTCTCTCTTGGTTGAGTTTAACTAAGCGTTCGTGTTCAAACTGTAACACGGTGGTATTCATGTTACGTGAATTAGACAGCTCCTCAATGGTTTGCTCATATTTATGAGCCTGTTCCAACAATTGGCTTTCAGTTTGTCTTAGTTCATTTTCTAGCCGCCTTTTTTCTAGTTTCAAAGCTTCCACCGTGGTATCTTTTTCAAAAGCGATCTTACTCTTCTCACTACTAGCTTCCTGTAACTGCTGTTTCAGTTCTTCACAAGTCACCTGAAGCTTTTCCTTTTCCATCTGAAGCTTTGAAATACATTTCTCCAAGTCTGTATTTATTAGTTTATTTTCTGAAATTTGCTCATTCAGCTTTGAAATTTCCGCTTCCCTTTCTTTGGCTGATTGGATGTGAAAACCACTGTTAGATTCTGGACTTCCACTGTTAGATTCTGGACTTATCTTGCTTAACTTATTTTGGAGCACAGAAATTTCTTCTTCTCTTTGTGTTAGATTTTTCTTTAATTCCACTATTTCCTGCTTATTTTTGGAGCTACAGTGCTGGGATGTTTTTAGCTGTTCTTTTAGCTCTTTTATTTTGTTTTCCAGGTGTTGTTTGGTCATGTGCAAATCATTAAGTGCAAATGTACACTGATCCAATTTCTCTCTCTGGCCTTCTAGCTCCTTGCTCATTTCCAGCTTCTCAGCTTCTAGCTTCGATGTTTTTCTTTTTTCAGACTCTGTGTCCATTTTTAGCTGGTTGACAGTATTAGCGGTTTCTGCATTCTGCTTGGCTAGCTGCTCTTTTAAAATAATCATATGCTAAAATAAAAACACAAACAAATGTTAAAAAAGTAGAGAAAGCCCATACATGGTAAACAAACAGACCCGTAAAGCACCCTGAAGAGTGGAAAAATCACCATCACTTCATCATTAGTTTTTCAAAATACTAGAGAAATTATGTTATTGAATTAAGCATTAATGTCAACACCAGTTAGGGTTGTATTCAACTAACTTTTACTCAAGAGTAGATCTGCTGAAATGAATGAGCCTAAGTTAGTCATGACCATTAATTTTAATGGGCCTACTCTGATCATGTTAACAGGAAATGTTAACATTTTGAATATATTCCATCCAACATTCTCTGAAAACCTGCATTGTTTCTCTTCACAACAAAGCAAATTCACTGACGAGTAATACTGATAAAAGTGATTCAGCCAATAGTTTTAGATTTCAGTACAGATAATAAATATCCTTACCCACCCAACCACTTTAGTTTATTCAATATATTACCTGGGTAGCTTCTTGGTTCTGCTTGTCCAATTCTTCTAGTTCTGCTATTAATGTTTCCTTTTCAGCAATACTTTCATTAAATTCATGTTCTTTCCTTTCCAAGTCTTGCCTTAACTGATTTAACTCTAAGTTCTGTCCTTGATTCGATACATATGCATCACTTTCACACGTTGGTTGTAAGCTTTCCAGTTTTGTTTGAAGCCCTTCCTTAATTTAGACAGAAAAAAAGACCCTACATTTAATAGGATAAAATCAATTTGAGAATATTCATGAGTGTCAATCAGTTGGGTTTTTTGTCTTTTTTAAGAGGCTTTGAAATTATTTATGGAAAACACAAAATTCACTTTAATGACTGAAAGTACTAAATTAGCCAAATTAGCTATTCATTTGAAAAGAGAGGGCACCATTTCTGTTATTCCTGTCCAGTTTGTAACAGAAGCTTAGGAAACAACCTCATGCCTGGGCACAAATTTCATATTGCATAAACCACTTTTATAACAGTAAAAGATTTAAGTGTATTTGCAATTCATACACAGCTTTAGGAAATAAACATATTTCTGAATTTATGGAATTGCAAAAATTACAACATTCTGGAAGCATGAGATGCCCCTTTTTAAGGGAAACAAACCTTAAATCAGGGAAGGCATGAACATAAATGCTTACTAACTTGCCTTGTCCGGTCAGTTTATTGTTTGGTAAGGTCTGAAGATACTGTGCTATTATACTCTCTCCATCAGTGTACCATTGAGGACATAGTATACTACTATGTGCTGACAGAGATGGGAGAAACTGCAGCAACCTCCTGGTATTCACATAAATTTGGGTTCACATTTATCTGTTTTTCAGTGGCATTAAAACAGAAGTGAACAACATGGGGCATGTGTGGCTGTTGGAGCACATTCATACTATGCAAGGTTATTTGTAAAACATGAGAATTTAGTAATTTGTTTACCTGATCTGATTTTTTTAGTCTTGTTATTTCATTTTCCGCATCTGTAAAAACAAAAACAAAAATAACAGGTATTATTTTTAGAGGAAGGTATACAAGAATATAAAGGCAACACCTAAGGTTATAACGGTAATTGCAAAGATACAATTTTGGAATTTTACATACTACCAAGTTAAAACAAAAAAAAAGCTAGCATTAAAAATAATTGTGTAATTACTGTTAATTTATTTTCTATCTCTCATCATTTCTGTGACAGCCACTCAGAAATAAGCTAGAAACCAAGGCAGCCAAATGAATTTCAGTATAACAACATACACATCTCTAATACAGTGGTACCTCGGGTTAAGTACTTAATTTGTTCCGGAGGTCCGTACTTAACCTGAAACTGTTGTTAACCTGAAGCACCACTTTAGCTAATGGGGCCTCCTGCTGCTGCCGTGCTGCCGGAGCATGATTTCTGTTCTTATCCTGAAGCAAAGTTCTTAACCTGAAGCACTATTTCTGGGTTAGCGGAGTCTGTAACCTGAAGCGTATGTAACCTGAAGCGTATGTAACCCGAGGTACCACTGTATGTATATTCTTAGAGGCATTCATTTTCATACACTTGGGCCAGGAACCAGACTCCTCAGCTTTCTTTCCCAGGCAGCAGCCTTATTCCAGAAGGTCAAGGGGAATTTTGGAGTAGCATTAAACAAGAAGACACTGCTGGAAGAGAAAATGGCCAAATCCCACCCCCATCCTCACATAAAGAAGCACTTTCTTCATATGTCTCTTTGAAGTGCATTTCAAGATTGTCCTAAAACTACATGCACATGATAATATTAGACACATTACAGTGGCTTCATACCAAGAAGTGCTTGCTGTAGTCGGAGCACTTCTGCTTCCAGTGATTCTACTGCAGACTTAGGGACTTCCACCTGTGCTTTTAAACCAGCCTGTTCTTCGAGAAGAGATGCCTGGAATTTATGGGAATCAGATTTGAGTCTTTCATATTCCTGCATTAGTTGACTCTTCTCCATTTTCACCAATTCAAGTTCTTTCAAGAGACTATTTTTCTCTTCCGCTGCTGCTGACAGTTGTTGACTTAAACTTTTGACTTTATCCTGCAAGTCCTTCAGCTGCGATGCTGTCGATTCAGCCACAATGTTCTGTGGGTCACAGTCAGAAGAAGGGTCAGCAGCTGCACCAACTATAAAGTAGAAAAAAATGCAACTGTAACATCTCCCAGAAATAGGGCATTTTCCCATAGCAGTCACAAGATTGGATCTTATTCTGATCCTGATCTGATTTGAGGATGTATTTTAATTGATCGTCTGATTTTATGTTAATGTATTATACACCTGATGTTAGCCGCTCTGAGCCCAGCTTTGGCTGGGGAGGGCGGGATATAAATAAAATTTATTATTATTATTATTATTATTATTATTATTATTATTATTATTATGTGCCAAAGAAATGTAATAATGGGTTGGGTCCAGAGTCAAAACATGCATAATGGGGCTGACAAAAGTCAACTTGTCTGCCTATCTTTTTTCTGCACATCCTTTATTATTTTATTCACATAATATACATACTTTACAACAAAGAACTCCAAAGGAAACAGACAACTCCAAAATAAAATCATATGTAACAAAACCAATTAATTAAAAATTATTAAAGAGTGGGAATGCGTTAAGGAATACATAAAAAAAGGCGGTGCTGGAGCTTAAAAATTAATATGCAAAAGTTTAAAAGGGCAAGGAGATAGGATAATAATATATTAAGGATGGAATAACAAATAAAGTGAATAACACAACAATAACAAAAATAATAGTAGGTAAAGAAGATCACACACAGGTGGAGGGAAGTACTGGGCTGTGGGTGAGGGAGGTGAAGGGATTAATTGAAATTGTTAAAGATTGGTATAGGATTTAAGAGATTTAAATTTTTATAAAGATTCTATAAGGAAAGCAGAAAGCAGCAAGAAATATCAAGTAAAGGTATCGGAGAGGAGATCAGTGTAAATGAAAACATGAAACTTGTCTGCCTTTCTTTCCCACCCTACCAGGCACCAGAAAATGCTTCCTCAAGGACTGGAGGGGCCATGCAGAAAGAGGTAAGCTGTGGTCTAGGGGGCTTGGGAAAACCTAGTAACCCACTGACCATTAGTGGAACAATTTCAGGGAGCTGCTGTGGAGAGAGGGGGGCAGGGAAGACTCCTTCCATGAGCCCCATTGCATATATGTAACTCTGGATCCAACACAATAATTCTGGAATAGCAGGTATTTTCAACCTGTGAAAAATCAGTTTTTTCCTCCAGAAGATATGTTGTCAAAAATCAATTATAAAAATCAAAGGTTTAATTAACGCTGTTTGGCATTCATAGCTCAATTACAAGTGAGCAGTTATTCTCATTCCTAAAAGATCTATCTCCCACAAGTGCAGAATTGATATTATGTGGCACCTATAGCAGTACCAGCTCTACATATGGAAGCAGTCGAGTTAGTCCCAAGCTGTTGGCTTTATGTATGAATAGTAAAAATTGGCGCTGACGCTGACAGGCAAAGCATAAAACAATGACAAGGTTCTTATTAAATCACTTTTTAAAAGACTGAGAAGCTTCTGCTTTACCAACATGTTAGATCAAGTCCCTAAAGATGGCTGGAACAGGAATTTCCAGGATCTACTTCCAACGCCTTTGGAGCCTGCTAGGTAGAAAGGGTGTGTTCAAAGATGAACTGAACTGTGTCTGTGAAACTAGCCATTATGTGAATTTTGTGGCTGCTGAATGTACAGACTTGGATGTAGGTAACTTTAAAAATGACTTTTTCCTAATACAGATGCTAAAAAGTGTGTGTGTGTAAAAATGGTGTTTAGGTAGTACAGATGCTGAACTTATTCCATCCTGTCATGCGTATACAGTGGTGCCCCGCAAGACGAATGCCTCGCAAGACGGAAAACCCGCTAGACGAAAGGGTTTTCCGTTTTGGAGGTGCTTCGCAAAACGAATTTCCTATGGGCTTGCTTCGCAAGACGAAAATGTCTTGCGAGTTCCTGCAGGGTTTCCCCCCTCCCCCCCCTTTCCCCAAGCCGCTAAGCCGCTTATCAGCTGATCCGCTAAGCCACTTAACAGCTGATCGCTAAGCCGCTAAACAGCTGATCCGCTAAGCCGCTTATCAGCTGATCGCTAAGCCGCTTATCAGCTGATCCGCTAAGCCGCTTAACAGCTGATCCGCTAAGCCGCTTAACAGCTGATCCGCTAAGCCGCTAATCAGCTGATCCGCTAAGCCCGCTAAGGTGCTAATAGTGCTAATCCGCTAATCCGCTAATGGGCTTGCTTCGCAAGACGAAAAAACCGCAAGACGAAGAGAATCGCGGAACGGATTCTTATTGTCTTGCGAGGCACCACTGTATTACTGTATCGTTGGGATCTAGGTTCTAAGACAGTAATCCTAGGCATGCTGATGGAGGAGTAAACCACACTGAACTTTGTGGGACTTACTTCTAAGTAAACATGAATAGAATCAGGTTGCACATTTTTATTTTATCTTACATTCTCTATGGCCAGCATCATGCCCAGCTGCATCCAGAGTTAAATGTCACATTGAATAAATAAGGAGTGTGTGAGAACAAGTTTTCCACCTCTCGGCAAAACTGATCCCTAAACCATCACAGACTTGGTTAGGTATCTAGACAGAAAAGTCAGTGTAGGATACCTAGGAAGCCATCATTATAATTTCTTCTGAATGTTCAATTGGTTTTTACAACCTATTTAAATGCACCAAGGCCAATAACTGTGCAAATTGTCATACACAGTGCAACCATAAAGTATTCTTGAATGCCATACATATTTGGTTCTCTCAAGAGCTAGAATCAATGACAATAGGTTATCAACAATTCATTTAAAAACTCCCATCAAACCAATAAACAAGACCTTTCTGTAATTGATCCTCAAGTTCTTCTATTCGTTCCTCGTATTCACCCAGTTCTTCTCGATGACGTCGGCTTATTTCTGCTAATTTATGACGGTGTGCATCCTGTAATACTGAAAGCTCGTGTTGATGCTCATCTATTTCTTGACTCAAGTTCTGTTTTAGCTCCTAAAATGTGCATTTTAAAGAAAGTTACATCATCTGTCTAAGATATAGGATGCAGATTATGTCTTGTATTTTTAATGTGAGCAATAGTTCATGCAAGACTTCTGAAGACTTGGGGGCATGGTACACATTTTATATCTACGGTATATCTTTATCTATATACACAATATAACAACACAGTTTACTTGTAAGAAACAACACAACATCTTGTTTTAATTCACTCAGATAATTTCTCCAGCACAAACCTATCAGTATTTATAGTCATCCTCACCTTTAATCGTAGTTTGTCCATAGTTAAGGATGTGAATATCTTGTTTTATGTGAATTTTTACAAACTGAAAGAGGATTAACAGAAAATGTAAAGCAAGAGGAGAACTAATTTATTAAAATATAGTCTTACCTTGATAATATTTTGCAGCTTGCCGATTTCATTCTGATCTGTATTATTTGCTCCTTCTGGTTTGGAAAACTAAATAACAAGGAGAAAACTTTTAGTTTTGAAAATGCTGAAAGATGTTCAACTACAATGTATGGGATCCGCAGCAGATTTTGGGAGAATGTGGGAGGCTGCAGATGGAGAATGGGGACCCACTAAATGTTTGAAATGGGAAATCCTATTTGTGTAAGCCCACCCTGTGGAATGCCCTCAGATGTCAGGGAAATAAACAACTACCTCACTTTTAGAAGACATCTGAAGGCAGCCCTGTTTAGGGAAGTTTTTAATGTTTTAATGTCTTGTTGTATTTTTAATATTTTGTTGGAAGCCACCCAGAGTGGCTGGACGGGTATAAATTTATTATTATTATTATTATTATAAATCCCACCAGGCACATGGAGGGCTCCATGGAGTAGGAGAGGGAAGGAAAGTGTCATTTGTACAAGAGGGAGTCCATTGTGCAAGAAGAATGTTACCAACGGATACCACCTACTAAATGTTTGAAAAAATTCATGTAGTAGAAGCAACACAGAAATCAGTCATAAGTTTATTAGATTTTATAATTTCAGAATTGTCTTTAAGTTAGCCATCCATTGATTTAAATGGGTCTAATGCTGGATGGCCACCTGTCATGGATGCTTTAGCTGAGATTCCTGCATTGCAAGGGGTTGAACCAGGTGACCTTTGGGGTCCCTTCCAACTCTACCATTCTATGATTCTATGATAATCAGAGTATGACTGAGCTGAATTAAACCCAGGCATAAGATTAAGAAATAGGGTAATTCTATAATTCAATGTAATCCAGTGAACAGAATGCCAAAAGAATCTACATTCAAATCATGCTTAGTCTATTATTTATCAGCTTAAATGTTAACATCTCTCAGCCAATAATATACCACATATTTCTAAGGAAGAGAGAGATTAGGAAAAAAAGCATTAATATTCAAAAGCAATACATACTAAAACAGCATTATACTTTTGAGAAAATATAGATATTCATATTTATATTTCTTTAAAAAAATGTATCCAATAAATACATATAACTGATCTGCTTTGGATCCCTTTTGTCAAAAGAACAAAGATGCATACGTAGGATTCAAAGTTGAGATACAGTACATCTCTATCCACTTTGACATGTCACAAACATCAAACCACAACACTTGAGAGCTTGAATGAAGCAAGCGTGTGCTTTTCACAGCTTTACAACCCAAGCATTCAAGGCTAAACATAGTTCCACTACAATCTTGCAGACCTTTGCACTCCATAGTTTGTAAGAGAAAGTTGGAAACTGTCACCACGCTTATGCCATTCATGTAATAATATATATTAATAAGGATTACCCAGTTTTAGAAATAAGGAAGTCAGCAATATCTCATTTAATGGAAAAGCCCAGAATAGTTATCTAATTCCTGACAAATCTTCCACCCCAGTAGAGACTGTAGCATGGGCTTTATTACCAGTTAACTCAAAAAGTGTTATAAATTCAGAACACTTGTAACACAGGAAAGTAATCCACCTGTGCAATCTGTTTCCAATGGTCCACTTCCGATTCAAGCCTAGAAACTTCATTTGATAGTCTGTTTATTTCTTGTTGGGACCAGATTACATCTCCGAAGTCCATGTCATCTCCTTGAAAACCAGAAGAACTATGTCTAACCATAGGGACAAAGGAAGCTGATGGAGAGGCAGCAGCTCCTAACTGTGCTGACTGAGCAGCTGACTGCACCTTCCGCAGTTGCTCCTGTAGTGTATTCTGCCTGGCTTTAAGATGGCTGATCTCCACCTAAAAAGACAGGACACAGTTACAAGTAAGATTCAGCACGAAGGAACAAATAATCTCAGAATTTACCTATCACCTGATAAAAGTATTCCCATCTGAGCGGAAGACTTCAGAGATCGTACATGTAATAAAGCAGGAAAGAACTTTCTCATGTAACTCAGTGGTTACAAGTGGTATCAAATTGGTCATCCAAAGTATTTCTTGACCAGCAGCTCTACACTGCGGCTTTCAAGTACAGTCATACCTCGGGTTACGAACGCTGCGGGTTGCGCGTCTTCAGGCTGTGGACTGCGCCGAAGAAGAATAAGAAGAAGAAGAGTTTGGATTTGATATCCCGCCTTTCACTCCCTTTAAGGAGTCTCAAAGCGGCTAACATTCTCCTTTCCCTTCCTCCCCCACAACAAACACTCTGTGAGGTGAGTGAGGCTGAGAGACTTCAAGGAAGTGTGACTGGCCCATGGTCACCCAGCAGCTGCAAGTGGAGGAGTGGAGACGCGAACCCGGTTCCCCAGATTAGCAGACTACCGCTCTTAACCACTACACCACACTGGCACACTGAATTACTTCCGGGTTTTGGCGCTCACACATGTGCAGAAACACAAAATGAAGCACCGAATCGCATCACACACGTGTGCAGACGCAGCGCTGCAGGCTGCGAATGTGCCTCCCGCACGGATCACGTTCACAACCCAAGGTATGACTGTAATTAATTCTGGAATTTTCTACTTGATATACTACGGGTATTGCACAAGCACATTTTTCACACAGATCCTGTTCAGATGCTTATCTGGACGGCAATCTTGTATCTGTGGGGGAGGAACAGAAGGATTCATCCCCATCCATCATGCTCATAACACAATGCATCCATGTGGATGGCTGTAGAATGAAGGGTAATTCTTCTGCCTTAAAAGAGAGAATGGGTGTTTACATATATATCTGCTATTGTGGGAACAGCATTCTTGATTAAGATAGGGGTCTATGCTATGCTACTGTCTCCTGGAAAAGGAAAACCACTCTGGGATTCGGGCAAACGTAAAATGACATTCATAACGTATTTCTGTGTTTTAGTCCTTCATTGAAATTCCACCAACCACACTGAAACAATTCAAGAAGTATATGAAGAGCTGAATCAACAATTATCCCTATTTGTTTAGTGACAAAAATTCGACTGGGTAAGCAAATTGTGGGTAGCCAGTGCAGCTTAACTCAGACAAAAAGCCATTGATATTATATTTCAATAAAAGAAACAGTAGTGCGCACATACACACAAAATCCTTGAATCATCTGTCACCAACCCTTGGGTGAAAACTTATAAATCTAATCAATCAATCAATCAATCAATGTACACACCCTTGTTGAACAACAATTTCTGTGTCACTTTATACCTCTTTCTGCTGTAGCTGATTCCGGTATTCTATGGACTGTTGCTTTATTTGAAGCTCTGCTGCTTCATGCTTTTCTTCCAGATCATTATAAGCCTTCTTCAGCCTCTCATTCTAGAGAAAAACAAGTAAACTGAATCGTCAAAGAAAAGAATGCTAAATCCAATTAAGCCAACATTCTACTGTACTGAAAATATGCCAAGAAGTCCAAGCTTAAGAACAGGTGTTATTTTTTTCAGTGTGCTTTTACAGATTAATTTTTTACCTCTGATCTCAGTGTTCCATGAATATTTTCTACATCCCGCAGACTGGAGCTGGATACAGGAAAGTCTTCTGCAGAACCTGAAAGGAATGGAGAAGGGAATACAAATGAAATCAATTCTCACAACAGTATATGTATGTGGATAGGTTTAGTGGCAATATATTTAAAAGTGTCAATTGAAGGTAGATTATTTAAAAGGATTTCTTAGACTGAACTACTACTACTTCAGTACTGTATTACCCTGAGAGTCAATTAAAATGAATAACACAACATTTTAGAATTCATGTGTGTTGGATTTAAAATGGAAACAAACATATAATGGACCGACCATATTTGGATATTTAACCACTTTAAAAAAAAAAAACAACAACACAGGAAGGTTGACGCCACTATAATTGTTTCTTACCTACATAAATCTCAGAGATTATGTGTAAACCATATTCTCTTCAGAATATTAAATTCTGATCCTCAGAAAAGATTTTGCTTCCCTTATGATATAGTGACTGTTTGTGTATAATCAAACATAATGCAAGTAGGGATAGTGCTGGAATATTTTATTGGTGCATTTAGTAAATACGTTCTCAACCTTTAAACTTCTATGTGACTGGCAGGTAAAAAGATGCTTGAAAACTTACTTAAAAACTTGATATTCAATAAAGTCACTACATGTTTTAAATTCAAATGTATCTTCCAGAAACTGCCTACAAATATTATGTTCTAAAAATTCTAGGCAACTGAAATACTTTGTTTTTTTCACAACACACCCTGTTGGAATAATGGATAATCTCCAGAATCCCACTATTATAGACCTTTAACACAACGGCTGAACTTTGCCTTCTGAGTGTACACAGTGAAAAATGTCTTATGTGACATCACCTTTCTTTTGCAATTGAGTGTATATGCATTTCTAACAACAGAAAAATAGACATAAACATAACGATGTGCAATAGTTATTAGACCAAAATTATTTTTGCTGTCCTCCTTTCTCATATGCCACCTGTTCTCCAAAGCTCTTGACAATTTAAATTGCTTAGTTGTGGAATGAAAAAAGTTGCTAAAATTTTCTAAAACACACTATTCTAATGAAACAAAGCCAACTGGAGATTAAATCAACCAACAAAGAAAACTACACTCAAGTTGCATGTTACTAACCATCACAATATTAAAAATTGGTACAAACCTTTTATGGAAAGCATGTTTGTATTACATGTTTGTAATTCATAATATACCTTCCTACGAAGTTTATATTAGTGGTGTGCTTTCTAAGATTGCCCAGGTATAGCAATATATAAAGAACGAACAATTGAAAACCATATGCTAAAAGGGACAAAGCTCTGCCAGAAATACAGATTTTTTTTGCCAGTGACATATACATTATCCGCACTTGATCCACAAATTCCACCTGTCATTAAAAATGTAATTTGCCTTAGGCAGTTGTCAAGTGTGAACTCAAAACAATGGTAAAACTTAATCGTGGTTTAGGACAGAAAGCCTTCCAGATGATCCACTGTTTCCCCACTACTCCCACAACCCATGCTGGCTGGGATGATGGCAGCTGGAGACCAGAAGTGCCTGGAAGGTTACAGATTCCCCATCCCTGATCTACAGGTAGCCCATTTTACACTTGATGTTTTTAGAAAAGAAACTACCGCAATTTAGATCTTTAAAGCCCATTACACCAGCAAACAGCACAATATCCAAGGCATTTCTTATTGTTTTCTGCCAGGTGTCCCACACTGTTCCTTCCTTTATGATCTCCATGGTTGACTGCTGTTTTGTGATGTTCTTCATGAACAGTCCCAGTTTTAAGAGTTTTCTGAAATATCCTCATTGTATTTTTGACCAATACTGTCCTCCCCTATCACAATAATGCCATTTCTCCCAACCCCCAATATCTAACCTGTTGGGTGCAAGTTCGTGTTTCTGTGGAGGTGCCAAAACAGTGCAACATCATACCAAAAGAACTTCACCAGCTCCCATTCCTGTGTGCTTTCTGGTGAGCAGTCAAGACGTTTCCTTTCAATATACTGTTTTATGAAAATTGATTTTTCTGCTACTTTTTGTCCAAAGTATGCTTTTTAAAAAAAAAAGAAAAGGCACTTTTAACAGTTTGCTTGTTTTGTATTTGTTTTTGTTTCAATTGTTTGTGGCCTTGTGTATTTTTGGATGGGATGGGCAAGATACTTTATTTCAACATTTGTAGCTCCAACTCAAAACAATCCTCCCTGCCCTTTCATAAGCTCTCGATCTGACTCTGCTACCTTGCTTCCACATGAGAAAAGCCCTGATGAATCAGTCCAAAGGCCCATCTAGTCTAGCATCCTGTTCTCACACAGGCCAACCAGATACCCGTGGGAAACCCGAAAGTGGGAACTCAGCATGGCAGCACTCTTCCCCAAATGTGAATCGCAGGAACTGTCATCTAATCTTAACTGTCATTTTTTTTAAAAAAAAAATTATTTGATAAAGTAATGCTAATAAATAAAATAAAAATAAAGATGTGCACTCCACCCCCGAGACCATTCCACTGTAACTACCCAACCTCCCAAAATTTCAACACCACTTGCAATGGTCTGACCCCTTTCCGTTTTAACAGTACAAAACCTACAAACACCTTGCACATCTCCTCGAAATCATTTCTCCTGCACATTCCCCATCTTACCTTAATAAAGGTAAAGGGACCCCTGACCATTAGGTCCAGTTGTGGACGACTCTGGGGTTGCGGCGCTCATCTCACTTTATTGGCCGAGGGAGCCAGCGTACAGCTTCTGGGTCATGTGGCCAGCATGACTAAGCCACTTCTGGCGAACCAGAGCAGCGCACGGAAACACCGTTTACCTTCCCGCCAGAGCGGTACCTATTTATCTACTTGCACTTTGAAGTGCTTTCGAACTGCTAGGCTGGCAGTAATAGCACATGTCAATTTACCATTAATAGCTATATCCTACACCTCTTTATACCATTCTTCCATTTTACACTCACCTTGCCCCTTCCTATTGACAATAACTCGGGCAGCTGTCAACAAATTCGTGAGCAAGTCCTTCCTGGCCTGTGAACCTTCCACCACATGGTAAATCAATTGACAATACTACTTCTGGACTTTCGGTCAGATTTAACCCAGTGATTTCTCCTTAAACACCCTTTACCAAAAGATAAATAAAAATAAAGTACATATTGATACCCTTAACTCTGTCATTCTGCCGTGGATGCTTTAACTGAGAATCCTGCATTGCAGTAGGTCGTACCAGATGACTTTTGGGGGGCCCTTTCCAACTCTACCATTCTAGGATTTTAACTCCACCCTTCCCCATCCCAAGAACACATTTGGAATTTATAGACAACTCCCAGCATCAGAGCTACTCCCCTCCGGTATTCAGGACACTTTTGATTCCCCCCGCTCCGTGTTTTTCCTTTGTCTTCTCTATGCTGAGGACCCCTGAGTGCTGCCACCTTCCCCTCCCTCCCTCCCACCCACCCACTTTCCTTACCTCCCATCTCCTCCGCGCCGCCTTCCAGCAGCATATCCTTGGTGAAGCTGGAGATCTGACCGGTCAGGGTGGACAGGCTGCCTCCCACCTGGCCCACCAGGGACTGCCCCAGTCCCGCTCCCAGGCCGCCCAGCCACGACGCCATCACCGCTGCCGCTCAGCTGTCGATGGGGAAAACAAGGCGCCGCCGCCAAGAGCAGCTGCCGCCGCCGGTTCCCCTCAGCGCCGGTTCCCCACGCCCGCCTGCCTCGGGGAGCAACCCAGAGAAGGGAAGCCAGCTGCTGGGCCTCCCTCAGAGCTCCGGGGCCGCCATGAAGCACCTCGCGCTTCCCCTCCAGCCCGGGCTCCTTTCTTCAGTCAGCCGTGGGGCCTCCAGGTTGGGCTGCCACCTCGACGGCCGCCATGACACCTCCCAGCTGCACCATAGAGCGGCAGCCGCTAGCGCGCCCCTCCGGACGCCCAGGGACGTGGCCCGGAGAGCAAGGCCAGTCGGGATACGGGAGGATAAAGCGGCAGCGCCCTCAAGCCGCGAGTGGGAGAAGCGCAGGCAGCCCGGATTTCGACGAGCTCCAGTCGGTTCGGAGGGTGGCAAGGCAAGGGCGGGAGGCGGGGTAACCGATCCGGGGCACGTTTACTCCGAAAGGTGTGCTGATTCAGTTAAATGAAGTTTATTTCACTCCAACATTCTGTGCCTTAATCTTATTCAGACAATGTTAATGCAAGATTTCTTTCCCAGTCGTGGGCTCAGCATCCAATATTTAGTATTTTTCGAAACAGGGCCATCAGCTGTGTCATCTCAAAGGAGATAAAGGGAAAGGACCCCTGGATGGATAAGTCCAGTGAAAGGAGACTTTGGTGTGTGGCGCTCATCTTGCTTCAGGCCAAGGGAGCCGGCGTTTGTCCACAGACAGCTTTCCGGGTCAGGTAGCCAGCATGACTAAACCACTTCTGGCGCAACAGAACACCGTGACGAAAGTCATAGCGCACAGAAACGCTGTTTACCTTCCCACCGCAGCGGTACCTATTTATCTGCTTGCACTGGTGTGCTTTCAAACTGTAGTGGTACCTCGGGTTGCAGACGCTTCAGGTTACAGACTCTGGTAACCCGGAAATAGTATCTTGGCTTAAGAAATTTGCTTCAGGATGGGATCAGAAATCGTGCAGCGGGAGTTTCAGGTTAAGAACAGACCTCCAGAATGAATTATGTTCTTAACCCGAGGTACCACTGTACTAGGTTGGCAGAAGCTGAGACAGAGCAACAGCAGCTCACCACTGTCGCAAGGATTCAAACTGCGGACCTTCTGATCTGATTGGCAAGCCCAAGAGGCTCTGTGCTTTAGACCACAGCGCCACCTGCTCCCTCTCTCAAAATAGCACTGTCTTCAACAGGGTTGTTGAGGAGCGCTGCACACATTATCAACTTATTTAGTTACAGAAGTTGCATACGCACACCCCAACACACACTCTGCTGACTTAATTCTGGTTTTGAAGATAATGAATGTGCTGGTGGGAATGTGCTGGTGGTGCTTAGCAGGATTAAGAGAAAAGATGGCTGAATCAAAAAGCCTAGTAAAGTTAACGCAGAACCTGGCTAGAATGTGAAGACAAGTATCCAATACATATCAGCTTAACATTAGAAGCTTTGAAAGAAATCCGTTTACCTTCCTGCCAGAACTGGATTCTACATTCCCCTAATATGGAAATTAGGCTATGAAATGAACAGAAGATACATTCAATGTTTTCCAAGCTTTAGGTAGTTCTGACACTGACATTACTGGACAACAGGTTTTGTTCATAAACTGCAGTCCAGACTCATGGAGAGAGTTCACGTAAGATTTTTAAACTAAAGATGAACAAGGCTGAAGGCTTTCCATTAACTTAACCCTTAGGAGCAGCATATCAAGGTCAGGGGCTGCTACCATGCCTTTCAAAAGCATTTTAAAGCTAGTCTTTGGAAGTCTTGTGTTTCAAAATAGCTAAAGGCTACACAAATACATGTACAGCATCCATTTTGTAAGGTGTGTGTAAGTTTGAACCACAGCTGTACTCTATAAATTATGCAACAACAGACCTCCATCTTTGGTGTATTCTAAATGGAAAGGTAGATTTAGAAACCTCTGCCCACCTTCCATAGTTGATGCGGTCCATGTATATTTTGTTCTCGGGATATATGCACTCAAGTAAAAGTATCTTGAAAAAAAGTGGCCTTAAATTCCACCAGATTCAACTTGTTCAAAAGAACACGATTTATTGGAAAAGTACAAAGGAAAAAAAATCATCATTTTTACAGACTGGTATGATTTCATGTTTTATATGAATCCATTCGCATATTTGTTTTCAAGTAATACCTTAAAAGCAAAAACAAAAAATCAACGCAGACAGCTTTATGTAACTAATGGTGCAGAAGTTTTAAAAACAATGATGGTGCATTAAGTTTGGCAAGCTAATTTCCTCCTGTTAATAAATCAAGTAAATTGTGTAGCACAAAACAGTGTTGCCTTAATTTTATGGAAATGGTAAAGCTAGATGCATTCTTAAAAGCAATGCTTACCCTCAGGGCCAAATCCCATTACCCATACTTATGCAATGGTTTTTAGAGAGATCAACAAAACATGAAGCATGCAAGTAAGATAAATGGGATTCAGCTTCTATAACCAGCCAAGCATCTAAAGCTCAATGTTGTAAACAAACATTATCAAAATCCAAGTGTTCTTCTTTGTAATGTATTCCTTTGTCGTACCATATATTTGCATACAGTTATCTATCATTCAGTAGCTAAGGATGACACTTCAAGATGGTGCAATAATATAATTAATTTTGAAAACATTATCAAAAGAAATTAACAATAGGTTTTGCAATATTTTTCTTGGTATACCTGGCAAATGCCTATGGTTTAAGCAGAGTATACAGTCTGAACACTGTAAACATCCCAAGACCATAGCCATAAGATACATATGTAAACATAATATATGCTTAAAGCACCATTTACAAAATAAAAATGTTAAAACAGTTTTTTTGTAATACAGAATGCCAAATGTGGTCATCCTCCCGTAGTACTCTTGTATACCTCAACTAACAGAATAAAAAAAATAGCTCTAAGTTTGCTCCCCCGTTTTCCTCAGTAACAGACACGACGATAGAAAAAAAACTGTAAGGTGCATGAACAAAGGCCATTCATGAAAAGCGGCAAAAATCTTACAGGTAGAGGACATTCATTAACATCTGATAGAACACACACCCACACACATTCATTTATGAATATCCATTCTTGACACATAGGTAACCATGCAGGGTTCATTTCAGAAAGCAGGTGTACAGGTGGCACTGAAGTCATGGCATTAAAATGTTTCCTCATCTTCTTTACTCCTAAAAAAAGAAGCCTGGAATTCTGGGAAGGCCTTAGCTTAGTGGCAGAGTACATGCATTGCATGCAGAAAGTCCCAGGTTTAACCCCAGGTTTCTCCAGTTAAAAGAAACTCAGGAAGCAGGGATGGAAAAGACCTCTGCTTGAGATCTTGAAGAACCCACTGCCAGTCAGAGGGGACGGTACTGGACTAAATAGACCAATGGTTTAACTCAATGTAAGGCAGTTTCTTTTGCTTATCCAGTCTAACACTTGTATAGAAACACAGGAACGGGGAGAAAGGATAAAACGAGGGATCAGAAAAGAATTCCCATGCAACAGAATAGGAATTAAAGTAACCGGTTCTGAAATATGCTCCACAACTTGTTACTTCAGCTATTCAACCAAAGTTCAGGGAATCAGAGTGCTAAAACAGTGCATTGAGGGCAGAACTGCCCAAAATTTAGCAGAAAGAGTATAACAAATGAAAACGTTCCCTTTCCTCCTCCAAAAAAAGGAAAAATATTTACAGTTGAAAAAGATGCTAGATGGGCTTGTTAGTTTGTATCTCTTGCAGTCCTTAAAACAATCAAAATTCAGTTCTGGAACCAGACCTTTTTTTTTTTTTTTGCATCTTTTCTTATACTGGTAAAATAACTTTATTTAATTTTGTCTATTAAAATACTTTGCGTAAGAAGGACTGAGAATACAAGCCAACTTTCCTTTTTTAAAAAACTGTGTAACAGAAATATCTTTCAGAAGTGAAAGGCAAATTATATTTATATAGGCTTAAAATATCAAAAATACAGAGGTGTTTGGAATGCCTTAAGGCATGTACGTGTAAAGGGAAGCCGATGAAGCTGCAGGTGTCACCCAATGCTGGCTAGCATCCCAACAGAAAAGCCTCAGGACTGGACCTCTGTGTAACTGGGTACAGTTGATTTTGCTGTGCAGAAACCCGCATGAATACGCCATCACAACTGAACAGGGCTCCTACCCCATACAACTATTTGAAGGAATCACTAACTTACCCTGAACATCTATGGATCAGGAAGGTGAGTTGAGATTTTAGAACAAACTGATAATCCTTTTGCTCACGTGCAGCAAATCTACAATCTTGATTAGAACTAGTGGCATGGGGAACTAAAATCTTGAGGTGAGAAGACTTTATTTTTATTATATGCAATTGCCTTTTAATTCTGATCCTCAGCCCCATAGGTTTTAGGGCTATATCCTGCTTTGGTACATCAGTGAAATGAACCCTACCTTTATACCACCCGCATAGGATTAATACAGGATTTAGTGTTTCGATAAAATAAAACTAGGATTTTTTGTCATTTCTTTTCTTCTGCATTCAAGCTGTTTCTAACAGTTTCCAAGGACATATTCATAGCTGCCTGAAGCATATCCTCTTCACTCATATCACCTCCTGGCAAAATAGAAGATAAAATGCATTAGGTTCTAAAATACAGTGGTACCTCGGGTTACATACACTTCAGGTTAAAGACGCTTCAGGTTACAGACTCTGCTAACCCAGAAATAGTACCTCGGGTTAAGAACTTTGCTTCAGGATGAGAACAGAAATCGTGCTCCGGCGGCGCAGCAGCAGCAGTGGGAGGCCCCATTAGCTAAAGTGGTGCTTCAGGTTAAGAACTATTTCAGGTTAAGAACGGACCTCCGTAACGAATTAAGTACTTAACCCAAGGTACCACTGTACAGCTATAAAAAGGGGAAATGTATATGTCATTTCTCTTTTTAGATTTTACTGACTTCATTGTACCTTTTCCCTGATAAAATGCTCAGATCTTAATAGCAGTTGAGGTTTTTTTATTTTTCAGCATGCACCCATCTGCTAGAGGGTGGGGGTGGAAGGGTTATCCTGGTTACTAGAGCATGTAACAAGCAGATCAATAACGACTTGCACTTCTCTTGATCCAACAAATACAATATGGAGAATTCCAAGAAAGGAGCCTTTCAAAATAGTGCTCCATATCAGTTTCTTCCCTGTAATGTGGCATGAAGAAAGAAATCAGACTTGCTTGCTCTGGAGATCAAACAGCATGTATGACTGGGGTACTCTGGGCCCTCACTGGCGATAGTATACTGTAAGCAACCCCATTATGTTTTATGGCTGCAAACCCGCCCCCCCCAAAAAAAAGTAAGAGGAGAAACTAGTTATCCAAAGTGCCAACTAGTAATCAATGCATGCCAGAACTGAAGAGCTTGTTAATGTAGTTCTAACAATTTGTATTGTTTTCTTTGTTACACTGGTCTTAAATGATGGCTTCTTTGGGTAACTACAGTCATACCTTGGAAGTCAAATGCCTTGCGAGTCAAACATTTTGGCTCCAGAACGCCGCAAACCCGGAAGTGAGTGTTCCAGTTTGCGAAGGCGGGTTATGCGGGTTCCGAATCGGAAGCCGTGCCTTGGTTTCCGAACGTTTTGGAAGTTGAACGGACTCCCGGGACGGATTCCCTTCGACATCCGTGGTACAACAGTATATATCTCTAAGATTTCAAACAGTTTGAATAGTATTTTGTTTACACATCAATATTGTCTTTTACAGTTTTGATTCTCTCTAGATTGTTCCTGAAGAACTTCAATTCTGAAATGTGTTGAACTACAGCAAATATTCATGGTTGGCACTTCTGACAACTAGTTTCTCCTTTTTGTATTCTTTATAGGTGCACCTGCAGTCACGGCTAATGATGAGTTAGTCATTGCTCTAGATTGCCTCTTGATTGACTGAAACACGAGGCTAGGCAGTTAGTAGAAAATACACAAACATGCACCGTATCATTCATTCACCTGCTAAACTATACAGATAGCCATACCAAATCTTACCAAGTCAAGACTGAAATGATGACCCACCAAGTTAGAAAGAAAGGATTATTATTATTATTATTATTATTATTATTATTATTATTATTATTATACCCCACCCATCTTGGCCACTCTGGGCACCTCCCAGCAGAATAGTAAAAACACGATAAAACATCAAACATTAAAAACTTCCCTAAATAGGGCTGCCTTCAGATGTCTTCTCAAAGTCAGATAATTGTTTTTTCCTTGACATCTGAAAACATGTAGAAAACAGTAGGCAGAACAGTAAGGTAACACATATATGGTAATAGGATAGAAGGAAAGTAATACCTGGATCAGTGACCAGTGTATTTGAATTTGTAACTGGTGCATCATGGAAACCTGGGTTCCGAACTTGCTGATGCAACTGCTGTTGTCTAGAACAGTCAATAATAGTTTTAAAAGTGGAATCTAAATATGCAGTTCTAATTTTGACTAAACAAGTTCAGTGATGTTGTAAAGTAAGGGTAAATATTTATTCACATACATACCAGTTTAAATAACATTCACAGCAAGATCTGCCCTTGGCAATGTTATAAAGGTCTGCTACCCGCGTTGTTCATTGCCTTCCCATCTTGGCTTTAAGAGTTTCATTCAATGCTGCTGTTGCCTGAGTGGAACAGATTTCCCATTCGCAGACCTCTGCTTGTGCAACAGGACATCTTCTTCCCATGCTCCCCCTGTTCCCCCCCTCCAAATCTGCCCCAGGGCTTTGGGGGGACCTTCTGGAACTGCTTGTGTGACATCAGATGCAAACCCTTAGTTTGTTTCATTTTCCTTTTCAGTAATGGAACAGTATTTGTTTTAAGATTGTAAAGTACTGACCTAACAAGAGTGATGAGCTGTAGCAGTGCTTTTTTTGATAGTCAATTATACACATTTTTTAAAAAAATATCTACCCAATTCTAAAATATTTATTAGGCAGGATGGAAAAACCTAGCCCAGTCCTGTGCCACAACCAAGAATAAAATGAATCAAAAGCAACACACTGTTATTTTTGCTGCAGCAAACAAACACAGCTACCCACCTGAATGTTTTTACAAAGTAATCGAGACATCTACAGAATTGAGGAAGCATTTACTAGACAACCACTGATGTGAAAATAGTCTTGAATAAATTAACTGATCATAAATCAATCAAATGTGATGAGGCCCAGGAGAGGGAGTTACAGATACCAGTAAAACACTGGTATTACTTAATGCAATGGCCAAGTAATGAAATACTTCTGGGACTGCTACGAACAAATCCCACTTTGCAGTGTCGACATTACTTTTCAAAATAGGCCTGTCTTCTCCGCCGCAGCTCTTCTGATGTAAGGGATTCAGAGTGGCTTGTTGCAGATGAATGTGGGACGTTTTGTGTGCAAGAATCTGGGAAACCAGTTCTAAGGCCGCCTCCTAAAATTAAAACATGCACATACACCATTACTGGGATAGAGCAGATTAAATTTAAAACGTTTTTAATTTTCTATTCTTCTATTTACAGTTTTTCAGTGGTTTATAATCCAAATTCCTCCTAAAAAAATTAGCAGTATAAAAAAATTAAAACCACCACCAATCACCCACTGAAAGTCTTCAGAGAATAAAAAAGTCTTGCTTGTTGATTAAATTATTTTTAAAAAGATGGTGACAGCTGGGTCTACAGGGAGGGGGCATTTCAGGGGCAGCAAACTAAAAGAACATTTTACCTTGCATACTAAGTTGAATGGCCCTACGGAGATCTGCTTCTTCATCCTCCATATCTATTTCCTGTCTGCTGAGAGCAAGTGCTTTTTGGAAATTCTCTTCATCTTCATCTAACATGCCTGTACCATCGAAGGGAGGATTAACATCTACAGCTGGTTCGAGGTCTGTTTTTTGTACCCTGCAAGGATTACAAAGTTAAAAATGGCTTCATTCTAACATCAATGATTTCAAGTTCTACCACATGTTCAAAGCAGTGGGAAAAACATTTAAGATTTTTTTTTAAAAAATGATTCAAACTTATCAATCCCCCCCCCATAGCACATACAACAGTAGAAAGAGTAGAAAACAACATGAAGAATCTGATGGAGCTACTTTGAACAAAAGCATGCTAAGTATCAAAATAACTCTCAAGCTGCATTCCCAGCTCTAGCCCGGAACGTAACAATAGAGGATAACAGGGAATGGGGTTTTCTTCACGTCAATAATTCTGGAAGAGGCAGGCACTCCCTCCAAGTTAGGCAGTGTTGCCACACACCTATTAAACTGCACCACACTT
The DNA here is from genome assembly GCF_964188315.1 of Podarcis muralis. Lineage (NCBI taxonomy): Eukaryota > Metazoa > Chordata > Lepidosauria > Squamata > Lacertidae > Podarcis > Podarcis muralis. Next base: position 22,753,345 of record NC_135655.1, on the reverse strand, counting down.
TGGTTAACCGAGTTAGGTTTTCTCCATCATAGTGGGAGCATTCATTTCTTCATGAGTCACAACTGATGGCATTTATGTAGTCAAAGACAAGTGTTGTTTTGCCATTCTGGAAACCTGCTAAACAGGTAAGCAGAGCTCAAAATGCTTTGCTGACTTAAGATATGGAATATGGTTAGTATGAATCTAATAATTGAGGATGCCTTTCAACAGAGATGTGGCAGGAGGAAAGATGGTGGATACCATCATGGGTGGGCTCTTTGGAACAGCCCTCTTTGCTTGGAATCCTTGGTAGATTTGCATTCAAATGGATAGCTGTAAACCTAGGGAAGCATGCTCTTTAGAGTTTCTATACAAATGAAGTTTCCCCCACCCCCCAGCAGTGCACTATACAGACATAATGTAAAACTTGTAATTCCAAATTTGATATATAGGCAACCCCTGATTTGCGTGGGGTTGTGTTCTGCGTCATAGCACGCTTCCATGAAATTGGGTGTAATTGAAAAAGCCTGCAAACACCCCGTTCTGCCCCCACTACCTACTCTGCCCCCATTCCGCCTTCTTAGGGACATCTTTTATTACGTTTCTGGGTTACTTCTGGGTTTGGTGCGATACATGGTCAGACACATATTGAACACATGTCAATGGGGGGCTGCCTGTACCTTTTATTGTTCTTATACAACCTTCCCACTGATAAGGTGGCAATATATGTCCTACTTAGTATTGTGTGGAGGATAACAGCCACGAAGTTGGAAGAAGTGGCAAGTGAACACTCAGGGACAAGGAAACTAGGAGTTCATCTCTAGCCTACACAAAAGAGTTTTGCAGATAAAAGCAGGCAGAGAGAAAGATGTTTCGAATTACTCTCGCTCCTGCTACAAAAGGGTAGTTGTTATCTCTTACTGTATTTCCTTGCCTACTTTCAGAGTTCAATATTACTCACAGCCAACGCTCAACACTGATTAAAATACAAGTTTTTATTTACCTTACCTCTGATCTCTTGATTGCAGTGCCTCTTCCCCAATCAATTTTGGCCGCTGCATCTGCTGCACCCGAACCATTTGCAGTAACTGGTCAGCCTCACAATCTGGAAGGTCACCCTTTACCACAAATATTGAATAGCCTGAAGAAAGTAAAAGCAAGTAGCCAAAATATGAGAGACCAAAACTTACCAGGAAACATTACAAAGGGGGGGGGGGAGCAGGGGGAATAGGGAAGAGAATAAAACTGTCATTTGCCAGTATTTTGCATTCTGTCTTCCCTTCATTATAACTAGTACACTTAGTGGATGTCATTGTTTTATTCATAAAATTGAGGCAGACAGACTTCTTGCATGAACATCATTGGTTGGCCTTTGAATTTTACTCTTGCTTTCAAATAACAGGGCTCAATATTTCAAAGTTAGCATTACCTTCCTGTTGTAACTGGGCCAGGAAAAGTGCAAGATAAGTATCAGATATTAGTTCTGGACCCGTCAAGAGAGAATTCAAGTTGAACCACTGTAATTTTAGAAAAAAGATTTCAAATAAAAGTAGTTAACATGTGATTTAGTCCATTTATTTTTGTACATGGCAAACACCTGCCTGCTCTATATGTAATTGCTATGAGTACACATAATTTTCAAGCACGAGTGAATGAACTGAGTACTTTTATTGCCTGCTTCATCTGAAATTTCAGTAGGGTTGCCACTATAGCCTTATAAAGATTTGTGGGATTTGTGTACTTCCAAGGTATAACTTATTAGCAATTAATTTAACATTAAATTTCATTGCCACAACTAAACGTTCAACCTAAAACATCCTTTGACTGAACTGATTTAGGGTGCATTTTTACATCTCCAATACTCTTTATGTTCTGGAAACTGTCATGCCTCATTCTTTAAAATGCCCCATCTCCTAGTTTGGGCACAGTTCACCATACATTCTCGAGTTTTGATTACGTCAGCCAAAACGCTCATGCGATCTTGTCAAGGATGCTTTAGCTGAGATTCCTGCACTGCAGGGGTTGAACTAATGACCCTTTGGGGTGTCTTCCAACCCTGCAATTCTATGATTCTATGTAGGATGATTTGGCTGTTCACCTAGATCTCAGAAGAAACGAGCAGCACAACAGGCACCTACCAACTAGAGTAGGAGATGTCAATAGGTGACTTAAAGTGTTCCAGGAGTTCATTTTTGGCAACCCCAACACTGTGTACTGGCACTATTGAACTGATTGCTCCCCTCATTTGTTCATCTTGCCTTTTTTGTCTGACAGACTGAAGACAGGGCCTATATCTAACATTTGTTGGTGTACAGCACCTGCCATCAAATTTTTAACTGATGGGAAACCATTTTATGAAAAGCAGGATACAGTTTTACGTAAATGCCCAACTAAACGTGCAGTCTTTGTTCATTTATTGAAGGCAGTCCAAATATCTCATGCTTCTGCTGAGAAAGACCTGTGTTCATGAACACTCAAGGTATAACAATTTGTAAACGCCCCCCCCCCCGCCAAATTGGATGTTCTCACCACAGAGAACAAATTATGACTGTAACTGCCTCATGGAATGTAGCTGCCACAACTATTTGAAGCATCTTATTTTATATAACTTGTGACGTGGAGGATGAGCAACAGCTCTTCAACATGCCAGATTATCTTATTTTTATTCTCTCTTATTTTTAAGTGGCAAATACTAGCCCCGTCTCCTCACAGGATAAGGTTTGCTTTTTTTAAAAAAGTGGGTTGCTTAATTTATTTATTTTTAAACTCTATCTCATTTAATTTAGTTCTTTGCATGCTGTGCAGCCGCTGTCAAACACTGAAGTGCTCCCCCATTCTCGCTTTCTTAAAGAAATCAACAATACAATCATCTCCCCACTCCTCCCGGTATTGGTAGATGCCGTCATGCAATTGATTTGAAAGGAAGAACTGTGGCCCAAAGGCTGGAATGTTGTTGGGATGCTGCCCTTCATATTATGCACATTTATGCCAAACTACATGGTTGTTCTGTGATGCAACTAAACAGCTGTGAATGTTATTCAACTACAGTCTTAGGCTGTTAAATACGCATTATAATACTTGGCCCTAAAAGCAACATTCTTCTGACACCCAAGCTTGACGTTAATTTTTAAACAAGAAAAAAAATAGAATGTCACCTGTTTTCCTAATTTTCGAACTGTAAACCAGTGTTCCTTATAGTTACAAATAAAAGATCTTTCATTTCTAAAAGAAGAAAAACACAACGTATACAAAGAATTAATAGAGGTTGTATTTTAAAGGGTTGGGGTTTTTTTTTTGCTATCATTGGTGTCACTTTATCATTTTAAGCATTTTATTAAATTCAGCTACAATTTCAATCAGATATTTGATCATTTAAATATTTTGATGGTTCAGAGTATTCGGACAGCACTCTTTTGATGATATTTTTGTATATATAAAGCATATATATTAATAGACACACACCATGATGTCATAAAGCAGATATGATGCCACATACCATTCAAAGTCAGCATTCTGTGATGCCACAGATACTGAGATGTCATGAAGGCTCAGAGGACAAATGGACATGTAAGGCCTCAATAATATGAAAAAGAAAATGCTGAGGGGATAAAACCAGAACTTGATATACTAATTTTCAAAAGGAACTCTGAGGAAAATGATAGGGTTTCTTTTTCTCGCATATTTTTTTTTTTTTTTGGTATAATGGAAGCAGGGAGCTAAAAAGAAATTCTTACATAGGGTCGATCCCGAGCCTCTGATACTCTGGGCTGTTGAAGAGGATTAGTTCTAAACCCCAAACTTTCAAGGCATTGCTTATAACCTGTCAAAAAACAGCACTTTTCATGAGACAAACCAGTCAGTTATAAAATTTAAGCAATGCAACCATTTTAGCCACTATAAAAACAAATATATTGTTTTCACAAAGCTGGGACTGGAAAAAAAATTAAGTTTTATTAAAAGGAAACCACTGGGGTGAGCAAATTCAAAAGTCAACCTTCATGAATCTACATTCAGCAGACCACATATGTAACACATTTAAGGGTGAATAACGAATACACAATTTGACGAGGAAATTCTCAAAAGGCATAACACTCCTGAACTGGTGTTATAAACAACTATACAATTGTCACTTTGTTTTGTTTTGCACTTCAATTATGCCGAATGCCTGAACTGGATGTTGGCAAGCTATTGAGAGGCAATTTGCCTAATTCAGCAAGCTCCATAACTACAAAAGATTTCACTTTGTCCTAGCATGCTCTAAGATACAAAACAAAAACCACCCATGTTCTAAGCAGGTCGGGATATTTGCACAAGAAGTATACTATCCAGAATTACTATTGAGACCTTCCCAAAATACTTTCTGCATGTTTCTGAAGAATGTCAAATACATTTAATTTTACATTTTCAGTTCAAAATACAGTTTTTGGCACACACTTTTTAAAGCTATTTAGGAAAAAGGCAGTTGGGAAATCACAGAGAAAATTCACCTCAGACACCCTGTACAAGAAAAGGAATACTATTTAAAGCAAAGTGGAATTGTAAGTTGCAAGCTGCAATTTTAAGTCTGCCAGTTTCAAGGATTTCTTTCTTCTTCTTCTTTTTAACACTGGTGTTTTCTGTAGCATACGTGTGAAGTGTGGAGATCTCACACAGTCATGTACACGGATCTGAAGCTCCTGGCCCTAGTTATTTACTCAATATTTTCTTGGCACTAGTTACTTACTAAATATATAGTCCATCTTTTAGTCTGAGATACCCATGAAACAGCTTACAATGCAAACAAGAGAAGTGTTTCTTCAATGTGCGTGTGTATTAACACACCTTTCACATTTTGCTTGCCTGATTCAGGAAACATCAGTGTGAACACTAAAATTGTTACAGACAGGCCTTGCACAACATGGAGCTGCAATTATCACTTTCTTGCTGCACCATTCAGAAAAACGAAGAAATGTTTCCATTAAATATAAACCTTAGAGGACCCACGGGCTGATCTATTTCCCAAGAGCACAAATTGAAGGGAATTATCTCACGTGACCAAACAAAATGAAATTGTATAACTGCATATTTCAATTGTGTAATAAAAGAATCATTCACCACTTTAATGCTTTTGCCACTTTGGAAGATATATGTAAACCACAAACCCCAAGTATGTAGAAGACTTCTGATTTAAAGGAAACGTCTATAAAAACTATAGGGCTGCCTACATGTTACTGAAAAATTAGTGGCATATAAAGATCAAAATTATCTGTAGGGTTGCAGCCACAGGGATCTGAACTGTCTCCTAAACAGGCTCAAAAATGTGAACATAGATTGAACTTTCAGTAAAACACAATGCATTTTTAAAATGTAAACATTTTACTTTTTTTAAGAACGGAGACTACAAGGAGAGTGCTTACTTGAATAGAGAAGAAGCCACTGTCATCCATGTTTCCAGAAGGCTGCTGTTCAAAAACAAATGGAAAAGGGGAAAGGGGGGAGGTGATTAATCCATATTACTAGAAAGGCTTCCCGGGGGGAGGGGGGGGCAGAAGCTGAGAATGAGTTATGCCCATTCTTCACAATTTATTCATGCTTAAACATATTTTTAGTAAACCACAAACCACCCCAGGCAAATAAAATAGGTACCCAGGAAATATATTTGGTAGACCAATCCCATTTTAAGCATATTAAATTTGCATAAAACAAGCTGGTGAATTAATGCCAGGTCATCTGAAAAGTTTTAAAGGCTGTTACCTGTAAAAATGTTTGATACTCTTCACTAGAAAGTCCTCCTTCTGCCATCCTTATTCGCTCTTCTTCATCCAGTTGCTGTGCAATAGAAGACAGTTCTACAGGACTGAAATATTCCCCTTGTAGTAAGTTATTCAAGCAATGCTGGGCACACAGGGAGCCTTCTTGCTAACGAATGGAAATGTAAGAAAAGAACGCCACAATGAACATTACAATGTCTTGCCATGGTTTCATTGTTCAAATGCTGGGTTTTTTTAAGGACGTGTTTGTTGAGCTTTCAAAAACAACATTCAAACAAGATAAATAATAAAGACACAAAGGACCATGGTTGTGTGGCGTATGCTATTGCAGTGGGAATAAAATTAACAGAAGGCTCTGTACACTTTTGCAGACATCATAATAAGATAAATTCTAAGAAGGGACATTTGGAAAGTAAGAGTCACATACCAATAAGGTAGTCTCACCACACAGAGGCATATGTCATGGGCGGAAGGGTCTATGAACGTGCTATTTTTATTTATATAGTGTATGAACAGAGACTATACAACATCAGAATGGTATTGCTTTGTGACCCCTTTTAGAACCCCTGTGATGGGTTAATGCTCACACAAGGCCATGCCTCACATTCTCTTAAACCATTCATTTCTTGAGGGACCCCACCTGATGCAGACTTCCAATGTTTGGTGATTTTGAGTCTAGCTGCTAGCTTTGCTAACTCCTTCCAATGGCCAAGAGAGCTAATGTTGGTTCCAGGATTAGAGACTGGTTTTTTTATTGAAGAAAGATCGATGAATATGGGCTGCCAATAAGCACACTGACCCTTTAAATTGCCCTGAGGACAGTAAACACATGTATTCAAATGAGGTTTGGGCCTGAATGCCTTCCCCCCTGTGCAGTACAGACCTCATGAAAGATCTAATTTGGGTTATCTTAAACCAACTATGCTTTACGTTGGAAGGTACTGAGAGGTATTAACTCAAGTTACACCTAAGGAATTGAGAATTCTCCATTAATAATCAGCATCAACTGCTTTAGCTGGAATGTTGTGTTTTTAAAAAGACTTCTGTGTTTTATCACTTTGAGAAATGCTCTCCATCTCTTGACAGTGAAATGGACAGGTCTATAGACACGAAGTTGAACAGACTGTTTTCCAATTTCTTCAAGAGCTTTTAAGTCACTGCCATTTTTATTATAGAAGCATTATGCAGCAACTGAAGTCCATGCAAAGGCACATGTCACAAAAATTGTGCAACAGCAGAAGCACAGTCCCAATCACTTGAGCTTTTCTGAATTGCCTCTTTAGGACTTTCTTCTCTTGGCCAATCAATCCCACATATTTACTGTGCAGCTGCTAGCAAACTAAAAGGTAAAGGTAAACCTGCCCGTACGGGCCAGTCGTGTCCGACTCTGGGGTTGTGCGCCCATCTCGCTTAAGAGGCCGGGGGCAAGCGCTGTCCGGAGACACTTCCGGGTCACGTGGCCAGCGTGACGAAGCTGCTCTGGCGAGCCTGCACCAGGGCAGCACACGGAAACGCCATTTACCTTCCTGCTATAAAGCGGTACCTATTTATCTACTTGCACTTAGGGGTGCTTTCGAACTGCTAGGTGGGCAGGAGCTGGGACCAAACGACGGGAGCTCACCTCGCCATGGGGATTTGAACCGCCGACCATACGATCGGCAAGTCCTAGGTGCTGAGGTTTTACCCACAGCGCCACCCGCATCACTAGGCCACGCATATTGTTGCACATATTGGATTCTGTGTCAAAATATGCACATTAATACAGTTGTGTTACAGTGGTAAACAATAATAAAGTTTACCACTGCTCCAAATGAAGAGAAAATGGACAGGAAAAGCTATTGAAAAAAGTATTTTTAATAATTTGGTCTCCTATTAGGCAGTCTGAGGTACAACTCCATCAAGGGCTACTGCCTAATGTCAGCAGGCATGTGAATAGCAGTTAACATTGTCAGGCACACATCTATTCATAAATATATGGCATTGGAATTTTCTCCCTTCTTCAATGTGGTTGTCACACTTGATTGAACTTCCCAATGCCAATTATGCTAATGGTCACAGGATAGAAAAATATTTAAGTCTTTGGGTCAGCAATCCTTTGAGTCATATTTACAACTGAAGACTGAAGGCTCAGCAACATTACCTCTATCCCCACAAGCAATACTTTCAGCCAGCCCAAATCCATTTGCAGCTCCTTCTTGTCCCGGGCCTCTGCAGGGAAAAACCTGGCATGTGGACCATCAGGTGCCAGAAGGGACTGCTATACAGTGGACGCTCGGGCTGCGAACATGATCCGTGCGGGATGCACGTTTGCAACCCACAGCGATGCCTCTGCGCACGCACGGGTTGCAATTTGGCGCTTCTGCGCATGCATGACCGCCGAAACCCGTTCCAGTACTTCTGGGTTTTGGCGGTCCGTAACCCAAAAAAACGCAACCTGAAGCATCTGTAACCCGAGGTATGACTATACTCAAGTATCCTTCCACCATCTTTTGTCGCATCTTTTAAATGGCTTGCAACTGTTGCAAGCTACTTGACTAAATAGTGGGATATAGTTAAATTAGTTGCTTGCTTTCTAACCCAATCCTCCTCAGCAGGAAACGCAACAGAAGCTTTAACACAATCACTCAAATATTCCAGGGATTGAAACGCTTCAGTCACTTTTGTTGCTCACAACAGAAAACTGAAAAAAAGAAATACAGTGGTACCTCGGTTTAAGGGACGCGGGTGGTGCTGTGGTCTAAACCATTGAGCCTAGGGCTTGCCAATCAGAAGGTCGGCGGTTTGAATCCCCATGACGGGGTGAGCTCCCATTGCTCAGTCCCTGCTCCTGCCAACCTAGCAGTTCAAAAGCATGTCAAAGTGTAAGTAGATAAATAGGTACCACTCCAGTGGGAAAGTAAACAGCGTTTCTGTGGGCTTCTCTGGTTTTGCCAGAAGCAGCTTAGTCATGCTGGCCACATGACCTGGAAAAACTGTCTGCGGACAAACATCGGCTCCCTCGGCCAGTAAAGCGAGATGAGCGCCGCAACCCCAGAGTCGTTTGCAACTGCACTTGTCAGGGGTCCTTTACCTTTTCACCTCGGTTTAAGAACAGCCCTGTTTACGAACTATTCGGTATATGAACTCTGCAAAACTGGAAGTAGTGTTCTTATTAGCCAACTTTACCTCGGTGTACGAACAGAAGCCGAACCGTGGAAGGGCACTGGTGGTGGGAGGCCTCATTAGGGAAAGAGCACCTTGGTTTAAGAATGGCTTTGGTTTAAAAACTGACTTCCAGAACGGATTAAGTTCGTTAACTGAGGTACCACTGTAATCATCATCACCTCCCGTACCAAGACTGCAATCATATGCACATCTACCTGAGAACAAGCATGACTAACCACGGTTGGGCTTAAAGGTAAAGGGACCCCTGACCATTAGGTCCAGTCATGGCTGACTCTGGGGTTGTGGCGCTCATCTCACTTTATTGGCTGAGGGAGCCGGTGTACAGCTTCCGGGTCATGTGGCGAGCATGACTAAGCCACTTCTGGCGAACCAGAGCAGTGCACGGAAACACCGTTTACCTTCCCGCCAGAGCGGTACCTATTTATCTACTTGCACTTTGACATGCTTTCGAACTGCTAGGTTGGCAGGAGCAGGGATCAAGCAACGGGTGCTCACCCCATCGTGGGGATTCAAACCTCCAACCTTCTGATCGGCAAGTCCTAGGCACTGTGGTTTAACCCACAGCGCCACCCGCGTCCCCTATGGTTGGGCTTACTTCAGGATAAACATATATCGGATTGCACTGCAAGTGTAACCATAAACAGAGGCTCTCTAAGAGTTCTAAGCAGCTTGCCACCATGCACAAACTGCTACACAGGCAAACAGAGGGATTTATATAATGAGGACAGAGAACTTCTTGTGGTTCACAGCTGAAGAAGGTATTAAAGAGCCTCTTTCCCCATTTATTCGCCTGCATGGGAGAAAGTGGATAAAAGGCATAATTCTGGGGATGGGAGAACAGTCCTTGGCTCAGGGCTATACTAAGGGACAATCAGGAAGCCAGTGGTGACTTGACTGAATCCTTCGGGCATCAATTGTTCCATCATACTATTGAGTTCAGAATGAAGTAGCAAACACTTCCCAACTTCAAGAAAAGTGTTGATGGCAGAACATTTTCATTCAGCCTGTATATAGGGCTGCTTTGCAAAACAACAATGACAATGTCACATTCCAGCTTAGAAGTTGAGGAAATAGGGTGTGCACAATGTTTTGTCAGAAAGAATGTGTGTAGGATGATGTATCTTTGAGACATATAATTACATTTGTGCCTTTATGCAATCATAACTGATTTAGCTAAAAGGCTTCTATATCCCTGTGTCTTCTTACTTCAGAAAATAGAACATGAGCACTGCATTTAAATTTCTGAAAACATTTCATACAAAGTTTTTTTTTCTTTTCATAGAAGTGGAATCTTTTTTGAAGAACTGTTTATCATTAAAGTGGAGCTCAAGTTTGCTTCTCACGCTGTCAAGCTGGACCAATGCTCTGGAGCTGCTTTTTGGAAGGCATAAGAGACAACAGCTGTAGAAGGGGATACTGAGTAACCTCATTGTGTACAGAAGTGTTTCCCACATATGTTTGCTATAATCTATTAAACTGTACCCAAAACCTTGGAGGGGGAGTTAATTTATAAGAATATTAATAAAGTTTAAGACCTGGAAGGAATATCAAGAGGAATCTAGCCCAGTTTCCACTTAATGGGGTGTCACACAGAGTTTCCACTTAATGGGGTGTCACACTAGAAAAATATATTTCAAAAATACATTTCTTTTAAATGTGTCTCAGTCCTGAAAAAAGTCACAACATTTCAGTTTCAACTACCTTACGAGGTTGTTATAAGTGATCAAATTAGTTAGCCCATGAATGGTACAATTAGCTCCTTGGAGCAAGGACAGGATATGAATGTGGTAAATTATTTCCAGTCAATTAAAGCAACACAATATACTCATTAAGCTAATCAAGTTATGTTATACCAGAAGTGAAATGCAGGAGTGACCAGGATATATCATACTTGCTTATATGTTGATAAGGTGACTGCACCCTGGAGGCAAGCATGTTTGCCTTATCACTAGTAGATATCATGAAAAAATGAAAGATGAAAAAAGTTGTGCCAAAAGCAAAGAAAGTCATGTCATGTGCAACACTATTATCAAATTATTTTTAAAAATCACATGTTTGCAAAATAGCAAGCTGGTCATATGTTTAGGACAGAAAAAAATTATTTAATACTGTACAAGTAAAGTAGCTAAGGCACAGCAAAGATACATTACACAGATGTCAGTGGAGTGGACAATGTTTTGAACTAAGCAACGCCCTTCAAACTAGGATTGTGACTCACCCTTGTCCTTCAAGCCGAACCACCACTTCCCTATTTTGTACTCCCTGCCACTAGCAGCAGGGTTAGTTGCCCCGCACTTGCCCCACCAGGAAGGAATAAAAAGAGAAACACTCCTCTGTGCCACCCAGCTTACACTTATATGAACATGCTTTAATGGGAGATTAGCCGTTTCCAATTATCGTTAGTATCCTGTCAGTAGAAAAAGGTGGAGGACAAGAGTTTACTTCTTTATTTTTTTCAGACTTTTGAGATCACCCTTCCTCTAACAAATACTAGGGTTGGGTACAATATACAAGGGTGATCTCAAAAATCTCTCTCTCTCTAAACATACCCACCTTTCAAGCGATAGGACACAACGATAATATAGAAATATAGAGTGGCTGGGGAAACCCAGCCAGATGGGCAGGGTATAAACATTATTATTATTATTATTATTATTATTATTATTATTATTATTATTATTTCTATTACTAAGAGCAGAGACCATAAAAGCAATTAGGATGGATTCATACACTCCAACATTTTTCCGATGGAAATAGAGACGTCCCATTCCATGATGACAATTTCACTATTTATACCCCACACATCTGACTGGCTTGCCCCAGCCACTCTGGGCAGCTTCCAACATATAGAAAAACATAATTAATATTTTTTTTTAACCCACTTCCCTATACAAGATTGCCTTCAGACGGCTTGGGGGGGGGGGTTGGATAACTCCATACCTCCAACATTTCTCCAATGAAAATAGGGACGCCCTAAGGAAAAGCGGGACATTCGGGGATCAAATCAGAAACCGCGACGGCTTCTGCAAATCCGGGACTGGGTGTCCCTGGAAAATAGGGACCCTTGGAGGGTCTGCGGATTAGGGAACCCTAAAAGACACCTGCTTCTTGGGAGAAAAGCAATGACAAACCTAGACAGCATCTTAAAAAGCAGAGACATCATCTTGCCAACAAAGGTCTGTATAGTTAAAGCTATGGTTTTCCCAGTAGTGATGTATGGAAGTGAGAGCTGGACCATCAAGAAGGCTGATCGCCAAAGAATTGATGCTTTTGAATTATGGTGCTGGAGGAGACTCTTGAGAGTCCCATGGACTGCAAGAAGATCAAACGCATCCATTCTTAAGGAAATCAGCCCTAAGTGCTCACTGGAAGGACAGATCCTGAAGCTGAGGCTCCAGTACTTTGGCCACCTCATGAGAAAAGAAGACTCCCTGGAAAAGACCCTGATGTTGGGAAAGATGGAGGGCACAAGGAGAAGGGGACGACAGAGGACGAGATGGTTGGACAGTGTTCTCGAAGCTACCAGCATGAGTTTGACCAAACTGCGGAAGGCAGTGGAGGGCAGGGGTGCCTGGCGTGCTCTGGCCCATGGGGTCACGAAGAGTCGGACGCGACTAAACGACTAAACAACAACTGCTTAACCTGCACCCCCCCACTAAGTGCCACTGAAGCGTCCCAAAACGAGGGCCCCCTTCGCCCCTCACACAACCGAAGGTCCATAAACTTGTGTCCAGGGGAAGAGGCTTCCCCAGGCGGCTTCCAATGCAGCCCCTGGAGCGGCCAGGCGGACGGCAAGCGCCGAAGCCACGCGGCTTCCCCCCCTCGAGCCTCCCCTCTCTTCGCAGGCAGGCCGCTCCCTCAGGAAAGCCTCTCCCGCTTCCCCCACAGCCCCCGCCCCCCGCCACTCTCGCTCCGCTTACCCTCTCGTGGAAGATGGCCTCCATGTTTATTTGTCTCCCACCACCACCACGGACGCCGCCGCCGCCGCCAGAGGCAGCCTCCACACCACATGACCTCTGCCCAGCCAATCCAAGCTCCGCCCCGTGACCCGCCGCAGCCAATCGCCGTGGCTACCGCTTCCCCCCTCCCCTCGGATAGGCTGGGCTTCGCTCTCCCCCACGCCGCCACCTATCTCTATGAACGCAACAATCGCCCCAAAGAGGCACGCGAGGGGCAGAGAACGCTCGCGGCTACCCCGGGCAGCCTTCACTTCCGGTTCCGATTGAAAGGGGAGGGGGGAACAGAAAAGTGCTGTGGGAGAGAAGCATGTAGAAGAGAGGTTCCCTTTCGACGCCGTGCTTTGAGATAACCCTGACGTGCCCCTCAGGAAATTGATCTTGCTCAGTCGATGGGTCAGCGCCATCATAGTAGAAGTGTGCATGCACACGAAAGCTTATACCCAGAACAAGCTTAGTTGGTCTCTAAGGTGCTACTTGACAATTTTTAAATTTATTTCGATCATAGTACAGAGTAATAGTTCGAGTTCGACTTGGGGGTGGAGAGAGCCTTGAGTTCCTGAGTCTTATCCTTTATATAATTTATTTTTAACCCTAATTAGACTCACGCCAGCTGCTGCCCTTTTCATATCTATCCACTATTTTCCTCCTTCCTTGACAGCTGTACAGCTCCTTTTCGGCTTTTTAAAAACAAAAACCCAGTGATGGGAGTTGTAGTACAGCAAAACCTAGGAGGCAACAGGTTCCCCACACCTTCAGTAGACAGGCTGGAAAAGAAGGGAATAGTACATATCCTTAAAATAAGGGCTCTATTGCAGAGATGTTTGAGAGAAAAGTAACAGGTTGAAGCCTTAGATGCGTGTTTCATAATTGTACCTGCCACTGCTACATCACAGGTTTTGAGCAAGGGCCTATCAAAAGTTTATTTTAAAAAATTGGAGCTCTCTGCAAGTATTAATGAATTATGTATTAATCCATAGAAGTCAGGATCCTTATGAGGATTGATGAGAAGTGATTTGCAGGATGGGGTGGGCACTTTATGGCATATGGTTACATTGTTATTAACTGTACGTTAGCCTCATTGAATAGTTATGTACTTTATTGGTCAATTACAAATTTTCTTTATTGCCTCATGCCATCAGTTCAGGCTGGGTCTATACTGATCCAAAAAACGCTAAGAAAAATACTGTATAGCTCCCAGCGCAATTTTCCATTGACTGCTGTACAGCACCCCCTGGTGTCACATTTTTATAACACATTATAACTCACCAGTATAGATTAGTCCTGTCTTTTTTAAAGATTGTGTGTTATTGCAACAGAGTCCGAGCATTTTAGGTATTTTTATCCTTCAAAAACTGCTGCCATCTTTGCACATGTTGCAAGAAGTTATTTTTGCTGCAGCCCTATAGGGCTTCAAGGACACCGCCATTACGGTGTCAGCTTGGGTCCCCAAGGAGCTATCACAGTACATGAACTGCCCAACTCTTTGCAATGAAACAGGAAAGCAGTGTTCCATTAGTAGAGTGGGTTTTTGTGCTGAACCAATGGTCACAGACACATGACCAAGTGCTTTCCTTTGGCAGTTCCTCCCTCAGTTATATGATGGCCAGGGTATGATTAGTTTCACCCAGCGGTATATTGAGTGAAACCGCCACTGCTCCAGTGTCTCTTTGCCACCAGTGCCCGGCTGCCGTTTGTTTTTCCTTTAGTGCGCAAAGCACTGGTGGCAGGAGGGACTCAGAAGCAGTGACAGGTTCATTCATGATATACCACTGGGTGAAGCCACCATTGTGGTCTGGCACTCATACCGGTCCAGGCAATGTATTGATACATCGCCCAGGCCTAACCAGCTATTTTCAGTGTCAGGTAAAAACTTCTCTTTTTCCAGGCTTTTGATAGATTATGATGATGATGTTTTGCTGTTAGCTTTCTGCTGCTCTTGGGAGAGGAGCAGGAGAGAGGATATTATTTCCTGTATTTTTAATGGACTGCATATGTTTTCGTGTGAACATATCAACATTACAATGTATTTTTATTTATGCTGCAAGTAATTTTGAAACGTCTGTGAAACAAACAACTAACAAGTCAAATAATAATACTCTGAACATGACTTTGTTGGTCATGACCCATTTTTTAAAACTCAAAGTGTCTGTTTAAGCGGAATGTTAAGACATTTTTTGTTTTAATGGAATGAAAAGGGCCCTGTCTGATCTCCCCCGAGAAGGAATTCCACAATTGCAGCATCACCACCAAAAAGGGCCCATATCTAGCATCTACCAACATTGTATGGCCAATGAAGTATGCCCAAGAACAGGGTACAAGCTTGTTCATACACAGAGAGATAGTCCTTCAGGTTTACACTTTAACTGGCTGGAAAGTGCCCATATATTTCTTCATTTCCTCATTTCATTTGATAACACAATCACACACTTCTTATAGATACAAGTTTAATTATCTGGAAGCATTTCTCATTTAATGCATTATCGCCACGTGACTTCTTCTCCAGGTTTCAATTCCCTGTGGTAAGGAAAAAGAGGACCACAGAATTAGGAATGAATTATTCCAGAACATAGCTTATAAATGTAAAATATGTTCTGTTAAGTAATTAGATGCTTTATAACTGATTTGGAAAGCAAGACTTAACTTCTGAACTGTTATGTCCACTACAAAGTCATGAATAAAAACATCATTAAAAACAACAACCTTCAAATCAAATTTATGTAAACGATTTCCCTTTTGCCTTTTATTTAATCAAAGGCATTTAGGTAGTTGTCATTACCCCTCACATCTCCCCAAATTGTGTTCATGACTCATTCCCCTAAGCTCTTTATACAAAACTGACTATCCCATTTTATCTTTGCATGAACCCTATGAAATAATTAGGCTGGGAGACAGAGATTGGCAAAAGGTTACCCAGTGAGCTTTACAGCTGATTGGGGGCTGAACCCTGGCTAACTGAAATAGGGGAGATCCACTGCAATGTAGCACAAGCAACCTGCGAGTTGATATTGTTCAAATGGTTGCACACAAGCTGGTCACAAAGTATAATTTCAGTAACAGTGGTTGTGCAACATTTTTCACAAGCAAAGGTCACCCATTTGTACAATTTGTACCTATTTCTGGGGGTTGGCAATAGTGTCTGCCACTTCTATGTTCTACTGAACATAAGAAGAGCAATCTGGATCAGGCCAATTGCCCATCTAGCCCAGCTTCCTGTTCTCACAGATCCCTGTGAGAAACCTGCAAATGACTCCAGCACAAGAGCACTCTGCCCTCCTGCCGTTTTCACCAATAGGTATTCAGAAGCATTACTGCCTCTGACCCTGGAGGCTGAACACTGCCATCAGGGTTAGTAGCCACTGATAGTACTATCCTCTATGAATTTGTCTAATCTTCTTTTAAAACCATCCAAGTTGGTTGCTCTCACAGCCTACTATGGGAATGGGTTCCACATTCTAGTGTCACAAGAGAAGGAGAAAAACCTTCATCAACTTTCTCCATGCCATGCAATTTTATAAACATATATCATGTTGCCTCTCACTAGCCTCTTCTCTAAACTAGAAAGTCCCAAATGCTGCAACCTTTCCTCCATCCCCTTGATCATGTTCATTCCCCTTTTCTGGACCTCTTCCAACTCTATAATATCCTTTCTTTGGGCAGCAAGGAAGCAGAATGACCCGAAGGAATAGATATGTCCCTCTTTAGCCAGCTCACTGAAGAGAACCTTGGAGTGGTTAAGAACAGCTGCAGTAGCTTGGAAAAGTGGCAGAAAGGATAAAAAAAACACGTTTTGGCCGACTTGTGTAACTACCGTATTGGCCTGAATATAAGCCACACTTTCCCCCCAAATTCCGATTGTGAAAAGTTAAGTGCGGCTTATATTTGTGACCTTAAGGTATCGCTGCTGAAACAGCTGCCCACGAGGGCCCTCGGGGGTGCGGGACAATGGCACCCATCCAGACCAAGCTGCTGTTAAGGAAGGGGGGGGGGGGAGACCGCCAGCAAAGTGGCACGGCTCCCCCTCCCCAGGAACCAGCCCAGGAGCACGCAGCCCGCCCGCCGCTCCCAAGCCTTCCCTGGCGCCGGCTTGGGTAGGTAGTGCTGGGAGGTGGGTGTGCAGTGTGCTCGGAACCGAGCGCCTGCCACCCCCCCATTCAGGGCAATAGTGCCAGGAGGTGGGCTGCACCCACAAATAAGCCTTGAATTTTAAAAGTGTGGCTTATCTCCGGGTGCGTCTTATATTCAGGCCAATATGATATGCCTAAGCATGTGTCTGTTGTCAGCAAGAGAGCGCTACAGGAAAGAGGCAGGCAGGAGGCTTTCTCCTAAATAAACATGCGTACCATCAACCTGAAAGCCTTTTAAGAGCACATCCTCAATAAACCTTCCCTCTATTTGTGCCCCCAAACTTCACACCCTACTTCAACTAGCTGTAATGGGATAGCATGGTTTTTTACATTTACAATTCAAACTCTAATTGCATTAATACTTTTTTCTAACATGTGTGCCAAATTGGGCCACTTTTTTAACACTGTAGTCTCCATCCATTTTCCCGCTTTTGCATGACAACCACTAGCAATTTTAACATCAATGTGAGCACATATTTGCTTGCAAAATAATAATAATAATAATAATAATAATAATAATAATAGTACTAATGGTGTAGCTTTCACTTAAGATCCAAATCCCTATTTTCTTTACATGGGTGTACAATCGTATTTATATGATTGAATATGTTTATATATTTCCTTTCATAATATTAATTTAAAGATTAAGTACAAACATTGATAAATAATACTACAAAAGATTAAAAAGATAAAAGCAGCAGTTAAAAACTTAAAGCAAACAAAAAATTGCTGGTGCTTTGATTGATTTATTTAACAAAATTTGTATATCAATTGTCAACTAAGTGTCTAAGCAGTTACCAAAAATACAATCATACTTTGGGTTAAAGCTGCTTCAAGGTTGCAGTTTTTTAGGTTGCGGACCGCTGAAACCCAGAAGTACCAGAACGGGTTACTTCCGGGTTTTGGCGGTCGCGCATGCACAGAAGCACTAAATCGCTCTTTGCGCATATGCACCGAATTGCAGATGTGGGTTGCGAACGCTGCGGGTTGCGAACATGCATCCCGCATGGATCACGTTCACAACCTGAGCATCCACTGTATATAAAACACACAATAAAATACTTTTAAAAGGCCAATGTTAAAGAAAGTCTAATAAAATAATATAAATAAAAAAACAGTGAAAAATATACATTACAGTGGTACCTCGGGTTAAGAACTTAACTCGTTCTGGAGGTCCGTTCTTAACCTGAAACTGTTCTTAACCTGAAGCACCACTTTAGCTAATGGGGCCTCCCACTGCTGCTACTGCGCCGCCGGAGCACGATTTCTGTTCTCATCCTGAAGCAAAGTTCTTAACCCGAGGTACTATTTATGGGTTAGTGGAGTCTGTAACCTGGTGTCTGTAACCTGAAGCATCTGTAACCCGAGGTACCACTGTATAAGCAAAAATTACAGGCTATATGGCAACTTCACTTGGTTCCAACATTGCTATACTGGACGTGTAAACTGCTGTGGATAGGGCATTCTAAAAGAAGGATGAAAATAAAAACAACCAACCTTCTCTCTTGATGATAACATCTCTCATCTTGGATGAATGAGGTACACAGAGAAAACTACAACAGATTTTTTTTAAGGCTTGGGAGGCTGAGATCAGAATAGGTACTTCTTTTGGTAATTTGGTCCCATGTTATTTAGGCTTTGTGTGGGGCTCTTTTGACTTACTACATATTGACTAGGCCAGTGTTTTTCAACCACTGTTCCGCGGCACACTAGTGTGCCGCGAGATGTTGCCTGGTGTGCCGTGGGAAAAATGGAAAAATTCGAAAGATTTAAAAATAAAGTATTTTATAATTTTTCATATTTCTGTTTACTTACTATTTCATAATAAAGTAATTATAAAATACTTTCTTTGTGTTTATTTGATTACTATTCAAGAGAATTACTTTATATATAGTCAATATAGGCACAGAGTTAATTTTTTTAACATTTTCTAATGGTGGTGTGCCTCGTGATTTTTTTCATGAAACAAATGTGCCTTTGCAAAAAAAAGGTTGAAAAACACTGGACTAGGCCATTCCAGCCAAGGTATAACTGACACTATTTTGAATCATGATTGCAGATTGAACCTTTCAAAACTGCACTGATTTTTTGGTTTCTCAGAATTCCCAAGTAATGCAGGGTACAAGGCTGCTAGAACAGGCCTGTTGTTTCAAAATAGTGTTAATATCCCATCAAATAACATGTCAATATCTCACTTAACTAACCTTTGAAATAACTTGCTTTTGTTTCTGAAGAGTGCCATTTTCTCATCATTCTTCCTGTCCAAGTAACATCCCAACACAAATCCTATGGGGACCAAACTTAAGGCCCAGTGTTCTCGCACAAGATGCAAAATATTCACCATAGTTACTAATAAGAAAGAGAACCAAAAATAAAATAAAATCAACAGATAACGTATGGATGCCTAAAACATTTAAGCCACTTGTAAACAGTTAAACAAAAACATCCTAGAATAAAAAAAAATTAAGGCTGCAGTCCTATTCCAATTTACCTGGGAGTTAGCCTCATTTAACACAATGGGACTTACTTCTAAGTAGTTTGCTTTAATCTCCTACTGCAAATCAGTTTTAACTGAACGTCCACAAATTCTAGTGCTTTAATGGAAAGGGAGCAAAGCTTCTCTTTATGCACTGCATTTTATCATGCATAATTTTAAACATTTCTGTTACAGCTGAAGAAAAGCCTCGCTTGATCACACGGAAGGCCAATTGAATAATCTTGCTCTCAGTGGCCAACCAGCTGCCTTACGGGAAACCTGCAAGCAGGACCTACGTGCCACTTGCACTTACTCGCCCTCCTTGTGGCTTCCAGCCAGAGGCGAAAGAAACTAGGCTTTATTTCACCCAGGTCAAAGGCCCAGTTCGGTACACACACAGGCTGGCAGCCTCAATGGCGTCCCTCTGGAGGCTTCACCCGGGTCAGGAAATAAACAAACAAACCCGGCTAGCCGCCGACCCCGCATAGCTACGGCACTGCTTCCAGCAAGGGGGTATTATTCAGAGGTGAGGCAACCAGGACTGGACACGGCATTTCAAGCCAGGGGGACCCCATAACTTTGTGTAAATGGCAGTCAGTCTCTTCGTAACAAAAACACGGAATCTGCCTTTTGCTGCACCCCGGGGGGTGTCCACACCTTCACCCCTAAGTCTTATCGCTGGTTCCTACTCCGTTGGCGCCACTGTGAAATCCGAGGTTTTCCGTTCCTTACTCCTGGCTTAACACTGACACTTAACAATCGTCCTCCCTTTTTTTGTTTTCTTTTTACACAGTCTGGAGAGACGCGCTGGAAATTCCTTTCTCGTTTTAACAACCCTCCCCCCCCCCTTTTTTTTTTTTTTTGCCACCCCGCTCTTAATACGCCTAAACCTTACCTGGCCTGAAGGCCTACAAGCGCGATACCGACCTGAGGGCCTCAACAGACCAAGGACGCTTAGAGAGCCGCGCACTGAGCCCTCCGATGACCAGAGCCGGAATGAACCATTCGCGGAGCCGAGAGGGGTAGGCGGGCGAAATTTTCTCCGCCGCTCGCAGTGGGATTCCTTCGCTATGGCTTTGAGACTTTTCGAGACTCTGCTTAGAAGAACTCCAAATGAACATCAATGGCGGGAGGGGGCATCTTCATTAATCCAAGTGCTCCTCCTCTGGTTTACCCCCCCCCGTAAACGTCTCTGATAGTACAGCCCGCTCCATGGTTCGCTTTCAGAAGCGGCGGAAGCGGCTCCTCCGCCTCTTTCGGCGCGCTCGCCGGTTGTTTCCTCTCGGGCCAAAATGGCGGCTGAATGGGCTGAGTGTGGCTGAGTAAAGAGTCCCTCGCTTTTCCTCCTCCAGGCTTCCACTAGGTTTTAGGGGGGCCGGGAGTTAACAAGGGGCCGCCGTGCAGGTAAGGTTGCGATGAGTCTGGGGAAGGGAGCAAAGAGGCTTCCCTCCGCTTCCCCCAAAGGTGGCTTCGCATACACTCTTAGGATGAAACATGCGTGATCAGTTCTCAAGCCGTCTCCTGGTGGAGGATTTGAAAGGGCTACCACTGCAGGGCAGGTGGTGGGGTGAAGGTCTCGCTTCTGTGCAGTTTGGGGGGTGATTCCAACGTTACCTTTCTCCTTTCGCATCCAGACCCTTTGCAGGGTGTCTGAGCCAAGTCTCTGAGAGACACGATCTTGCTATACACACATATACGAAGGATCAGCATGCATAAGTGACTTGGTATGTAAAAACAAAATAATTATCAAAAGGTGTCATCACCATATCAGTTAAAAATCCTCTATCTGACAAATCCAAGGAGACCCTTAGCTGGGGTATTTCCTTAATTGATTACATATATATCTTATTCTTCCTTCCTTCCAAAGGAGCCCAGGGCAGAGAAGAGAATAAGCTCCATCTAACCTTTTATTTGTCAGGAAAACTATTGGGAGAGTGGCCTTATTTTCATGACAAGGGTTGGGGAGCAGTTTAACTGGTAGCATTCATAGTAAAAGACAGAATTGTACATCAAGTGGGGCTGATGGGAGTTGTAATCAGTTTTTCGTTAGTTGATTGTATTTATCAATCACCTTATACAGACAGTATAACCAAAAGGAGCCTCAAAGCAGTTCACAAAGATTTATTAGAAGTCCAAAACACCTGGAGAGCACCAGGTTGGGGAAGGCTGACTGAACTAGATGGTTCCTTTGTATTGCCCATCTTCTCAGTTTAGCTTTTGTAGATCTTCTTTGTATTCTTATAACTTAAGACATATTTGATTTTTATTGAATTAGAGGCGACTAACAAATTCTAATAATAATAATAATAATAATAATAATAAATGATAATAGGGCAAGTGAAGTGTGCATGGAGGGAGGACTTGTATATTGCTGTTCTCCTTCTGTGTTCATTTTCAGTTAGTTGCAGTTTATCATTACGTCTGAATCCAAAACTGATAAATCTGAATTATGGTTTTGCAAAACATGCCAATGTCATAAACTACAATTTGAAGATGGCATGTTTCTCTAAATGGGTGTGGAACAACCATTTGTTGTTGCACTACAACTTCCATCATCTTTAGTTCGACATTTCTTATCTTTCCTATTTGTAGGACTTGATGCAGCTAAGAACTCTATGGCCATGTTCACATGTAAGGAAACCCAGACTTTCTTACTTAATGTGAACTTACTGTGAATAAGTAGCATGCTTCTGCACACTACCTGATCATTATGCTTCACACTTCCTCTGGTGTAAGCAATATAAACAGACCAGGAAGCCTTGACTTGCCATAACACCCAACCCAGGGAGTGTGATTTGTCCCCTAATCTACAAACATTATAAGAAGAGCAATGCTGGATCAGACCAGAGGCCTATCTAGTATTCTCTTCTCACAGCCACAAGCGAGACCTGAACACAGCAGCATTCTTCCCACTTGCATTCCACAGCAGCTGGTATTTGGAGACTTACTGCCTCTGACACTGGAGGCATAACATGGGCATCATGACTAGCAGACATTGATTGTCTTATCCTCCATGAATTTGTCTAATCCTCTTTTAAAGCTGGTCAAGTTAATCACCAAGGCAGTAACAAACCATGGCTTAAGCTGGGCTTGAGATCATGGCTTGTTGGAGAGAAGCCACAACCCCTGATCTGGGTGTAATGGGAAACCAATATCAGGTCTGTTTATCTTGTTTGTGCCATGAAAGGAATGAAACAGGAGTAATCGGGCAGCATGCAACTGGTGTTCTGTTTATTCACAGTAAACCATGATCAGTTATAAAGTTTGAATTATCATGTGTGAATGTAGGCAATGGCAAGGTCTTTTCAGCTTTATAACACATTTTATTCTCTTTTGGGAAGGAAAAAATGACTTCAATTATCAAGCTAACCACCCTTTCAGGGGTGCAGGAAGAATCTGCTCTGTGTTATTTACTTCAAGTAGATGAATTTCGCTTTCTGTTGGATTGTGGCTGGGATGAGAATTTTTCTATGGACATCATTGATTCCCTACGGAAGTAAGCTAGAACCTGACTTTAATTAAACTGTTATTCCTTTGCAAGTAAGCTAAAAACCAGATGTAGTTATTGCATGCTTTATATCCTGATATAAGGAGACATCAGTAGTTAACATGTTTAGAGGCATAGAGCCCAGTAACAAGAAGAAGAAGATTAGAGAGAGAGAAGAATTCTCCACCAACTAATCTGTGGGCATGGAACAACTATTCAATGCTTGTGACCTACTATGGTGGCAGGGGTCGGCAACGTGTGGCCCATAGGCCGGATCTGGCCCACAAAGACCGTTTTACCGGCCCATGAGCCGCCCCCAAACTGAGCCGCCCACTTGGTGAGTCCCCCGTGCACTGCGTTAAACCGGCACAGCACAGGGACTCGCCGAGTGGTGCAAGAAATCGCGTCTGCGCTCACGCAGATACCGGAAATTGCTTCTGCGCATGCCTAGACGCCAAAAATTGCTTCTGTGCAGGCACAATTTTCAGTGTCTGGCCATGCGCAGAAGCGATTTCTGGCGCTTCAGACATGGCCAGACGCGATTTCCAGCATCGCGCTGCGCCGGTCTGGCCCACGGATGATTTTTGCGGGAGTGATCCAGCTCATCGCCGGTAAGCCTTGCCGACCCCTGTACTATGGGGCTCCATGCATGTGAAAGCAAAAGCAAATCCTCTGCTCAGAGTTCTGCATTGTGAAAAGTCTCCATGCAGAGCTCTACTCATTGGATTGGGGCACATGTGCAGTACTTCAATGCACAAATAATCCTGTGTGGATCAGTAGAGTGCAGAGTAGATTTTCATCAGCTACAACCTAACTTGCTCAATTTATATTATAATAATTGCCCACCTTGTTTATGTTTGTATTATCATTGCTGTGTATTAACAGCAACTGCAGGCCAGATTGTAGGACCTGTGTTTGCCTGGTCAAACAAGGTGCTTTTTGCCTCTGTTAACTTGCCCATTTGTTCAGATTTGGTTCCAAGGCCTTATCTTAATTTTTGCCACTCAGCTTTTTTAAAATAAAATATTCTAACGTATGAAAACAATGGGATAGGAGGCTTTTGATCCAGTGGAGAATCATAGGGGCAGAAGGGGGAAGGTCATTTTTTGCTGATTTCAATACCCTTTCCCGCTTTTCAGAAGATCGCCCAATTCTGCAGTAAAGATTTTCAGGGGGCAAAGGGAGAAATTGGCAAAACACTGTTCACAGGGTGCTCCTGCCCGCTGTTTGGATTAAGACTATGGCAGATGCAATATTTCATTGATGTCACTAAAACCGCAATTTCTCAAATGATGGAATGGCATTCGATTTTCTCCCTTATTGTTTTTCTTTTAAAGACATGTTCACCAGGTTGATGCAGTACTTCTTTCACATCCTGATCCTTTACACTTGGGCGCACTCCCATATGCAGTCGGAAAGATGGGGTTGAATTGTGCTATTTATGCAACTATTCCTGTCTACAAAATGGGCCAAATGTTCATGTACGATCTCTACCAGGTATAGTTCCTTTGAAACTTATTTTCCCTTCCTTTTTTATATTTTTACAAACATAACTGAAACTCTCACTGAATATGATTGTTATATCTTAAGAATAATTTCATGTTCTTTTGTTTGGTAGTCACGTCACAATACAGAGGACTTCACTTTGTTTACCTTGGATGATGTGGACGCAGCTTTTGATAAAATACAGCAACTAAAATTTTCTCAGATTGTCAATTTGAAAGGTGAAGAAATAAAATTTTAAAGTAATGATCATTGTACTGTCTGTAATTTGCTGTTCATTTTGCTCAAACCCAGATGTTTCTGTCTTTAGAAAAATAAACCTTGAAAATGGTTGTATGGAAATCAAATGAAGAACTTTAGTAAAAATGAATACTCTGTTTTAGCAGATTTAACGTTCTGCTTGCATACTTCTTTTTTATAAATCTTTGTACACTTCTCCAAGGTTAGAAGTTCTAGAGCATTTCATGGGCTTAGTTGCCATAAAAGTATAGTTCACAAATCATTTTCTTTGTCATAGATGTAGGACAGCTTTGTAAAGTTCAAGAGGGCCTTGGGAAATACTGCAGAGTAAAGTTGCTTGTGAAATGCCATTTTAATATGACTAACCTGACAATAATGTGACTATAATTTGACTATAACTGAAATATTAATGCCATACTTTTCACCTGAGATTACGATGTTCTACAAAAAACCTTATTCGTCTGTGTCTGATATGCTGCCCTTTATTCTCTTAGGGAAAGGTCATGGCTTGTCCATCACACCATTACCAGCAGGCCACATGATAGGAGGAACAATTTGGAAGATAGTTAAAGATGGGGAAGAAGAAATTGTTTATGCAGTTGACTTCAACCACAAGAGGGAGATGTATGTACACAATATTGATATTGCCTGCTGCTGGTTAATTTTGCTGCTTGAATGCTTCTGATTTTTAAAGACGATGAGAGAGATCCAGTGCAGTGTGAGTGGGCACCCACTTGTTCTCCCTCTTTCAACCCCCCACTCCCAAAATATTGAAGGACTTTATGGAGCTGATTTTGGGGGTGATGGGCTGCCAGGGTGAGAAAATAAATGGCCTGTTCTGATGCACAGGTGAGTGAACATTGTAGAATTTTGCCCCTACAGCCTTCTTTTTAATGGAGCATTGCAAACAAGGCTACAGAAATTATTAGCCTGCAAACACATTAAGCCCAGGTTCATTATATGTGGATTATTGTTGACCTGAAAGAAGAACCAGCTCATCTTTATTTTGCAAAACATTCCTGTCCCTGTAGATAACTGATGATTTACAGGTCTGAATCAATAACAAGAATTTTTAGTGTCTCCAAGTATGTGGCAAGGATTGCATGGAATTGGGTTATAATCTAAGATCAAGGTTCACTGGAGAAATAAACAACCCCCTTTGAATTACAAGACTCAAAGCTTTAAAAATATTTTGAAATGTAACATGGGTGGGAAAAGCTTGAAGATTCTCTAGATAGCAGCAAATGCCATTTTTAGCTATCTGTTTTAAGACAAATCCTAAACAATCAAAACCACTTTCCTTAAATCCCATTTAAAAATAAACTGCCCTCCTGCATGAGAGAGGAGCAGTCTCTTATATTGAATTTCTTGAAATAAGTTGGTACATCTATCAATAGTACTGTTAAAGTGTTACCTATGTTCTAAGTACAGATGTAAATCCCAAAATTTGTGTATGCAAGTTTGTATGATTCACATGGAGAGTCGTAGATTGGGTTTTATTTATAGGAAGTTGCTATGTTCTAAATTCTCTTTGCGGTTTTTATTAAAATTCTATTTTTATACTTAGGAATGTTCACAGCTGATTTTTTTAAAAAAGAAACTAAGAATAAGGCATATGGAACAGAGTTATTTTTTCTGAGTAAAAATGAGGAAATGGGTAAATTTCTGGGTAACCAGTAAATTGAAAAATTATAACTTAAGAAGTACATTGAGAAGTGTTGAGTGTTGAGATCCTTAAATGAGAATGAGTGCAAATCCCTCAAAATATATAGTCTTACTTTTAAAAATTATGGAATATAGACTATTGCTCAGTTCAAATTGTCATCTTGCTTGTCACTGAAGGCTGACGAGAAGCAAGAAGAAGTACAGAGAGGAGAGGTCCTTCCAATTCTACAGTTATATGATTCCATGTTTTGCAGTCGGATTATAGTAGTTTTGTTCATTTTTAAGGACAGTACTCAGTTAACCCATCCTGTTAGCACAATGATTTCTGCTTGCACAACAGGACAGCCCGCCTCACCCTGCTCCCTGCCTCTGTGCATGTGCTCTCAAATCTATTCCAGAGGCAGAATGTTAATTTAGCATTTCCTTGGATTCTACCCTAAGCAAATAGATTAAAACACTTTGGTATGTCAGTTACATCAATCCTTCCTTATCCTGTTCTCTGCTTCGCTTTTCTGCCCATATTTTCATTAGGTGTCATCCAGCGGTGTCTGTCCGCTAGCGCAATAGACTTCCATTTGTGCAACAGGACTTGCTCTACTTCCATGTGCATCCTTTAAATTTTCTCCAGTGTTGAGGGACCCTCCAGAGCAGATTGATGCAGGGGTGGGAGGGGCTGCAGAAGGAAGGAGGGCAGGTGAAGTCCCATTGCACAATCAGAAAATTACTTGTGCAAAGTTGGATATCACCAAATGTCTATTTTAGATTCCTTGCAGCAACAATTGACAGATTCTGCCGGCAAAACTAGGTTTTAATGTACGCTAAATAAATCATGCTGTATGACATGTGCAGTGGGACCTTGGTTGTCGAACTTAATCTGTTCCAGGCGTCTTTTTGACTCTTGGAACCGTTCGAAAACGTGGCTTCCAGTTGGCTGCAGGAACTTCCTGCACTCAGTCGGAGGTCGTGTCAGACGTTCGGCTTCTGAAAAACATTTGCAAACCAGAACACTCACTTCCGGGTTTGTGGCGTTCGTGAGCCAAGCTGTTCAACACCCAAGGTACCACTGTACTTGTGATTAAAGTGATAGCAAAATTGGTTGTTACAGAAACTATATAGAAATTTTCTGCTACATATGTAATTTTATCATCACCTTTCTTTAACTAAAGCACTGCAATTGTTTGATGTAACTTCTCTTTTAGCCATTTGAATGGATGTTCCCTGGAAATGCTAAGCAGGCCTTCCTTGCTTATCACTGATTCCTTTAATGCTACTTATGTACAGCCACGACGGAAACAAAGAGACGAACAGCTACTAAGTATGTATTTTTCCGCAGCAGCTGGGAAAATTCAGTTTCTAATAGATTTTTAAAACCTAGCTTCCATGTGGTGCTCATAAATATTATAAGAAAAAGGAGAAAAAATAGTCTTGTTCTCTGGATAAGATTGTGAGTTTCAGACACACACATGCACCCCCCCCCCCCCAGTTGAATAGATTTCTAGAAAATTAACAGCTTAAGATGATTATAACTTTAATTTGAAATTGCATATTTTGTGTGTGTGTTCAAAGAAAGCCTTTAATGCACTACATTAAAATCAACTGCTTGTAAGTTCCCTCTTTTTCAGGAATTAAGATTAATCTGGAGACATTCTAGGGACTTCTCTATTGTGGGTCAAGTGTTATATTTTAAATAAATAGATATATATGTTAAATAAATGCATTCAATAAATAAATCATATGGTGAAACCCAAGACTCCCTACAGAGTTCTAGGAAGTGTGTAAAGACATTTCTTTTTTAAAAAAATTCTTGCAGAAAATAATTTAATTTGGAGTATTTAACTATTTTCCTGAATATGGAATTGTGAATATGATTTTTTAAAAAACTTTATCCAATTTTAATGTAACATGATGTGAAATTATATTGTTTTTGAGAAAGCAGTTACCATTATTTAATTAGAATCTGATTTGGAAGCCACGTGTAGATAAAAATATAACTCTTATGCTAATTGGGTTTTCCTCTGACTATTAAAAGGAAATGATTTATATACATATGAATTAGGATTCAAATGCTGCCACAAAACTAATACATTGTTTTCTTTTCTCCAGCAAATGTCTTGGAAACACTGAGAGGTGATGGAAATGTCCTAATAGCTGTGGACACTGCAGGCAGAGTTTTGGAACTTGCCCAACTACTTGATCAAATATGGAGGACAAAAGATGCCGGTTTAGGAGTCTACTCTTTAGCACTTTTAAATAATGTCAGCTACAATGTTGTAGAATTCTCAAAATCTCAGGTTGGTTTTGATAGCAGATTATTAGACTGACTTCTGTAATTATATCAAGGCTTTGCCCATGTCCATAGTATTTTACAGCAACACTGTGTTGCTAACCACCTGAATTGTGCTAATATAGAACAGGCATTTATATTATCCCACATTGGATACCTTAAGATCAAGGAGAAAAACAGATGGTATAAGTGGAAAGTCCTTCTTACACTATGACTTGGGGTAGCCAGTTGTAGTAGAAAGTGCTTAAGGCATGTAGACCAGTACAGTCGTACCATGGAAGTCGAATGGAATCCATCCCGTAAGTCCGTTCGACTTCCAAAATGTTCAGAAACCAAAGCGTGGCTTCTGATTGGCTGCAGGAAGCTCCTGCAGCCAATCAGAAGCCCCGTTGGACGTTCGGCTTCCAAAAATAATTTGCATACCGAAACAGTCACTTCCGGGTTTGTGGCGTTCGGGAGGCAAAACGTTTGAGAACTAAGCTGTTTGAAAACCAAGGTACAACTGTAGTCTGATGCCGTATTAGGTAGTTTCATATGTTTGCAAGTACCATTACGCACCATTTAAGCACTCTTTGCTACATAGGTGTTGCAACTCAGTACAACTTGCTTTTCCCCCCTTCCTACATACAGGTTGAATGGATGAGCGACAAACTGATGAGATGCTTTGAAGATAAGAGGAACAATCCTTTTCAGTTTCGCCATCTCTCTCTCTGTCACGGGCTTGCAGATTTGGCGCGGGTTCCTAGTCCCAAAGTTGTCCTTGCCAGCCAACCAGATCTGGAATGTGGGTTTTCAAGAGATCTCTTTATACAATGGTGCCAGGACCCTAAGAACTCTATAATTTTAACATATAGAACTACTCCTGGCACACTAGCACGTTTCCTAATAGATCATCCCTCCGAAAAAGTTACAGATATAGAGGTAAGAAAATTTGTTCCAGGAGACTGCAGCCATATTGACTGTCTTGGGAATTCTGCTTGCTTATGTTGACCAACTTATGTTCCCTTGCTTATATTACCAAGGGAAAATACTGATGAAAAGAATTCCCCTCTTTATTCATCTGATGAGAAGGAAATACTCTTTCCCCCTCACTTCTTTAAAGAAAATGAGTAAAATAATGTATGGTAAAATAGTGTTTTAGTAAGATCATAAAAATATGTGACAACACTTGGGAACTTTTAGACCTGTTTTGAGCATTATTTTTTTCCATGTGGATACTTAAGACAGTAATGTATGCATGCTCCAGACATATGTTTGGAAATGTGCATAGTTTTCCATTAATTGTTCAGCTATTTTTTTATTACAAAGAAGGCACACTTTTCCATTGTCTTCCAAGACAGATGAATGTTAGTGAATGTGGAAGATTCCTCTCGAAGACCAACTATTAGATTAAACTTTGCATTTTTCAAATATGTGGCATTGCAAATATGATGCCTTCTGGTGTTCTGACATTTCTACTCAAATTTATAATGTTTATTACTCTTTAGGAAATGTGTTGAGAACTCCTGATAAAAGGTTGCCGCTTATATCAGCAAACATACCCCTTATTTGCACATGCTTTTCTTTTAGCTGAGGAAAAGAGTGAAACTGGAAGGGAAGGAACTTGAGGAATACCTGGAGAAAGAAAAACTGAAGAAAGAGGCGGCCAAAAAGTTAGAACAATCCAAAGAGTGAGTACCTGTGGTGGTTGCAAATGACCTTTTGAGCAAATACTCAAATACTGCTACTTTGCCATTTCTACAGCACCAAGGAAAAAACACTTTAAACAATTCTAAGCTTATTTGATGTGACCTCAGTGAAACTTACAGTCATAATGCCTTCCAACAGTATCATAAGTCATCTTGAAACTGACGCTTCTCAAGATAAGTAGCAACTCCTTGTAACAGTTAACTTCAACCATTATGTTCCACAATGCTCTTGTTTTAATGGTATAGAACTATATGGGCCTAATTGTCTGAGCACCCAGTACTGTAGTGTTGTTGTTACTAAGTGGTTGTCAAGCTGGTGTCTCCAGATGACGAGTTCTGGAACCGCTCCGAACTTGGTAAGATTGGGAGAGAAGTATAATATTTTGGTGTTGTTTGCCTTGTGTTTATATGAAACTATTTTCGGCTCACATTCTAGAGCAGATATTGATTCCAGCGATGACAGTGATGCCGAAGAGGACGTTGATCAACCATCTGTTCATAAAACTAAGCATGACCTTATGATGAAAGGTGAAGGCAACCGCAAAGGAAGCTTCTTCAAACAGGCCAAAAAGTCCTACCCTATGTTTCCAGCTCCAGAAGAGAGAATTAAATGGGATGAATATGGAGAGATTATCAAGTACGTGGGAGAGAAGAGATAATATTATAACAAGTGTTAATAATAATGTGTTTAAAATTACATGTGCACCAAGGTAATAGGTGCCCATTTTAAATTTAGGGGAGCCTTTCAGGTGGGAGCCTCACTGAGGCATACCAAGAGGAAAAACAAAGATTATGTGCAGAGTTGAAATTCCAGATATCCCTGACTAGATTCATGACATTTATAATTGTCTGGATGATACCAGTTTTTTCTGTTTAGGTTGCAATCCTGTATATGATTAATTATGTATTTATGTACCTTTGCTTTACTCTAATTGATCTCTTATTTTCTGGGTTCTTAAAAGTTCTTTATTATTTCCTTGTGCTAAAAGTAAGAGAATTTAATGTTTGCCTGGTTCACACTTAACATTAAACCAGGGATGGCAAACCATAGTTAATCTGGTTTAATCCAGGGGTGCCATGTCTGTGGTTCTCCAGATGTTGCTGAACTATAACTCCCATCATCCCTGGCTGTTGGCTATTCTGGCTGGGGCTGATGGAAGTTGGAGTCTTAACAACATCTGAAGGTCCATAGGTTCCACATTACTGTGTACTCTAGTCAAAATTCGCCACTCCACTCCTGACTTGCCGGGCTGGGGGGGGGGGGGAGCAAATCAGAGGCTGGCTTAATGTTATGTGCAAACCAGCACTTGTGGTTTGCTTCCCCCAAACAGAGGGCCATAGCTCAGTGGCAGAGCATCTGCCTTGCAAGCAGGTGCAGTCCCCAGTATTTCCAGGCAGGGTTGGGCGATATTCCTGTCAGAAACCCTAGAGCAGGGGTGTCCAAACTTTTTCAGAGAGGGCCAGATTTGATGAAGTGAGGGCCAACCAAAGTTGTTTACCTTTTTTTAGGATTGAAGTTGTTAATCTTTTTTTAGGATTTTACCCCAGGCTCTGGATTAAACCCCCAAAATGGACTTTGGACATGCCTGCCCTACAAAATCGATCCCATTCAGTGTAGGCAGACGGGATGTGCCAGTGGTCTGATCTAGTGTACAGCAGTTGCCTTTATAGTGGTACCTCAGGTTACAGATGCTTCAGGTTACAGACTCCGCTAACCCAGAAATAGTACCTCAGGTTAAGAACTTTGCTTCAGGATGAGAACAGAAATTGTGCGGCGGCAGCGTGGCAGCAGCAGGAGGCCCCATTAGCTAAAGTGGTGCCTCAGGTTAAGAACGGACCTCCAGAACGAATTAAGTTCTTAACCCGAGGTACCACTGTATTCCCAAGTGCTAGTGGGATCACACAAAAACTACACCGAAGCAGTAAGCCAAGAACAAACCACCCTAGCTTCCGTTCATAGCTTGTTTGGAGAGAAACAAACAGTGAGTGCTGGTTTATGTATAAACCTAAGTTATCTGATTTGTTT
The DNA here is from genome assembly GCF_964188315.1 of Podarcis muralis. Lineage (NCBI taxonomy): Eukaryota > Metazoa > Chordata > Lepidosauria > Squamata > Lacertidae > Podarcis > Podarcis muralis. The sequence goes on along the minus strand of NC_135655.1, from coordinate 22,720,999 downwards.
CCTCCCTGGCATGGCTAAGTCAAGAGTGGGACTTTGGGGCAGCAGACACTGGCACACTGCTCACTTGCATTCAGCCAGGGATGTGAAACCCACCAACCTCCAGATGTTATCTTATCTTCCTTTTAAAATATGCCACAAAGAATGCATATTTTTCAATATAATTCCAAAATCGGCAAAACCTTCTTTAAAAGGACATTTGTTGAGCCTCTTCCTTAGATTTCTGGATGCGTATCCAGTGGTCCTTTCTTGAGCTTTGATGTTGTTAAATCTGTTTCTCTTAATTTAGAGAACAGCTATTATGTATATTGTCTTCCTTCACCATAGATGTTTCCTTAGCATTCCCCAAATTAAGAATTGACAACAATCCTTTGTTTAGACCGGAGGATTTCCTCGTTCCAGAACTTCAGGCAACAGAAGAAGAAAAGAACAAATTAGAATCTGGACTTACAAATGGAGAGGAACCTATGGACCAGGATTTATCAGATGTTCCGACCAAATGCATTTCAGCAACAGAATCAATGGAAATAAAGTGAGTGTCTTATTGTTAGTTGCAGCTGGAGGGCGCTATTGGCAGATGAGTAGTGATGGTTAGTTGATTGCAGTCTGTCACCTTTTACCAACTGAGACTGCCTGATAACTTGTGCTGGAAAAAATTCCCCATTCCTAATCTTACCAGATCACACCATCTAGATTTTCATGCTCAAAGATTTATGAAAGAAACTGTGTTGATGCCTTATTCTATATTTTTAACAACATAATGTACATATTAAGAAAAGCCCCCTTTGAGGTGAAATGTTGAATCACTCTGTTAAAGTTCAGTAATGGTGCCAACCTAACCCTGTTTAGCAGAATGAATTGTGAAGATTTCCAAACTTTTTCTCAAGGGAATGCTTTGCTTGCATACTATTTGTGTTCTGATTTTGCAGCTACAAAAAAACAACAACTTGTTTTTCTCCTTACATTGCATTTTAGAGCTCGTGTTACATACATAGACTATGAAGGGCGCTCAGATGGGGACTCCATTAAGAAAATAATTAATCAGATGAAGCCGCGACAATTGATCATTGTCCATGGGCCCCCTGAGGCCAGCCAGGATCTTGCAGAATCCTGTAGAGCTTTTGGTGGAAAGGACATTAAAGTATACATGCCTAAATTGCATGAAACCATCGATGCAACCAGTGAGACTCACATATACCAGGTAAGATTGTAGAATTGGGTAAAAAATAAAAATTGGCAACTATCCCCATAAAAACTTGTATTTTTTGTTGTATTGCTAGCTTGTATTTAATTTAATCTTGTGAACTTCCCTGAGATCTTTTGAGGAAGGGCGGTATATAAATCAAATAAATAAAAATAAGAATAACAACTAGCCAACCTGCAGTGGAAGTACTAATTCCTTCTAATCAAGTACCTAATCAGAAATACTGTTCATGCTTGCCTGTGACATGCTGGTTTATTGAGAGAAGATGGTTAACACTTTGTGGGCTAGGAAAGGGTTTTGCATAAACCTGCAAGGCTGCTGTATTCTATTCAAGAATAAGGAAGTGTGTGTGTGTGTGTGTGTGTGTGTGTGTGTGTGTGTGTGTAGCTACATTTCCTTTGGTGAGAACAAAGCTAACACAAGCTTTTCACCTCAAGCAGTTTTTCCCCTTCTCGAAGTCCCCTATATGGTATTTTCTTTGGGAGCCTCTAAGTAGCTGGTTGCTGTTGGTACACAGCTGTCTACCTGACTCCATTATACCGTCTGTCAAAGAGAAAAATAACTACCAAACTTTTAGAAGACATCTGAAGGCAGCCCTGTTTAGGGAAGCTTTTAATGTTTAATAGGTTATTGTATTTTAGTGTTTTGTTGGAAGCCGCCCAGAGTGGCTGGGGAAACCCAGCCAGATGGGCGGGGTATAAATAATAATAATGATGATTATGATTATTAAATTCTTGCCTGTATGCAACAAGAAACACAACTTGTGTATCATCAAGATAACTTGGTGGTGGAAATGATACCGTATTTTTCGCTCCATAAGACACTTTTTTCTTCCTAAAAAGTAAGGGGAAATGGCTGTGCGTCTTATGGAGTGAATGTGTGGTCCCTGGAGCCGAATTGCCCAGGGGAGAAAAGCAGATCATGCTCTTTTTTCCCCCTTTTTTTCTTTTTTTGGGTGGGAAAGAGGGAAGTGGGTGTTGAAACAAAGCCGCTAATCAGCAAGTGATCGGGGAGGGAGATAAGGGACGCTAGCAATAAAGGAGGCTGCCTGGGAGTGGGGAGGTAAAGACAGCAAACTTGGAAGGAGAGGAGACAGGAAGACTAAAGGAATGAGGAGAGAAATTAGAAGAAAAGGAGGAGAAAAAAACTGCTTCAGTTAAGGAAAAGACACTAAGGCAAACAAGAGGGAATGGGGTGTTGAAAGGAAGCAGCTGATTGGTAAGCAATTGGGGAGAGAGATAAGGGAGGCTAGCGATAAAGGAGGCTGCTTGGAAGGGGGGAATCCCATGGATCCTCAGGATTTTTGCATTGGGTCACTCCAAATTCACCATCAGATCACATAGCATGTCCATGGCTACAGCCTGCACCAAAAAAATCACGCACCCACTGTTTTGTTCAGAATATTTTTTTCCTTGTTTTCCTCCTCTAAAAACTAGGTGCATCTTATGGTCAGGTGCGTCTTATGGAGCGAAAAATACGGCAATTAAAGTATGCATGCCTAAATTGCATAAAAGTTTTATGCCCATAACACTAGGAACAAAAACTTTTGGTTTCGTTATGTGATTTACTGCTAGTCTACTTTTCCAAATTTCACCATTAATTTCTATGTTCTTGGAAAGTCTTACTTATTTCCTCCCTGAACTGTTTTGTCCCCCCACACTAATACCATGATTATAAAAGTGCTATGATACGCTGACCATAAAGTTCTCTTCTTCCTGTTGACTTCCTGTTGAGTTCAAGCATGTAACGATACGGAATTTAATGTATATAAAACAGACTCTGTGGTTCATCTGTTTCAGTAATATATTTTATATATTTATTTGTGATTAGGTCAGATTAAAGGACTCGCTGGTCAGTTCCCTTCAGTTTTGTAAAGCCAAAGATGCTGAACTGGCATGGGTAGATGGAGTCCTGGACATGCGGGTATCAAAAGTGGACACGGGGGTGATTTTGGAAGAAGGGGAACTGAGAGATGATGGAGAAGATACAGAGATGCAAGTGGACGCACCCTCGTCGGATTCTAGTGCTGTTGCACAGCAGAAGGCCATCAAGAGTCTTTTTGGAGATGATGACAAAGAAATATGCGAGGAAAGTGAGATCATTCCTACTTTGGAACCCCTGCCACCGAATGAGGTAGAAAAACTAGTTCCTCAGCTAAGCTTTTTTAAAAAATGCTTTTTGTTAGTTTTCTTACTTGATGAACACATACAATAAAGTAACCAAAATAATAAAATGACAAAAAACAACAACAAGAAACATACATACAACCATAAATCCATAAGTTCTTACACATTGACTTATGTCACCGTATTCTTTGTTCCCAATTCATTTTCTTCTCTGACAGACTTCCGTCTTCTTCATAGCGGGTCCGTTTTGTCTGTTTGTTAAACTGCTTCTTTTATCATTTCATCATTTCTACTGTTTTTGACATACTATACTTATAATCAATATTATAGTTTGGGAAAATTAAAGCAAATCCAGGTTTTGACTTGGGGGGGGGGGGCGCTGTTTTTTAAAGTAATCTCTATATATTTTCCATTCCTTTTGGAACTTTTGGTTAGGCTGTCTCCTAATTTTCTCTGTCATTTTTGCCAATTCGAGATATTCAAATAATTTATCCTGCCATTCCTTTTTTGTTGGTACTAATTCACTTTTCCAATTTCTAGCTATTAATATTCTTGCTGCAGTTGTAGCATATAAGCATATTCATAAGAATATGTCATTTGGGATATCTGAATCTAAAATCCCCAAAAGGAAAACTTATGGTTTCTTTATGAAGGTTTGCTTAAACATTTTTTTCAACTCCTCATATATAATATCCCAAAAGGTCTTAATTTTTTTTGCAACCCCACTACATGTGGAAGTGTCCCTTCTGCCTGTTTACACCTCCAGCCAGTATTAGATCTCGTTTTGTACATTTTGGATAGTTTGCTGGGAGTTATATGCCACCTGTAGAATGTCTTCAAAAGATTTTCTTTTAATGTATAACAGGCCATAAATTTCCATTCCTTATTCCATAATCTTTCCCAAGCTGATAGTTGGATAATTTTACCCAGATATTTTGCTCACTTAATCATTACTTCTTTCACCTCCCATTCTAAAAGCAAAGCTTTTATTTACTTCTCTGCAAGTTGGGTGGGATATAAATAGCCCATATAAATATTGCTGTGCATTGTTACCTTGTATGCAGAGGAGATTCTTGATATCCAAACAAGATATACTTAAGAGTTAACTCACTGAGATATATCTATTTCAGTGGGACTACCAAGTATGGTTAAGGGACGTGGGTGACGCTGTGGGTTAAACCACTGAGCCTAGGACTTGCCGATCAGAAGGTCGGCGGTTCGAATCCCCACAATGGGGTGAGCTCCTGTTGTTCAGTCCCAGCTCCTGCCAACCTAGCAGTTCGAAAGCACGTCAAAGTGCAAGTACAGTGGTGCCTCGCAAGACGAAAATAATCCGTTCCGTGAGTCTCTTCGTCTAGCGGTTTTTTCGTCTTGCGAAGCAACCCTATTAGCGGCTTAGCGGATTAGTGCTATTAGCGGTTTAGCGGCTATTAAAGGCTTAGCGGCTAAAAGGCTATTAGCGGCTTAGCGGCTATTAAAGGCTTGGCAGCTTGGCGGCTAAAAGGCTATTAGCGGCTTAGAAAAAGGGGGGGAGCGAAAAAAATCGCAAGCCCATAGGGAAAATCGTCTTGCGAAGCGCATCGAAAAACGGAAAACCCTTTTGTCTAGCGGGTTTTTCGTCTTGCGAGGCATTCGTCTTGCGGGGCACCACTGTAGATAAATAGGTACCGCTCCGGCAGGAAGGTGTTTTAGTGCACGTCTCTGGTTTTGCCAGAAGCGACTTAGTCATGCTGTCCACATGATCCGGAAAAACTGTCTGCGGAAGCGGACAAACACCGGCTCCCTCAGCCTGTAAAGTGAGATGAGCTCCGCAACCCCCAGAGTTGTTTGCAACTGGACTTAATTGTCAGGGGTCCCTTTACCTTTACCAAGAAACTTTGGGTATGACTCATGTTCTTCAGTGTTACATTTCAGGGATTTATTTATTTATTGAGCTCTTATATATGCAGCCTGGGTACTTGATAAATGGCCTTGCCCTTATATATCAGTGCAATCACTGCAGTAATTGGGAGAGGCACTTGTATTCTTATATAGCCCTGAGTTCTGCTCTGGCGACATGGAGGAACAGGACTTTTAGCATAGCAGCCCCAGTGTTATGAAACACACTTCTATTCGACATCAGACAGAAGCTGACACTTTTGGGATTTCAGCAGCTTTTCAATAATTTTTTATTCCACCAGGCCTCCCAGAAGGATAATCCTGGTCTGGTTACTGTTGATTTTGGAACACAATAATGCTCTTGTTTTTAATTTAATTTAATAGGCTTTTATTTGCTTATTAATACATTGTATTATATATTGATTTCTGTTTTGCAGTCAGCTTTGATTCTTTTGTGACTAGGAAGTGACTTTTAAAAAAATGTTCATATTGCAAAGTCAAATAAATTACACAAAACAGTACAGAAGCAGTTTACTTCATGAACATATGATAAACAGCATGGTTGTGTATAAGCTACCTTGCTATTTATCAAAACCAGGAAGGGCCAGCTTGTTCTGTCTATTTTTAAGTGCATTTGCTGTTTTTGTGTTTTTAACTGTTTTTAATTATATTATGTGTAAATCACACAGTTTTTAAGAAGGCGATTAGTAAACTGATGAAGAGAATAATAATGATCATCTTCTCCTTGCACACAGTTGCAAGTCTGAAAGCAGAACTTTAGTCTTCTAATTGTGCCATGAAGTATGGAAAGGACTGTTGCATAGCTGTCAACATTTCCCTTTTTTAAAGGGAAATTCCCTTATTCCGAATAGGATTCCTTGCAAGAAAAGGGAAAAGTTGACAGCTATGCTGTTGGTACAAAGCACTGGTCACTTCTGTGGTGTTTATGGTCTTATGGGAGTTCCATGTATTCCACTGAGGTCTTTGGGGGGACAGATTCCTAGTGGGTTTTGTCCTGTGAACACAACACAGGACACAATTGTTAAATGGGTAGATTGCACATGATCTCATTTGCTTGAGATTAAATCTTACCGCTTATAATATGAAATGATTATGATGCTTGTATTTTCATCTTTCACTCTTCTCCCCCTTCTAAATCTGTCAATTAACTTCTGTTTTGCACCTTCACAAAAGGTTCTTGGACATCAGTCTGTCTTCATGAATGAGCCAAGACTGTCTGATTTTAAGCAAGTTCTCTTGCGAGAAGGAATTCAAGCTGAGTTTGTAGGAGGGGTTCTCGTATGTAACAACTTGGTGGCTGTTCGCAGGGTAAGCGCTCTCTCTCTCTCTCTCTCTCTCTCTGTGTGTGTGTGTGTGTGTGTGTGTGTTTGCTTGCTTTTATGTGCCAATCATAGCAAATCTCTGTACAGTCTCTAAGTAATTGGATGTAACATGTTTTCTTGCAGACTGAAACTGGACGCATTGGATTGGAGGGCTGTCTCTGTGAAGATTTCTATAAAATTAGAGGCCTTTTATATGAACAATATGCCATTGTCTAAAGGAGGACTGTAAATATAATAGATATGGACATTTTATTTTTATGGAATACTTTTGCGGCACACATTTGTAAGGGCCATTTACCAGCCATTACCAAAGGTTTCCAGCAGAGGAACCCAGCATTGGAACAATATTGGATATATTAAAGATAAGGTAGCTGTATAGGTATCCTGTACATTTTGCCAGTTTTATTTTTCAGATTTTTGTTAGAAAATACCTGTCAGATTGTTTCACAACATTTCATTTGCAGATATTCTTATGAGAACTGTTTAAAAAATGAGTTTTATCCAGATTAAGTTAGTTGCACTTAGGTTAAGACATTATGAACTTAACTCCATTCATTTCAATGGGAGCTAGGTATAACTAACTTTTCCTTAATGGGCTGGATCCAGACTATTTAAGAATGTAAAACATTATAAATTAATGTTAGATATCAGTTTTCCTATTTTGCAATTAAAATATTTCCTCCCATCCTTGATTTTTTTGTGAGGGAATTGTACATTTACTGTTTTGGTAAAACCAAATACGATAGACCATTGACAGTTAGTCTGTTTCTTGTTAATAGTTTCCTCCCCAGGATATGAGAAATCACCAAGAAATTAAAAGTATTTCTTGGTTATGCTTTCAGTGTATCTTTCTTCAGTGTTTGGTTAATCAATTCAGCCATTATTGTTACTAACTGGACACTTATGAAAAATTATATGTGCAGAAAGAAAATTACAGTGACCTCAAATGACTGCCACCACTGTTTTGAAAATGTATGCTAGATTTATTGGTGTGGATATATATCTATAAATTTATGCACGCACACACACAAATACATAGAGAGAGAGTTGCTTTTCCACTAACAAAAAGCCTGTTCCATTTACAGAATTGTGTGCTACCACTATAATTAGGTAGAGTTAGGCTGCTACTCAGGAGATGCCATGATCTGTGTGCCAGAGGGCCTGTCCTGCACCCCCAAGCTAGCCTGCTGCCATCAGGTGCAGTAGAGGCTGCTTGCCCTGTTGCCAAGGTTGAAGGAAGTCAAATTGGCTTTTATATGTAGAATGGCTAACAGGAATGTGGGGCTGGGCGCCATCTTGTCTTTTACCACGGGTAGCAAAATGTCTTGAGCTGGCCCTGACCGATTCCAGTGTTGCAAAAGAGAAGTGATTCCAAATCAGGAGCAGTTTTTTTCCATCTGCACAAGACTCTGCAGAAACACTTCTCAATACCTTCTTATGGCCCAACAGAGTTTCTATGTCATAGCCTAAATTTCATTCATTTCGGAAACATTGTGGCACAGTACTTCCACTACTGGTTGGGTGAAAGTTCAAGGATCGGTGCTGATTCATTTTCTGCTTCCACTCATAGTTCTTTGAATCCAAGCTACAGAAGTCTACATTTAATTATGTTCCGGGGTGGGGGATAAATATGTTCCTCTCTCTCTATTTTTGTCACTTTGGATATAGGGTAGCCAGGTTAACATTGGACCAAATGTGTTCTAAAAGATAGATGGGGACATTTTGGTGAGCGAACTTTTTATACCACTGCAGCACTTTAGGCAACATGATAATTGCTGAACCCTTTTCATGTTGTGCAAGAACATACTGGTTTCACTACTTCCATTCTAGTACAGTCACACCTTGGTTTTCGAACAGCTTAGTTCTCAAACGTTTTGGCTCCTGAATGCCGCAGACCCAGAAGTAAGTGTTCCAGTTTGCGAACTATTTTTGGAAGCCGACGTCTGACGGGGCTTCCGTGGCTTCTGATTGGCTGCAGGAGCTTCCTGCAGCCAATCAGAAACCACGTTTTGGTTTCTGAACCTTTTGGAAGTCAAACGGACTTCTGGAACGGATTCTGTTTGACTTCCAAGGTGCTACTTTAGTGTCACATATTAATCCTTTCCAGGAACAATGTTATTTTAGTAGCAGGCAGCCTGAATGAAATATATTTGGTTCTTAAATGTATTTTACCATAGCAGGGGTTACCTACACAGTGCTTTTCAGATGTTGTGCTGCCATCTGCCCCATCCAGCATGGCCAGTGATCATGGTGTGTGTGTGTGTGTGTGTGTGTGTGTGTGTGTGTGTGTGTGTGGAAGTCGTAATCCAAACATTCGGAGGGAACCACATTGGTGACCCCTGCAGTGTAGCATTCCCACCCCCCAACATTCAGATCTGTTATGGCATTTTTATCTAATGCAGGCCGAGGGCCTTCACCTCTGTACAGTTGCAATATTAGATCAGTTTTCATCCACTTTCTGATTGTTGTCTCAATGAAAAGTACTTTTAAAAATATGTAACATGTTGTTTAAGTTGGCAACCAAATTATTAATTAAAAGTTACTGGCGTTACTGAAACTTAATTTTATACCTGAGGGTTTTTTTTTTAAAAAAATGGGATACTAAAATCTATTCCAGATGAATAGATGTTGTATATTTCTATCTTAATCCTTAGGTGGAAACATGAGGGGGGGGGTTAAATATATTGTGCTTTGTTAAATATAAACTCTCCAGTTGTACTTCATTTTCGCTTCTGCTTTTGTCACCAGGATTCAGCCATAGTCCAACCCAGTGACCACACGATGCCATCACAAATCTACCAGCTGTACTTTTTCTATATACAGCTTTCTATACAACCAGGATTTAATAATCTTGGGCCTAATTAACGAAACAAAGCAAATATGGAAGAAAGGTTGAGGCACTTAGTGTACTAACTTGTTTTCATCTCTCTGTGTGGGCATAAATCGTATGATCACATAAGTTCGCTGTGCATTGGGTTGCAGGTTTAAATGATCCCGAAACAAAATGTCATATTCATGAGGAACCCTCTTACAAGATTGGTAAAGATGTAACTGGCCTTCCTTAAAGTTGTCTTTTAAGAGAACCAAAGGCAGAATTGTGTGCTCCCATCCAAAGCAAACTCCCTTCCTTTAACCACAGCCAAGGCTAACTCGTTTCTTTTTAACCAGGTTCATGGTCAGGTTAAATAAATTGATTAGCTTCTAAACTGGTGCCAATATATTCCTTAGCTGCAGTTGTGATGAAATGGGAGGAACTCGCTCCTAGAAAGGGAATTGACCATACAGAAGGAGTGTGTGATATTGTGGCCACCTTCCATAAGAAAATCCTGTCTTCTAGTCTTCACTTGCATTCAAACCATGCGTTCATCAGTATACGCAGATCTCCCATGTGAATGGATTTAATGGTTGGGGCCAGTTTTGTGCATGTAATGGACAGGATATGTAAACATGGAGTTTCGTGTGCAGCCCTTATTATAAAAGCTTATATACAGCTCTTTTGTGAAACGTCACAGCGGTGTATGGGCAGCATAAAAGCATTTTAAAGTAATCTGAAGCAATCTTTAAAATGACTGGTTACTCTTCCCACATTTAGAGTTCATGCACTCCTCAACTCTGTAGGACAATTTATGTATATAAAATATAAAATATAAAAGGATGTCATATAGAGGAGGGAGAAAGGTTGTTTTCTGCTGCTCCAGAGAAACGGACACGGAGCAATGGATCCAAACTACAAGAAAGAAGATTCCACCTAAACATGAGGAAGAACTTCCTGACAGTAAGAGCTGTTCGACAGTGGAATTTGCTGCCAAGGAGTGTGGTGGAGTCTCCTCCTTTGGAGGTCTTTAAGCAGAGGCTTGACAACCATATGTCAGGAGTGCTCTGATGGTGTTTCCTGCTTGGCAGGGGGTTGGACTCGATGGCCCTTGTGGTCTATTCCAACTCTATGATTCTATGATTCTATATTGGTACAGAGATGGCACATAAAATATTGGGCGTTAGCATCCTGCTTGAGACCTGTGGTCCATCTTGTCTGATGTCTCCTGGTGCTGTAGTGCAGAACTGAGGTGGGCATATATAGAGAAAGTAGTGGTGCTGTTACCTTGTACCCGTCCCCAAGGCACTGATTTAGACCCTGTACAGCTTGGGACCAGGGTACTTTAAAGTTGAGCTCACTGTTCTGCAGGAGAAGACAGCTTGCACATAACTATCTTATCAGGAGGTCCATTCCACATGATATCAGAATCAGGACTTTATGTAGTAGGGGTACCTACCCTTTGGAACTCCCTCCCACTGCATATCAGACAGCCACCTTCTCTATTGTCTTTTTGGTACTTGCCAAAGACGTTCCTCTTCAAGTCTTCTAAAACCTTAATCCCAGTTGGTATCTGCCTTGGATTTCAATTGATTTTATGTTGTTTTAAATGGTTTCTATATTTCTATACACAATTGTTACAAGTGTTTTTATCAATGCAACTTTTATGTATGTTATTATATTGTATATCACTTCAGGATACCTCACAGGAAGCAATTCGTGAATGAAAAAAATAAAAAAATAAATTGATTTTAGGTTTAAAAGGCTTGTCAAGCAAGCGGAACCAGTGGGTGCATTTCAAAATAAAGCATTTACAAAGGAAGAAGAGACCGTACTGAATTCTAGAAGCATCCTTTGCAACTGGGACCATAGGATGCCTACTACTTTTGTAGGTAATTGCTGTCTGACCCTTGCTAGTTCATTTGGAAAAGTCAAGCAAAGAGACTTCACTGGTCTCTAAAATAATTCTCACAAGAAGTTCTTTACTGGGCTATTGGAGTTGTCTCTGCAGTTCTTTTCACTCTTTGATAATGGCCTTGTGGAGAAAGTGTGGTATCCAGTGAAGTTAATTTTCCTAGGAACAATGCTTTGAAGGGCAAACTATATATTTTAACATCTTGGTATTTTTTAGAAAATAAGTATCTGCTTCAGCCAGTTAAACTTAACTGTGTACTGTTTTCTGTAAAGTACAAGCAGCTTAAAAAGCACACACTGAGCCTTTAGATGTACAAATAAATGTGTGGAAATTAGAATTTTTCCTGTTAGCAAAGGGAAAATCGCCTTAATGTAATGCCTTCCATTACCTTGTGGCAATCTCACACCGTACTTTGTGTAGGTAGATCTAGGTGTCTAATCCTGCTATTTTCTTCAGCACCATTGAACTCAGTTGGACTTATTTCATGCAGGACTATGAAGTTAACGCAGTGCAGAAAGCATGCTTAAGTTGCAGGTTTCATTATTTTGATGGCAATAACCACTGAGTGAGACCAAATGCCTAACTTATTTTGAAACGGGGAACATTGACTCAAAAGACATTCCAAAAAACGATTGGTTAAAAAATAATAATGTATAAACGTCATCCTCTGTGTAAGAATTTCATGGCTTTTAACTTGGTTAAAGACATCTAAAGGTAAAGGTAAAGGTACCCCTGCCTATATGGGCCAGTCATGTCCGACTCTAGGGTTGTGCGTCCTTCTCACTTAAGAGGCCGGGGGCCAGCACTGTCCAGAGACACTTCTGGGTCACGTGGCCAGTGTGACGAAGCTGCTCTGGCGAGCCAGCACCAGCGCAGCACACGGAAACGCCGTTTACCTTCTTGCTATAAAGCGGTACCTATTTATCTACTTGCACTTAGGGGTGCTTTCGAACTGCTAGGTGGGCAGGAGCTGGGACCGAAAGACGGGAGCTCACCCTGCCGCGGGGATTCGAACCGCCGACCATGCGATCGGCAAGTCCTAGGCACTGAGGTTTTACCCACAGCGCCACCCGCGTCCCCTTAAAGACATCTACCTATGCATAATTGTAGCAAAGAACATTTCACTGCATAACGTTAGTAAAGTATTTCTGTAGGTTCTGTATGGAGATGGAGAAACTCGTGTTTGCCATGAGACGAATGACTCGAAAGCCTTGTCTCTTGTATCATGTGTGACACCCTGCAGAGATTCCAGAAGTAAACATTCTGCCAGTTAAGACCATACTGCTTCATCAAGCATTTTGAGCAGATGTTTATATTTTATTCAAGAATTAGAGGTCTTAATGAAATCTGTACTCATTGATGTTCAGCTCTGCTTTACTTGTACAGTGGTACCTCAGGTTAAGTACTTAAATTCATTCTGGAGGTCCGTTCTCAACCTGAAACTGTTCTTAACCTGAAGACCACTTTAGCTAATGGGGTCTCCCGCTGCTGCTGCACCGCCGGAGCACGATTTCTGAAGCAAAGTTCTTAACCCAAGGTACTATTTCTGGGTTAGCAGAGTCTGTAACCTGAAGTGTATGTAACCTGAAGCGTATGTAACCTGAGGTACCTCTGTATTGCATTTACCAACTGGATTTTATTTTTTAGTTTCCCATAGACTCTTGAAGATATAAATTGAAAATCAGTTATCCCCCCCCCCCCCAATTGCTCTCCACCCATCTTGCAAGGAACTCAGAGCAGCCTATTGGCCTCATAACAATATGTTCTGTCAAAAGCAAACACCCCTCCCTATTGAATTGAGCAGTGCTATTCTAGGGCCAGCTGTTAAGAGGTTTGCAGACCCAAATAGAAGGAAGTGGCAACTCTTCAGCGAGAGCAATTGTCGTAGCAGAGCTGCCTGCGTTGCTAAGTAATTTTGTTCGTAAATGGTCTTGTACTTCTGCCACTTAAATTAATCTATACCGAGACCAGTTCTGCACAGTCTCTCCATCCAAGTGACATGATGACTATTGAGTAGCAACACTTCATCCTTTGATCATCCACTTGTCTCCTTGGATTCAGGTTGTCCAAATAAGCATAACATGAGTGTAGCTTCGGGGAGAGTTTGCTCTTGTGCTTGCGCACAGCTGAGTCTGGCTGTGTGGAAATTGCCTCTAAAGATGGCTAGGGCTGGGCGATGTATCAATACATCACCCAACACCGGTTTGCAGACCACATCGACACCAAGCCTGTGGGCCGAATGCAGTCTTGTTGCATGGGTTGGGTTGGGGTTAATGAGGCCAAAATTTGATGCCTCCCCAGCCCACTTTCTTCTAAAAGCTGAGGAAGCACCAACTAGGCTTTGGGAAGGAGGTGGGAGAACTCTATTTTTTATAATAATTTTTACTAGTTTTCAATTACAATAATCCAATAATAGCCTCATTATATCAATCCCAAATTATAATACAACTCCTAATACGAATCATTCAAATACCAAATTATATAATTTAGGTGGCCCCCCGCCTGCTGGAATTGATGGTTCAATGATTTACTTTGTTTCTGCGTTCCAAAATTTTAATTGATTCAATTACATTCCAGTCATAATAGTAATCCCTTATACAATAGCTGCAATGTTTATAACTTCTATTCTTGTTGACACATTAAATGCTTTATAAGACTACAAGTGAAGATCTAATACTGTATCCTTGTTTCTCCTCTGTGTGGCATTTATTCTGTCCATATTGTTTGTTCCTGGCCTTGTAAAATATTATGCCTATCTTTTCCCGGTTGTTGCTGCTAGCCATGATGTTATTCCAAAAATTTCTCCCTCACTCAGTCCCGTGCTTCTTTGTTTTTGCAACTTTTAACAACCTGTTAATTTCTTTTTTCTTTTTCCTTTCTCCTCGTGTGATGAGGCTGCGTTTTAATATTTTAATGTTTCAATATTTTAATTGTTGTATTTTAATCTTGTTTTTAAGTTGTATTCATTCGACTTGTTTTTATTATTGCTTGTTAGCCGCCCTGAGCCCGGCCTTGGCTGGGGAGGGTGGGGTATAAATAAAAATTATTATTATTATTATTATTAATAATAATAATTGTTAGTTGTTAATTGTTAGAGGTGGGAGAATTCTAGGACCCTGTCAGAGCCCTCACGCCACCTCCCCAAATCCTAGCAGCTTGCTTACCTGGCTTTGGGAAGACAGTGCAAGGGCTGCGGGAGGCAGGGAATCCAGTGTTGCTGAGGGCCGCTGAGAAAGGCCTCAAGGGAGCTGAGGGTGATGGGAGTTGTAGGCCAGAACACCTGGAGCCTACCAGGTTGGAGGAAATTTGCTTACTCTTGTCAGGGTTCCAGATGGGAGTCTTCCCCACTCCTATCTTGAAGTACCAGGGATTGACCCTGAGACCTGCTACTCGCAAAACACATAAAGTTCTCAGTCCCCTTTCAAATGTGTGAACCTCCAAAAAACAGACTCCTGTCACTCTCTGATCAGAACAGCTTCCCATAAGAGAGCATCTCTTGACACAGCTCATGAGCTTTTATCTGTTTTTCACAACCTGGATGTGTTTATAAAACCATTAGTGCAGAGCCCATCTCCCCTTCCTTTCTAGAATTGCCTGACTCCAGCCTCGTTGCAACTAAGCAATTAAATGCACAATAAAGTAGCATTTTGAAAATACATCGTGGGGAGGGGGAGGGGGTTATATAACCGGTCTTTAAAATGATTATTTAGCAGCTGGAATTCAGAGAAGAGAGAAACAGCACCACATGACTGGGCAACGTTGCATATTAATAAACTGGCTCTGCATGGCATCTATTGTGAAGTTGGCTTGAGAGGAATGGAAGCATGTTGTAGCTTAATGCATGCTTGCTTGGGAGCAATTCCTACGAAGTTCAGTGGAATTTACTCCCAAGTCAAGGATGCATGAAATTGCAGCCTTTATTTTGTCTGTTCGGAGATCACCATGCAAGTAAGTGGCTGGTCAGCTGTTCAGTCTGATTGCCAGAATCTCTTGCATTACCCTCTGGATTCAGCAGCTGTGCTTTGCAGGATGCTTGGAGCGGGAGGAGGTGACTGGGCTGCTTTCTCCCTCTGCACTTTGCTGGGTCAAATAAGTTAACGTTGCATAAAAACTGCGGCAATCTGTTTTCCTCGCACGCCAGATAATCCAGCTGCATTAGCCAGACAGTCAGTCTTCCAGCTTCTGCTACTTCCATTCATGTAAGGCCCAAACCCTTTTCTCATATTACTCCTGAGGTAAATTTCAACCAACCTGAGTGAGAACGGGATTTTGCATATAGACCCACAGATTGTTTTACATAATTTCATTTATGATGCTTTGGAGGGCTCTCCCCTCCCCGGCCTTCATAATCCCTACGATTTGACTAATGCACAATATTGCAAATGCATTCCTACCCGGGCCAACAGCCTTTAAATCACTTGTGGATCTCTAAACCTCTTATGCTGATTAAAAGTGTTAAGGTTTTTTGTTTTTTTATGTAACTAGAGCTAAATTTAATTTATGTTGCCGTCAAAGGAATACTCTAATATCGCCTAACATGTTCCCGATTATGCTTCTGTTGGAGTCAGTGGCAAAATCTGCAGCTGTAGCTTGATTGGGCTGTATCTGTGATCTCAGGGCTGCCTGCTTCAAGCTGCAGCATTGTAATTCTGGAAAGCTCAGGAAGGTGGTGACTCAACTGCTCTCCACCCCCCACCCTGTATCATCTGTAAAACTTGTATGCAAACTATGCAAACTGGTGGAGAGTTTACCTTTCATACAAGCATGCAATCATGCATGCAATTATTTTTATTTCTTAAATTTTATATACCACTTGATTGTGGAAAACCTCAAAGCCTTTACAAAAAGAATAAATAGGATTATTAGTAAAACATTAAAAAAAAAAAAAACCAGCAAATAAACCCTAAAACGCACACCAGCATGCTAAGGATCTGGGAAGGCTTATCTAAACAAAAATGTTTTTAACAGGTGCCACAAACAGGTGCCTCATGTCAACAGGCAGGGAGTTTCAAAGTGTAGGGGCCGATTCCCAAAGTAATCAGAAGTCTGATTTCTTACAAGTGCAGAATGGATATTATGTGGCACCATTTCCACAGATGTATTCCGCCCCCCGCCCCCGTTCTGACAATATATACAGTGGTACCTCGGGTTAAGAACTTAATTCGTTCTGGAGGTCCATTCTTAACCTGAAACTGTTCTTAACCTGAGGTACCACTTTAGCTAATGGGGCCTCGTGCTGCCGCCACACGATTTCTGTTCTCATCCTGAAGCAAAGTTCTTAACCTGAGGTACTATTTCTGGGTTAGTGGAGTCTGTAACCTGAAGCATTTGTAACCTGAAGCGTCTGTAACCCGGGGTACCACTGTATTGTGAGAGTATTAGAATTATCAGGTTGTGTTAGAGATCAAAAAACCTCCAAATTATTCATCTTCAGAAGGAAATGGAAAAGGGCAATTCTGAAATGGTAGATTTTGAGAGTTTAACTGCTAGACTGCTAGATAGGCTTGGGGGGTTGTTTGGTAGGATAAACATGATAAATTCCTCAGGAAGGGTCCTGGAAAGTAGCTAGACTTGTTTTGCAGATAGGACAAAGTGGATAGCCATAAAATATTTCATAGAAACTTTTGTTGGAAGAGATTCATAAGTAAAGCCTTTGTTTAAACCTGTAACAGCGTTTATGGCTGATCCTTTGCTAATGAAACCATTACACATTATTGCTCATGAGTGTTTGTTAAATAATGTACAGTTTTGTTCCCAACACGCCTCAGCTTTACACCCAAAACTGGGAGTAAACTACCTTAGGAACCCCAACACCAGGAGTCCTCGATGCAGATTCACAGTGTACATTTACCACTCAGAGAGAATCCCTGAATTCTGTGATGATTTCTAAAGTAGGGGGCCAAAGATATATCTCCTCAGTCTTGGTCCTGTTGCTTTGTTCTCATCTTCACTGAGGAAGGTAGTCACAGTGGCCCAAGCAATATACCTTTGGGTGAGCTTCAGCTGCCATTACTATTCAGCCTCCTGGGGAATCCCTCTAAGCCAGGGTTTCCCAAACTTGGGCCTCCAGCTGTTTTTGGACTACAGTTCCCATCATCCCCAACCACTGGTCCTGCTAGCAAAGGATGATTGGAGTTGAACTCCAAAAAAGCCAAGTTTGCGAACCCCTCCTCTAAGCTTTAAGAGAACCCCGCAGTTCCCTGGAATGCAGTTTGAAAATTAAGACATAGACTGTAGAATGTAAATGTTGAGGCACTGCATTGACATGGAGAATTAACAGCCAGCAAGTGGGCCCTGGTGAAGAATGTGTGTTTAGAAAGCATGGCTTTATTTGAAGATGACACTTCCCACCTCCCACCTCAAGCCCTGTACTATGTAATCAGCAATTATTAATTAAGTAGCTATTGTCCTTGTCACTGGCAATATTTATTATGTTGATGTTGCCTGGGTTGGAAAAGAAGCTACAGCATGTGTTTTTCCTCCCTTGGATGGGTAATTTATATGGAGTGTGAAATTTCTTGGAACACATTCATTTCTAGTTTAATCATGTAACTTAGTGCATGATTAAGCAGGCATGAGACAGCCCTCACCCCAAACAGCACATAATTAGCTCCTTCTCGGTTAGAAATTTCTTTCTTTTTTGTTCTCTGAGTCAACTCCCTAGGAGGAAAAGTGTGGCCTGTAGAACTGCATGGGAGAAATATGGGCACATCTTCAGGTTTTTATTTTATTGACAAAATAAAAACTGACAAATCCCCAGGTCCAGCTGGCATCTACCTGAGAACTCAGATGTGAAATTGCTGACATTCTAACAAAAAGAGGTAACTTGTCCCTGAAATCGGTCTCTGTACCTGAAGACTGGAAAGTGGTCAATGTAATACCTTTTTTTTTTTTTAATGACCCAGAGGGGCTATGGAAATTACAGAGGTTCTTTGAGAGTGTCAACAAGCATATTGATAGAGGTGATCTTGTTGACTTTGTGTACTTTTTTGATAGTGCTCTTACATATGTTTTGATTTCTGAAGATTTATATTTGGGGTAGATGAAGATACATACAGAGAGGCGATGGGTAGAAGAGAGGGACCCTTGTGAGAGAGAGGCCAGAGTGGACTTTCCTCAGGGTGTGAGCTTGTGGACGGGGGCAGCCCTCTTAGGTCAGAGCTGGGAAGATTCAGGATCCTTATGTGCATTTCCCACAATGCACCAGAACAGGGGTTGGGAACCGTTTTCAGCCTAAGGGTGACATTCCCTCCTGGGCAATTGTCAGGCTTCAGAGACCCCCCCCCACCCTTTGGTAGTAGATAAGCAGAACAAAGTGAAAGGTGTCTCTTACCAGTTAGAAATTTTAATGATCACAGCGAGAGAACAAAGAATCCATTCCTCGGAATGAAGGTGCTCCCAATTAAGAGTTCCACCCGCTTCCTCCCTAGTCTCCCCCATCACTTCTGCATCTTGTAACCTGATCTCGCAACCACTGTGCTTTCTGTGCTGCCACCTTATCTGCTCTCCTTAACCTTGGGCTGAGCGGCTGGACACTTTCCAGCAACAGTGAATCTGTTCTCTCTCTTTCTCCCGGTTCTTCTTCTCCTGGCTGTTCCTCACCCAGTGCTTCCCAGCTTCTGCCTTCTGAACTATGTCCCTCTGCAAACCACTGTTCCAAATATATACTACTTCCTTGCTCCTGGGAAGATTCAGGATCCTGATCAGGATCAGGGGGAGGGGGAGGGGAGGCTCCCACCATTCCTCCTCAGTGCAGTCTCAGCACAGTCCCTGACATCAATGTTCTGAGAGCCATTTGCCAGTGGAGGGCAGTACCAAGGCAAAAGTAGGCAGAGAAATGAATATACTGGTAACTTTTCCCTTTGTGCAGTAGGCTAATGTCCATGCACACTCAGCCTAACTACCCCTCTCTATCCTCTGTCCAAGGAAGCAAGAGGCATTATCAGAGTTTGAGGACACCTTCCAGCCAGGCAAAAATCCTCGGGGCCAAAGCAAAGAGAGAGAGAGAGTTTTGGATTTGATATCCCGCTTTATCACTACCCAAAGGAGTCTCAAAGCGGCTAACATTCTCCTTTCCTTTCCTTCCTCCCCCACAACAAACACTCTGTGAGGTGAGTGGGGCTGAGAGACTTCAAAGAAGTGTGACTAGCCCAAGGTCACCCAGCAGCTGCATGTGGAGGAACGCAGACGCGAACCCGGTTCACCAGATTACGAATCTATCACTCTTAACCACTACACCACACTGGCTCTCAAAGTCAGTGAGGGTGTGACCTGCAGCGAATTCTGAGGGCCATACAGAGAGGGCTGGAGGGACACATCTGCGGGCATAAGGTTCCCACGTTGTGGATGGGAGCGTTAAAGGATGACTAGAGATAGCTGCATTGTGCTCCTTGGAATGAGAGAGAAGAAAAAATAATGGAAAGGGAGCCCAGGGCAGGTGGCGTCTGAGGTGGGTTCTGCCAAGGCACTGACTGGCAGCTGCCCAAGGAAGACAAGTGCTGATGCTGAATCTGGCACTGAGTCTCCCCATTGGAAACAACTGAGACACAACATCACCATTTCCATCACCGCATTTCTTAGGCAGAAAGCGAGTTGAGCCGGGAACCCCTGATCTTGACAGAAGTTGTTGATTCTTTCTCAGCCAACTTCAGCTTCTGAGTCATCCTTTGAACGTGAACAGAATTCAGCTGCTGATATTACAGGGTAACTGATAGTATAAACAGACCCTTTCCCACCCCGCTTTAAATATCCTAAATGATGATGTTGCTTCGTTAGGAAACCTCAAGCCTATCCCATTCAAAAATAAAACAAACAGGCTTGAAATATAATTTATGTTGCAAACTACTTGCCACAAAATGTTAGTAAACTGACGATTACATAATTTGCTTTCCAGAAGGGATTAAGCAGGATAAAGCCAGCTCCTAATGATTATTTGTTTTGGATTAACAGGGGAGAAATGCTGGATTAGTGGGAGGTTTGCAAGAATCTGGCTTCTCTTTGCTCATCAGAGGCTCCAAGTGGCAAAAGAGTCACACCTTCAGATCGAAAGCCCAGCCCTCTCTTCACACTTGCTGGCCTGATTGACTGGAAAGTATCACAATAACTTCCGAAGGTTTCATCAGACTCCATGTGCTTTCCAGGAGGAATCTTATGAACTTTCGTGCTCTTTGAAATGAGTCCCTGTTCTGTATTATTTTGGGAAACGTTCTCTGAAATGTTATTTATTTAAAGCATTTTTACCATGCCCTTTTACAGCCCCTCCATACATAATTTTCATACGCTCCAACCTTTCCCTGATGAAAATAAGGATGTCTATTATTATTATTATTATTATTATTATTATTATTATTATTATCCCCACCTACCTGACTGGATTGCCCCAGCCACTCTGGGTGGCTCCCAACACACAACAACAACAACAACAAACATTAAAAATCTTCCCTATACAGGGCTGCCTTCAGGTATCTTCTAAAGGTTGTATACTTACTTATCTCCCTGGCTCAGGTGTTGCATATCTCCATACCCGCCAACATTTCTCCCATGGAGGAAAAGCAAAACATTGCAGGATCAGATTAGAAACCAGGATGGCTTCTGTAAATCTGGGTCTGTTCCTGGAAAATAGGGACACTTGAACAGTCTGCCTTTGCATTGTGCATCAATGATTATTTCTGCTTATGATGCTTGGGCCTTCACGTGTGACCTTGCTTTCAATACTTTTTGGCCTGTAGTAATTTTGGGTTGGTCGCACTGCTTCATTTCCAGTCAGTGCACGTCCTGTAACTTCCTGCTAAAATCCTGCCATTTTTATACCACAGAGATGTTCCAGTTTATTTTTGTTCTGCTTTTATCGGGTGGCCATCTTGCCAGGGATTCTTTAGCTGTGATTCCTGTCTTGCAGAGGGTTGAACTAGATTACTCTTTGTGTCCCTTCCACCTCTGCAGTTCTATGATTCTGTTTTGCTCTATAAATCCTCCGGACAATAATAATAATGTGGCAGCGTTGGGGAAGCATGGCAGCACACCATCAAGCAGAATGAACTCACACCAGTGCACTATTATTGTGCCAGGAGCACGTTGCTGAAGACACCTGCAATAAAACACCAATCCAGAGGGGCTTTAAAAAGCTTCCAGGGCAGTTTAGAGAGAAATGAAAACAAGGAATATGGAGGGTATGCTGCTTTGGCTGCAGAGACCGCTAACTTGTAACTGCTGCCTCCTGTCTTGTTTTTGCTGGGTTAACAGCAACAAAGTGTGTATGGTCTTTTTAACCATCTATAGCAGGGACATAGCTGTCAACGTTTCCCCTTTTTAAAGGGAAATTCTTTTATTCCGAATAGGATTCCTTGCAAGAAAAGGGAAAAGTTGACAGCTATGAGCAGGGGTCAGCAAAATTTTTCAGCAGGGGGCCGGTCCACTGTCCCTCAGACCTTGTGGGGGGCCAGACTATATTTTGAAAAAACAAAAACAAAAAATGAATTCCTATGCCCCACAAATAACCCAGAGGTGCATTTTAAATAAAAGGACACATTCTACTCATGTAAAAACATGCTGATTCCTGGACCTTCCACAGGCCAGATTTAGAAGGTGATTGGGCCGGATCCAGCCCCCGGGCCTTAGTTTGCCTACCCAGGATCTATAGTTTTAAAGAAATACATACTTATGTTTATTATTGTTCTAGTCTTTCTTAAATTCTTGTCCTCATTTCCTTTTTTGGGGTGGTGGTGAGAGAGGGCCTTCATTCTGGAGCAGTCAGTATAAATATACATGTCTGTTATTTATTTATCTATCCATCCCCCCCCCCCATAGCAATGGGCCAGTTGTGGGGAACCTTTGGCCCTCCAGAAGATGCTAAACAACAGCACCCATCAACCTTAGCCATTCATTGGCCATGCCTGCTGGAGCAGATGGGAGTTGTCTTCTAGCAACAGCTAGAGGACCAAATGTTCCCAACACTTGCAATAGGGTTATATGACTAGTCGTTCCACAGCATCTTGCAACCGGCCTCAGCGTCAGGTTGGATGAAAGGGGGTGGAGAATGAAAGCTCCTATGCAGAGCAGGGAAAACTCAAATGCAGCAGCGATCAGAGCGACCATGTGCTGTTAAATGGGCCACAGGGAACAGCACACAGTGGAGCAGAGAGACCTGTGGTCTAAGTTAAGAAAGATGTGCTTTGGCACATTAAATCCAGCTCCTTTAATCTTCCAGCAGTGAGGACAGCAGATTTACATCCCCAAACAAGCTGTGTCTGAAATAGCCAGTGGGACGGAGCTCCCAGCAGGGATTTGCAGTGGCTTTGGCCAGCAGCCCACACTCAAGATATTTTCACCACCAGGGTGCTCCTGGTTAAAGATCACAGCTCCAATATGAAAGGAGAGTTAAGAAATAGAAAGCATCTCCCTCGCCACTGGGATTTACTTCCTACTCTCACACTTGGCTGGGGTTACGAAGGCAGTTCCCTGCCTGTCTTCTTAGCTGTTGATCTATTAGGCCAGAAGACTTAAAGGAAGGTTTGATGAACCATAGGCTGGGGAAATCATGCTGCCTTTCCACATTCTTCTGCTGCAGAGTCTAGTCAGGGATGGGAGAGCAGAAAGCCCCTGGTCAGCGCTTACTGAAGGGGCAAGATGTAGGGATGGGGGAGCAATTTGATTTAGTTCCTATTTAAGATGAATTAGCTGAAATATACTCGGAGTCGAGAGTGGATTTCATGCTCTTTATTCAGCTCATAGTGGTGAGGAGGAATGGAAGTTCCCCCAGAATGTCTGCTTTATATACATTATTTACACAATGGGCCCCACGTGATTGGCTAATTCCGGGATTCACCTGTAGGCCAATCAGGTTGCGGATTCACTTCTACCTGGAGCTGGAGTGGGTGGCTCCTGTGGACCAATCAGACTGCTGGATCCTATTGTTCTAGGACCAATCAGACTGCTGCATTCTGAATCCTATTGTTCTAGGACCAATCAGACTGCTGCATTCTGGATCCTGTTCAACTCAGTACATAACACCCCTCCCCTCTAAGTTCCAGGCCTGCCCGGGAGGTTGCATTCATAGTCCTCAAGGTACGCCGGCTGCCTACATGTGCGTTGCGGCCTGGGGTGTTCCCTGGTCAGGGGTTTGGGTTCTGGCTCGTGTTTTGAGGATGATGGCTGTGATAGCCCTTTTGAAAACAACACACAAAGTATAAAACACAGCCATCCTTAGCAAATCACACTTCTCCAAATTTAGTTCTGAGAACTAAGTAATGTGCAAAAAAAAAAAAAAAAAAATTGCATATGCTAATGTAAAGCATGCATAGAAATGCATATATGAGAAAATACGAAATATGATGGTGCATCATATTAGGGAAAATGCCTTTGCAAAGATGTGTACATTAGTAGGGTTGCCCCCCAGATGTCAGTTCCGCCTTTAAAATCCCAGTAATGTCTGGGAAAATCCGCACATATGCCAGCCCTAGCATTAGGCAAAAGTAGCAATATGGAGAAATAAACTAAAGATTGGAAATATGTGAATCTGAAATTGACAGATTCACCCAACCTTGGGTGCCCCATAGCTGCAGGGTCTTTGAAGTTGCCTATCACTATTTGGCACTGGGCCGTAGGCACAGACCAAGCAGGCATATGGGACACCTGGCCAGTCTCCCCCACTATGGTGAGACATATTTCTATATAACAGAAGAACACAAGAAGACCCTGCTAGGCCAGGCCAATGGCCCACTTAGTCCAGCATCCTGTTCCTACAGGGGCTACCTGGATGCCTGCAGGAAACCCTCTCTCTCTCTCTCTTTCTCTCTCTCTCTCTCTCTCTCTCTCTCTCTCTGCAATACTTTTCACTAGTTTTCAGATAATTTATACAATTGAGTACAGAAGACAATGAAGTGGCAGAAAAACAAGAATAGCTTTGTGTGACACATTGCATCTAATTACACAGAGGGTGTGGTAAGCATATTAACTGCAAACTGGAGGCATGAGTTTCCTTCTCCGTCTTTCATTTTCCTTTCGTCAGGTGCAGGGGTGATTCATCCAAAGTTCAAGAGCGTGTTGTGATCGTAACCAAACATGGGCATAAGCTGGGGATGGAGAACGACCGTGCTCGTTTTTGTGTGCAAAAACAACGAAATGGTACCATACGCTCATTCTGGTCTCATGCTATTCCGAGTGAGCTTCTGAAAGAAGCACTGGCTGCCAAAACTTTGCATACTCCAGATCTACATCCTTAAGGTCCTTCCAATGCCTTGCTGTCATCACTCTGGCTACTAAAAGTAGATGGCTTCATAACGCTTTGCTCCTTATTTCTAATTTTGCTTCTAAACATATAAATTAGCCTCTGCGCATTTTATGCAACCCTCTTTTTCTGGTGCTGTGTAACTGGTCATCCTAAACTAAGGTTGCTAACTGACTAGGAAACATCCTCCCTGACCTTACCTGCAGTTCCTAGTCAGGCATAAAAGCAACAAGCAAGCCTAGATTTCTCTCTTCACCTCCCGTCTCTTA
The DNA here is from genome assembly GCF_964188315.1 of Podarcis muralis. Lineage (NCBI taxonomy): Eukaryota > Metazoa > Chordata > Lepidosauria > Squamata > Lacertidae > Podarcis > Podarcis muralis. The sequence continues at coordinate 22,696,230 of NC_135655.1, read as the reverse complement.
AAACTATACCTTAGCTGAATAAGCAGCTTTTGTTCTGGGCTCTACTGAAAACCTTTTGGCTCCACATCCAGACCCACTAAAAAGTGCTGCACTATCTATGTCAGGTGGCAAAGGAACCAACCCTTACGGCAGGTTGCTAGGAACAGATAAGACAAGGAAAAGTCCTTACCACCCGCTTTTTATTCCATATTTACATAGAATGGTTTGGGAGCGCAGCCTCTTGGAATAACGGCATTGTCCCAAGTAAATCTCCACCCCCTTCTTCATTTGTCAACAGCACCACCACCCCTGTGGTTGCCACTTAGGACCATCACTCTCTCAGCTCTTTGCTCTCCTACTTTAAGGCTTGCTGGGTTCTGGGAGATGGTGGGTCTGAAATGCTTTCTAGTGGTAACATGTCAGCCAGCTGCTCTAGCTCTGCCTCCTCCTCCTCTCCCATTATTTCCCAACTTTCCCCCGATCTCCCTCTGATTTGTGACCTCCCTCAAACCCCTGTTGTAATTCTGAACTGTCTTCTTTTCCTCTGGAAGGGTCAGACTGGGGAGGCAGTCTCCACCATTCCTCCTCTGCCCAGTCCCTGACAATCTATGTCCAGGCCAAGGGTGGGGAACCTGTGGCTCTACAGAAGTTGTGGGACTCTGACTCCCATTAGTCCTAACTAGCATTGCCAATGGTTAGTGACTGGAGTTGTAGTGCAGCCACACCTGATTGTCTGCAGCTTCCCCACCCAACTCAATGAAGAACACTATGTTCTGTCCAGGTTCTGCCCTGAGATGTACTTTCAGTCTGCACCCATACCCTGCCCAGGCATCAGCATTTTCCATTTTAGATGTTGGCAACTTTATTTACAAAGCCAGCTTCTTGGTAAATAACCTCTATGAGCCCTGATGCCTATGCGCTACATCCATTGTAGGAGCCCTTATGCCACTGAACACAGACCCTCCAAGTGTCCCTATTTTCCAGGGGCAGTCCTGGATTCATAGCAGCTGTCCCTGCTTTCCCTTTGGACATTTCTATTTCCATTGGAGAAATGTTGGAGGATATGGTAGGAGCAAATATACCTGAAGAATCGTCTCCACCCACATAATTGAGCCCAGACACTGAGGTCCACCTATGAGGGCCTTCTGGCAGTTCCCTCACTGTGAGAAGCAAAGCTACAGGGAACCAGGCAGAGGGCCTTCTCAGTAGTGGCACCCACCCTCCCATCAGGTGTCAAGGAGATGAGTAGCTCTATAACCTTTAGAAGGTATCTGAAGGCAGCCCTGTTTAATGTTTTGTTATGTTTTTATATATGTCAGAAGCTGCCCAGAGTGGCTGGGGCAAACCAATCAGATGGGCAGGGTACCAATAATTACGGACGTCCCTATTTTCAACAGAGAAATGTTGGAGGGCATAGATCAGTTGCTGAGAATCACAGGTGGAGCAGAGTGCTTATGAAACCAAGTCCTGCTTGTGTTCTTCCTCAAGGCATCTGGTCAACCACTGTGAGAATGGGATGCTGCACTAGTAGGGTCATTGGACTAATCCAAAAGGCTGGTCTTACATTCTATGTCCTTAAGCACATGCTGGAAAGGCAAGCATCACCCAAATGACAGCTTCTTCCAATTTTATACAAATCTATCCAGGCTGGATAATGAAGCTCAGGTGTTGGTTGTAAGTAGGACTCAGATTTTGCCAGCAGATTTTCTGTGCAGCTTAATGGGTCCCATTATTCAGTCTTACCCCTTCCTTCCCTCCTGCAGCACTGGCAAGCCAAGGCAGCCCCTTGAGCATTTTCTTATATTTTCTAATATTCCTAAATCAAATTGTTGCAACATGTGAACTTGTAGTGACTCACGGCCTAGAAGAGATATGGTTTAGTTTCAGGGGGGAAAAGTCTCTCCCTTTTTCTCTCGGCATGGGAGAGAAGGTTAAAGCAAATTTCGAAATCCTCACTGTGCCATCTGTCCCCTTTATTACGGAGCTGGCAGCTTCTGCGTGGTTAATTTGCCATCGGTGCTCGTTTTTTGTTGTTGCTCATCAGAGTTGATTTGCCTTGCTTATGGGGGAGAGCATGACTCTCACGCATTCCTTTGGGATCAGGTCCTCATTCTCTGCAAGCTAGCCATAGTTTCCTTGTAATACTCCATAGAAACACTGTTGTTGTTGTTGTTGTTGTTGTTGTTGTTGTTGTTGTTGTCGCCGCTGCTGCTGTTTTCCTGCCCTTCACTCTAAGGTCCCAGATGTGGGTTACAACCATTCAAACACAACATTAAAAACAGTCTGAAACAACAACCACAGAAATCCAGGCTCTGGAAACCAAGCCTTATGAGGAATGGTTGAAGGAGCTGGGTATGTTTAGTCTGGAAAAGAGGAGACTAAGAGGAGATATGAAAGCCATCTTCAACTGTCTTAAGGACTGCCATGTGGAAGCTTGTTTCCTCCTGCTCTGGAGGTAGGACTCAAACCAATAGCTTCAAGTTACAAGAACGGAGATTCTGACTAAACATCAGGAGGAATCTTCTGACAGTAAGAGCGGTTCGACAGCAGAACAGTCTCCCTCGGGAGGTGGTGGACTTTCCTTTCTTGAAGATTTTCAAGCAGAGGTTGGATGGCCAGCTGTCATGGATGCTTTAGTTGAGAGTCCTGCATTGCAGGGGTTGGGCTGCTACCATCACCCTAGTCTCAGACTCTAGGCTTGCTTTCATGGGCAGCCTCCAAGACTGATGAAGATTCCTTAGGCTGCCCATTTGACATTCCATCAGCTGCACTGCACACGCCAAGTTCGAGGCTACAACAACTTTGGTTTGATGAGTTTCCTAGGAGGTCCCAAGGATGGCAAATAGGACATCCTTCCATTCCTAGTTCTTCTCTGGCTTCTACACCTGCAGCACAATTCCTTCCATAATAATGCCATTGGGAGCTTATGCCCATCTTTTCTTTTAGACTCGGAACAGCAGCTGGTGTCACAGCAGCAATGACTTGACGCTGCGTTTTCCAGGTGTTAACCACTGCACGGTTCAAGCCTGCTGTACCGTGCTTCATCCTGAAGTAAGTCTGAGTAAGCCTCATCCATTGGGACTCACTGTTTTTGCCCGCCAGAAAGCAACTGTTTGCTAGTTTTGCATTGTGTGGGTGGTCTAGGAACAGGTTGCTGTCCAAGCTGTTTGTTGGCGGAGGCTGCTTGTCTATAGCACCGCCCTCATTAACTTCTGCAGAAGACCAAGGTCTGGAAGATGCAAACAGAGCCTTTCCAACCAATTAGCTGTCAACACCACCTACACTCTTATCCAGAGTCAAAAACCAACACATGCCTTCACCCTCTCTTCTTCGAGTTACATAATCTGTTTCTACGGCATTGCACTCACTATAACCAGAAAAGGGCCCGCATCATTCTGAAGCAATTGTTTAGCCAACAGCAATAAATAAAAAAGGGGCAGCGGCTAATGAGTTGGAAGGAGCGCACATCACACAACAGATGAACTGGGAGAGTTGAGTTTACATGATTTTTGTATACGTTAACTGGCATTAAATTGAACGCAGAGAAAAAGAATGCCACGATGCAACTGCACAACTGGACACCTTCACGTGCCCCAGCTGCAACAAAACATGTCTCTCCCCCATCGGTCTCTACAGCCACAGCAGGCGCCGCAACCTTCCCACAGTTTGACTTCACCCCCAAAGGTGCACTCCTCCATTGTCTCTAGAGACAGATGGATGCCAACCAAACCGACATAAAATTTCTTCCTCCTTTCTGTGTCATAATACTATTACCAATACTAAGCATTTGCATAGCACTTCGAAGTTTTCAAAGCTCTTTGTGTACTTTATCTAGTGGCAATCCTTACAACAGCACTGCAAAGGAGGGCTAACACCTGCCCTCCAGATGTTGCTGGAGCACGACTCCCATCATCCCATCATCAACTATTGGATATGCTGTCTGGGGCTGATGGGCACTGGTGTCCAACAGCCTCTGAGGGGCATTACATTGACTAACTTGGCTGTAAAGTGAGTTAGGATTATTATGTGCGCGTGTGTGTGCGCGCACACACACCCCATATTGTAGATGGGGAGACTGAGTGCCTAAGGCCACCTAATGGCACCTAATGGCACCTAATGGTTCATGGCAGAGGCGAGATTTGAACCGAGGACTTCCTGATCAAGCTTAAAGGTACACAGCTTAAAGGCTGTGTACACACCATACATTTAAAGCACACACCTTTCCACAAAGAATCCTGGAAACTGTAGTTTACCCCTTAAAGGTAAAGCACCCCAGATAGTTAAGTCCAGTCGTGAATGACTCTGGGGTTGTGGCACTCATCTCGCTTTACTGGCCAAGGGAGCCGGCGTTTGTCCACACACAGTTTTTCCAGGTCATGTGGCCAGCATGACTAAGCTGCTTCTGGCGAACCAGAGCAGCGCACAGAAATGCTGTTTACCTTCTCGTTTACCTTTATCTACTTGCACTTTGATGTGCTTTTGAACTGCTAGGTTGGCAGGTGCTGGGACTGAGCAACAGGAGCTCACCCCGTCATGGGGATTTGAACCGCTGACTTTCCAATCGGCAAGCCCTGGCTCAGTGGTTTAGACCACAGCGCCACCTGCGTCCCAAGTTTACCCCTTACCGATTTACCATTCTCAGCACCTTTAACAAACTACAGTTTCTTTCTTCGCTTGGCCTCACCCCCACTGCTGTTGACGCTGTGAGAAGGTAGAGAAGGAAACACAGCACAGCAGCAGCAGTGCTGGGGGAAGGACAAAATGGACAAAAACTCTCTCCCCTCATTCTCCACCTCACCCCTGCTAACAGCAGTGACAGGAGGAGTGGGGGAGGCCATCCTGCACTGATTCTTTCAACCCCAGACATTGGAGGTTGAAAGAATTCATGTGGGGTGGCTTAGATCTTTCCCTTTTCACCCTGCTCACCTGCCTCTCTCCACTTCTGGTTCTTCCCTCACTGTCTTTGCTCATCCACTCTCGCTTACCTGCTTAGCCAAACTGTGGCCCAGGCACCCTTCCCTACCCCCTGACCTCAACATTGCTAAAGTCAAAATGGCATCATCAGTGCCAGGTGGGAAGTAGTAGCATAGCATAGCATAGCATAGCATAGCATAGCATAGCATAGCATAGCATAGCATAGCAGGGCAGGTGTGGGGGAGCTGCTTCTCCTGGACTACCCATCACCTATGCTGCTCGTCTGCACCACCTGCCTTCTGTTCTGCTGTCATGCTGCAGTTCATGTGATGACATCCTTCCAATTTTATTATATAGTTAGAAAAGATCTAAAGATCACCATTGCTCAGGGAGTAGAAGGCAGTGCCTGTGTGGCCCATAGCCCTTCTAAAATTGTAGGGATGTTTGAACCAGGGCGCAATCCAACTAGCCAGACCAGTTTTGGAGTTGTTTCTGCAGAATATATGTAGCATTAACCAAGCCATTGGTAGGATACTGTAATTGGGGTTTCTGTTTGAATCAAAGCCCTTCTGTTCCCTTGACGAAATCTGATTTTTAAAATATATGTTGTGTCAAAAGTTCAGGTTGATTGCTTTCCTTTGATGCACATGTCAATGGCCTGGAGTATCTCAATGATTGGTTTCAAAGAAAGCAGCAACAGAACTCCTAAGTAATTTTCAGCTCGAATACTCATTGCAAAAATTGCTTCAAATGGAGAATAAATGGCACCTGTTTTGATCTCCTCTAAATACAATCTTTCATGATCTGTCATATTACCACTGCTGAGGTTTCAATCAAAAGGGGATCTTTGAAAGAGAAAAAAAAGGCTATTTTGGGAGGACAGTTATTTAAGTGTGTAATAGTTTTTGCTGTTAGCTGCTCTGCTTTATGGCTTTGTTGCAAACAGCAATGGCAAAGTTTCAATTCATAATTTGCAAATTCCTTGTAGGAAAAATCTGTAAGCCCAAAGCAGGCAGGAAATTATTATTTTGTTCATTCGGATGTGCCTTGTGCATTTAAGAGTGCAATTTCTCATGCATATTTCCCCATAGTTGCTCCTCTGTGGAGGAACCAGTGGGTAGTTTACCAAAATATCAACTTGCCCTGGTGAATCTGCATTGTCCTATTGAGTAGCAAATAACATTTATGTCACACTTCTGGGCTTGACAGTGCTGCTCTCTCAACCCCCACAACCAAAAGCCACTGTCCTAGTATTTATAGCACACTTTGCCAATGCAACAGTCATGTATTTCCTGCCAAATTGCAGGGACAACTGCTGCACGCAACTCAAGTTCCCTCTGTACCTGAGGTAGGTGTGGCAGAGTAAATGGTCTCCTGTGTTCGCGTGCTCTTCCTCCAAGGATCCCAAAGTCCTCCTACCGCCATTTTATCATCACAACACCTCTGCAAGGCTAAGACAGTGATTCTCTCAAATTCACCCAGTGAGCTTCATAACTGAGTGGGGAGTTGAATGCTGGTCTTTTCAGTCCTAGTCCAATACTCTAACCCAGGGATGGAAGACTCATTTTCAACCTGGTGGGTGTGGCCTGGGGCAAAAGTGGGCAGAGCAATGCACATCAATTTTAATTCCGTGCAGTAGGCTAGTTTCAGCATAGCTCCACCCTGCTCCAACTCCCATCCAGGCAAACAAGAAGCATTATCAGAATTCACAGACTCATTTCAGGCAGGCAATAGGGGTGTGTGTGTTGGGGGGGGGGGGTGGCCTAATGTTCTTTATAAGCCATTTTACAAAGGGAGTCCTTTGAGGACTGAGAGCAAGGGTGCCAACATAAATAAAATATGGGGGGGGGGGCAGATAAGCCCAACCTTCCATAATTGATCGCTTCATGTGGCGAACACACAACTTTGCCCACCAACCGGGGGGGGGGGGGCAACCCCCTCAAAAAGCAATAACATCTGACTTGTGACTGAATAGGTCTCCCTGGTCAAAGCAAACTTGTTCCAGGAAATAAAACATGAGAGCCGTTACCACTCCTTTCTTGCCAACCAGAGGTGCCAGCTTGTGAGTGTAATTGAGGAAATCAGCCCTGAGTGCTCACTGGAAGGACAGATCCTGAAGCTGAGGCTCCAATACTTTGGCCACCTCATGAGAAGAGAAGACTCCCTGGAAAAGACCCTGATGTTGGGAAAGATGGAGGGCACAAGGAGAAGGGGACGACAGAGGACAAGATGGTTGGACAGTGTTCTTGAAGCTACCAGCATGAGTCTGACCAAACTGCAGGAGGCAGTGGAAAACAGGAGTGCCTGGCGTGCTCTGGTCCATAGGGTCACGAAGAGTCAGACACGACTAAACGACTAAACAACAACAAATCACACATGTGACATCACATGTCGAGCCGAACTCGGTGGCAGAGCAGCTTCAATGGCCAGCAGCCCCTGCTCCTCCTTCTCCTCCTGCTGCTACTGGCAGGGGCCTGCTTCAACCCTCCTTCCCTCCCATTCTCCTTCCCTTCCACGGCAGGAGAATGAGCTGAACACTGAAGTCGCGCTGGGCTCTGCATTTGGCCTCCTCTGCCCCCTGATTTTTTTGGGACATTTGGGAATCCTCAAATATTGAGTGCCCCCTAAAGGGCTCAGCCCCCAGGCTCTGGCGCCCCTGTTCCCAACTTACTGTTGTACGCTTGGCAATGATCCATCCAAACCGGAACACTTATAAGTCCCATTGATTTCAGCGAGAGAGTGAAACATGTGCTTCAGGGTCACGAGGCAGCCTTTAGCTCTTCACATCATGACAGGATAAGGGAAATCAATTTTAACACCTCCAAGTTGGAAAACTATCAGGGCTTCTGTTACAGACCTTGTTTGGCTATGGCAAAGCTGTGCCCTTAAATCCCCATAAAAGCGACTATTATATTTCTTAATTGCATGGCCTGTGACTAGGAACCTAGACTGAGTGCTTTCATATCCATGAACTACATCCATTTGTGTTCATAAAAGCTCACATTTATGTACACTAATTTGGCAGATTAGAATGGTGTAACTCATGAAATACCCAGTTTTTCTTCATTTGTGTATTTTGAAAAGTTCATACAATGAGTGCCCAAGAAAGCAGATGTTTATGAATAAAAGAAAAAGTGGCAAATGAAACATAAATAAAAACATTACTAAGGCTTTTCCCTCAAACATTTCCCTGTGAGCATGCTTACTCATGACAAGCCAATTGAAATATCTTCAAATATTGTATGGAATTTTGCTTTTATTCCTCCACTCCTAGCTAAGGATGATGCAAGTGTGAGAGCGGGAAGAGAAAAACTGCAGAATAAAAAGGTCTAAGTGAGACAGAGAGGGCTCAATCAAGTTCTACAGCAGACCCACTAAAATAAGTGGATATACAGTGGTACCTCGGGTTACAGACGCTTCAGGTTACAGACTCTGCTAACCCAGAAATAGTGCTTCAGGTTAAGAACTTTGCTTCAGGATGAGAACAGAAATCGTGCTCCGGCAGCGCGGCAGCAGCAGGAGGCCCCATTAGCTAAAGTGGTGCTTCAGGTTAAGAACAGTTTCAGGTTAAGAACAGACCTCTGGAACGAATTAAGTAGTTAACCCGAGGTACCCCTGTATCTCATTTAGGTCTATTAATTTCAGTGAGTAGAACTTAGTTGGATACAATGCAGAGAAATGAGTTTGGTTTCTGTGTGGTCACACCTACACCATAAATTTAAACCACCAAGAGTCACGACCTTGGGCCAGTAGTTTGTTATGGGTGCTGGGAACTGTAGTTCTCTCCTGGATTTACAGAAGCTGTCCTGGTTTCTGTGTTGATGCTGGAATGTCCTGCTTTTCCTTAAAAGGTAAAGGTAAAGGTACCCCTGCCCATCCGGGCCAGTCTTGACAGACTCTGGGGTTGTGCGCCCATCTCACTCAAGAGGCCGGGGGCCAGCGCTGTCTGCAGACACTTCCGGGTCACGTGGCCAGCGTGACAAAGCTGCATCTGGCGAGCCAGCGCAGCACACGGAACGCCGTTTACCTTCCCGCTGGTAAGCGGTCCCTATTTATCTACTTGCACCCGGGGGTGCTTTCGAACTGCTAGGTTGGCAGGCGCTGGGACCGAACGATGGGAGCGCACCCCGCCACAGGGATTCGAACCGCCGACCATGCAATCGGCAAGTCCTAGGCACTAAGGTTTTACCCACAGCGCCACCCGCGTCCCCTGCTACTGCCACTACTACTACTATTACTACACAAGCAGGGTATGGATCAGGGCTGGTGTGGCCTGGAGAGAAAGGTGTGGTCTGGGGAGCAGCATGGCATAGGGAGAATCCAGAAGGCCACATGGAGATGAAAGAGGGTTCCTCACCCCTGGTTTAAGCTGTGCCTCTGCCTGAACTCCACCTGTATATTTCTAAATGAACTCAAATATTGCAGAACACCTTCATCTTCCAGTGAGTGACCTTCCTCCTAAAGAAACCCAGCCCAGATAAGCACTGCTCTCCTGGAACTGCTCACCACTCAGAAAAGTGGGGTGAGCATAATAATATAACCCTGATTGATGGCACCGAATCCTCAGCTAAACCAGGACTGTTACATCACTATGGAAAGATGTTCAGGCGCAGCCTCAAAGAACACCTCCCTGAAACTGGCGTTTCGTGAGTTAATAAAGATCAAGCAGTTCTCTGGGTCTCTCCCTGTGGTCATGATGAGTGTTGGAATGTGGTGTTCCAGGAGTGGACAATAGGTCGGACTTTGGCGAGATCTATGCTCAATGCCCTGCCCTTGCCATAGAACACATCGCGTGACTGTGGGCCAGTGACTGGCCTCATTTGGTCATTACAAGAATGAGCCACTTGGAGACTTGGACTTGATTCCTCCCTGCCTCCTGCAATGTCGCCACAATAATGAAGTTTTGTTTGAGATTAACCACAGCTTGTTGCATTGTCTGAACCTGGACAAACCAACTTAAAGCTGTCATTTATGGCTTGTTTCAAATAGCCACAGTTAGGATTGTTGTTGTTGTTTAGTCGTTTAGTTGTGTCCGACTCTTCGTGACCCCATGGACCAGAGCACGCCAGGCACTCCTGTCTTCCACTGCCTCCCATAGTTTGGTCAAACTCATGTTGGTAGCTTCGAGAACACTGTCCAACCATCTCGTCCTCTGTCGTCCCCTTCTCCTTGTGCCCTCCATCTTTCCCAACATCAGGGTCTTTTCCAGGGAGTCTTCTCTTCTCCTGAGGTGGCCAAAGTATTGGAGCCTCAGCTTCAGGATCTGTCCTTCCAGTGAGCACTCAGGGCTGATTTCCTTCAGAATGGATAGGTTTGATCTTCTTGCAGTCCATTGGACTCTCAAGAGTCTCCTCCAGCACCATAATTCAAAAGCATCAATTCTAGGATTAACCATGGTTTAAGATTCAGACAATTCACTAAGCTGTGGGTAATTTAAAATGGAAGCAGAAGGTTCTGGTCTCAGGCTCATGCCTTCACCCTTTTTCACTGATGCTCTGGATGCAGGCAGGGAAGAGGGAGAGCATAAGCCCAGGGGTTGCTGACATCCATCAGTCTAGACCATGGGACATTGTCCTGAGATTTTTGGGTGAAGGTTGAGGATAAAATAAATAAAATGGAGCAGTGACACTCTAGAGATCTACCTCTAGTTTCAGGATCCTAGAAACTGGGCTCTGGGCCAGCCCTTATTATTCTGAGATGTGCTAGAAATATTTGTCATTTATTTGCTTTGCTGCTTAGATCCAGGCTTCTATTGTTGTTGTCAACGAGTCAGTTGTCAGCCAAAGACTTTCTACCTGGCAAATTCTTATGAAGCCTGTTGAGGATACAGCTCAGTGCCTCTTGTGCAGCAATTAAGTGAAAAGATAAGGCTGCGCTGCCTGTTTTTGCAAGCACCAGAGTTTTCCCTTAAACATTAAATGATGGGGAGCACTGTAGATTCTCTCTTTTCATGATCCATTATTCTCCGGGATATTTTTATGTTTTTCAACTTTTTCTGTACCTCAGGTGCTACGCTTAACCTTGAAATGTTGCATTATATTTTCCTGTCTTGCCACCTAGGATTTTATTGCTATCTTTTTGGTATATCTGTGATTTTGCAAAATGCCCTTATTTTCAGAGAGAGATGTAAAGCAATCTGATATAGCTTCCTTTCTAGAATAAAGCAAACCTGGGTGCAGCCAGGTAGAAGACTGCCACTTAAAAGCACTGTTCAGAAAACAGATTTTTCTGTTTTCCCCTCTAACATAGGCTGTATTCACAGTTTATTCCATTTTCCTAACATTTAATTTCCTCATTACATTTGAGTTTTCTCACAATCTAAAAGCCAATTTCAGAGATGTACCGGAATATAGTGCAAGCTTCGCATTCATTTCCCTATCATTTGCAAATGGATTTCCCCCGTAGTTTTTATTACACGCCCCCCCCTTTTAACAAACACACCTCCCAGTGGTTATTGTATTCAAAGAAAGTTTACCCTGTCACTTTCTAAGCTGCAAAAATGACAATTTCTTTTCAAAAGTGGATTTGCTCAACTAGGGCAACAGCAGGGAACTTTAATCAGCTTTAACTGTGTAAACCTAAATTTTCTGGTATACATTTGAGTCCCTCCTACAAAAATACTGACAGCCAAAAGGATATCTAGCAACTGTGTTGTACAATTATCTTGGAGACAGGTGACTGTGACAGTTTGTGCCTGTTTTTCTCCTCTGGGACTGCTATCGCAGGTGAACTTTCAAATGACAGCAGGAATCTAAAGAAAATGGCAACTAAGTCTGAAGTCACAATGCACTGGTATGCAAACACGTAGATATTTTCCCATAAGCCTTGTTGCTGTGCAACTTCCATTCATTTCGACGGGCACTACTTTTGTTGGACTGCAAGAAGATCAAACCTCTCCATTCTTAAGGAAATCAGCCCTGAGTGCTCACTGGAAGGACAAATCCTGAAGCTGAGACTCCAATACTTTGGCTACCTCATGAGAAGAGAAGACTTCCTGGAAAAGACCCTGATGTTGGGAAGGATGGAGGGCACAAGGAGAAGGGGATGACAGAGGACGAGATGGCTGGATAGTGTTCTCGAAGCTACCAGCATGAGTTTGACCAAACTGTGGGAGGCAGTGGAAGGCAGGAGTGCCTGGCGTGCTCTGGTCCATGGGGTCACGAAGAGTCGGACATGACTAAACGATTAAACAACAACAACAACAACTTTTGTTGATTATTTTATAAAATGACAGGGCTTGGGGCTGCAAATTCTCCGAAAGTCACATCAGCGGATCCGATTACCCTACCTTTCCATCCTAGATATGTGCATAGTGCCTGTGCATTTGTTCAAAGGCACTTTTCCTTTCTCCGTGACCTATAGCTCAGTTTTAAGTCTTCCCTGATCAGTGCTTCTACCCATCAAAAGCAATGGCTGTTGTGCAGTAGATGTGCTCAGAATGCTGTAAAGCAGTAGGTGGAGCAGGCCTGCTCCCTGTTGCTCCTAAGGGCAGGATTAAAAGCAAATGGGCAGGAATGGCAAAGAAGCGGATTTTGGATAGGCATTAAAAGAGCCTTCCTAATAGTATGAGCTGTTAAGCGGTGGAACAGGGGGTTAGTGGGTTTTCCTTCATTGGAAGCATTTAAGCAGAGGCTGGGTGGTCATCTGCCAGGGATTCTGCAGTTGCATCTTGCATTTACAAATTCTGCATTGAACTGGGGGTTGCTCTAGATTGAATCTAAGGTTCTTCCAGCCTTGTGATTCTACAATTCTAAATGTGCAAAACCCAAATTCTTGCTTACTAAATTTACTTTTAAAAAAATTTAAAATACTTTTCAGGTTTATAAACTAACTTTACAATCATTTTAACATTTCAAAACTTGACTTCCTTTCCCCTCTTTCTGCAGTTCCTTCAATTTATTTTTAATATCTTCTGCATATCCAAATTAACTTAATTTGCTCATTTATTCATCTTCTTTAAATATATACTGTTATGAAACTGCAGGTTATTACAAGAATCCTGCCTATGTTCTTATCTGTTTACAGTTTATCTGTAAATATTCAATAAACCATTTCCATTCTTTTATAAAAAGTTTTTTATCTTGATTTCTTATTTTTCCTTAAGTTCTTATATTTCATAAGTTTTTATATCCATTCTTCCTTTGCTGAGACTTCTTCTTCTTTCCATTTTTGGGCAATTAATGGTCTTGCCGTTGTAGTAGCATACATGAATAAGTTTCTATACAGTTTAGGTAGTTCTGTCCCTATAATTCCCAAATGAAAGGTTTTTGGGGTTTTCCCCCCAAAGGTTATTTTAAACATCCTTTTCATTTCATTATATATCATTTCCCAGTAAGCTCTGACCTTAAGCTTACTAAATTTACTAATATCTTATATTCATTTTGTGCTGTGGAGACACAGAATGGCAAGCTCTCTAGTCATTCATTTCAGTAGAATTGTTGCTTTGAGTCAATTTATGTTGTAAGTGAATAATAATAATAAATTTATATGCCACCCATTTGACAGGGTTACCCCAGCCACTCTGGGTGGCTTCCAATAAATTAAAACACAGTAAGACATCAAACATTCCCTATAAAGGGCTGCCTTCAGATGACTTCTAAAAGTCAGGTAGTTGTTTTATTTCCTTGACATCTGACAGGAGGGCCTGTTAAGAAATCGAGAAAGCCCTCCGCCTGGTTCCCTGTAACATCATTTCTTGCAATGAGGGAACCACCAGAACAAATGCAAATAATAATAATATATTGCAATGTTTCGGAATGTATTTGCATTCAAATTGCATGCCAATGACCTTCTGAGGTATTTGGTAGAAATCTTTTCAGTGTGTGTGTGTGTGTGTGTGTGTGTGTGTGTTGTTGTTGTTGTTGTTGTTGCTGCTGAAGAAGAAGAAAAATGCCCCTTTCTCCCAATGAAGATGACACAGAGGATGTGCACTCTTCAAAAACATCCTCATTACATCTTTAGCAGGGCAACCGGAACCACTTGGTCTCTTGGGCAAGCAGTCTACCTGATTACGCATTGACCCAAAGCACAGTCTCTTGAGTAAATAACAAGGCATTTAGAGCTCTCCTAATTAGATATTTACCACAGAAAAGGGGGCCTCTCAAGTAGCCAGATGCGAATGTGGAGAATTTTAAATCGAGTCTACAAATTGCGGACATGAACAAACAGAAAGGATATTTAAAAAATAGTTTAAAGCCTCGTTCAATTATGCTAACTGACAGAAGAGGAGGAGCAGGGCTGGCCTGAAGAACTGCATTGCAAAATTCAGATAAGTGGGAATTTTGAAGGACGTCTGTTTCAGTTCTCCAAATTGTCCTGAAAAGTGCGAATTGGATCGATTTGGCCTTGAATGTGAATTTATCCCCTATCTCTAGTCCTGACGTCTCAATAAAGAGGCCTGGAGAGCCATATTTGGCCCCCACGGTGCCCTCTATGTCTGCCTTAAGGAATGTGATACAGGAGAACCTATGGAAAGAGGAATTCTTTCAGATATTCTGAAAGGTTGAGAATGTGATTCTTTGGATTGGCAGCATTCTATTTATTTTTTTATTTATTAATTAAAAGTCTGTGTCCTTGTTTTGTTTTGTCAAGCTAGCTTACCATGAAATACCGGCAACACGATAAAAATACTATCGTTCACGGACAATTTAATTTGGGCTTGCTTGCACCTATAACTGAATTGGACTTCAGCATTTTAAAATCAATCAGTTGCATCTATCAGGTTGTGGGGGGGGGGGACTTGCGGTGGGGAGGGGCGGTGGTTACCCTGATTTGAAAACAACTTGCACCTGCTCATGCATTGATTTTGGATGCCTTTATCACTGATAGGAGGGTGTGCGAAGCGGGAGCTTTCCTGACCTCAGCTGTTGCGATGTGTCCTGTCACTGATGTGGCAAAATATACCTTCCCAAGGCAGCTGAGCTGCTCCTTGCCTCCTACGCTGCTCACGGGAGCAGGTGAATTCTGTCAGAGAAGAAAGCAGCTGACAGCCATCCCAAAATAAACATTTCTCCTTCTTATCTGAGGGCCAACATAGCAGCTGTTCTCAGGGCTGTCTTAAGCATATGCGGCACCGGGGTGCAAAGATCCCCAGGTTGCCCAGAGTTGTCGACCTTTTTTTAGGGAGCTGACACCATGCTTATCTCTGCTCAGGAAAAGAAAGCAGAAAACATAGAGGAGCCCAGTGCAACAAACCTGCCCAAGGCACCGGCGACCGAGCGAAGCCAAGCGCCTCATGGCGTAAGCAGTGTGCACTGGACGGGCCTCTCCATGGCCCTACACCAATCCCAGGTGCACAGGAGGGCGGAGTTGGCCGGCCGTCTCAGCGTCTCGCTAGCTCGCTCGCCCCCGAACTCGCGGCGCAGAGCCGCCCGCAGCAGAAGAGCCGGTCGTGGTGCTCCAACCGATAGGTGGGCTCTTCCCCAGACTCCAACTCTCAGGCCCTGGACTCTCGGCCTGGCGCCCTTGAGAGCCCGGCGCCCGGGTGCCCTGCACCCCTAGTGCCTATGGTTAAGACAGCCCTGGCTTTTCTCCATAACATTCCACTCGTGACACCGCACCCTACAGAATATCATAGGGACTGGTGACCCCAAAACAGACATTTCCTGCCATTGCTCCTATGTTATGGGATGTCCTTCCCCCTGCCCTGTGTGAGGCAGCAACCACCAGTTACTTCAGATGCTTTGGAAAGACGTATTCTTTTGCTCAGACTTTCCCTGGACTCTGATTTATGTACCGTATTTGGTCCCCCTGAATTCTTGTCTTATTTGGGTGGGTATGTACGTATTTATTTGTTTCATATCCCACTTTTTCTCTCCAATGAGTTCAGGTCAGGATGGTGTGCATAGTTCTCCCCTCTCCGCATTCAATCCCCACAATAACCTTGTGAGGTAGGCTAGGCTGAGAGAGGCAGCCTAGTGAGTTTTGTGGCCAAGTGGGGATTTAAAACCTGGTCTCCCAGGTCCTAATCCAACAGGCCAACCACAATGCCAAACTGGCTCTCCAATATGCTCTTTTATTGGTTCCCAGGGCTATACCTTTGCTACTTCTTTGTTTTTCTTCTGGTCAGAATGGTTTGCAATTTAAAATGTGATCCGTATCCAAAGGGTTCAAGGCCTCCTCATCTGAAGATGGGAGAGTCAGCAAAATGGCAGCAATAACCGAACAAATGACTCTGAATAATGGGAGGAAGGGAACCCATGCATTTCAAATACATACTGGGTCAAGTCATTTTTCAGTGCTTCGTTACGCAAACCAGTTCCCCTTTTCCCTTTCATTAGATGCTTATGTCCTGCCCATTCCCACACATAAACTCAAGGTGAGGCTATCATTATTTTGTTTATTTATGTCAGTTATCCAAGTTCCCATTAAACAGTCATTACAAACTAGATCAACATACCGGTACTTCTCAAGAGCAAGCTACTTTTGTGACAGCAGCTCCTCACACGCAGGGGCCAAGTTCAAGTTTTTTGGTACTAATATGTTGGGCCCTATACAGCTCAGGACTGGGTTACTTGAGAGACCACCTTATCTGTAATATAAAACAAGTACAGTAAGCCACTGCATTCTTCAGGCATAAGTCCCCAAGCTACCAGAAGCAGGCTCCACAATAACTTGGAGCAGGGCATTCACTGTGGCAGCTCCTCTTCTCTGGAACTGTTGAGGTATGACAAACACCCACTACCTCCCCTTTCCAGAAGCGATTAAAGACCCTTCTGTTTTGGCAATATTTTCTAGCAGCATTAAGAGGTCTCTGCCTTCGCTGTTCATTTTGCGTTGTTTTAAAACCAATTTTTAGTTGCTGTTTTTCTACTGTTTTTGCAGCTATTTGGGCTGATTTTATGGTATGTTTGCAGATTGCCCTGAGACATGCGGAAAAGGTGATTTGTTGATTAATTTAATGGTGTTGGTGATAATAGTAACGATAATACTCTGGGGTCTCAACACCTGCTTGAGGTTCTGCTGTATTCCAACACTGGATCCATTTTGGGAAACGTTAGATTTGAATAATGCAGTTCTAAAAACATATGCAGGCAAACCTCTATAGATATTTTTAGGTCATAGAAATGTCTTATCTTGATATAACTGAAATGATGTTTTTCTGGATGAAGGAGATCTTTTTAGCCAGACTGCTCCATCCTGCTTCCTAGACATGGGATCACGCTGCATTAATAGCAGCGCGAGTTGCCATTGGTGTTGCTTCAGCTTAAACTGACCAATAGGATTGGGGAATTGGAATTCTGAATATTCTGGAGTTATCCTTCATCTCTGAAGTGTTCATAAACTGAGAAGTGTGTTGTGGGTCTTTAGCTGATATTTGCAAAGCGCTTAGAAATCTGTCAAGACATCTGCTCTCAAAGTGTAAAAAAATGTTATTTGCTCAAGCCCTGCACAGGAACATTCTTCCCATTTTTTTACAGGTTACTTTGGCAACGTGGGGGTGTTCCACTTACAGACATCTGGTGTTATTTCATCACAGGTAAAAAAAAAAAAAAAGCATTGCAGCTCTTTCCAAAAAACCTGGGCTAGTTTCCATGGAAGTTCTGAAGTCTTCCTGTACGCTGCATTATAGCTATATAGACAACTATGGAAGCTGGAAACTATTGGAACAATTCAGTGGCCTTCTAAGTTGTGGCTTATTAAACCTTTTAAGAAATCCAGAAAGTGAGTTGTAAAAAATAAAATAAAATGGAAGCCTGGCATTTTCACAGGTACATCACGATGATGGAGACACAACACTGCAGAACTTACCTATCATAAAGCACATACAAGCACTTTGAACTCTACAAACCGTAGTTTATATTTCCTGGCTGGGTTTGCTCTCTGTGAATGTCCTCTCTCTCTGTCTCTGAAACTGGACTCTTGCAGACTTGACTACCACTGCTTAAAACATCCACCTCCCATTCTCTTTTCAAGTGTTGGGATGATCTTATTTCATGGGGGGCAACAACCCAAATGTACAGGTGGGTAGATGTGGGAGAAAGCGTTTGAGCCATTCGAGCATAACAGCAGCCTTCTCACTGCATTGTCTCCCTTTTCCAACTTCATCCCACTCTCTAAGAGTTCCTGGAAATTTTATATATATATATATATATATATTTGCTTTCGTAGATTTTCACGGGTATAGGAATGCAGGTTTTGGTGTCCTCGGGTGTCTTCCCGTGTAAAAGTTGGGGTGTCTAGGCGACGTTTCGACGAGGTCTCACTCGTCATCTTCAGGCTGGTGCTTTCGGCTTCTTGTTACTGGAACAGAGCAGGATCTCAGTGTTTGAGTTCCTATAAATACTGTCGAGGAGGTGTGGTCAGAGAGGCAGTTCCCAGGCTAGTGTGCCTTTTCTTCTTTTGTTCCTTAATTGCTTGAGGGATATCTTGAGTGATTTCTTGAGTGATATCCTGAGTACCACTTAGGTGGGTCATTAGGTATGGATTAGTTGCTAAAGCCTTTGTGTCTTGACCTCTTGAACTTTGTGAAGAGTTTTTCTGAGAAGATGGCTGTACTGCACTTAGTTGTGCTCTGGCTTGGCTTCGTGTATAGTATATGAAATTATACTGTGGATTGTTAATTAGGTCTGTAATCTTAGCATATTGATTGAGTGACACCTTGCTTGCTAGCGGCATATTCAAACACCTTCTCTCCCATTCTCTGGACTTGCTAACAAATGGACTAATTGGTTCCTCAAACAAGTTATAATGAGCCACAAAGAAATGTTACAGCTGGCGATATCCACGAAAACCAGCGCCTGAAGCTTGTGGGGGAAATCATTGTGATGAGAAAATTATGAGGAATTACACAATTACAGCAAATGAGGTGAACTGAAACCCTTTCTGCAAAATAATTTACTTTCTTGGGGAGGGGGAAAGGGGGGGATGAGGTGTTCATTTCCAGATCTTGCAGCCTGCCTTGTATGTGCCGTAGCTCAGGCACAGCAGTTAATAAAAATCAGGTTTGGGAGTGCTGTCGCAGTGTGGGGATGCAGCTGGTTCCATCACACTAGTATTGGAACCACTCCCATACACAGCGCTAACAGAGGCACAGTAGGGCCCTCTAGTACTGCGGTGTTTATCTAATACCTTATATCAGCTACCAGGCCATAGCTGTCAACCGTCCCTTATTTGGCGGGAAAGTCCCTCATCCCAGTGCTGTGTCCCGCTACTGTCCCTTATTGATGATGTCCCTTAAATTTCCCGGTTTTCAAAGGAAGCAGCTCCTCTCCCTCCCTCCCTGCCGGCCAGAGAGGAGGGAGGCTCCAACTGTGTTGCTTGGCTGCGTTGCTCACCCAATAAGGAGTCTAAGAGCTTGCATGCCTTGTGCCGATCAAATCGGCCGTGTTGCCTAGGGACTCGCCTTTGCTCAGCGCTTCCCAGCGGAGAGGTGACGGTGGTTTTCCTTGCTGCATCCCCTTTGCCGGGTTGCTGCGCTGTGGGAACCACCACTTGAGGCTTCGTTTGGCTGCTGGCTGGGCTCTCTGCCTTTGGCTTGGAGGGGCTCAGAAGTTGAAAATACCTGTGCTTGGAAAATCCCTTATTTTGGCTGCTGATTCCTTATTTTTGAGGCTGCTGGTCCCTTATTTTCAAATCTGTAAGTTGACAGCTATGTACCAGGCCATGTTCGATGTTGTGATGTTAACATGTACCGAGAGGCAGTGTGGTGTAGTGGTTAGAGTTGTCGGACTTGGAACAGGGTTCAGTTCCCCACTCAGTGGGTGGCCTTGGACCAGTCACTGTCTCTCAGCTGAAAATCCCTCACAGGGTTGTTGTGGGGACTAACTGGGGAGGGAGAGAACCACAGTTGGCACCTTGAGCTCCTTGAAGGAAAAATTGGGATATAAATGCAACAATAAATAAAAACGAATAAAATGCAAAGCCCCAAACAACTCAAAACTAGGTTACCTGAAAGATTGCCTGCTCCTGTACAGGCAACTCTCCCCCCCCCCCCCCCATTTATGCAGGGGTTGCATTCTGAGGCATCGCGTGGGCCAGTGGGATGTGCGTATGCCCGCCCCATTCTGACCTGCCCCCTTGCGGTTCTAAAAAACGTGTATGTGTTAGCAGTCATGTGTGTGCTGCTCACGTGCAAATGGCGAGTTGCCTGTATAGACATGTAAGATCACTTAGATCAGGCATGTCCAAAGTCCGTAGTCCGTTTCGGGGGCCTAATCTGTCCTGGGGTAAAAGCTCATCAACTTCAATGCTAAAAAAAGCTCAACAACTTTAATTGGCCCTCATGCATGTTTCGTCAAATCTGGCCCTCTTTGAAAAACGTTTGGGCACCTCTGACTTAGATCATTGGGGAAAATTCTTCTTGTGGCACCACACCCAACTGACCTGAAACTCGACATTTTCTGCTGATGCCTCATGTAACTGTATAATTCCCTTCCCTCTACCACTCATGAAGCTGTAACTAACATATATCCTTCAGGCAGTGCTTTTTTCTGAGGGTATGCAGGGGTACGCATACCCCTAAACATTTTGTGAATCTAAGTTTGGCCTCATTGAGGGGCAGTATTTCAATATGAGTAGGAAAATGAGACTATCTATCTATCATTCATATATATATATATATATATATATGCAGGTTTTGGTGTCCTCGGGTGTCTTCCCGTGTAAAAGTTGGGGTGTCTAGGCGACGTTTCGACGAGGTCTCACTCGTCATCTTCAGGTGAGGACACCAAAACCTGCATACCTTCACCCGAGGACACCAAAACCTGCATACCTATACCCGTGAAAATCTACGAAAGCATATATATATATATATATATATATATATATATATATATATATATGAAAAAAGCACTGCCTTCAGGCATCTGAAAAAGACTTATCTTTTGGAATCTCCTGAAATTCTATTTGATTTGATCTAATATGCTTGTGTGTGTGGTTCTCCCCTCCATTTTCATTTTCATTTAGCACTTGAAACAACAGCAATATTTAAAATAAATCCCCTCCACACAATTAATATTCATTCCCCTTCCCCTGCTTCCATGGTGCATTTTATTACATTTTCCCCACTATGTATTCTGATTTCTCCATGTATCTTATTTTCCCTCATATCTCAGTATTTTTTAAACTGCTGAATTTATTCTATTACTGTTAACTTTTTAGTGTGTTTACAATATTTCTCCAAATAATCTATAAAACATTTCCAATCTTCCTCGAATAATTTTTTTATCCTGATTGCTTATTCTATTTGTCAACCTTGCCATTTCCATATATTCTATTAGCTTTGCCTGCCATTCTTCCTTTGTTGGTGTTGTATGGTCCCTCCACTTCTGAGCACATGTGCGTTTTTATATTGCTTCTTTACTTGGTTTTATGTTGTGTTTTGGTTTTAAAGATATATTGCCCTTTTTTTTAAAGACTTAGAGATTTTCAAAAAGCAGTATAGTTGTACCTTGGAAGTCGAACAGAATGTTCGAAAACCAAAGCGTGGCTTCTCATTGGCTGCAGGAAGCTCCTGCAGCCAATTGGAAAGCTGTGAAAGCCCTGTCGGACGTTTGGCTTCCAGAAGAATGTTCAAAAACCAGAACACTCACATCCAGGTTTTGATCGTTCAGGAGCCAAAATGTTCGAGAACTAGGCTGTTCGAAAACCAAGCTATGACTGTATATAAATGCATTTCAATAAATGAACAAACCATTAAGATTCTCCCTAAAGGACTTTGTGTATTTTGATACAATATCTCACCTGAAACACTTCACTTGTTTGAGTGGCCTGTGAAAGAGCAGGCCTATAGAGAGGAATGTTTCATTGAGGCGAACTAAACGAGCAAGGGAGAAACCATTGAGAGGCTGCCAGAACATAAAGACATCTAAATATATTTTTAAGATGGTTTAACAGTATTGAATTCTTCTTCTTCTTCTTCTTCTTCTTCTTCTTCTTCTTCTTCTTCTTCTTCTTCTTCTTCATTCCCATCATCCCTGACCACTGGTTCTGCTAGCTAGGGATGATGGGAGTTGTAGTCCAACAACAGCTGGAGACTCAAGTTTGGGAAACTTAGGTCAGGATTATTTTTATAATGCTGAAGATGCAGTAACTTGCCAAAGATAAACGGACAATGCCATGCAATATTTGTACGGTGGTGCTCCTTTTGATTTACAACATGACATAATTGAACAGAGACGCTGCACGGCAATATCTGCATTTTAGTCATAATTCAGGAGCAGCCAATGTGGTGCTTGCCAGATGTTGTTGGCCACAATTCTTCTCACCCCTGGCCAGTTGTAGTCCATGGCATGGATGCATGCATATACCAGGATTGCCATATATTGAAGAGCAAAAAAAGAAGACACATTTGCAGACTTCTACTTTTAACTATGGATCGCTATGACTGCCCATGAAAAAGAGGACATGTCCTGGGAAAAGAGGACATACGGCAACCCCAGGTGACTCCTCCCTTTCATCCACATTCCTTGCTGATACTGTGGAGGACATGGAAACTTGCAGTGTGGTGATGGGGAGGGGTTGCCTACATGAGAAGTGGAATGGAGATGGCTTGCTACCCAGTCGCAGGTTACAATTTGTCCCTATGGCAACTGCCAGTTGTCATTCATTGGGGTGCATAGCCGCTCCATGCAAAGGCTAACTACACTTTTTTCATACAAATGCACTTAAGAGACCCCATCATCACTGCTGTTATTATTTTTTAAATGAGAAGCCTGCACAGTGTGGGAACACTGCTGATTCTATCGCACTCGTGTTGGAGCCGTTCCCAGACACAGCATTGTCACAGCAGCACCCATTAGGACTGCAGGCGCTTATTATTCTAAGCCCTCATCTTAGGCATCCTTTAAATCATTTGGTGTTTGCAGGGTGGTCCTGCGAGTGGAAGGAGGCACAACAAAGAACCCAAACAAACATGGATGGCATGTAATAACAGCCTCGTAGGGTTGGTGGGATTGTGTTTGTTAGGTTGGAAGAAAAGAGAGGTTTAGACAAATTATTGGAGGAGAAAGCTATCACTGGCCACTAGCCTTCAAGGCTGTGTGCTACCACCACCAACAGGCCCAGTATTCTTCTGAATACCAGTTGTTGGGGAGAGTATTGTTGCACTCATGTCTTGCTTGCAGGTTCCCCATTGACATCTAGTTGGCCACTGTGAGAACAGGATGCTTGACTGTTTGGGTTTGTGTCTGATCCACGATGCCCCTTCTGATCTTTTCATGTTCTTAGGAAGCCTTTGCCGACAAAGGTCCAAATCGTTAGAGCTATGGTTTTCCCAGTAGTGATGTATGGAAGTGAGAGCTGGACCATAAAGAAGGCTGATCACCGAAGAATTGATGCTTTTGAATTATAGTGCTGGAGGAGACTCTTGAGAATCCCATGGACTGCAAGAAGATCAAACCTATCCATTCTGAAGGAAATCAGCCCTGAGTGCTCACTGGAAGGACAGATCCTGAAGCTGAGGCTACAATACTTTGGCCACCTCATGAGAAGAGAAGGCTCCCTGGAAAAGACCCTGATGTTGGGAAAGATGGAGGGCACAAGGAGAAGGGGACGACAGAGGACGAGATGGTTGGATAGTGTTCTTGAAGCTACCAGCATGAGTTTGACCAAACTGTGGGAGGCAGTGGAAGACAGGAGTGCCTGGCGTGCTCTGGTCCATGGGGTCACGAAGAGTTGGACGTGACTAAACGACTGAACAACAACAACAACAACATGGAAGCCTAGGTTTCATCCAATGAGTGTGTGGGTCACTGGGACAACCACAGCTACCTCAGCACTTGCCATCACAGCGGAATTGCTTGCAGATAAAGTAGAGGGTTGCATTTCCCCCCAACAACAAAGTACTGCAATTTGAGCACCATACATGTAAAGCACATTTCCCTCTCCCAAAGAATCCTGTTAAGGCTGTTGGGAATTGTAGCTTGAAGGGAGGTAAACTACAGTTCCTAGGATTCTTTTTGGGAGGAAAAAAAAAGTGCTTTAAATGTGCTGTGTGTATGGAGCAGTGTCAGGGAAATACAGTTTTTCAACCATAGAAGCAGTTCCTCAAGATAAAGGATGCCTGGAACTCTGGGAAAGCTTTGAAATGACTGTGCCGGAATCAACTGAATATGACATTATAAACTGCAATCCTAAACCCACTTAACTGGGAGTGTTTGTTTGTTTGTTTCATAAAATTTATATACCGCTTGATCGTAAAAAAGAGAGAAAAAGGTCAAAGCGGTTTACAAAAAGAGTATGCCACACTGATATCAAGCAGACTTCTGAGCAGACATGCACAGCATTGCACTGCCAGGTTGCAGTCCTATGCATTTGCCATTGAACACAGTGGGAATTATCGCTAATTATACATGCATAGGCTTGCTCTGTATTGCTGCTATCCTAGGCACACGCAGATAGGACTAAGCCTAATTGAACACAGTGGACCTTTCTTAGATCTGCACAGGATGGCAGCACAAGAGACACCTCAGTCATCAAAGTATATTATGGGCTGGATAAACCCATTCATTGTTTCTTTGCCTATAAGCCCCCCAGGGACACCTGGAGGCTAGGAACTCCCTCTTGACTATGTCTCTTAGGAAACTCTTGCATATTGTTTACTGAAGTAGCTACATAGAAGATCACGGACAGGCAAAATGTTGCACAGCTTGTTTTAAAATCTGGGTTGTGGTCACTCAGGACCAAGCAATGCTGTCTCCCATTGTTCATATTTCAGAAGATTACTGCAGAAGAAATTCATCTAATTATTTTTATTCCATTATTTTTCAATCCAAAAAATAAAATAAAACTATGGGTTTTTTGTTTTGTTTTATATTTCATTTAAGAAGAAGAAGAAGAAGAGTTTGGATTTGATATCCTGCCTTTCACTCCCTTTAAGGAGTCTCAAAGCGGCTAACATTCTCCTTTCCCTTCCTCCCCCACAACAAACACTCTGTGAGATGAGCGGGACTGAGAGACTTCAGAGAAGTGTGACTGGCCCAAGGTCACCCAGCAGCTGCATGTGGAGGAGCGGAGACGTGAACCCGGTTTCCTAGATTATGAGACTACCGCTCTTAACCACTACACCACACTGGCTCTCGAAAAAAAAACCTTTCCCTATACCTTTAAAACAAAAACAAAAAACCCTTTCCCTATACCTTTAAAACAAGAAGAGCAACCCTCCAGTTATGTTTTTACATTTATGTAAAACTATGGTTGAGGTGTGCATGTTTGGGAGCTGAGCAGCACAAAAAGAAAAACTCTCCTCCTCTCTCGACTTGCTTGTTTGGGTTTGCACATTCAATGGATGTTCCTAAAGTTTCCTCTGTGAAACTGCAAGTGCTGTGCTAATTAGCAACACACTATATAAACGAGATAGGGACGTGGGTGGCGCTGTGGGTAAAACCTCAGCGCCTAGGACTTGCTGATCGCATGGTCGGCGGTTCGAATCCCTGCGGCGGGGTGAGCTCCCGTCGTTCGGTCCCAGCTCCTGCCCACCTAGCAGTTTGAAAGCACCCTTAAGTGCAAGTAGAGAAATAGGTACCGCTTTCTAGCGGGAAGGTAAACGGCGTTCCGTGTGCTGCTCTGGTGCCGGTTCGCCAGAGCAGCTTCGTCACGCTGGCCACGTGACCCGGAAGTGTCTGCAGACAGCGCTGGCTCCCGGCCTCTTAAGTGAGATGAGCGCACAACCCTAGAGTCTGGCAAGACTGGCCCGTACGGGCAGGGGTACCTTTACCTTTATATAAACGAGAGGCAGCTTACCTGGAAATTGACAGAACTCCCTCTGAGGCTGAGGCTCATGTTGTAAAGCATCTCAGCTGAGTTTCTGCCCCCCCAATAAATAAAATAAATTTGATGGACATTTCAGAAACAGCAATGTTAGCCTAAACACAGAACCCTAAGCACCCATTTAAATTTATTTATCTATTAGATTAACATCATATCTTTTTTTCAAGTAGCTCTTTTATCTCCACAATGACCCTGGAAGGTAGAAATGACCCAAAGTTATCCAGATACTGTACAAGTTTTAACAGCAGCAGCAGCAGCAACAACAAATCATTATCAAGAACCATCACTCTTTTCCCTTCCATATTTGAAACAGAATGCTAAGAAGGAATTAAATTGTCACAGCTGATGCTTTTGTGACAAGCTGATGAGTGATATCATTCACACAGTGTCTTTCATCCTTGTGGGCTCATCCTTGCCCACCTTTATTTTGGAATGTGCTTTTAAACCAAATGGGAATTTATTCCCCCTCCAACTAGTAGTCAGTATTAGTCCAATGTCTTGAAACCCCCTTGGAACTTATATTTTTAGTTCTAGCTCCAGTACCATTTTTAAAAGACAATTTGCTCCAGTAAACATGCTCCTGATTGGCACAGCTGCCTATTTTGCTTTCTCCTCTTTTCTATCCTCTCTCTCCTGCCCCAGGACAGGTTTTATTGGTTCACAGGTGCACAATAAATAAGACTCTTACATTCACTTATCTAAAATCTACCAATCCTTTCAGTAGATAAAATAATAATAGATAACCCTTGTGCCTTCCCCTTTACCTCTCTCTCCTTAACTTTGCTCAGCACCTGTTATATATTCTGAAGACTGGTCAGATAGCTCAGTTGGTTAGAGTGTGGTGCTGATAATGCCAAGGTTGCTGGTTTGATCCCCGTGTGGACAGCTACATTGCAGGGGGTTGGACTAGATGATCCTCAGGGTCCCTTCGAACTCTATAATTCCATGATTCTATGACTGTCACTTTACAAAACACAAAATTCCACACACACCCAACCCCTCCCCAAATCATCCCAATTCAGATACATACACACACTTGAGAAACTGGATGTCTTTTCCTTGCTTCTCACTGTGTGGATAATGTCATTATATAATTTAGACACTAGGTGGCACTGGATTTAGCTATAGCTCAGGGGCACCAGAAGTTTCCAGTTATTATTCTGTTCCTCTGTGTTTGTGTGTGAGAGAGCGAGAGCGAGAGCGATATGAAGTTTTGGCCTAGTTTCCTGACTAGAGCATCCTCTAAGCATTCTATGACAATCCCTGTCACCATCAGCCTTTTCAGAACTGGTCCTTTGAGAGTGTCAGCTGCTTCTTTCCCCATTCCAGCTGTCAACCTAGAAGTCAGAGATGTGCATTGAGGGAAGGTTGGCATGGCAACGGGACTTGCTGGCCGTCTTCTTTGGGACTAGGGCATGAAGCTGGTCCACTGTCTTTAATTTTCGTCTCAAACTAGGCTGCCCATGGAACTAGTTGCTGACCAAGGTTTTATATCAGGGGTCATCAAGCTTTTTTTGTCCAGTGGGCATATTTGGAATTTTGAGACAGTGCTCTGGGTGCCAGAGACCAGTCACAAAATGATCACTGTGAGGACACGGCACAACACAAAATGGCTGCCATATCTAAAAAAGCAGAAAAAGAGACAGGGACACAAAATGGTTTGTGCATGCCTTTCCTCAGACTCCCCATTATTGGGAACCAGCCACCACAGTGTTCACTCACAGAGAGAAGTTCTTTGGGTTTCCAGTCCTAGCATCCAGTGAACATGTTTATCTAGGCATGTTCAGCATAGGGGAGGCTTAGCCGATGGCAAACACAAACGGAAGAAGAAGAGCAAACAGATTTACCTGCCTTGTGAAGTTTTGAAAGGATATTCACTGAGACCTTTCATGGATGCCATAGAGGAGATACTACTGTGCCCGTTGGCATCACATTGATGACCCCTGCTTTATATCTGCAACTTGGGTAATATTGAACCATCACCCTGCTCACCAACTCATGTCTATTCACCTGTAGGGACTGCCGTGTTGCCTGAATGAGAGCTGGTAGAGGATGTCCTCCTACTATGGGATAACTGGAAAGATAAAATGATCACACACGGGGTACCTGTGTGAACGAATATTACAAGAGATCGAAGTGTGGCAGCATGCAGTTCTGAGCAAAAGGCAGTGGACCAATGGAAATTTTCTCCGTTGCGATCGAGAATCACATTCAACCTGCAATCTGGATAAAGAGAGAGAGAACAAAACAAAAACAAAGCATCACTCTCTGCCTTTCCTGTAGGGGAGAATTTCAACTCCCACTGAGCATATTGCTGTGAAACCACTTAGGTAGCAGCGCAGCAACTGATAGGGATGCAGGCACAAAGGCATCCGCCTAGGGATTGCCTCATTCTTTAATGCAATGGCAACAGTCCAAACCAAGAGAAAGAAATAAAAGCTCCGTGCTGCAGTAGGGTTTGCAAAGGGCATTAGGGTTCCTTTTCTAGGCAGCAGAGCTCCCTTCCCTGCAGAACTCTGGCAGGGTCCATGGTGGAGTCCTGCTCATGGCAAGTCGGTTGTCTTACTCATTTTCTGCAAGCAGGAGCTGTGAATTTTTGCATGCTTCTGCCAACCACCTCTAAGTGCACTTTGGGTGATGTGCAGGGTGGATAACATTTGCTCATGGTAGATGAGTCAGAAAATACACTCTCTACGAACTAAATAGACCGGTGGTCTGGTAGTGTGTCTGTGTACAGTCCACACAGCATTTCCTCTGACCCCCCCCCCCTGTAGTTTACCTGGCAGACCAGAATAATCAGAGGCTTTGCCAGGATAGAACAGTCAATATGTCAGAGAGTTCTGCAGCATTCCTATCACAGATTCAGTGACTGACCTAGTTTGAGCAAATGTACTTTTCATACTTTTTATTTACAAAAGCAGAAGTGGGCCATCAAACTAGCACTTCACTGAGGGGACATCTTGGCACCATCTAATCACATAGGTAAAGGTAAAGGTACCCCTGACAGTTAAGTCCAGTCGTGGACGACTCTGGGGTTGCAGCGCTCATCTCGCTTTACTGGCCGAGGGAGCCGATGTTTGTCCACAGACAGTTTTTCCGGGTCATGTGGCCAGCATGACTAAGCCGCTTCTGACGAACCAGAGCAGCGCACAGAAATGCCATTTACCTTCCTGCCAGAGTGGTACCTATTTATCTACTTGCACTTGATGTGCTTTTGAAGTGCTAGGTGGGCAGGAGCTGAGACCGAACAACAGGAGCTCACCCCGGTTGTGGGGATTCGAACCGCTGACCTTCTGATCAGCAAGCCCTGGGCTCAGTGGTTTAGACCACAGCGCCACCCGTGTCCCTAACCACATACTTATTTCTAAATGGGTTAAGATGTGCACGTTACGGAGCGCGTTACTTCCGGGTTTCACCGCTTGCGCATGTGCAGACGCTCAAAATGACATCACGTGCATGTACAGAAGCATCAAAAAGTGACGCGTGCATGCGCAGACGTGCTGTCACTAGTTACGTTTGCTTCTAGATGCGAACGGGGCTCTGGAACGGATCCCGTTCATATCTAGAGGTACCACTGTATATAAAAAATAAAAAATTGTCCAGTGGCACCTTAGAGACCAACTAAGTTTGTTCTTGGTATGAGCTTTCGTGTGCATGCACACTTCTTCAGATACTTAGAACTTTCAGTAAAGGCCAAACTAGATGTGATGTTAAATGTGTCATTAACAACCATGTGTGTGTGTGAGAGAGATTGTGTGTGTGTGTGTGGCACAATGGGTCATTGCATCTGAATTTCTAGTTGTGCTTCCAACACACCAACCAGTTTGGACAAGGCATCTACCATGGTCTCCCTTCCCTAACCGAGTCTACCTCTTAGAATCATAGAATTGTAGCGTGGGAAGGGACCCTGGGGTCATTTAGCCCAAACCCCTGCAGTGCAGGAATCCTGTCCACAGCTGTCCCTGAGTGGGCTGCCAAACCACCAGCCTTCTGGTTAGCAAGCTCCTTCTGAGACTACCAGTTGGTATGGAAGTCTCCCTTCTAATTCCTGCAGAATGGGCAAAGGCAAGAATGGATAGGCACCTTTTAAATGTGACCACTTCCTCTCAAAATGACACGCTCCATTATCAGTGGAGAGTGACAGCTGCCCTACAATTGCTGTCATTTATGCCCAAAGAATAAGACAGACTCTTTTGTTGAACATCCTTTTATGTGCTGAGGATTTCAGAAGGCGGAAAAACACGCACAACCTAATTCATAGTGGATGGAAGAAGTGCCATCTCATACAATGATAAGAAGATGGACACAAAGCACATCCACAAACACAATTAAATAAAGACCCCCCCTCCCTCCTTAAGGATGGTCCAGGACATCTCTGGATATTTTAATGCTGGATAACCGGCTCTCGCACTCAGCCACCTCATCCAGGTTTCCATGGTGACATGGCTCAAACATCACTTCATCCCGAGAAAGGTGGAAATGTGGCTCAGGATTTAGGCACTTCGGTATTTAAACAAAACAAGGAAAAAGACATGCAAAATTAGCCAGGCAAAGGGCAGCCATTTGACCCCCTCAGCCATCCTGTTTGCTGCTTTTATTTAAGATGACACAGGAGTGTGGCATTACTTCTGTGTCCAGCCTGACTTGGACAGGCCAGCCTGAATGCGGTCGTTGCTTGAATGCTGGAAGGCATCTTATTGCTGATACTTTGCAATAAGTGAGACGGGTGTCAGCATCCATGAAAGCAGAGCTTAAAATACATTTGGCACACTTGCAAAAGAGCCGCATGCCAAAGCTGCACACTTAGAAAGGGCGTGCAGGTAGAAAACGCTTCTACTCAATATTGTTCTGTTGCAGTAATTGTCCTCCTTATATCCCCAGATGAAGGCCTAACAAGGCCTTAGCTCTCATGTTTTTTTGAGGCTCTCTGTTTCCAAGCTCAGCGGTGAAGGTCACTGGGTGACTTTGAGCTAATCTCTCTTTTTCTCTCTCTTAGACTTAGGGCTTCTGTTTGTCCCACCGCTTCCGCCTGGGAAAACCTGGTCTTTAGAGCAGAATTGGAACAAATGACTATCATTTCCAGGGATGAACAGAGGGTTTGTCGCTGAAGAGTGGGTTTTCCAGGGGAAAGCAGTGGGCCAAAACTGCTCAGATCCATGCCTAGAAAGTGGGGGACAAGTGAAAACCACTCAAGCCCATGCTGTCTAAGCACAGGACAAGTGGAAATGGGGACAAACCCTTATTTCCTTACAGGCAGGGCTTTTGTTTTCAGCCGGAACTCGCCGGAACTCAGTTCTGCTACCTCTCAGGCAGGTGCCATTGCCTTATAAGAGAACAAGGGAGGTGCTCATGGTGAGTTCAGATAACACTGCTTACAGGGTTGTTGTTGCTGTGAGAACAGGGAGGAAGGGAAATCCATGTATGTGTGGCAGCATGAGTACCTCAGACGAATTACGGTACATAATTCCACCTTCGAAGCCAGGTTGGGTTGCTTTTCTTTATGTTTACAGAAACTGGTGTAGCGAATTATTCATTTTTGGAGATCTGCTTTTTGCTTTGAATTTTTTTTCTTTCTTAATTTTAGATAATTTGATGACATCTATATTGAAGCAGAGGTCTTTTTGGGCATATTTATTAATTATTTATACTTAGTCATAAAAATCATCATCATCATCAGTTGTTAACATGCCACCTAGACCCTTTCCTCCTCAGGGTCATCATAACGTTCACTTGGGCCTACCTGAATGTTTTTCAGGGAGCCCCTGTTTGTGAACCCTCTTTCGTGAAACTGAGCGCACATCTCATAACTTTTTTTATCCCTATAATTTTAGACAGGGTTAACTTTATTGAGCTCCAGGCCCTGCAATAAAAAATACTAGGACATCCTTTGACCTGGAGGGCTTTCTGCCTTTCCCTCTAATCCCTTATTTGCTGGAGTTAGTAAAAGTTACTTTTTAGTGAGCCAGGGCACTCCGCCTATGCTCAAGACACCCACTTCTACATTATTACTTCACATTTCATTAGACTGATCCTTGGCAGTGAAAACTGGTGCAATCTGTGGCTTACAGCCAGAGCTTTTAGTCTGGGCTGGTTTGCTCACGATTTTCTTTGAGTGCCACTACATTCTCATCAAATGAACTGATCTCACTTATCTTCTCAGAGGGAGTTCCCTGGCTGAAAGGTTTATGGCAGCTGTTTGCTAGCAAGTGCAGAGTTTTCTTCCCAAAGATAAGTTGCTGCTGTAAATCTTAGACATGGCAATTGGACGAGGGAGAATTCATTGACTTTTGAACCTGAGAAGTTCATGGGACAAAAGTCTCGTGTTCTCTCCTCTGTCCAAGGAAAGGAAAGAACCACATCAGTGAAGCTGATGTAGATAAATAGGTACCGCTCCGGCGGGAAGGTAAACGGCGTTTCCGTGCACTGCTCTGGTTCGCCAGAAGAGGCTTAGTCATGCTGGCCACATGACTCGGAAGCTGTACGCCGGCTCCCTCGGCCAATAAAGCGAGATGAGCGCCGCAACCCCAGAGTCGGTCACGACTGGACCTAATGGTCAGGGGTCCCTTTACCTTACCTTTCAGGGTCTCAACACACAAGTGACAGAACCAGCCTTTGCAAAATACCGACAGTCTGCAGGCACCCTAAGAGAGCAACCCTGCTTAGTCCTCATGCTTAGTCGCACATGCATAGCCAGTTCCCACAACCCACGCCTAGAGATCAGTGTGAGCAGGTCAGAAGATGTTGCCTCTATGCAGACTTGAATTCTTCAATGTGGGGAAACCTTAATTTTTTTGTATCCAGTTATAACCTGTTCAGAGGGGACAGAGCTCTGTGCTCATCTCAGCTATGTCTGCTTGCAGGGTTGGGATGCCAGGTCCTGTATAAATCTTATCTGGTATGTAGACACATTCACTGACTTGCACTTTGATCACTGACTGCTGATTAATCATGTGGTTTTGAAGTATGAATTATTTTTGCGCCTGGAAGATTAGTATAATTCCAGCTTTAACTGCACTATTGTAGTCATATGATCTGAATGGAGATTACTTCTTATGGTGAGTGGGTTTCCTTTGTTCAGTTGACTCACAAAACATCATTTCCCTTTCAGTTAATCTCCAAAGGGTCGTGCATCCCCAGCAGGTTCTTAAAGCTGCACAACGTTGCATTTAAAGCCAAGAGAAACTTCTCAGTCGAGAAGGAGACCAGAAATTTGCCTGCCTGTGAGTAACCACATGCTTAGTTAGGTCTGATCCTTGTGATTTCCATGAGACCTGACAGCATTAATGATAATCCCTCACATGTTGGGTGAAAGGAAGTGGCTTCTAACAATACTGTACATTAATTGTTTCCCCGTTGTGGCATTTGAAATTAGGGAATGTGCTTTTGCACCATTCATTTGCAGAAGCACAAGATCGTAGCAACGTCTTCCCATCCAATACACTCTGCTGCTCCGTGCAAACCTGCCGTAGCCTGACCAGAAGTAGTAGTTGAGATTATTTTTAATAAGACCAACCTAGTGAAATACAGCATTCTCTTTCTTTTTATAATCACTTACAAGAATACGATTCCTAATTTTTTTGGGGTGGGGTGGGGAGGTCTGTTTCCCACAGTAGAGCTTTATGGTGAGACTTGCCCCTGTCACTTGACATGTTTCCCAATTCATACAGCACAGAGCTACCTGATACCTTCTTTTCTTTCTATGGCTACTGTTGCGCCCTTTTCTCTGTTGGCGATTCAGCATAGGGAGCGATATAGCAAGGATATGGAACCTTTTTGGCTCCGTGGGCTAGATCCTTATTCGGATCGGCCTCACAAGCCAAATTGGACATGTGGGTAGGGCTAGCCAGCTATCAGTCACATGGTGTTAGTATGACTTCACATGATTGACAGGTGAGTGGCTCCACCCAACTCTCAAAATCCCTTGTGCGTGGTGTACGCAAAGGGCTTTTAACCCCTGAACTCCTGTTTGAGTCTTAAAACAGGAGCATGGGATTAGTCTTAAAATCCTTTGCAAACGAGCTCTTTGAAGTACTTCTCTTTTAAACAGGCAGGTGAGCGGCAAGGGGTGGGTGAGAGGAGCTACCATCCACTTAAAGAAACAGCATGGAGATGCTTCAAAGAGTGCTTTTGCAAAGGGCTTTAAATCTTGCTACCTTAGCCATGCAATCCTGTTCCCTCCTAGGAAAAGGGCATACAATCAAGGCAGGATCAGCTGATGGGTAGGTGCAAGCAGTTTGGTGGAAATGGCCAAATTAGATCAAATTAGACCCATGGGTGTTGCAGCTGCCCAGCATGGTCAGAGTATTGGCTCACCATGCCTGTTTGTGATTTTTTTTGTGGGGGGGGGGGCAGGGTTTGCAGGGCAGGATATTTATGGACTTGGTCTTCTGACTGTGGTCATAAAATAAATGAGAATTCCATAGCATTAGATTGGTCATTAAATGTCATGGTAAATCTCCTGTAAACAGCACACAATTGGTTTCATGGTATGCTTAGATCTAAAAGATAAAAGATCGTATGAACTGTTCCAAGTTTTTGTTTTTAGTCCACAAGAACACACTGCTTTTGTAGATAACTTGGGAGTATCTGAGGGCATCTAAACAATTATCTGTGCAGAGGAAATAACCCAAACAGCAACATTTCAGTTAAGGTTCCGCTTCTGTGCTGTAAACTTCCCCCCTTTCTTTGCTTTTGCTTCAGTGAAAAGCATAGGGATCTCCAGAGTATTTTGAATAAACCTTCAGTGAAATACCACTCAATAGTTGGGCTCTTTGTTACCCTTTGCATGTCCTATCAGTTCTGCTTCTGAGGGCATAAATCTACCAAGAACACTTCCTCCTCTGGAGGCCTCACTGTGCTTCCATTCATTTCATATGACGAAGCGTCTCAGCCCCAGCTGACAAAAAGCCAAGGCGAGTTAAGTAGACATGCAAGGAGAGGGTAAGCAATACCCACTTACTTAATTAAAACAGGCCAGAGACTAATAAGGGCACAGTAAAGTCAACGTGTGGCAGGAGCCACATCCTGAAAGCACTTAGGAGCTAAATTCTAAGTGCAGAAAGTCTGCAGGAACTTGTGCTACCCCAGCAGAGAAGTTTGAGGGGCTGCAGAAGACTAGGTTAAAAACTCCAGTTTTGGAAAAGGGGTGAAAAGAATACTCTACTATGCATATGGCTCCACACAACACAGATCTAGCTAGAGGGAGAGTCAGCTTAGTTTTCGAAAAGGTAGGGCTATAGAAAGTGTCTCCCCTCCCCACAAAAGGATCGGTATTCCTAGCAAGAATCAAAGCAATCTATACTGAACAATCTGCAAATATATTAGTAAGTAATGATCTCTCAGAGGAATGTTTAATAAGAAAAGGAACTAGGCAAGGCTGCCCTTTATCCCCGTAGTTGTTTATTTTGACGTTCGAAGTAATGTTACAGAATATAAGAGCACCTCTCCAAACCAGTGCCAGATTACCAAATAGGCAGAGTTGTCACTGGGCTACAGGCCCCATGCCTTTTAGGGACCCCACGACAACAGATCAAAATAATATTGATTTGATCCCGAAAGAAAATTACAATCAAGCTTTCTTAGTTCAATGTTTTCCCACTAGAGCATGCGCACGAGAAACCTCCAGATACAAAGTTTTCAAAAATGTATTAGGAGATAATTTGTGAGGGTGCCCCCCCCCCAAGATTTTGACTGCCTAGGGGCCTCCGTGTTAATCTGGCACTGCTCCAAACTGAGTGAATGAGCAGTAAAATGGCAAATGCAGTTCAATGTAAATAAGGGTGACATGATACACATCTTGGCATAAAATCTTAATTTCACATATACACTCATAGGGTATGAACTGGTGGTAACTGACCAGGAATGAGACCTTGGGGTTGTAGTACATAGGTGGATGAAGATGTTGACCCAGTGTGCAGCAGCTGATTATTGATCTGATTATGATTAATGCAGCCATATGACGAAACCCTTTGCTTCACAAAATGAACTTTGTCCATAAGGAAACTGTTAGGAGATATGAATTTTTAATCTGGATTTGTAAATGTTTCTATGAACGTTGTACACTGGCTTTATAGAAATGTTACTCGATTTGCCTCTACACCTCAGTATTGACAGTTTTATGGCTGGACAAATGTTTGAACAGGGTCAAACATTGGCACTTGAAGAGAGGAGTAACTACAGGAGTTAGGAGTGATTTGCGGGAGGCTTACACACATCGTTGTCGGATTGTAGCTCAGTTAATTTATTAGCTTGTGCACTAAAACACATTGCTCATCTTCTCGTATGAACAGGATGGTGTTAGTGAACTTTGTTAGAAAGCTGTTCAGCTATTCCCTATTCTCATTGTGATCCATACAGTCAGTCATAAGGAATTTCTCGGTAACAGCACATGATCAAATGTGCTGTTATGTGTGTGTGTCCTATTGGTACAAATGGAAGCTATATTTGGGAAGCTATATACAAGCAGAAGCACATCACAGATGCAGGTGGAGGCTCTATAAATTAATGCCTCTCAGATGTAAGCAGAGCAGAAATTACTGCAAAAAAACAACCAACTTGCATTGTTGGATGGGGCCAAGAGGTTGCGGCTTGAGGAGAAAAGGGAGGCCCTCTGATTCCCAGTGTGCAAGAAGAACTCCCAGAAATCTGGAGCCAGCACAGATCCTAGAGTTTCAATAAAGAAATATTGTTATTCCATAGAGAATCCTAGCGAGTGTCTGTGTGTGGGGAAATTCTGGGAAAGCTGAATTTCATTTTTTAAAACTTTTTACTTGCACTTCAAAGAAAGTTAAAGTTAACTCTTTTTTATCTAGCAAAAATGGAAAGTTGATGACCGGAAAATCTAACTAGTTAAAGTTAAAAGCTGGCCAATTCTTTAACTTTTGAGCTAGTTAATTAGCTAGCAAATTTCCAATAACTGGTGCTGAGGAAGAGCATAAAGTTCTTTGGATAGAAACGTCAGCTTTTGCAGATAAATCCACTGGCATATGTAATGCCATATTGTCATAGCTGTCAACTTTTCCCTTTTCTTGCAAGGAATCGTATTCAGAGTAAGGGAATTTCCCTTAAAAAAGGGAAAACGTTGACAGCTATGCATATTGTTTGCAGAATCAGTGATGGATGCAGCCAGGAGCCTGTCTAGTGTAGATAATTTTGGATACCTTTCAGTTAGTGCTACTTAAAGGATGTGGAAAAGATGCTTGAGGCTTTGAGGACTACCACCTGTGTACTGGACTCTTTGCCCATACTGACTATCAGAATCTGCTAGGACCAGGATTACTCAGAAATTATCAGTATTGCTTTGAGAAAAGGAATTATTCCTGCTACACTGAAAAGGTAGTGGGTGAAATTTTGCATCCCCTTGGCTCAGTGCCCTGTGTTGGATAACCTCCCACGCTGCTCTAAATCCAGCATTGTTATCCATGTCACAAGTCTTCCTTGCTGCTGAATGAGGAATGGGCACTCCAGGATAATTAAAAACATTCCAAAGTGTTGTACAATGCATTCATTTTAGAATGAATTAAAGTTGAACCAAATGGGTCCCAGTCATTTTAATTTTTCATTCATTTTGAATGCCTACCAGAATACTGGAATACTGTGTCCAGTTCTGGGCATCACAATTTAAGAAGGATGTCGACAAGTTGGAATGTGTGCACAGGAGGGAGACCAGGATGATCAAGGGTCTGGAAACCAAGCCTTATGAGGAACAGTTGAAGGAACTGGGTATGTTTAGCCTGGAAAAGAGGAGACTGAGAGGAGATATGCTAGCCATCTTCAGGTATCTTAAGAGCTGTCACGTGGAAGAGGGAGCATGCTTGTTTTTCTCCTGCTCTGGAGGGTAGGACTCAAACCAATAGCTTCAAGTTATAAGAAAGGTGATTCTGACTAAACATTTTGGGGGGAAATTCTGACAGTAAAAGCTGTTTGGCAGTGGAACAGACTCCCACAGACTCCCTCCTTTGGAGGTTTTTAAGCAGAGGGTGGATGGCCATCTGCCATGGGTGCTTTAGCTGAGATTCCTGCATTGCAGGGGGTTGGACTAGATGACCCTTGGGGTACCTTCCAACTCTATGATTCTATTCCTTTACATAGTCTGATTCAAACTCTGAATTACCTGGCATGCCCCTCCCAGTCTCAGAATCTGGCAAATCATCCTCTTCTTAAGAGAAGTCTTTGTGAATTGAATGCTAGTGGTTTTAATGAAGTGTGTGTGTGTGTGTGTGTGCGCGCGCGCATGTGCTTTGGTTCCTACAGGATAAAGAACAGTTGAAAAACTGAAACAGAATATAACCACACATGCTCTGCAAATATTTGGGGATATTAGTAAATAGCATAACCAACTTGTTCCATTGTTTTCAGTGGGTCTACTCCAACCATGGCTAAGTCTGGATCCAGTCCCAGGCCACAACCTATTTTGAAAACAGGGTCAACTGAAATAGGTAATTTGCGGCATTATAGTTACAGCACTTCAACTATGACAAACCAACGCTACTCACTCTGAGAGCTGTTTCGGAGTCCTCCCATTCTGATTCCCTCCCATCCCCTTAGTTTCTCCCACAGGTGACTGCCAGCAAATTGCAAGGAGGGTGGGGAATTGTGCTTCGTGATGTCAGCAGCTTTAGTCACACTGCAGAGACAGTATGTGCCAGATGGAAACTACTGCCTTGTTCTCCTGCTTCTGCATCCCTCAAAAACAAAAGCCACACAGCAAGGCATGGCTCCATTCAAATTCTGCACCCCATGGGGAGACTGGCATGATGACGAAGCAGCATGGCAAGAACCCGAAGCCCGAAGAGCAGGTTGCGCAAGAGGAAAGCTGGCAATTCCCCTGCCTTGCAGTTGATGTTCCTGCTCAACTGAGCTTTGGCTGAAACACCCTCTCATGTTAACATTTTTAAAAAACCTGTAATAGTTTGTAGATAATGTTTGGGAGCCAAATTGTTTCATTTGGTGACGAAATAAATAACCCAGGTATCACTTCTCAGCCTTTGGGCTAAGATCGTGTGTGTGTGCAACAATGCAGGTTTCACATTTACATTTACAAATCCAGATTAAAAATTCATATCCCCATACAGTTTCCTTATGGACAAAGGGACTTTAATGCAAACATGAAGCTCTCGTTCATATGGGAACTTCTCATGCAATTCTGTGTTGGGACTGGGTCTGCACACACAAACTCATTGCAGCTTCAGAATTGTGAGTTTGATTGAAAATGTGCACATTTTAAAAACAGAGCCATGGGCATTACTGCATTTTTTAAAAATAGAAGTTCAAATTTAGCACCAAACACATCAGTATATAATGCACTCTTTGCTAACTCCTTGATTCAGTAATTCAGGGTTCCATTATTGTTCTTTTGATTCCCGTGGAAGAAAAGAGAGGAACAAAGTAATTGAAATAAAACAACCTGTTGTCCTATTGTTGAATCTTGTAAGCTCTGGGAGATTTTTCAGCTGAAGAGCTGGGTGAAATACTTCAAAGAAGTAAATACTGGGCATGGTTTTGTCCCTGACAAGAGTGTATACTTTTGAGTTTACCTAGAGTTTTAAATGTTGAAGGAGCAAATTAAGGACCTTGACAGATGCTGGCTATCAGCAACAAAAGGTGGCAAATGTAAACCACCCTGTGATCTTCAAATAAAGGGTGGTATCATCATCATCATCCAAGCCAAAAGAGCCAAAAATTGAATTGGTTGTCATCACAATAATTTGTAGTGCTGTTGAAGGGAGAATTGAGGCAAAATCAAGGACTTTCCAGGACTGAGAAGGAACAAAGGAACAGAATCACAGTCTTGGAAATTAGATTTAAATCTGGAACTTCTGTGAAAATCATGCAAACTTGTTAAGTATGTTTCTCTATGTTCTCCACATATAGCATATACCTAGAACTTTTTAGTAGATTAGAAAGTTCTCTCTCTTTTACAAAAAAAAAAAAAAACAAAAAAACAAAAAAAACCACAGCTCCCACAAAATTGTATTTATTTTTGTTCCTTTTGTTTCCAGACACCTGCACAGGGATTGTAAAAAAAAGAAAAAAGGAAAGAAATATCTCCCAACTGTTGTTGCACGCAAAACAATAAAAAAGGAGCTTGCTCTGGAAGTACCTTTAGAAAGAAGGTATCTTTAGGTAGAAAGGGGGGGGGCTAACATTTGAGAGAAGAAAACATGCCTTGTTTTAAGTTAATTGAACAAGGGGATCATAATAGGAAGGGTAGGTATACTAAGGCCTGGGTGCCGGATCCGGCCCGCAGACGGTCTAGGAATCAACATGTTTTTACATGAGTAGAACGTGTGCTTTTATTTAAAATGCATCTCTGGGTTGTGGGGCCTGCCTGGTGTTTTTACATGAGTAGAATGTGTGCTTTTATTTAAAATGCATCTCTGGGTTATTTGTGGGGCATAGGAATTCGTTCATTTTCCCCCCCAAAATATATTCTGGCCCCCCACAAGGTCTGAGGGACAGTGGACTGGCCCCCTGCTGAAAAAGTTTGCTGACCCCTGATAATAGTATGCTAGCAAGCTTTGTATGAGGCATTTTTTGTGGAGCAAAGTTACCTGAAATGACAAGGGATGGAAATAATATTAATCACCATGAACCTCTACAATGTAGAAAGCCGACTTTCACGCTCAGAAGTCTTACGTTTACTATACGAACACATGATAGATCACTCCTTGAATTTGTTAATTTCAGCACTCAGATCCTGCTTCCTGCCATATTTACGGTGGCCAGTAATTATAGGATTTTAAAATATTAAGCTATCCATAATTTAAAACAGTTCATACAAGCAAAGCTGCCAATTCCAGTTTCCAAGAAAAAGAGGGAGCAGTGCTGTGCCAGGCAAATGAGTGTACTTGGCAGGTGAGTCTAAGAACGAGGTACAGCTTGAACACACACAATCAGTCAGTACACACAGTTCAGAAACAAGTGCTATTAAACAGATACAGCTGGAGCTTTGAAGGATTTGGTGAAGTTGCCAGATGTCACTTTTATGACCTGGCTTTGGATTTGTCCTCCTCCTCCTATCATGATTGTCTCTGGAATAGAGTCGTGTTAGGGTTCAATCGGAGGGAAATCAGGCAATTTATGAATAAGGTGACTATGTTCTAGTTTTTAGAGGACAGTCATCTATTTGAGCAGCTGTCTGGCCCATTTTAAAGATAAATTACCATAAGAAGGGAGAGCAGTGGCTGTGAAGTTGCCCATCAACAGCACTTAGACAGCAGACTGTGTTAGATACCCACTATGGTGAGATGTAAAAGTAAAGGGTAAAGGGACCCCTGACCATTAGGTCCAGTCGCAGACGACTCTGGGGTTGTGGTGCTCATCTTGCTTTAATGGCCGAGGGAGCCGGCGTACAGCTTCCGGCTCATGTGGCCAGCATGACTAAGCCGCTTCTGGCGAACCAGAGCAGTGCACGGAAACGCCATTTACCTTCCCGCCGGAGCGGTACCTATTTATCTACTTGCACTTTGACGTGCTTTTGAACTGCTAGGTTGGCAGGAGCAGGGACCAAGCAATGGGAGCTCACTCCGTTGTGGGGAATCGAACCGCCGACCTTCTGTTCGGCAAGTCCAAGGCTCGGTGGTTTAGCCCACAGCGCCACCTGCGTCCCCATGGTGAGATGTATTTCTATGCAAAAGTAGATCCATGACTTTTTTTCAGGGGGGAACTCAACAGACCTCATTTCCGGCACCTCTTGTGTAGGTGCCATTGCCATTCTTAGAGAAAGAGGGAGGCATTTATGATGAGTTCTGGCACCTCTTTTTCGTTGGTGGTTCGAATCCCCGCAATGGGGTGAGCTCCCGTTGCTCGGTCCCTGCTCCTGCCAACCTAGCAGTTTGAAAGCACGTCAAAGTGCAAGTAGATAAATAGGTACCGCTCTGGCAGGAAGGTAAGCGGCATTTCCGTGCGCTGCTCTGGTTCGCCAGAAGTGGCTTAGTCATGCTGGCCACATGACCCGGAAGCTGCAACAGCTCCCTCGGCCAATAAAGCGAGATGAACGCCGCAACCCCAGAGTCGTCCGCAACTGGACCTAATGGTCAGGGGTCTCTTTACCTTTACCTAAGTATAACATTAATGGACTGAGGCTGAAATACAAACATATAGTTTGCATTACAGTGGTACCTTGGGTTAAGAACTTAATTCGTTCTGGAGGTCCGTTCTTAACCTGAAACTGTTCTTAACCTGGGGTACCACTTTAGCTAATGGGGCCTCCCGCTGCGCAATTTCTGTTCTCATCCTGAAGTAAAGTTCTTAACCTGAAGCACTATTTCTGGGTTAGTGGAGTCTGTAACCTGAAGTGTATGCAGCCTGAAGTGTCTGTAACCAGAGGTATCACTGGAATTTTGTAGCCTTTTAATTTTTTTTTGCAGTGATTAAGCAAACCTTATGAGGAACCATACTGCAGATGCCCCAGGGTAGTATTCAGCTGCCTTTTACTCAAAGCAAACCCACTGAAATGAACATGATGAAGTAAGGGTAAGGCCCATTCATTTCCACAGGTCTACTTGGAGTAAACTTTATTTTTTAATGGAGAAATGTTGGAGGTATGCAGAGACCCAACTTTTGCGTTCAACGAAAGGCACTGTTTGAAAGAGCCCACAGGAGCCAATGTTTCTGATTTCTTCTTCAAATTATGTTTAAATGTCTGAAATAAACATTTTCACCCAAACCAGCAGCTTCGCACAGTCCCCAGTCCACCTCAACCTTTCCATTATTTCGTCCTTTCGAAAAGGCGGGATTCATCCATGGGCATAGCCAGGATTTTTGTTAGCGGGGTGAGGACTTTTGTCAGTGGGCAGAATCGTCTTGACTGGTCAGTTAGTGAAGTATTTCTATTGTTTTACTTGATCTGAGGGGGCAGCTGCTCCCCGCCCCCCTTGGCTACGCCCATGGCTTCATCGCTGAGGGAATTCATTCCACCTTGAGGGAAGGGGAAAGGCGGGGGGGGGGGAGCAACTTGGGTGTGATCTTGAGTGTGACAGGGCTGGGCTCAGCGGCGCAAGCACATGCTCTTGCACGCTTCATCCCCGAAGCCACAGCACTTGCCAAGCGCTAAATAGAGAAGAGATAATTCCTGCACCATTTAGGGGAAAAGATTAATTTGGTCAGTTAATCCCCTCCTGCTCCTCCTTCTCTCCCCCCGCCCACCGCGAAGAACCGAGCGCGGGAAAACGCACAAACAGTTCTGCAGGTGACCGTCAGCGCGAGGCGCAGAGGGGACCCTGTGGTGCCCGGAGAGGAGGCGCATGCGCGTTGGTTGCGCGGGCGAGTGAGTGTATGTGTGTGGGGGGGGTGGCTTTGCGCGCGTTGAGGGAAGCGCTAAGGTGCTTCTGAGGGAGAGAAAGTTGCCCGCGAGCGGGATAAGGAGGAGGACCAGGAGGCGTTGCAAGCCACCCGG
The DNA here is from genome assembly GCF_964188315.1 of Podarcis muralis. Classification (NCBI taxonomy): domain Eukaryota; kingdom Metazoa; phylum Chordata; class Lepidosauria; order Squamata; family Lacertidae; genus Podarcis; species Podarcis muralis. The sequence continues at coordinate 22,653,230 of NC_135655.1, read as the reverse complement.
CCAGCCCAGGAACTTGCCCCTTGCTGGTGGCTCCTCGCCCGCAGAAAAGGGCAGGGGGAGGAGAGCGCGTGGCTGGTGCGCCCGGGAGCCCAATAACTCCGAGCCGCCAGAGGGATGTGGAGCCTTATGAGGAGGAGGCGGAGGAGAGTCGCCGCTGCCGCCGCCGCCGCTGATGCTTCGCAAGCCGCTGACGAGGGAAGGAAGGGGGCTCTCAAACTTTCCAGCGGGATGCTGCGCGGAGCTGCGCTGCTGCGGTCCTGATCGCTCTCTGTCCTGAAGCGGCGCTTGCCTGGGGTTTTTCAAGGGCACTTTCGGCTCCCACCTCCGCCCCGCCACCGCTGTGGAGGGAAGCTGCTGGATGCTGCTGCTGCTGCAACTGCAACTGCTTCTCCATCGCCGGCGGTGATTTCTTGCCTGGATCTTTTTTTCTTTTTTTTTTTTTTTTTTTTTTTTTTTTTGCCTCTGGCGCCAGGTCTGCCGTGGGGCGACGACGGGCTCCTGAGCCTGAGCAGAGCTCGCGAAGCCACCCCGAACTCCCCACCTGCTGCTGCCGAGGAGGCTTTGCCTTGCTGAGCACCGGCCCCCTCCCCCCTCCCCCCTCCCGCCCCCCGTCCTGTGACTCCCTGTTGATGCGCACCCGGCTCTTGGCCGTGGGGATGGAGCCCTCCGCGGGGACCCCCCGCAAGTGAGCCCCGCTCGCGAAGGCGCGGAGGGGTGGGGGGAGAAGGAGGCTGCCTCCTCTTGACCCGCAGGACCTCCCGACCCTGTGCAGCGAGCCCCGGGGTCGCCATGGGGCTGGAAGTGCAGCCGAGCGGCCCGCCGAAGGCGCCCCTCTTCAAGCTGAGGAAAGTTCGCAAGAGGCGGGAGATGCTCCTGCAGCAGGTCGGCTTCATCTGCGCGATCCTATTCTTCGTCTGGGGCATGTCCACCCTGCTGTCTAAGCTAGGTAGGTGGCTGGCCAGAGGGGATGGGTTGGGAAGGGTGGGTGGGTGGGTGCATCGGAACCAACTCCTAGGGGCCGGGGTCCCTTCCTTTCCCCCAATGAAATATTTGAGAGGGGCAGGCACCCCAAAGTTGATGGGCATTGCCATTCAAATTGTGTCCATGCATCACATCATGTGATCAATTATGTGGGGAGGGGTTTACCTCCCACCCCCCCGTATTTTATTCAAGTTGGTACCCCTGGTGGGTGGGTGGCTAGAGGCTTAGCTGGCAGAAACATAAGGTAGCAGCTGCCTGTGTCCTTTATCTCCCCCTCCCCAAATCTGGCCTGGATGCTTTCCCCGCCAGTGCAACAGATGTTAGGGCACCAGGCATGCATGCACACCTGGGCGATCCTGTGTACCCCCAGACATTTCCCAAGAGTCCTGGGAATTGTAGGTCGACCTTCAAACCACCACACTTCCTGGGATTCTTAGGGGCTTTCAATGTACGGTGTGTATGCAGTGGGATCAAAGCAAAGGGCCATGTTTCCTACAGGAGCAACAAGCTGGATTCACCTGGGAAGCCCGCAAGTGAGATGTGGAGGCAACTGGTAATAGTCAAAAGCAAAAGTGCCTCTGGAAGCTGGTGGTTCTGTACAGGGTCATTCTCAGCGTTATCTTCAGTGAATTTGCCTTCTCCCCCTGCTCTAAAGCCGTTGAAGCTAATGGATGTCACTAGTACATCTTGTGGCAATGAGTACCACAAGTGAATTAGATTATTGTGTGAAGTAGTGCTCCCCCCCCCCCCGACTTTTGTCCTGAATCTTCTGCCAGTAGGAATAGTGAAGTGTCAGGCAGTTCTTAGGTCCTGCTTGCGGTGAAATCCTATGCTATGCTTACTCAGAAGATTCGATGAGATTTACTCCTGAGCAAGTGTGTTTAGGATTGCATCCTTTGCCACCCATGGGATAATGCTTCATGCTTATAGGTTCATAAGGGTGAGATTGCTCCTCAATATTTGAGGAAATGGTTAAGGATTGGCGACCAGCAATACAAGGCAGATTTGTGTACATTTTTTTCATAGAGGAACGAACTTCCATCTAGGAAAAACAACAACAGCATATTCGTATAAACTCATGTACACTCAGTTTTGCAACAGTCCTGTGACTTGTGCATTCAAACTGATTCCATACCTGTGAATTCCAGAGTCAGATCTGGAGATGATGAGTAGATGGAACATTTCTGAAACAGAACATTATATTTCCCTGGGACGTGGGATCCCATTTTAGGAGTGATTTTTTTTATGACTACTAAATATAATGTGCGAATGACTGTGGCTAAGTATTAGTTCGGAAATGTAGGAAGAACAGAACAAACCTGATGAGGAAGAGATCCCATATAGCAGTGCACAACGTCTCAGCAAAAGTAACCTGATGACTTTGTGTCCCATTTATTATACGTTGCATAAAAGCTACAGCCCCAACTGACAACTTTCAGCAGAGAAAGAGAGATTTTGCTGGAAAATGCTGCTGCCGATCTAATGTGCTTCATTCCTGCCTTGCAAGCTGAGTTGATGCAAAAAAAACCCGCTGAAATATTTTCTGTTTGCCTGCTGTGCTGCTTGCTGTAGGCTTAGAGCAGTAATTCCAAAATGGGCAGATTAGAACAAGGGTTGCCAGATCAACATGGGGATGGAGTGGAGGTGGGGGAAGGAACCAAGGAATTTTGCTCTCTGTTCTGTAGAGTTTGACAAAGCAGGGTCAAATCAGAAAGCAGGTGTTTCCGAACTACAGAAATACAATAGCCTCTTAAATAAATGGACATCTCACCACCTTTGCTGTAGCGCTACTCCCTCCCCTTCCCCCACCAATGGGACTCCTGTTCCTTTAATGAGAGAGGCAGTTTGGCAGGTGCGGTGGCTCCTCCCTTTGTTGCCAGAAAAGCAGGCTGTTCCAAACATTAGTCTGCCAGGGCCCAGGTAGTTATTAAAGGAATGACCTGTGAGGCCATGTGTTGGCAGGCCTCCTTAGCTTAGCCGCGGCTGTGCTACTTATCCTGATGCTAACAGCAGGTGCTGGGGAAGTAGAGCATCAAAAGCCACACCAGGAAGTAGACGTGCGTGGCCATTGGGAAAGATAAATATTCCTTCTGTGGCTTCCCCTGTTAAAAGCTGGCACAGCTTCGCGGCCAAGGATGGGGCATCATATACACTCTTAGCTGGAGTAACTGAAGTTAATAGGACTTAATTTCAAGTGAACATGCATAGGATTGTGCTATATCAGGGTGAGCTGTAAACCAGAAAGTCCCCGAATCAAACGAAAAGGCAACTTCTGGATTTTGGGTTCTCTCCCGGGCCATAGATCATTAATAGGTCACCTTAACAAGCAAAGGGCAGAGGGCGCTCAAACAGAAGGCAAACCCAACAGCCCTCTGGCAGGTGGCACATGCAAGTGACCCCACACATTATGGAGGATGCAGAATGACGGCTATGTTGTTCCTACAGTGGTTGGAGGCAACATGCCTGTGAATACCAGTTGCTGGGAATCACAAGGTAGAAGAGCACTGTTGCACGCATCTCCTGTTGCAGGCTTCCCATAGGCATCTGTTTGCCTGCTTTGTGAACAGAGAGTTGGAATAGAGGCGCCTTTGGCCTGATCCATCAGGGCTCCTCTTACGTTCAAGCAAGCGAAGCCACATACCAAATTCTGCTTTTTAAAAAATCACCTTTCAGTTCTCAGTAGCGTAACTGAAAGGCAACATGCACAGTGAATTAAGGATTAGGATTAAGGGTAACATAAAGATGTCCTTCTCTGAAGGTTTTGTCCAGTTTTCTCAGACCTCTTCTCTGCAGATCCATGCCTCCCTTTTGCCAGCTTTAGTTCCCTGAAATCTGCTCTGCCTTGTTGCCTAAAGGAGACAGCTATGGGTTCAAATTTTACCTCTGCCACAAACGCTCAGGATACTTAGAAAGCTGCCTGACAAAATAAGGACTTGTTTGTCATTGTGGTGCAGTATTGCCTACATTGATGAGTAGTGGCTCCCCCAGGGCACCAGGCAAAGGTTTTTCATGTCACATTGCCATCTGATCCTCTTATCTGGAGATGCCAGGGACTGAACTTGGGGACTGCTTGCAGAATAGGTGCTCTACTTGTTGACCTATGGTCCCTTGCTTTCGGTCCTTCCATTATTCTTTCAAGACTATTATTATTATTAATATGGATGTGTGTATGTGATAACACTGATCTACCTTACAGGGTTGTTGCAAGGCTTACTGAGATATGTGCATAAAGCATTTTGGACACCAAAACATGCTATTTGAATGCAATGTATTCTTAGTAGTTCATATATAAGTAACCCTGCACTATGCCATCCCTAGGAAAACAAGGCAGAGACAGGTATCAGTAGGATAAGTATCGAGTTTTTGTAGCTATTTGATCAAAACACTTTGCTAAAACCCCATCTGGCCATGCCCCTAAACTTTAAGTGTGGACAGTAAATAATTCCAGAAATTGTTTGGCTTTTGTTAGTCTCCAGACAAAGGTAATTTCAGTAGCAAGGTACACAACTTCTCGTGGCAATAACTATGGAGTTCCCTACGCATTCTCTTGCTGTTCTACTTTGGAGTACATATGGTTTTGTTAAGAGGGCACTGTTGAGTGGCTTTAGACATTTTCTGATGGGACAAGGAGGAGGTTGGTTAAATGCCTAAAGCTGCACTCCTAACCCCATTTACCTGGGAGTAGCTCAGTTGGGTAAAATGTGAGACTCTTAATCCCAGGGTCGTGGGTTTGAGCCTCACGTTGAGTGAAAGATTCATGTTGAGTGAAAGATTCACGTTGAGTGAAAGAAAGCATTGCAGAATGAGCCTCGTGGTTCCTTCCAACTCTGCAAATCTGTGATTTGACTTGCTTCTAAGTAGGCAGGGTCAAAACAATGGAAAGAAGTTAGAATCAGTCTTCAGTTAATCTAGAATGATAATGAGTCACTAGCGGTTTTACTTACAATTAAGCAGTATATAATTTTTTAATAAATAAATAAAGTGGAACCTGCAAACAAAATGTTGCATTTTGCCTTTGGTCCCTTACAGGAGGGCTCCTGTTCAGTTTTCCAGCAACCAACCATGCTTTCTTCCAGAATATATAAACTGGGAGAGGCTCAAGTTGGCCAGTCAAGAGTTTTCTGTTGGCTTCCAGCTAACTCTTAACATTCTGTGGCTTCTACTGAACACTGAGCATGCTCTGTCCACATTGGGCTTGGGTTTTTTTGGGTATTTCACTCCCCTCCTTTTAAAAAAAAGTGTACTTGTGCAAATGTTAAGATACCTGAAGCAAGGCGATAGCTCCTTCTTGTTTCACAGTGGCTTTGTTTTTGTCCCAGTCTAGTTGGCGGGTTGGGCTCTAAGCAACTGAATACCATGCATGAAAATACTTTAATGAAGGAGGAGGAGTGGAAGGAGCATTCTGTTCTATTGTAATAATATGAGAACTTGAATAAACTATAGGTTGTTGGGGTTTTTTGTTTTTTTAAAGAGAGTATTAGAGGGAGGGAGCACAGATGTTTGTATTCCTCCCCCTCCCTTTCAGGAAGAAAGCAAACCTGCAAATTCTGCACTAGCAAAAACTTCTGAATATCTATAAAGGGCAACCTCATGCAAACACAGGGAGAGTGCTGGTTTAGAGCCTTTAACTCTATGGTCTGTTGGAGCATTTCATATTTTATTGGGTCCACAGTTTCCTTATCGGAAAGAAGGTCACTTGAATGCTACGTTTAATTGTGAATCTTCCTTCTGTACCAGTCGTAATGTAATAAACCTTTGCCCCCTGAGAATCTGCAAGCCCCCAGAAGGATGATGATACAAAAACATATCTAGTACCCAAGGACCAAGCCCATATTGTTGCTGAAGAAAGGGAGAATGAAGGCAGATGTAATATTTTAACAGTGGAAGAGGTGGTTTGATGGAGCTGTCATGGTATTAATAGCAAATGCATTTTTCTAGGCTGTTATAAAAAGGGGGGGAAACCAAAGTTTTTAAGTTTGGTTTTTCTGGTATGGTTTGAATGAGGGAAGCTGAGACTTTTTGGGTAGTGCAGTGTTGGAAGAATGTACTTTTGCACACAGTACGTAGTTAAACTACAGAATTGGCTTCTTGCGGGAGACAGTGATGGCTACCTATTTGGATGGCTTTGGAAGAGGGTTGGAAAAATTCATTAAGGGTTAGGCGACCAGTGGCTACTAGCTGTGATGGATAATATGTTTTTCGCCCACTGTTGGAGGCAGTACTGTACTGAATCCTTTTGAGTACCACTTGCTGGTTGGCCGCTGGACTAGAGGGGCCACTGGCCTGATGCAGCAGACGCGTCTTAATTGTCACCACTACATCTTCCCCACCCAGTCAGTTTTGCTACAGTTTTTGAATTTCTCCCTCCACTCCAGTTTAGGGATAGATGCATTCCACAGAGGAGGGTGTTTTCTTCCGTAGAGGGCCACATTCCCCTTAAGGGTAATCTGTTAGGGGCCATATACATCTTTAAACCCACATCAGCCAGCCCATCTGATCCATGAGGGGAGAGTGAGTTTGAAAGCTAACACACTGCCTTAGCTTGGGAAGCAACTTGCTGATCTTGCTAATGTATACATTTATAAGAAAAGTGGAAAGTCTAGATTCATGTGGCAGGCCAAGAAAACTGCTCCGAGACCACTGTTGTGCCATTTGTCAAGGGGCATATTTCCAAGTCAATTTTCTCTTTCAATTCATTTATTTTCTCTTTCAATCTGATATTACTTGCAACGCAAACTTCTTTTTTATTCACTGTCAGACATTTGCATAGTTATCTAAGATTGGAGCACTAAGTGATCATGATAAGGTTATTGCAGGTAATCTACGCTGGGACAACTCGGTGTGTTTGCAATCTAAATAACTTATATGGTGCATTTAGTTCAAGAATGATAAACTTTAAATCTTATCTGGTATATGAAGCATATCCACTTTACAGTCTGCAAACAATTGGTAACTCTTCTTGGAACCCTTCTCTTTCCTGATCGAATAATTGTTGAAAAGGAATTTCCACACAGTGCTTATTGTGTAAAATGGCCTGTGTTTGAACTGCCTTTCCTGGTTGGAACTGAAAATCCATTTTCTCTCCGTTCAAATGTGTTTTGGTGTGTAGAACTTCCACAGGCCACCATTCATGGAGGACAAGGCTATCCATGCCTTGATGGTTTCACCTGATTCAGAGGCAATATGCTGTGAAAAGAGAATGGACCACGTACGCCTTTCATTTGGTCTTGCAGAGCTCTTAATGCTTGTTCTGTGTGGCTTGGCTTGCTTTTAGTGGGATTGCTGGCCTCAGTTTCATGTCCCCTGACTTGAACATTAGATATATATATAATGTTAGGTTTTTCAGACTTGCATTATAATCAGGATTATTACAGATTTCCTCAGCCAGAGTTCAGTACTCATACCATTATACCAAAATGGCTCTTTTCCCTTAGCACAGCTTGTTCTCCGGTATGCATCAACCCTTATATAATGTGTTGTTTACCAACAGAAGATGCCAAGCTTTGCTTTAGTCACAGAGAACCTTTATCTTAACGCAGCCAGTGGATGTTGCTGGACTACATCTCCCATCTACCCTGAACATTGACCATGCTGTCTGAAAGCTGATGGGAGTTGGAGTCCAGATTGGGGAAGGCTGATCTAGTGAAAATTTAAATGTATTGATATCTAGGGACAGCATTTTTATTTTTATTTTTGCCGGTGCAAATACTGTGTTTGTCTTTTTATACAGGACAAGAATCAACTCTTGTCGACAGAAATATCCTGTCAGAGTTATGGAGGAATAGAAGATTGATGGCATCAAATAATGAGTCACATGAAGAAATGAACTGCACAAAGCCAGGTAAGAAATGGGGAGCTTAAAAGTATATTTCAGTTCTGCTGTGCAAAAACTGCAGTGGTTTGCCAGATCTGAAGGCTGTGCCATGTCAGAAGGTTTTCATGAGCACAAAAGTTGTTGAGAGACACAACTGACACAAGAACATAAGGCGGTGCCTAAGCAGGCAGGAAGGTAATTTTCCCATCACGCAAACAGTGCTCAAGTCCTCATCCACAGTGGTTTTCCTGTAGATACTTATACCTTGTGAATGCATAAGTTATTATTTGTGCCTGGGTGTTGAGACAACAAAGTGCATTGCAGTAAAAATAATTATTATATGTGACTTTGAAAAGTTACCTATCTTCTTCTGGTTTGGTGATGCCTTGATCTGTGTTATAAATGAATATATTTAGCGTAGCCCAGTTTTACTGGTATATACATAATGTTTACAGAGAAAGAGGGAAAAACCAAAACATCGCTTTTATCACTAGCAGAGCTGAAGATAAAAGAGACAAGCAGATACTGACCCGCCACATCTACACCATACATTCAAAGCACTCTTTAACAGGCATAGTTTCCCCCAAAGAATCCTGGAAACTGTAGTATGCTAGGAGCACTGACCTCACGGATCTATAGTTCCCAGTAACTTTAAGAAGCTGCAGTTCCCAGGACTCTCCATGACTGCTAAAAATGGAGTAAGTGTGCTTTAACTGTGCAGTGTGACCCAGGTAGATAAGTGGTAGGCGGTCACATCACATAGTAGTTAGGTTGATAAGTTTGGAGCCTGCAAGTAGCCCTTTCCATACCAAAGGAGCAAGTTATTCAGGCTGTATCCACATTAGCGACTTAAAACACAGCGAGGTTGTTACACTTTGTTGTGTTTCAAGTTGCATTGGCATGTTGCTGTACACACCAGAGAGAGAGAGGATGTCTTCACCTGATGTACATTACGTGTTGGGTGTCCCTGCACCTGCAACCCCCTGGACTCCCATTCATGAAGTTGTCATCCGCACATACGCTTTGGTCTGCGCATGTGCAGCGGTTGTCTGAAATGTACACACCTCAGCTTAACTGTGCAGTTCGTGAGGCTTATGTTTTCAAATCGGACAGGAGGTGGTACGAGGGAAGACACATTAGTTAGCAGTATTTCTTGAGAGACTGCTGAATAGTTATGGAGTGTAGCTGTTGTCATGTGTGCACAACTTCAAGCACCATCGGTGGAAGCACACTGGAGCTGGAGTAAATGGTGTTGTGTATACAGCCTCAGGTTGAGGAGCCAGTGTGAAATTAATAATATTAGCCTTTGGCCAATTAAACAATCTATGGCCTTTTAAATTATTGGGAGGCTATTGTTTTTGTTCAGTATTGTGCTGTGTATTTTTTTTGTTTATATTGAAATGGGCCCCATGGGTCCTCAGGTGAAGGTGGTTTAGAAATTTAATTAATTATAATTAATTATTAAACTTATTAGCATCTTATCACCTAACAGATCTCCAAGCAACTTACACTGAAGAACATAGACAAAAATACCTTGTAAAATAGATTAGCAAAAACAAAAACAAAACCATATATAAGGTTTACATTCCATGTAACGTGCGCACGCACGCACGCGCGCGCGCACACACACACACACACACACACACACACACACAAGCCTTCCCTCCCCCAATAACAGTGATAACAGCCTTGGCAGTACAAAAAACAAATCTATATTCTCGCAGAGAAAAATAAAAGCTCAAACACTGATATTCCTCTCCTTGGCCCAGGAATCCCTAACTTGGAAGAGCCAGCACCAGCTCCCCCCCCCCCCCCCCGCCGCCCAGTGTTCCTGGTTTGTATTTTTTTATTATTTAACTTTCCACCCAGAAGTTCGGTATCAAAACTGGCTGCTGTAAATTAGTATGGTGAGGGTCCTTTTCCAGGGATGATGCCAATGGGTCTCCTCTATTGCAGAGATAGCAGCAGCAAATTCAGAGCAGGGAGATACAGCAAAAGTTCCGTCTGCTCTGCAGTTGTTCTGGCTGCTGCTCCTCCTCCTCTCCTGTCACTGCTGGGAATCCAAAGGTTTATAGGACCAGGTGTCCTCTTGGCTTCTAAGCTTGGAAGGGAACATGTCAACAGCTCCCCCCACCCTGCCCTACCCTTGTTGGTTAAGCTACCATGGTTGCATCAAGGGCAAGGCGCTTGACTTGACCCTTGTTGCCACAGTCTGGTTCAAAACCTCTTGTGCTTTGCAGTCACATTTGCTTGCTCCATTAAACTGTTTAATCACAACCTTTGTGATTATAATTTTAATTCCGATCCAAGTTATACACATTAAAATGTTGACGTTCTAATAAAAACACTAAATTATGTCACACACACACACACACACACACACACACACACACACACACACCATTTTTCAGTGTGGCATTTTTCACACCAGGAAGACCACTTATATCCTAATTTACTTGTGTCAATCAATCAATCAATCAATCAATCAATCAATATGTGTGTGTCTTTTAAGTCCACATCTGTTCACAGACCTGGAAATCCTCTTTCAGTCAATCAGATGGGAATGGGGCTCTCATCTGAGCTTATAATTGCTCTTTCTCATATTCACAAATGAAAAAAAAATAGCCAATTAGAGAAAATAAAAATGTTTTTAGCATCTCTTGCAAAAGCGCTTGGAGACAGTGGTCATGACCGAATCAAAAGTTTCTGTGGATTCTTACTCTGGGGTCACAGAATCCTGTGATTCTTTAATCACACTTCCCACTTTGCCAGCCTCCACAGTACTATTTATTGCAAACGTAGCAATATGCACATGCTCTGATTCAGTCCTAAAGTGCAGAGAGGGTTTTTCTAAGGGTAGGAAGGACCTGCTCTCTGCTCTGAGAAGCCAGTGGACTCTTTCAGCCTTATTTGGCTGTGACCTGTGCTCTGTAACCTCCTTAGTGTACTGGTTGACTTCAGAAAGAACATATGGCTTGCTTTAGCTGGATATTTGAGACATTTCCTCACTGGCTACCCCACACTTACCATTTCCCCCTTTCATAGAATTGTAGAGTGGGAAGGGACAATATGGATCATCTAGTCCAACCCCTTGCAATGCAGGAATCTTTCACCCAACATAAGGCTCAGCGCCCCCCCCCCCATCCCTGAGATTAAGGGCCTCATGCTCTACCAACTGATCTATCCCTCAGGTTAATTCTTTTCTTGGATTCATGATAGAATATGGGCTCAAGGTTTGCAGAATACAATATAGGCTGAAGCCTACATCGTGGCTTATGGTCACCCACTGAGTGAGAACAGAATCCACTCCCAGAAGCTGACAGAATCAATTCCATTAATGCTACCAAGCACAGATTACAACATTGGGATTTTGCCAAGCTTCTATACTTAGATGTCTCCTCAAATAGTATTCACTGTTTTCTTACGCGTGTGCATTTCTAAAGGAGCTTGATGGACAGAAATCTTTTGTTAGCCTTGCTTTCCCAGCGTGAGGTTTCTTTTTTCTATAGAGCTGCTAAATATAAAGGAAAATGGGAACCATGCACCACCCATATGGCAGTGTTTTGTATGCATAAATATGCAATACAAGATCAGATCAAAAGCACACCTAGTCCAGAATCTTGTTTCTGTCATTGTGCAGGCAGATGCTTCAGGGTAGTCAACAAGTGAAACACAAAGTCAGTGGCCTCCGTGGTTTGTCCTCAGCATTTGATATTTATAGGCTTCTTGCCTTTGAACATGTGGGTTTCATTTAGCTTGCGGTTAATAGCTGCTAATGAATTTGTCTAATCCCATTTTAAAGCCACCAGGCCTAACCTATATTGTGGTAGTGAGTTGTGTAAGTTAATTATGAATTACATAAAGAATTATTTCCTTTTGCTGGTCCAGAATTTTACTTTCATTGGGTGTTCAAAGTTTCCCCCTTGCGCAACATAACGCCCTCCTCTCCCTGTGCACCTGTTCTGGGTTTCTCCCAACTTCCCAGAACAGATTTGAGGAAGGTACAGAGCATGTGCAGTGAGGCTAGTGGAGGAGGTTCTGTCGCGCCAGCAAAAATAATTGCACTGACTGAACAAGTTAGTAGGATAGCACCTAATACAAATAGCATAAAATCATTCAGATTGCTTCTGATAAAAAGTGCACTAGTTGTTCTTTTTATTCAGTTATTGGATAGCACACACTTGAGGGAATTTGCTAGAACAGTGCAATATTTATGCACTCACAGCTTGCACTCGTTTATTTTAGCCAACTATTTGGAGAAACTTCCTAATGGTAAGAGCTCTTCCACATTGGAACAGACCATCTTGTGTGTACTCAGTTCTCCTTCACTTTAAACAGAGGCTAGACAACCATGCTAGATTGTAGATCCTCTGTTGAGCATTCGGTTCAAAGGGTTCAAAGGGGAACTTCAATGGAGCCAGAGATAAGATAAACCAGATAGGCAATCTGCTGATAAGCAAGGAGAACCAGGAAATTCTGTAGCAATTGAAAATTATCCACATACAATATTACCTTCTCATTTTTTTGATAGTTCCTTTGGAAAGTAGCAGGTTAGCAAACCGACTGTGATGAGAAGCCTGGTCTTACTTTCAAACCTCAGTTATGTTAATCTAATTGCCATTTAATATTTTTATTGTGGTTGTCTGTAAAGCTAGCTGGCAAAAGCATAGAGTTGTTTGTTTGTTTTTTTAATAAGAACGTCTATCTCACAAGCACCATTGAAATGAGCTATGCAAAATCACGGTAGCGGAAAAGTCCTGCTAGATTGTGCCTGGTGCTAACAACAATCAGGAAAGAAGCACCTGGCTCCACTGTTCATATGCCATCAATGTTTGAAGCACAGATGGTTCTTGTACTCCACCTCCATGCTAGCTCTTCCAGGACAAAGTGACCCAGGCCATTTTCAGTTGCTTTGCGCTCCAAGTGCCTATTCATGAAATCTCAGCTGAGTTGCACGTGCAACACCCAAGGGAGCAGAAGAAGGAGACCTTGGGACTAACTTAGCTCGCATCCATTGCTGGCACTGAAGTGACTAAGCTGTAACTGGCTATTACCTCTCTCACTTGCTAGCATGTAAGATCTTCTTATAGGGTTGTATGAAATCATGAGTTTGTTCTAATCTGTGGGAAAGAGTCCATGAGCAAGAGTTTTAATTATCCTTGTAAGATAAGCAAATAGGATAACATCCCTGCACAAAGATAAAAGAGATCCCACAGGCCTAGTTCTTTCAGAGGTGATAAATCTGTATCTTGGCCGTACAACTTCCTTCTGCAGCCTAGGCTCACGTGATCAAATGCTTCTCTGTACAAAAAAGCAAACAAATCCCCAAAGGTCCATGGAGTGCCTGGGATCCCAGTTCGCACATATTGATTGCTAAGGCAAACCATGGTTTAGTGTGAATGAGCAAATGGGCAGATTCCTATAGTGACAACAGCAGCTGCCATGCTCCTTCCTTACTCCTGCTGCTGCGGTATCCACTACTAAGCTGTGTTTTGGTTTAGTGTTACGTGCAAACTGGGTCAGAGAGTTGTAGAGATATGAAACAAGGAGATACGAGAGAGAGAGAAAGAGAAGGCTACTTGTTTAAAAGGATGGTGGTTAGCATTTCTGTTGAAGAGGGGAGTTGGTGATATTAGGTTAGGATATCAGATAGAACCAATATTTGATGTTCCTTATAAAATATCTATCTGCTTTGCTTTTTTTCTCCATAAAGATATAGTTATTTTGATTCATGAATGTGTTCTCATCTAGGGGATTCTCAGACTATCATATTGGCAGCTTTGATTTTTACATAGTTGAACATATAGAAGGATAGCCCCACTGTTCTCTGTAACATTTCCTTGCTACAAATAATGGCTTGCCTAGAACGAGACAAACTATGAGCCTGAGTTTGTGGAGTAGACAGAAACAATATTAAAGAATATAAAACTGTGCAGAAAAAAACAATGACAGTATAAACAGTACAATGAGAATGATTGGAAGACTCGTTTTGTCAGAAGTCTTTTTTATTTAAGTTTTTATTTAAGTATTAATTAGGAAGATGAAGGGTTTTTTTTATGTACGTAAATTTGCTTTTTCTTCTTTCTTTTTTCTGTATTTTCTTCTTTTATTTTTTCTTAATTGCTTTTTCTTTAATTTCCTTTTGGTAGTATGAGATTGTAAATTCTTTGTGTAAGTGTGTAATTTAAATTAATAAAGATTTATTTATTTTTTTAAAAGAGCCTGAGTTTGGACACAATGCTAAGCCGAACCATGGTTTAGTTCTGGGGTTGTGTGGCAGTAGCAGGACCAGGGGAGGAGTGAAACTATCATGGTAGCCACAAATTCTGTGTTCACGGATAGCCATGATTTGGCTCAGCCTCATGTCTCAACCAGGCCAAAGAAGACAAATAGCACTTATTTAAAGCAGTTGTAATTAAGTGGACTGATTATAAATGGAATATTTTATTTATCTGAACCACAAACCAGCACCATTTTAGGAGGGCACCTAGGGTGGTGTTGTGGTCAATACCACAATTTTCGACTCAAGACACTGGATAGTAGCATTTGAAAAGGCTGTTCTCCACTGTATCTAAATTACCGTACATAAACCATGTGATGGTTCTTGACGTTTCTTAACATACTCCAGAGACAGCAGCTCTAAAACTCTCCAAGGTAACTTGTTCCTTTGTCCAAGAGCTTGAGGGTATCTTGTGGGAAGACTTTTCAAAATGATTAGAAAGCATAAAGTATGAAGTAAAACGTACATCAACTTACATTGTGTTCTCTTCAGCAAATTATTAATGCTTCCGGAATTGCTGCATTGGAACAGAAAACATTTTAAAGTTCATCTAGTAGTACTTTAAATAAATAAAAAACCATTTTAAAAGTAGCCTAGGGCTGTGAGGAGGCATGGAGAGAAACAAAGAACAGGAATCCATCTGTTTGCTAATATTGGTAAAGTAGATAGAAAGGGAATGCAGTGCTAGCATTCTGACATTCAACAGAGTTTGAAAAGAGCTCTGCAACTTTTTAAAATCAAAGGGTTGGATTCAGAGAAATTACCACCCAAAGGGATGGTGGTGTCAGAATGTGAACCCCTCCTTCCTGTGGTCTGCTGCTGAGCCTATGAAAAGCCTTTCTTGCTGAATGGGGTGGCTGTGGCTGTTGGAATTGCAAAACCTGGGACTTCGCTATCAGCAGCATGAGAGAACTGAGAGAGAATTACTGAAGTTTGGGGGACGGCACCTTCCATGAAAGGGAGGTCTGTTCCCAGAAGGTCTCTTTGCTGGGTTTTAGGGGTCTCCCCTTCCCCCACAGCCTCCTGTGCCACAACTCATCCCATTTAACAGGGTCCCTTGATTCTTTGGAGAAGCTTTTTGTGGCGCACCAGGGACTGCTGAGAGAGGAGGGGTCAGGTAGGGATGTGCAAATAGGTCCATTCTGCTTTCTCGCAGTTTCTCATTTTTCCAGTCTTAAATTCAGTTTGCCACATGTTCACAAATGTTTGCAACCCGCCTCCCAAAAATCACCTTATGAAAATTCACCAGCACTTCACTGTGAATTCTCTAAATATATACATTTTTTGCCAAGCAATTTTCTCTAATATAATGCCTTTTTGCATGTTATTCTCACTAATATATGCATTTGTATGCATCTGTGCACAGCATATGCATTTTGGTACACATTACTTGGCTGGAGAACCGCTTTGCAAAATTTGGAGAAGTGTGAATTATGAAGGATGGCTGTGCTTTGGTTTGTGCATTGTTCCAGAAAGTGCAAATTAGTTAAGTTCACCTTTAAAGGCAAAATGAATAAAATTTCTCCTCCATCCCTGGGTCAGGAAAGTCAAACTCCCCCTTCTGTCGACATTTCCACTGGATCCAACACAGTTACTCCTTGTTGTTTTTATACTGTGGGTCCCTTGGTGGCTTATGAAACCCTGTAAAATGCCATGCAGATGGCACTGAATAACAACTGCAGCAACCTATAGGATTTATATGTAAAGGTGAGAAGTACAAGGCTTCCCACCTGTCTGTTCCAGGAAATTGTACCTATCTGTTACATCCTGAATTTAGTCTTCGTGTTACCAGGCAGTGAACATGGAAATTGGGGAAGACTGGGGAAATTGGGGAAGATTCACCTTATTGTCTCTCAGTATGCTTTGTTGAAAGAATGACATTTCTGAATGCATGCCAAAGGCCAGATCCTGCACATGACAGTTTGTGCACACTATTTGCCTTGAGCTGGAGTAGCTGGAAGCTTACACTGTGGGCAGAATTTTTCTGGTCCCCGCCATTTGCAAAGACGCTCTTGAGAATGAGCCCAATGCTGGAGTTTGCCTTGTGCAAATTTCATAGGTTATATTATTCCTAAATTCCTCGGATGACAGGATCTCATCATGACAGTGTGCCTTCGTTTATTTGCCCAGCTGTTGAACAGCCACAGAAACAGATGCGGCTGGGGTTTAGATCAAGATGTCAACTGGCAGGTCTGTCTCCGTGGTTTTGTTGTTGTTTCTGATACTCATTTGTTGCTTTCACTGTAGTCTTCATCTTCTAAAAATGCAGCTAGCAATGCAATGACTGGGCTGCTGCACCTACTTGAACTTGTTTCATCTGTGGCTGGAGTTTTTAGGCACTAGTCTGGATGGAATGTGCTGCACAGGAGGGAGACCAAAATGATCAAAGGTCTGGAAACCAAGCCTTATGAGGAATGGTTGAAGGAGCTGGGTATGTTTAGTCTGGAAAAGAGGAGACTAAGAGGAGATATGAAAGCCATCTTCAAAATATCTAAAGGGCTGTCACGTGGAACGTGGAGCAAACTTGTTTTTTCCTGCTCTGGAGGGTAGGACTCAAACCAATGGATTCGCGTTATAAGAAAGGAGATTGCAAATAAACACCAGGAAACTCTTTCTGACAATAAGAGCTGTTCAACAGTGGAATGGTCTCCATTGGGAGGTTGTTGGACTGTCCTTCCATGGAGGTTTTTAAGAAGAAATTGGATGGCCATCTGTCATTGATGCTTTAGTTAAGATTCTTGCATTTGCAGGGATTGGACCAAAAGACCCTTTGGGCCCCTTCCAACTATACAACCTAATGATTCTATGATCAACAGTTAGCAAGCTACAGAAACCTGTTTCCAGATCAGGGGCGAGGCAGGGAGGTAGCAATCTTGGACTGGCTCCACTGCATGACACATATTGCTTCAACGGGAGCTCAGCTGCATAACAAAGCTCATTCCATAATCAAGAGAAGCTTTCTCCAACCCGATGTCCATCACATGTTGTTGAACTCCAGCTCCCATCAGTCCCTAGCAGTATGGCCAGTTGCTCAGGGATGATGGGAGCTGAAGTCCAAAACAACTAGGTGGCAGCAAAGTGTGGAAGGCAAGATCTAGCAGAAGCTTAGAGGAACATAGGAAGCTGCTTCATACTAGATCTAACTCATCTGTGTATTGTCTACTCTGACTGGCAGCATCTCTCTGAGCCTTCAGGCGGAGGTATTTCATAGCAAATTTACAAAACCTATTTGGCCATTCCAACCTCAGATATGCAGATGACACAACCTTGATGGCAGAAAGTGAGGAGGAATTAAAGAACCTTTTGATGAGGGTGAAAGAGGAGAGCGCAAAATATGGTCTGAAGCTCAACATCAAAAAAACGAAGATCATGGCCACTGGTCCCATCACCTCCTGGCAAATAGAAGGGGAAGAAATGGAGGCAGTGAGAGATTTTACTTTCTTGGGCTCCATGATCACTGCAGATGGTGACAGCAGCCACGAAATTAAAAGACGCCTGCTTCTTGGGAGAAGGGCAATGACAGGCCTAGACAGCATCTTGAGAAGTAGAGACATCACCTTGCCAACAAAGGTCCGTATAGTTAAAGCCATGGTTTTCCCAGTAGTGATGTATGGAAGTGAGAGCTGGACCATAAAGAAGGCTGATCGCCGAAGAATTGATGCTTTTGAATTATGGTGCTGGAGAAGACTCTTGAGAGTCCCATGGACTGCAAGAAGATCAAACGCATCCATTCTTAAGGAAATCAGCCCTGAGTGCTCACTGGAAGGACAGATCGTGAAGCTGAGGCTCCAGTACTTTGGCCACCTCATGAGAAGAGAAGACTCCCTGGAGAAGACCCTGATGTTGGGAAAGATGGAGGGCACAAGGAGAAGGGGGCGACAGAGGACGAGATGGTTGGATAGTGTTTTCGAGGTTACCAGCATGAGTCTGACCAAACTGCGGGAGGTAGTGGAGGACAGAGGTGCCTGGCGTGCTCTGGTCCATGGGGTCACGAAGAGTCGGACACGACTAAACGACTAAACAACAACATTTGGCCATTCTTTTTGGGGGTGTGTGTGTGCACATTAAAATAGTTAGGGAGGCTTTCTATTTGCCTTGTCCAATGCTGATTTCTTCTTTTATTGCTATTTTGGTGCTCTTGCCTGTGACTTCAACAAAGTTCTTCTTAATGTCTGCTGGCTCACAGATGACATTTTCTCCTCTGAATGCTGTGGTCATAGCATCATTCCAGGGCATTCTGAGAAAAACTGAGGACATAGACATGGACATTTGCATCAAATGATGCCATTTCATGTATGGATTGGCCCTCTGTTAATGTGCCGATTGGAACTTCAGCCTCTTAACTTATTTATGATGTCTCATCCTGCCCACTTATATGCACATACCATGGAAATTATCCTACTTGCTAGTAGAGACCTCCGGGTATAAGGTGGTGTATAAGTTGAATACATAATAATAATAATAATAATAATAATAATAATAATAATAATAATAATAGCTGCAGCAGCTATTTACATTTGTCAATATAGTGAATGTTATTTGCCTACACACATATGGTTTTACCCAGAGATGACAGACAGACTGTAGACATTCTCCCAATGAGCTCAGGTAGAGTTGAGCATTCAGAATCTCCTCATATTTCTTTATGAACATATGGAGCTGCCATACTTATGCAGACTAGTTCTTCATCTTCTTTTAAGTTGGAAATGTCAAGGATTGAACTTGGGACCTTTTGCATGCAAAACACCTGCACTATATCTGAGCTATGACCCTTACCTCATATTAATGAGATATGAGCCTGCTTTATACTGAGGGTCTCATCTGAATTGTCTCATTTGAGTGACAGTGGCTCTCCAGGCCTTCAGGTAAAAGTCTTTCTTCGTTCTGTGACCAGGGATCCTTTTCAACTAAAGATGTGACAGACTTAACCTGGGACCTCTTTGTATGTGTCATTGAGCTGTGATTGGTTTCTTTGCTTCAGTAGCGGATGCAACTGAGAGCAGCAACAAACTTTCTCAAAATCCACACACATAATTTGATGTACTTCCATTTCTTATCCAACTTTAGAATCAGAAAGGCTTGCTGTTCTTTTTACTTCAGTGAACTGAAACTAAATTGCAATCATGTTCAGCTTGTTGAAATTGGATTCAAACCTGAAGAAAAGCTGATGCGTTATTGTGGTGCTAATAATAATAATAATAATAATAATAATAATAATAATGTGGTTCATTTCCTAGTACAGTGCATGGTAGAATGGCAGGTTACTGTGCAACATATTTCTAGAGTGTTTCGTTTGCTTTGGAACAAATTATACCATGCACTGTCTTTTAGAAACAAGATTGATCATAACCCTCGGGTAACAGGAAAGAGCCCAGATTGTCTTGAAGTAGGCACAATGCATTTGCATTCAAAGAAATCTTCTGTTCTAGAACAAGAACTAAATATTCCATTACAAAGAGCACCTTCTACCTTGAAATGTCCCAGCTCTGTTAACAAACATTACCTATGTTCATGCCCATCATTAATTTCTTTTGGATCTTGATATATAAAGCTGTGTGCCCTGGTTGTATTTTATACTAGGCTGAATATGAGTTTTCCTAGGTTCTGCTCTGTGCTAAGGTGCAGCATATATTTTCATTTGTAGATCACTCCAAGGTGCTCATGGAACCTTGCTTTCCACCCATTGCCCTAAACTGAGCACCATTGGGAGATAAAACAAATATATATATTTCAGAAATTATGGACAGAACAGCGACATCATCTGCTTTGATTACCATAGCCCTGGCCTGTACAATTTGTGATCCACTAAGCTGAACTCAATCCTACAACCCATCTATGAATACCTGCCAGGTACTTGATGATCCTCCTGTTTTTGCAGTGCCAGGCAGGAAAAAATCAGATTTATCAAGACCTTGGTGAGCTGATTGACAGCTGATTGGTTTTGTGGGTCACAGTTCTTCAGTCCTGCAATTTAAAAAAACCAAAAGAAGAATTCATACAATTTTACTTGTTAGCACAGAATTAAAATCCAGCATCAAGACTATTATATTATGCAATTTATTTTGCTTCCAGCATGTTGTGTAAGAAACTTTTCCTACATTATTCCTCTTTCCTTGTACTTCTCTTTCTCTATCAGATTAACATTGCAGAATGACAAATAGCAAAACAGGAGTGCTCTCTCCTTTCCAGCCGCCCCAATCCCCATGTCTCTTCTAATCAGCATGCTAATGAGCATGATCAACAATCAGTGGGTTGGTGGGGTTTTTTTGGGGGGGAGGGGAGAATGCCCCTTTAGTTCTTTTTAAAAGAATCTTTTTAAACAACTTCTGCAAACCTTTGTGGTTCCTTGAACATGCTGACATTTCCCCGTTGTTTGTTGGTGCTCCCATTTTTTATCCAATCCTCCTAGCACACACCACCTGAGTTCATTATTAGAGGGACTGATCCTGTACTAAATTACCCGGCAGAGAGATTTAACAAGGCCCCACTGGATTCCTTTACGTATTACTGTACTGAAACATGCAGAAGTTATGCAGCTTTTATGCCTGGTTGGAGAAAAACAACAACCCCCCAACCCCCACAGTTGTGGTCATTGTCCCTTAGAGGAACTGCTTTGTAATTTTGGTTGTGTGTTTGTTCCTTTATGCTTATCTTTTGCAGTGTTTACCAATACTAGAGCATAGCTACGGGCTCCCACAGCCAGAAGGGGGAAATTCTCCTCTTCCTCTTTCTCAGTACCACACAGAGTGGTTCTCATGCTTCATTCAACTGTTCCTGGAAACTGGAGTTGAAAAGGCATTATAAATCCAGTTGTGCTCTCATTAATCCATGTTTCAGTTCGGGGGCCAGTCTAGGATTAAGTCTGTCTGAGGCCCTGGGTTGCCTGGGAAGTGCTTACCCAAAGCAACTGTTTTCTGAGAACATCATCACTAAAATAGGAATAGTGGTTAAGCACTAAGGATGCTACACTTTTCAAGCCACCTGGCTACCTCACTTACCTGCCTTGAGCTCTGTGGTGGTGCCTGTGTTTTATCTCCCAACTTGCACATTTCCCTTACCTCAGCTTATCCTTTCTTAGCAGTAGGCGCTGGGAGAAGAGCGATGCTGCTTCTTAAACAGCATTCTGAGCAGGCATAGCAAATTGTCATAATGCTCTTCTTCCTCCGCAAATTGCTTCGGGCAATGGATAATTGTGTGGTGGCTTTAAAATTCACCTTTTCCACGGCTTATTTAGAATCAGCTGGTACTTGTCGTCAGAAACCCATCTTCTTCTTCTGCACCAAGAACGCATTCTGAATTTGTTACTAGGCCCCTCTGGAAGTTCCCGGCATTTTATCAAGTGCCTGGCAGAACTTCCAGCAAGGGGGCATTTGAAACACTGCAAACAGATGGATGCCAAATGCCAAATATTTTGGGAATAACTGTGCTTGAATACTAGAGGCTGGGGAGAAATAATGGAATGGCTGTTTCCCTTACAACTCTAGGATTTGCAAGGCCCAGTGAATACCGTAGCAAGGGCCACACCAACTCCCTCTGTTTGATAGTGGCTGTGTCAGAGTCATGCCAAAGGGCCAAACTCTCCTTGTGTTCTCTCCTTGTTTGCTAACACCCATTTCCTAGTTTGACTCTAAAGTGGCAGGATTTTGCTTTTCGTTTTGACTTAAGTTTGAGGGGTGGGGGTGTTAAGTAGTGGGTAAACATATCAGACGGCCCAGCAGCTCTTGTTTATTCACAGGCCAGAACAGAACTGAACTGAAGGGTTCGGCCAACCTGCTTATATAGAGCTCTACTACAGAGCAACAGTAACAACTTTCTGTAACTATCCAATCACTGAACGTCACTTTCAATTCCTTATTTGCATATGTGGACCTGAGTGAAAACTATCTACAGTATCCCCCTGCTGGCCCAGGGTGAGAACTTCAGTACATAACAGGGGGCAGGGGCGCCATGAGTGTGAAATTAGCCTCTTCCCCACCTTATTTCCTCATGCAGTGCTATTTAAAGCAGTTTCCCCCCCTTAACCCATCTCTTTTCTAGTATCAGCAGGTCTATTGGAAACCTATAAACAACTGAAAGCAGGGAGGTCAGGCAGATTTCCCCACTCCCTGTCTCCTCCTGTCCTCCACTGCCCCCCGCTCCATTTAATCTAAAATGTGTTTTTTTAAAAATAAAAAAATACCCCTCTCATAGCCAAATATATCAAGTTTGGTCCAAAATGAGAAGAGGTATCTATAGTAGTGACTTGGGTTCAGTCCTCCTTTTACATTCATATTAATTATTTAGACAAAGGAACAATTAGAGAATTGGGAAATATGCCAAACTGCCTAAACTCTCCCTCTCGAAAGACACAGCAATTCTTTTTGGAGGGTATTTACAAGGTCATCAGTTTACAATCCATGTCTTTATCGATTTGAATCTGATAACATCTTTTCCTTGTGATAAGGGTCTGAATCGGGTTGATTAAATTGAGGACTTCAAAAAGAAATTACACCGTCATTTGAAATAGGACGGTATCTTGTCATTAAAAGGATTGCCTAGCTTCAAAGCATCAGCGCACATTTTGAAGTCAAAATAAAAGCTGTTATTTAAAATGTAAGAAAAATGGACTGCTTTGCAATGTTGCGGCTTTAGAAGAGAGGGTAGGAATATGAAATATGGGAGAAAAAGTTCATTCTTCAACTGGCACCACTTCATGTGTGGTTTGAACATTATGTTTTCAAACTTAAAGTGAAGGCACTGTGTAAATTCTGAGTTGGCTGCAATAGAAGTGGATATTTGGAATTTGGGTCTTACTTAGTTCCTGTTTCCCCAATAAGCATTGGGAGATAATTTGCCTTTCTGTTGTTGATTTTTTTATTTATTAAAAATATATATTATTATAATGCACAATGAGTTCATTCTTCTTGCCTGCTACTCTGTAATACCACATTGTGATCCATCCACTCACAACAATCTGTTTTGCAATGTGTTACATATGTGATGGAACCTTTGTGGGGTTATTTCACTGGGTGGAAATTGTAAATGGAAAAATAATGAGCCAACCTACCTGTGGCATAATGGCTGTGTGAATCAGCCCAGAGATAATGCAGAGTTCGGTGTATGTGTTTTAAAATAGCAGGAGATTGGTTAAAATAATAAGGGCATAACATCCCTTGGACAAGAAAGGACAGCTCAAACCCCAGTGCTGATGAAGGTAGGAAGAAGGAGAGAGGAGTAAAAGGGTATGCCTACATCTTGTGCCTCTACCTGTTGTCTTCAGAGCCTGGCTGCAAATATGGGCTTGGATCCTGAGTTGCAGGGAGGGGCGTTGCATGTGCAATGGTAGCCCATCATTTTAATGATGGTTCTGTATTATTTTCAAATGTGTTTTTTTAATGTAAGCTGCCCTGCAACAGGGTGGCATATACATACTTTTATTTCTGCATAAATATATACATATTTGGATGCGGGTGGCGCTGTGGGTTAAACCACAGAGCCTAGGACTTGCCGATCAGAAGCTCGGCAGTTCGCATCCCCGCAACGGGGTGAGCTCCCATTGCTCGGTCCCTGCTCCTGCCAACCTAGCAGTTCGAAAGCACGTCAAGTGCAAGTAGATAAATAGGTACCACTCCGGCGGGAAGGTAAACAGCATTTCCGTGCGCTGCTCTGGTTTGCCAGAAGCGGCTTAGTCATGCTGACCACATGACCCGGAAGCTGTACGCCGGCTCCCTCGGCCAATAAAGCGAGATGAGCGTCGCAACCCCAGAGTCGGTCACGACTGGACCTAATGGTCAGGGGTACCTTTACCTTTACCTATATACATAAGGGAAGCAAGGGCCAAGCGTCTTCTTGCGTTTTCTGTGGCTGTGCTGGGCAATGAGCCTTCTCAGCCCTTCTTTGTAAAGGAGAATCACTAGCCAGTCTTTAAAGACACAGCATGGAGGTGGAATGTGCAGGGGGACACCCCCAGAAGCTGTTTTATGTGAAATCCTACGATTGTTCCACTTAGATGAAATCAGTAGTTCGAGTTAGTCATAACTAAGCCATAACTTAGTTGGACTAGGGCCGTCGTATGTAAATGCAGCAATGCTTTCTGTTTTTGGTAAGAGGAAAATGCATAAAGCTTTCTTCAGCGCTCATTTGACTCATCCAATGCAAACCCTTGTCCCTTCAAAATAAAACAAGTTCTCTACATAGAAAGCTGTCAAACCATGATATACCATGTCAAACCATTGTTCCATCTTGGTCATTATTGTCTGCTCCACTCCAGATTCCAGGCAGAGGTCTTTCCCAGTTCCCTGGAAAAAGCAAGGGAGCTGCAAACTTTTTCTACAGGCAAAGGAAAGAGAGTGATACAGTAAACGTGGAGCCCATGTTGTAGAATGAGATTAAATGTGCGGCCCACGTCTAGAATGGCCGAAGGCTATTGCTTTAGCTCATTTTTGACCCTGTTGGCATTAGGAAGTTGTACATCGGCTATTAGTTTGACATATCCATGCAGCGTGTGTGAGCGGTCTATTCACCTTCCCTTTGAATTACTCCTACAGGCTTACATATTATTTATATAAATGGTATATAGCAAATCCAATCTCTTTTCCCTGTGTGCTATTTTGGTTACGTGGTGACTTCATATTTTGAACTAAGACGCTGGATCTTGTTATTATTTAACAGCCACGGACAAAAGCCTCTTGTAATTATAAGATTAGCCGGAGTTACACTGTGTTTTCATTTTGCCTTAAGTCCATGGGTGTGTGAATACATGTGCTCTTTGACCGAAAGCATGATCTGACCTTTTGGCTAGGAATCTGCTGTTAGCCAAAAGGTTTTTCTACTGTTTAAAAGGCTTAAGGAGCAGGGCTGTGGCATTAGGCAGTGTTTACACCCAGTTTCACTGCCAGAGGGTGGAAGTAGGCACAGATGCACACACTCCTTGGAGGGAGGACTGTGTGGATGATTATATCTGAAGAGGAGGTGGCAGAAAAGGACCACCAGAAGCGGGCTGGAGCAACTCCACTGTGAGGAAAGTTTGCAACATTTGGGGATTTTTCACGTAGAAAACCGGCGAGGAATGTGACAGAAGTGTATGGAAATATGTGTGTTGTTGTGGATAAATAGACCTCTTGCTGTCTCATGATAGTAGAATACAGGGCGATCCAGTGAACCTGAACTATGGGAGAGTTGTTGGCATCTGTCTGTCTCAAGAGACAATGGATTGTGCCTCTGGGGGTGAAGTGAAATTGCTGCATTAGTAGCACTGGTGACCTCCTCAAGGTGCAAGGTTGAGCAGTGTGTATGGAGATCTTGGGCTGCTCAAGCGACCAGGACCCCCCCCCCTTGGCCTCTCTGATGTGGTCCAAAGGAAAGCAGAGAAATACATTTGGCACAAGTTTGGCTGCAGGAGTTGCCAGAAAGAGGCATACCAAGTGCCACTCAACCGTCTTAGGGACTCCACTCCGAATTGGGTTAAACCACAGAGCCTAGGACTTGCCGGTCAGATGGTCGGTGGTTCGAATCCCCACGACGGGGTGAGCTCCTGTTGCTCGGTCCCTGCTCCTGCTAACCTAGCAGTTCGAAAGCACCTCAAAGTGCAAGTAGATAAATAGGTACCACTCCGGCAGGAAGGTAAACGGCATTTCCATGCGCTGCTCTGGTATGCCAGAAGTGGCTTAGTCATGCTGGCCACATGACCCAGAATCTGTATGCCGGCTACCTCGGCAAATAAAGCGAGATGAGCACTGCAACCCCAGAGTCGGTCATGACTGGACCTAATGGTCAGGGGTCCCTTTACCCTTTACCTTTACCTACTCCTTAGCCTTTTCTTTTCCTGAAGATGTCCCACAAGGCAGCAGATCAGAGATTTCCTTCTCCTAAATGGGCTACCTTCCCAGGTCAATGACATATTAGTTGCATCTGCTCAATCCTCTGGATGAGGGTTTGAGACTCAACTGCTACTCTCATCTTGTTTAGCTGGCCAGTTGAAGCTGTTTCGCAGGGTGTGGCTGTTGTCGCATGCTGATGGCTAGGTGCCACAGTGAGGAGACAGAGAGAGAGCGCATGTGCACTACACAGCCTGCCCTGCACCTGTGGAGTTAACCTGCTGCCTTCAGGTGGACTAGAGGATGCTGAATCATTGTCAGTGTTGAAGTAAGATTCAAGTGCAAGTCTTCTGGGCTTCTGTATGTGGAATAGTGGTGGGAGAGGAAGGTCTTGTCTTTCCTCTCAGGGAGCAATACGATTGACCTTCTGTATCTCTCCTGAATGGGTTTTGCTGTGTTCTTAGGCTCAGAGAAGAAAGTCAGGCAAATTTGATGAGTGAGGCCAGTCTTTCAATATGATCAGGTATCCTTCTAAAGGCTCTTTGCCAGCCTTTGAGGTACTGCCAGGAACAGACACAAAACAATTGGTACAAAATATCTGAATTGTTGTTCTTGATTTGCATAATTAGCAAACACTCTGTATAATTGAGGGACGCGGGTAGCGCTGTGGGTAAAACCTCAGCGCCTAGGACTTGCTGATCGTCAGGTCGGCGGTTCGAATCCCCGCGGCGGGGTGCGCTCCTGTTGCTCGGTCCCAGCGCCTGCCAACCTAGCAGTTCGAAAGCACCCCCGGGTGCAAGTAGATAAATAGGGACCGCTTACTAGCGGGAAGGTAAACGGCGTTCCGTGTGCTGCGCTGGCTCGCCAGATGCAGCTTCGTCACGCTGGCCACGTGACCCGAAAGTGTCTGCGGACAGCGCTGGCTCCCGGCCTATAGAGTGAGATGAGCGCACAACCCTAGAGTCTGGCAAGACTGGCCCGTACGGGCAGGGGTACCTTTACCTTTACTGTATAATTATTCAAATCAGTCTGTCTGAATTTGGGGGTTTGGGATATGGAATCCCTAATACTCTCTAGTGGACAGGTTTGAATTTGTTCCGTAATGTTCATATTTTGAGAGAGCCGTTAAATTCAAAAGTGGAAATGAAGTGATTCAGCCCAAGAAAAATTGTGAAAAGTGAAGGTTGGTGTTTCGTTATTTATTTATTTATTTTTTAAAAAACAAGCCACTTCATCTTCATTGTTTAATATTTGTAATTACATTTTCAAATTTATCTCTATGAGCGTTAGGAACTTGCTTAAAAAATATATGTAAATATAAAAACTGGATCCATTAATAAGACACAGAACATGACACAGAAAGCTGCATGAGAGAAACATATGATCATCAGTCCCTTTTCTATTGTTAAGGTAAAACTATTTCCACCATTTGGGTGTTTGAAATTAGAGCAGCCACTCTCTAGAATCTAGATTGTTTCTAGATTGTGCGCTAGAGAGTCTAGTTTTCTGGGGAAAATTGGGAAGTTGGACAAGAGAGATTTAATGGAGTCAGAAATACCATAATGGTCCTGGCAAAGCTGCCAAGTACATTCTCCTTTTGTTAGGCAGATTGATCACTAACAGACCATTAGAAGGTGTGGGGCATTTCTTCTTTGGGTTTTGTCATACCAGCTCCAGGCTCTTGTAGTTCAGCAACCCAAGGACTGGACCACTTGGAGATCCACAAGTCTTTGAATTCAGGACAGTCAAAGCTGCTGGTGCCCAGCAACAATATATTCAATTTCAGGGATTTCTTCAGGCTGCTGGTGGTGGTAGCTGACCTCCCACTTTGGTAGAACTGGGACTTTCTCTTCAGCAGAGCCACCGCCACATGTCTGTTTGTGTTGGTTGACTGAGAGGCAATTGCACACCATCCAACATTGCTCTGTAAACAGCAAGATGATATCTGAAAAACAGCATGTCCCTCCACTCCAGTGGGGATGGTGTGATCTAGGTATTTTTTTGAAAGAAGGAAACAAAAGCAGACAGACTGCAATTTATGTTTTGGAGGCTGTGGAGGCTGTGTAAACACCATAAATTTAAAGCACATCACCACCACCCCAGAATTCTGGGAATTGTAGTTTACTTCTCACAGCTACAATTCCCAACACCCTTCACAAGCTACAGTTCTCATGATTCTTTGGGAGGGTGCTATGGGCACAGAGAGTTGAGTTTGGGCTCTGTTAGGATGGTGCCTCACTAGTGGTCTGATGTGAGAGTGGTAAATTTGGGGTGTCCAATGGAGTGTTTAAGCTGCGCCTCCATATAAGCTCAACATGTATATTAGTAAATAAACTGAATATCATAAAATACCAATAAGCCTCCGATGACCTCCTTCAAAAAGAAATCAAACGCCAGTAAGTGCTGAGCAACTTTCTCACCGCTCAAAGTTATGGATGAGTGAAACAGTATTTTCACTTTTCTTTCTCTCCCACCCTCTGTCTTTGGAAAGAGAAATATATGCAATTAATGAAGGAAGATGCTTTTATTTTTCCACTTATTTTGGACTGCCAGGTAACGAAATTCAAAGATGTATAGGGTGTGTTAGAGGGATTATTGAAACAGTTGGAGTAATCATTTTGTAAGCTATCTATGGACTGACCTGATATGTTTGCATTTTTCAGGATTAACGTCAATAAACATTTTGCTAGAGGATGAAGTTTAGAGTATTGTATTCTTCTCTTTTATAGTGCCTACGAAAAGCAAGCTGTTACTTATATTCCCCCAAAAGAACACTCTAATTATATCTGTTACTTGTTAGATTGGAAACAGAAAACAATTACCACGTTTCGCAGAGTGGTTTAACAATCAATCCCTGTATTCAGGGAACTCTGGTAATTGTAGCTCTGTGAAGGAAATAGGGGTCTCCTAACAACTCTCAGCACCTGACGTTTAGAAGACATCTGAAGGCAGCCCTGTTTAGGGAAGTTTTTAATGACTGACATTTTAATGCATTTTTAATCTTTTGTTGGGAGCCGCCCACAGTGGCTGGGAAAACCCAGCCAGATGGGCGGGGTATAAATAAATTATTATTATTATTATTATTATTATTATTATTATTATTATTATTCCCCCCAAGATTTAAAGTGGCAAGATACTGCTTTAAATGTACAGTGCAGATGCGGCCTTAAATGATTGATGTCAATAGTCAGAGTCTACAAACCTCATCCAGTTTTTTCTTTTACATAAAAAAGATTTAATGCAATCTCTCAAGCAAAAGGTCATAATTTTAACCTGAAATCATAAATATAGACATGTTGGCTTGCATCAAAGCTGGATTTCATTGTGGGTCATGTCATTTTTCATAGGCACTCACTATAATTTGAATGTTTAATTTTTTTAATGTTTAAAACGGTCACTGCCTGATTGCTTCAGCATCGAGGGGGTTTTGTGCCATTTTCTTCCCTAAGCCAACTGGAGATCACATAGTGCAGTGGTTCACAATTACCTAAGTACCGCAGACCCCCTGTTTTTCAAAAGCCAAGCCAAGGCCCCCTTTACTTTTGAAAAATTTGATATCTCTATGGTAGTTTTTGTTACGTGAATGGTGCCACAGATCCACTGAGACCCCTTGACATAGTGAGAATGATGTGCTTATGACACAGTATAGCCAATCACATTTGGCTCTATGATGACATCACAGAGATTGTGTGAGGGCAATCTTTTCTGGGTCAACACTCTGAATGACCAGTTTCTCCCCCTTTTTTGCCAAGTAACTCCTGAAAAGGGGGCACTCCTTGACTGTGCTTAATGGTTTTAACAAACAGCACCAACACTCCATTTGGCTCAACCTAGGGAATGCATAAGCCAACTCTGAAATAGAAGCCTAAGTGGAGTTCAATGGGCAAGGAAGTTACCGTACTTTTCCGTGTATAACACGCCCCTGTGTATATCACCCGCCCAATTGCTGAAGCGACAGCCAATCAACAACAGCCCTTGCAGCAGCCACCAATAACAATCTCCAACTCGCGGCAGCAACCTATCCCACAGCCCCACAATGCACTACCCATGTATAAGACGACCCCTAATTTTGAACAAAAATTCTTATACACAGAAAATTACGGTATTTTCTACTATCTGTAGAATGTCTGGCACGTTATTCATTAAATTGTTATCCCACAGTTTCCCCAAGGAGCTCATCGCAGCATTTTAACCTCATTATAACCCTGTAAGGTAGAACAGGTTTAGAGGCCATGGTTTTGCCCCAGGCCACCAAATGAGCTTCATTAACTGCATGGGGCTATTGAATACATAGAAGATCAGCACTGTGTAAGTAGCCATTATTTTATGCTGGCATATCTCAGAATAGATATTTAAGGTATGATTAAGGGAGTTGAAGGTAAATGAGGTTCCTTGCCTTTAACATCTGGCCTCTCCCTCCAAAAAGATTAAGTCTCTTTTTTGCATTGCATTCATTCAGCACAATAAATGGACTTGCCAAGCATATTGTAAGTGTACGGTGCTCAGACTTTATGAAAAGTGAAAAATGTCAGGAATTTTAATCTGCAAGTGGCCACATTAAGTCTTCTGGAGGCTGCACAGCTTTACATAGTTCTCTGTGTAATCCCTCGGTACACTTTGCTATTATTATTGTTTTCTGAAAAGGGGACATCTGACCACCACTAATGTATTGAAGGCAATTAAAAAGGAATATTTTTACTCTTAACGCCATTTTTAATGACTCTGGAAATCAAGGTGAATTCAAACATATGATGTTTGCTTGGTGGCACAAGCAATGTAAAAAGGAAATTTTTGAATAGAATGTATCTGTTTACAAAATCCTTTTCAGCAAAATTAGAGTTTTCAGGATGTTTTTTAAAAAGCTCTCCACTGAAGTCCTATACCACTTACCTGAAAACAAGTGCCGTGGAGTCGACATGTATAGTGTTGTACTCTGAAGTAGTAATCTTAAAAGCAGAACCCAGATACAGTTGGACTACAAATCCCATCATCCCTAACCACTGGCTGTACTGGCTGGGACTGATGGGAGTTGGAGTCCCAACAACATCTGGAGGATACACATTCCCCATCCCTGATCTAATCCCATATATGATGGCAATAGAATTCCCCTGTAGTTTTTGTAAGATTACAAAAGATCCAGAGGGACTGGATCAAAAGGAACAAATTTAGCAGAGTTCTGCTACCAAGTTCGCAAGTTCAGGGCCAGTGCATCGAAATGTCTGTTTGTGTTTCAAAGGGGAAAATATACTTAAATATTTAAAAGTTTGAGGCCTTGTAGTGTTATGATGTTTCAAGCTACCACTTTGTAGCAGTAGTTCTTGTTGACGGCTTCTGAGAGGAGAGAGATACAACATCTCTTTATGATTTTGTTAGGTGGGGCCTCGATCAGGTAAATTCAGTCTGATTGGTCTGGGTGGCAGCAAGTTCTGATTGGCTGGAGGTTCCTGTCAATTGGGGGTTAACTGTCAGTGCGGAAGACGGTTGAGTGGAGCGTGGAAGTTGGTTTGGATGATGCAACAAGCTGGGGTTAAGCAAAAGCTTCCAAATCACCCCCTTACCCTATGGTTGTGCTAGAGGAGAGGAGGAGAGCACAAGATCCTGAGAGTCATGTAAACACTTGTTTGCATCATTCTAAACTGTGGTTTAGCCTGATGTCCAAATGCAGCCATTTGCTACTAGTAGTCATAATGGCAATGCTATTTATAGGATGCCTCTGACTGCCACCTTCTGGCAAACTGTATCATGAGGGGGCAATTGCCCTCCTGTCATGGTTTTCCTATCTGGTTGTCAGCAGAGAAATAGGGTGGTCCTTTGTTCGGATCCAGCAAGGTTCTTCTTATATTCATACCACCAAATCTCTGGCAGGATGAAGTCCTGGTGGTGCATCCACTGAACCCCCAAACCTAAGAATGCTCAGTAGTTCATTCTGTTGTGAATCCTTATTAGAAAGCAACAAAGAAAACATCCTAATAGACATGTAGTACCCCAGCAGGTCTTCCAAGTTGGTTAGCGCTTCATAATGCCAAAATCCCTTAAAAACCAGTTGTAGTATAAAAAGAGGTCAGATCCCACTACTAAACATATGCACATTGTCCCTGCTGGGAACAAAATTTAATTTGTCTCTAAGATGGGAAATTAAGACAAAAAGGAACCCATACTGGATGTTATCATTAACAACTTTATTTTAATTGAGAAAGAATAAAGCCAGGAACATAGGAAGCTGCCTGAGTCAAGCCATTAGTGTTGGAATTGGGGGGTCAAAAGGCCAGCTGGCTCGGCCCCAGCTGGAGCGTCTCCCTTCAGCCTTGCTGCTGCGGAGATCCCTCAACCTCTGCTCCGATGTGATCAGTGACTCAAGCTTGCAGACTTGAGCACACTTTACTCAGCAGTGTGAACTGCACAACAGAAGAGGCTTGAGGCTGTAGACACATACTAAACTACGCATTTATTATACATAAATCAGGACAAAGAAAACATGGCATCTCTCCTTGCTGTTTTCTTGGAGAGAGACAGAAAAGCAAAAGCTGTACAGAGCGGAAGTTCCGCTCACACCACCAATCTGTGCTGGAATGTAAACAGACATGTGACACGCAACAATCCCATGTCTGCAGCAAAGGGTGGAATGGATCAGTCCATCTAGCTTATTCTTTATTGCCTACACTGCCTGACAGTGGTTCTTCAGGTTTTCGGATGGGGGTCTCTCCCACCCCTACCCTGGAGATGCTGGGGATTGAACCTGGGACCTTATGTCTGCAAGGCAAATTCTGCACTGCTGAACTTGCAGGGAGGTAGTTCCTGCTGCAGCCAAATCAGGAAAGTTTATGCTCACTGAGCTGATGCCTATCCTGATGCTAGCATAGGCTGCTGAATTCAATGGGGAGACCATCCATGCCACAACCATACATTTGTACTATGTTGACTGCAGCACCCTCCTGACAAATTTTATGATCACTTCTAAAGATTATTGCCATTTTTTGTTTTGTTTTGCTCAATCTGGATTTGTTGGCATTTTTTTTTTTTTTGGTAACCAAAATGTACTAAAAGCAAACCATTTGGCTAAGCTTTGTAATGTGTCCTTATGTGACTTGGGTCGGCGGGACGGCAGATGTGTTATTTATGCAGCAAAAGTTGGAACTGAAATAAGGCAAAGAAAGAGTCCTAGTATACATTATTTATTAGTCCTGGTGCTTTAGAGATTTTTTTTTAAAAAAAGTATTTTGTTGCCTTGTATTCAGCTGAATCACATCTGACACACCATGGGGGAAAAAATCCCCAAGCAAATTGGTTCTTACAAGGCAGGTTAAAGGTGCTTGTCAGCTTTCTTTATAAAAGTCTTAAAACCAATTAGCTTTTCACAATTCTGAAAAGAGGTTAGAGTTGCTGTTCTTGCTTAATTTGTTACAGAGGTATATAATTTTTCTTTTTTCTTTTAAAAAGCATAATAATGTTTACATGGTTTGCCTGCAGATGGCTCATGATATTTCAAATGTATGCAACATATAGTCTTGCAGATGAGGGGGGCAAGGTAGAAAGAATAAAGGTAAATGCCTTCTAAACCCAAGTATGTCTAAAATGACTGTACATTTCTTCTGTGGAACTCAAGGCAGGGTGTATGTAGTATCCCATCCAGGCACCAACTGGATCAAAGCCTGCTTAGGTTCAGCAGAATGATTGCATGATATGCCTTCACTTTATAGTCTGAAAAGACATAAACAAACTAAAATAAATTTAGATTACCCTTTGTTCATTTTGTGTATACAGTGGTACCTCTAGTTATGTACTTAATTTGTTCCGGAGGTCCGTTCTTAACCTGAAACTGTTCTTAACCTGAAGCACCACTTTAGCTAATGGGGCCTCCCGCTGCTGCCGCGTGATTTCTGTTCTCATCCTGAAGCAAAGTTCTTAACCCGAGGTACTATTTCTGGGTTAGTGGAGTCTGTAACCTGAAGCGTATGTAACCTGAAGCGTATGTAACCCGAGGTACCACTGCACACACACACACACACACACACACACACACATTCTTAGTGTTCCTCCCATTCAAGTGTCAAATAACCCTTCCTTACAAAACTTGGCCACAATCCACCAGGAACTTCTGTTAAAACTACACTGAAATAAATGAGATCTATAGGAGTGTTATAGAAATATACACAGCCCTGGATCAGTATTGAGACCTGTGCTTTTAAACTTGTACATAAACGATCTAGAGTTACGAGCGAGCAGTGAGGTGAAAGCCAGGTTTGCTGATGACACTAAGTTGTTCAGGGTCGTTGAAACAAAAAGAGTCTGTGAACTTGGAAATGACCTCTCCAAACTGAGTGAATGGGCAGTAAAATGGCAAAAGCACTTCAATGTCAACAAGTGTAAAGTGATGCATGTCAGGGCAAAAAAAATCTTAATTTCACATACACACTCAGGGTGTCTGAACTGGTGCTGACTAACCAGGAACGAGACCTTGGGATTATAGTAGTGGCTCGATGAAGACATTGACCCAGTGACGGCTGTGAAAAAGGCAAATTCCATGCCACAGGTTCCCTGTCCACGAATTAGTGTTTGCGATTGAAAAGAAATGGATGATGGAAGAAAAATTATAGTTTTTACTACGATGCAGTGATCTGGATAAAGTAGCTGTAAATGGTGGCTGTTTAATGACATATAAAGTCTGTGAAGTCTGGTACAGTAGAAGGTTAAGGCTATGTCCAATGTGAGCTCCTTGGGGCTTACTTCTAAGTAGACATGCTTTGGCATGACCTAGTTTCAGCTATCATTCTATTTATATGGCATTAGGCTACCAAGATAGCAATTGCATTCTCATTAGTCAAACTTTCTCTTAAAGATAATTTTATAATCCGATGTTAAAATAAAAAGCAATGGAAAAGTAGCTTAGCATTGTATTACTCATCTTAGATGTCACTCTTGAGCTTTTAAATAGACTCTTGCCAGTTCTTCATTGCATTGCAAGTAACAGGGAAAAAAAAAACATTTTAAAAAAATACCATTCCTGAAATGTAAATTTTGATGTGAAATTTCAAAGAAGATCTGAATGATGTGTAGTGGGGCTCTGAAGGGATTATAGAAAAGGACAGAACTGTGTGCTATTTAAAGCCGCAGCATATTACAAAAGGAGATTGTATAATGCGTTACCAGCTAGGGAAAAATCACAATAAAGCAAATGTCCTATGTACCCTTGCTATGTAGGACAACTTTTACCAAGAAAACCATGTGTTTTATCTCATAAAATGTTTTGTATTTTTTTTTGAAGAATTGCTATTCTAAGCATCTGTCTTTATGGTATTGTAATTTATTTCATATCTAGATTTCAAATATTTTTTTTCTCATGGAAAAAATGACAATTCTATGTTTTTTAAATTTTTGTTTGGTACTTTATGGCTAGATGCTGGTCTACAGAAAGCTTTTTAGACCCCAGCACCCCACTTTTTGCCTCACTGCAAAATGGGACTCACTTTTGCTTCTTCCTGGTAAATTTCTAAGGAACCCTAGACCTAGGGCACAGGCTAATTTTACTCTAGAATGTACCCAGAGTGTCTGAATAGGATGTATGGAATGTGTATTTTTCTACAATGAAAAAAAAATATGTGTGGCCTTCCATTCAACTTCCACCTCCTATTAATGGCGTCTAGTCATGGTGGCTGTGTTTAACCTCCACTGCTGGAGGAAGTACCGTATTTTTTCATGTATAAGACGCCCCCCATGTATAAGACAACCCCTATTTTTTTGAACCCAACATTAAGAAAACGAATCCCTAAAATAGAAGTGAAAATCTGGATGATTGGCGATGGCATGTTGTTGATCTTTTGGGGGTGATTGCCCTCAAAGTTTCCAGCATGAGGTGCATGCAGTGCACTGAGGTGCAGAAGCAAAGGCAGCAACTGGGGCACCACACGCTCCCCCTCGGTGGCAGCTGCTGCCTTTGCACTCTGCGCTGGGCCATGCCATAGAGCAAGCTGAGCTGAGGAAGGCGGTGAGCAGGCTGGGGCAGGGTGGGAGTTTGAGAGGGGAAGAGGGGGAAAGGAAAGAAGGGCAAGGAGAAGTAGCTGAGGCAGCTCTCAGCAGCGGCGGTGGCAGCTGCTCTCGATCCGGTGGTTGAGCCAGCAGGGGCTTCAGGAAGCGAGCCAGTCACCAGCATGCAGCCCGGAGAGCGGGAGAGAAAGGGGGAATGGCAGCAGGAGGGACCGCCTCAGCCCGCCCAAGCCAAAATCCCGGACATATGCTTAAAAATTCTGTCAAATTTTTTTTTGACAGATATAATAAGACAAAAACCAAAAAGTGAAGTGAAAAAGGAATGAGAGTGCCTAAATGAATACCTTAAAAGCCAAGGTTCGAGGACAGAAACCTGGCTGAGTCTGGAATAACCTTGTGAAGTGAAAGGATAAGAAAGAGGAATTTATATCTAGATGTTAGGATAGAGATGATCAGGAAAACAGGAAGATACAATGAGAGGTAAAAAATTGGTGGAAGTCAATGTTTGTTTTCCTTTTTAGTATTTATATTATTAATTTATAGGACTGGATTTGGTTTTTTATATGCTTGGTTTTGTGTATTGTTATTTTTCATGTTTTTTTTTGTTGTCATGTGGAAAATACCAATAAAAATTACTATTTTTAAATATATATATATATTTTAAAAATTCCCCCAGGTGCCCATGTTCTGTGTTCAAGACGACCCTCAATTTTTTACTAGTTGTTTTTTTTGCAAAAACCCATGTCTTATACACAGAAAAATACGGTATACCTCTGAATTCCAGTTGCTAGCAGTCGCAGGTAGAGAGAGTGCTGTTGTATTCAGATCCTGCTTTTCAGCTTCCCGTAGGGATCTGTTTGGCCATTATGATGCTGGACAAGATGGGCCATTAGCCTGATCCACCAGGGCTCTTCTTATGGAAACAGCGGCCCTCCAGGTGTTGGTGGGACTCCAGCTCCCATCTTCCCTGACTATTGGCCATGCTGACGGGGGTTAATGGGTCCATCATCTGTAGGACTGCACGTTCCGCTTCCTTGGTGTATAGGTGTATCATACGAAGCGATATTTGGAAAGACAGAAGCCTTGCTTGGATAAATGATCTGTTTGCACGGCAAATGCGAGCAAATCCTGAATTGGAAGCAGCACCTAGGGTTAGCTTTCCAAAGGTTAGGTTCACACTTGGGTGCCTCCCTTTAATTGAATTCCAGCAGAAGATAGGATTCAAAAATGCATTATGACCTTTTAAAAATGTACCTATTCAGCATTTATTAATTCCAAAGCGTGGCTTAAGTGGCCTCATTCTTCAGATAGACATGACCTTGAGTGCTTCACAGAAATAAGGGTTTCAATAAAATAATGAAGGCAACAACAAAAGAGGCAAGAGATCAAGTGGGAACCTGAACCAAATACATGAAATAGCAGTGACAAAGCAATGCTGGGAGCAAAAGCATGCAAAGCTTCTAACGATCCTCTTTGTGCTTTGTAGTAGCATGTAGCAGAATATCCTTTCCCTGTAAAGTAGATGATGGGAGACCTTTCCTTCAAGGTGGGAAACTCAATTTGCCACTCTTTCCCCTATACCTTTTACAGCCACTAAACATTTGTACATCACTACTGGCAAAACCATAGCTTCCCAGTAGTGATGTACAAATGTTTAGTGGTCGTAAAAGGTATAGTGGTTTTCCCAGTCATGATGTATGGAAGTGAGAGCTGGACTATAAAAAAGGCTGATTGCCAAAGAATTGATGCTTTTGAATTATGGAGGAGACTCTTGAGAGTCCCATGGACTGCAAGAAGATCAAACCGATCCATTCTTAAGGAACTCAACCCTGAGTGCTCACTGGAAGGACAGATTGTGAACTGAGGCTCCAATACTTTGGCCACCTCATGAGAAGAGAAGACTCCCTGGAAAAGACCCTGATGTTGGAAAGATTGAGGGCACAAGAAAAGGGCACAGAGGACGAGGTGGTTGGACAGTGTTCTTGAAACTACCAACATCAATTTGATGAAACTCCGGGAGGCAGTGGAAGACAGGAGTGCCTGGCGTGCTCTGGTCCATAGGGTCACAAAGAATCAGACACAACTAAACGACTAAACAACAACAACAAACATTTGTACAAGGGGAGGCACCCTCGTCACACTTAGTGTTAACTTCTCCCACGGCAAGCTGTGGGGACCAAAACAAAAAAGAGAGAGAAGAAAACCTCATTCTGCAACTGTTCATCATGTTTGAAGTAGGGAAATTTCCCATGCTGAACAGTTAAAGTACGGAATGTGCTACCAGAAGATCCACAGAATCATAGGATTGTAGAGTTGGAAGGAACCACAAGGGCCATCTAGACCTTTTGCTCGAGGTGGGGTTTGAACCCACAACCCTGAGATCAAGAGTCTCATGCTCTACCCTCTGGATAGTGATGGCCACCAACTTGAATAGCTTTAGAAAGGGATGAGAGAAAGTCATTGAGGATAACAGCCACTAGTTACAATGGCTTTGTAGCACCTGCAGTGCCAGAGGCAGAGGGGGGCACCTGAATTCCAGTGTCTGGAGGTTTCTTGAGCAGGAAAGTGCTATTTGCCCTTATTTGCTGCTTGTAGGCTTCACTTGTTGGTCTCTGCAAGAGCAGAATGCTTAGGGCCACTAGCCTAATCTGCTAGCAGTGCTTTTTTATGTTATAGAACACTTAATTAGTTAGTGCCTGTGCCATCTCCACTACGCTTTCCCTGGAGCATATACAACTGTTTTAATTATATAAAGGGGAGAGTTGTAAACAGGTAAGATACATGAGGGGAAGGATGAGTATTTGCTACTATCCTGTTCCTCATTGGGAAGCTCAGAAACACTTTTTTGGGGGGGGTCTCCCTCCAGGCGTTGGTGCACACCCACTTGCTTCATGGTACTATGGCTGCATGTGACCCCATACTGTTATTTGCCATAGATTTATGTTCCAGCACTGAAGAAGAAAGCACACAGCTTAACGCTACATTTCATTTTTTGAAAAAGAATGGAAAAAAGGAGACAGCTTGGAAAGAGGAAAGATTCATAAGGGGCTAGGAAAGTATTGCATAAGAGGCGTGGTTTCTGATTTTTAAAAATAAATAATAATAATACTTCTTATCACTTTCTAGCCCTCTCAAAGGAGCTTACAAAAGATCCTTACAATAAAAATCGCATTCAGGCCTGTTATCCGAAACAGAAATAGCATGATGTCCCTGTGGTGTATGGAGATTATTCAGTTAGAGGTACATGCATGCAATAAGTCCCACATCTTATCCTCGGCATTCTCCAGGTAGGTCTGGGAATGTCCTGCGTCTGAACTCTTGGAGAGCTGCTTCTGGTCAGTATTGATAATGCTGAGCTAAATGGACCAATGGTCTTACAGTGAAAGGCAGGCTCCTATGTTCCTATATTGTTCTTTTGTAACCATGTGGGGCAGCTCTCCTAGAATGGCTTGAACAGAAAGGAGAAAAGTCACTATACAATTGTTGATGTGAACACATAGGCAGCTCAATCTGTATAATCCTTTTGGTGCTACAAAGTTCAGATGAAGAAGACATGTGGCTACAGCAGGTGGAAGGGAGAGGCAGAAATACTATTATTATTATTATTATTTTATATTAGCAGGGAGTGCATGACACTGCTCTGGCATTTGCAGAAATAAAAAATTTTGGTGATTTTTTTAATGGACAGTGCAATTTGTGAGTTTCTACCTGTCATGCAAAAAATCAGGCAAAGCCACTCCCAAGCCATGTTTTGGTCAACCAGTTTGATTCAAAGTGGCCCCCAGCATCCAAACATCAATGAAGATGGCCTCCCCCACCTCGGGAAGCCTTGTGCTAAGTTTGACTACAGGCAGAGTCATGCCATGGTCACATTTCAGTCCGCCATCTTAATTCCAAATGGCAGCTGGTCAACAATTACTATAATTTTTCTCAAGGCAAAGAGGTGCATCTTCAGCATATGAGGGTAACTACGTATATAACTATATAATGAAGGTGCTTGACACACGTCTGTGAGCCTTCAGATTGGCTCAGGAAATTTCCCCACAGTCTTTCCTGCCAGGAAAATTCCCAAGACAGATAGAAAGATGTATTCTCTTGTGAAATACATTATCTTCTAAGTGGTTTGCCCTTCTCTCCATCTGTTCTCCATAGGTTTCATTGCCTCTTGAGATACTGTTGTCAAACTCAGCACAAGGGTTCCTTACTGGAGGAGGCGGTCCAGGTTGTTGACTAGTAGTAGGAGGTTTTATCATATAACACCAATCCTGGCACAACTGCATTAGCTGCCATTTAGTTTCCAGGCTCAAATCAATGCACTGGTTTTGACCTATGAAACCTTATGTGTTCAGGACCCCAGTACAGTACCTTAGAGATAGCCTCCACCCACTGGATCCTCCAAGGGAGGTGCAGATGTTGGCAACACAAGACTCAGCCTTCTCTCTCTCTCTCTCTCTCTCTCTCTCTCTCTGTCTCTCTCTCTCTCTCTCTCTCTCAATTTCATCTTATTGATATAATTTTAATATAAGACTTAGCCTTCTCAGTGATGGCTCCCTGACTGTGGAATGTTCTCCCCAGAGAGTTGTACCTGCCACCATAATAGTCATAATCCATACTGAGACCTGGTGGTAGTAATTGATGATGACAACAATGTTAGGGGAGAATGGTGAAGATGGACAGGGCCTAAATTTTTGGCATATGTCAATACATCCAAAACCCCCAATAGTTAAATTAAGTTTGTGGAGAGGGTTTATTTTAGAAGATTAGGATAAAGTGATTTCTCAACGTCTTGGATTGTGATCATAAAAGATGCATCACATGAATTAATGTAGGGCATTATCTTCCCCTTCCCTCCTTTCTTATCCACTTTAGTTCCTCCCTTCCTTTTGTATCAGTTTGTTTAAAAGGTGGGAGGGGGAGTGATGGAAATACTCCTCCAGTTTCCATCAAATAAGATGCCAAACCCCAAATACGGCTTTGAACTACCTCAGGTCACTTCTGGACAACTTGTTTCCTGAGCATTCATCCAGATTTATTTGAACAAAGCTTTCTGGGAGGTAATACAGTGTTGGCTGCTAATTGAGTATTTATTCATTTTGATTTGCTTGTGGGGAGATAATATGATGTCAAGGGACACAGGTGGTGCTGTGATCTAAACCACTGAGCCTCTTGAGCTTGCTGATCACAAGGTCAGCAGTTTGAATCCACATGACGGGGTGAGCTCCCATTGCCCTATTCCAGCTCCGGTCAACCTAGCAGCTCAAAAGCATTCCGGCACAAGTAGATAAATAAGTAGCGCTGTGGCAGGAAGGTAAATGGTGTTTCCATGCACTCTGGCTTCCGTCAGGTGTTTCGTTATGCCAGAAGCGGTTTATTCATGTTGGCCACATGACCTAGAAAGATGTGCAAACGCCGGCTCCCTTGGCCTGAAAGTGTACATGAGCACTGCGGCCCATAGTCGAATTTGGCTGAACTTAACCATCCAAGGGGTCCTTTACCTTTTTTTACCTTTTAATATGATGTCACATCAAGCAATTGCTGTCCCACGATTTTCCAGTGCATTTTCCTGTCACTTTCCTTACCTCAAAAAATCCATTTTGGGGGGAAGCAAGTTTGTTGCACAAGATCACCAAATCCCTGTTCAGCTGTGGAACCTGAATTTGCTAGTATGCAGTTGAATCCCATATGCTAAATAGCGACTGTCTGGAAGTGCCCACAGCAGAAAAAAAATGAAAGCTTTCTGGGTTCTACTGTTTCTTGCATGTTGCAATTTAGCAAAGGAAAATTCATGGGCTGTAATATGAATTCATGCTGTGCACAGAATCATAACAGCTATTTTTGACTGAGGGACAATAGAAATGAGGCTGGCTGTTTCATGCTTCCAGGTGAGCACTGAGAGTTTCATCTCACCTTGTTAATGCCTGTGGGATGGGTACTATGCTGCTCCCACAGCAGGGATTATCCTCTGGTACAGAGGCATGATGCACTGGGAGCCTCTGCTTTTTAAAATGTATAAAGAACCTTTTTTTTTGGCCTGTGTTCTCATACATTGCGGGACTCCAGCAAGTATCTGTGGACCATCTTACTAGGAAATGGGCACTTTAAACTCTAAAGATAGTTCCTCACATATGGATATTGAGGACAAGCTATCCCCTCCATCTTTCT
The DNA here is from genome assembly GCF_964188315.1 of Podarcis muralis. NCBI lineage: Eukaryota > Metazoa > Chordata > Lepidosauria > Squamata > Lacertidae > Podarcis > Podarcis muralis. The sequence goes on along the minus strand of NC_135655.1, from coordinate 22,611,217 downwards.
TCTTAAGGAAGAAGTGTAGTGACCCTCAGAAAGCAAATGGCCCAAACTGCAAGTCCTCCTGAATGGCTTGGGTTCAGGATATTTGAAGTATGCCTCCTCCTGTACCAACCTAAGGTGGAGAGCTCCTTCTCTGTATCCCATACAGAAAGAGAGACACGGTTGATGGTGACAGATGATATGGTCTTCTCTGCCTAATCACTGTGAGACAGGTGGGAGCAGAAGGCCTGCTCTGTGAAAGTTCCCAGTGCAGCTGGCAGTTCCAGTACATTGTCATCATTGGTGAAGGCTATCCTAGCTTCATGCTGCAGGATAGAGAGGCACAAGTTGGACGACTTGAGAGTACTGTGCTAGGAACAGCCAACATTCTGACATGTTGGACAGCACTAGGCAAAGCTTTTTGATATTTTAATTTCAGGAAAGTATTTTTTAAAAGCATAAGAGAAAATCGTGTATTTAGAACACAGCTCATGAACCTTAGCAGCGATGATGAATAACAGCTAGCTCCAAATTAGCTTTGCGCTCATGATGGGGCAAGGCTGAGTGAGGCTGGGTTGTATTCATGTTCAGGCTAGAAGGCGTTAAAATCACAGAGCTCGCTGCCACTTTGGAACTTAATTGGGGATCCCAAGAGATCAGCTGGCATCATAAAACATTTGCATCAAGAGTTTTCTCAGAACATTTCACTCTATTAACAAATAATAACACTGTTTTTCCTCAGTGCACCATGCTGATGTGCGACTTGAGCAATACGCCTTAGCTCCACATCAGAAGGCAGAAGCCTTTATTTGAGGCAGTACAGTTCCAGATTGTCACCTTTGGGTCGAAAATTTTGACCTCGCAATCAGTGAGTGTCGGATACCACAGTTTTACATTTGATTAGAACTTGTGGGATTGCAGTTGATTAACAGCAGAGTGGACTTGACTTCCTCAGGGAGATGGTCCATCTCCAGCAAATGCCTTAATCGCCTACAATAAGCCCTAGGGGAAAATGGCCACGGCAAGAAGCCAGATGAATCTGGCAGGTGACACATCCTTGTACTCAGTCACTTAATTAAGTAAACTGAAATTTTAAAATTGGCTGTTCCCAAAAGCACACATTCTCCAGTCATTATTGGCATTTTGGATTGCCTCTGCTCAGGTGTGGGCAGAGGGAGGATCAGCACCTACATGGTAGGTTTCTGGGTGAATTGCAGTAGATTGGCAACACTTTCTCACTCCCAGTTGTCTAACAATAGCAGCAACTGCTAGGCTGCTAGAATTAAGCCAGCCTGAAGGAAATTGATGAGTGGATCTTTGTTTGAAAGGACTGGAAGCACAATTATGGAGTTGGAAACAAATTCTTGGACTTAGTATGCGCCCAGAGGCACCATGTTCTTTAATTGTAAGGGTGTGTCCATATTCCTCCTGAGTCTCTTCTTTTCCCTTGGCTCTGGATGTTATACCTCAGGGCAGAAGCAGCTTGCTAGGTGGAATGGGACTGTTACACTACTTCCTGGCAGGTAGGTCACTGTTGCATACTGGGAGGGAGAGGGCCAAGATGGTGGGGAGGTTGGCATGGTGCAAAAGTACTGGCAAGGAGTGCTGGCTTGGCTCTACTGGTGCCTGTTCAATGTGCCAACCTCCTTTCCAACTTTCCCCTCTCCTGGTGTCAGCGACTGGGCAGAGGAGGAATGGTGGAGACTGCCTCCCCATCTTGACCCTTCCAGTATAGATTTACAGTATAGATTTACAAAAGTGGTTTGCGGAGGGTCACAGCTCAGAGGCACATGAGGGGGAAAGTTGGGAAGGCAGAACTAGAGCAGCAGCTGGCTAACACGGTGTCATTAGAAATCACCACAGACTCTCGATTTCCCAGAACCTGGCAAGCCTTAAAAGTAGGAGAGCAAAGAGCTTAAAGACAGAGGGCACGTAGCAGCACCCGAATGAGGAAGTGGGAAAGACGGGGGTGGAGATTCACTTGGGACAATGCCATTATCCAAGAGGATGGTAAGAAGCTTTCCCTTGTCTTTATACTTCCTGGGCAACCAGCCGGTAGCCGCTGACAGCATCCTGACACCTGGTAAGCAATCAAGTGACCCACCTGCTGAGATGCTAGTATACCACTTAAGCCTTAGAGCTCTAATTAAAAAACAAAGTAGCCTGAAGTCTGCTCACTACTGGCTTACAGGACATTATCAAAAGAAAACAAGTATCTAAATAATTCTAGGTCAGACAATAATTTATAAATCTCAAAGATTACATGCATCTGCCCAGATTCCTCTTGATGTTTGCAAGGTATGGATGATACTTGAAATGTGATAGATAGAGTGCTATGTATTGGGGAAAATTGGGCATCATTCTAGGTACACTAGATGCTTAAAGAGGTAAATGTTTTATTTCCCACACTTACTATTTAGCAAGAGTGTTTAGGCTGGTTCCTCAATCCAATCAAATGAAAACTATATAGAAGAAAAAGAACTGAAATTGCATCATACAAAGAAAAGATTAAAAACCAAAAAGGTATTGTGCGAAAATTGGAAGTGTAATCAGAATGAGCAAAAATAGTGCATTTGACTTAGCAAGTTACATTTAAGGTCTAAGAGGATTTTCCTGAAAACAAACAAACTGGATATTTTTAACTATATGAAATATTAGAAGTAGAAAGTCTGCTTGGCAGTCAGTTGTATCTCTAGATAATGAAGGTCTGGAATATGTACCCATGAGAGAGAGAAAGATATTGCACATTCTTTGCATATGACATCATAAAAGGAAATTTGGGGAAAATGAACACATCTGGACAGTTCTCTCTTCAGGACATGCTTCTGAAAAATGAAACCAAATTGAGAGACCAAAGTTGAGAATGAACTAATAAATGAGAGCAGAGTTATTCCAATAATTGCAGCTAATCATACACCCACCCACCAGCCATTTGTGGGTTGGGGAAGATGAAAAGAAAGCTCCATCCCAAAAAGCAGGTAGAGATCCTGAGTTGTATTCAACTAAGTTTTACTCAGAGTAGATCTGCTGAAATTGATGAATCCAAATTTGCCATGCTTATTAATTTCAGTGGGCCATAACTTCTGGAATGCCCACGGGGCATGATGTAGTCCTTATGGAGTACCCGAACACACTGCAATGTTTTTTGTTTTTTTTTTTAAAAAATCATTCAATAATTGAAAGTGCCTTGGGAAATTGTCACTTTCAGCTTTAGGGGGAATTGTTGACCCAGAAGGGAGACTGGAAGCAACCAGCCACATCATCAACTTGAGAAGCTTGGCTGCTTGACAGCCACTTGAAGATGCTGTGTCCTTAGAGAGTCAAGCTCTCTTTGTCATCGCTACTGCCACCCAGTGGGTGCAATCATATGTGATTAAGTGATCTTGGTGGCTACTGGTGCATTTTCCCAAGTCTTTTTGGCTGTGGCTTCTCCTGGACCAGGATAGCCTTGCTATGGTGATCCACACTTTGGTAACCTCCCATTTAGACTACCGTAGCACAATCTCCGTGAAGTTACCCTTGGAGGTGCAGGCACGAGAGACAAGATTTGTATATTGTATCAGCAACAATATCAGATGTCAGCAGGGTGCCCATAAAGAAGATCACACGTGTCGTTTAACATGGACGCAGTGGAAGTGTCAGGAGAGGGGAAGGAGTTGCATTTTGTCAACAGCCACAGTAATGGTGGCAAACTTATGTAGTTTCTCCAGCAGAGGCAGAAGGGAAGATGACTATCATTTCCACAGCCAGTGCTCCTGAAAATACTAATTGTCCGCAGAGTGACTCGAATATACAAAAAGCACAGTGTACTAATAACTAACTTGTGGAGTTTCAGTAAAGTAAATTAATAACAAAATGAAATTGCCACTGTTCCAAGAAATATGTTCTCACTTTGCAGTTATTTTAGCTGAGCAATCTTTGGCAAAGGATACAGAGTTTGATAAAGTGATCAACTCCAGGTTTTTTTTGGAAATGAAAGGTGGTTAAAAAAAATTATTAACATCATAAATGCAACACTTAATATGTGTGGGACTACCCTGGTGAATGTAAATTTGAATACTGAAGACATCTTTGGCATGTGATGTTGGCGCTTTTCTGTTAGTATAGTTTGCCATACCAAAATAAATATCCCAAGCTCTATAATTGGAAAGATGTATTATTTAAAATGGACATGGTTGAATATATGCCTCACTTCTATTTTAATGAGGTTTAGATTTAGACTCCCTTTAGATGTTATATTATCCAGCAAGACTACTGGTGCCCTTTGGTTGTTCCTTCGCTGGTTTAAAGTCTGGTTTAAAGACAATAGACATCCAGGCTCAACTGGATCCTGTGGAGATAGGTCATCAGGCACGATCCCCCTTCTTCCCTCCATGTGTTTAGCTTGTACCATTTCACCATAGACATGTTTCGCATGGGGCTACCTTTGAAGGTGACTTGAAAACTACAATTAATCCAGAATGCGGCTGCTAGACTGGTGACTGGGAGCAGCCAGCGGGACCATATAACACCGATCCTAAAGGATCTTCACTGGCTCCCAGTATGTTTCCAAGCACAATTCAAAGTGTTGGTGTTGACCTTCAAAGCCCTAAATGGCCTCGGCCTTGTATACCTGAAGGAGAATCTCCGCCTACATTGTTCAGCACAGACACTGAGGTCCAGGTCTGAGGGTCTTCTGGAGGTTCTCTCCCTGCAAGAAGAGAAATTACAGGGAATCGGGGAAATGCCTTTTCAGTAGCCATACCCACACCTTGTGGAATGCCTTTCTGGCAGATGCCAAAGAGTTAAACAGCTATATTTTTTTTCATAAACACCTGAAGGCAGCCCTGTTTCAGAAGGCTTTTCATGTTTGTTTTCCTCCTGTATTTTTCTTGGAAGCCACCCAGAGTGGCTGGGGCATATCAGAAATATGTTGTTGCTGTTGTTGTTGTTGTTGTGGGTGTGTTCATCGTATACTGGGAATGAACTTCCTGCAGTCAGATGCTTCACTGTCCATTAATTAATACTGCCATTATCTTGCCTTTCTCCATTTTCAAAGTCTTCCCTTCAATTAAAAAACCCTTTATGGGAGTTTGCTCATATTCACCCTTGGCACCTCTTCTGGTTCCAGTTCTCTTCCAGAGCCCTGACAGTGTCACAATGAGAGGCTTCCTAAGATTCTGCCTGTCCTTTGCATGCTGTTTCAACATTGCCAGCATGAGTGGAATACATATTACGGCAATTACGCACACTCTTCTTCAGACCTGCCTCCACCTCCCCCACAATAATTTGGCTTCTTTCTTCAATATGAGGACTTGTTACTGTTTAGAGCTGTAGTTTGGCTTGTCCATTTCAGTCTGCAGTAATTTATTTATGAAAGTATTGCTTCATTGGTTCTGACATAACTTTTATAATAGATTCCACCCCCCTGTGATGCTTCTCTGGCATTGTTCATGTTTTGAGATCATATTTTTATTTTTATGTTATGTTATTTTGATTTATTTTACAGGTAGATATACAGTTATAGATAATTGATTATAGATAATTGATTACCGGTACTAGCAGTTTGCTGTTGAGGAAAAGGGAATTTTAAAAATTATCCTTTTGAGCCATGACTTTGACCGATATTTTCAAATAAGCATTTTTATTTTCATTAGCATACTTTAGACACCAGTGTAAATGCAGTTTGAGTAGATCAGAGCTGTGCCTTTGTTGCAGAGCTAATAATTAGCATGTAGATTCTCCTAATGCTTTTGATAACAGGAGGAGCATTTAAAAAAAAGAAAAGAAAAAGAAAATGTGTTTTCAAGGAAGGACAAAATATAGGTTAGTGTATTCAGGTCACAGCACTGACAACTCAAATTGTTATCCAACAATTGCTGTAAGTATATGGCAGGCTATTACATGTACCCTCCTAAATAGTGGTCTCCCCTATTTGTTTGTTCATTAAACAGTAATAAATATTCTGTTCATGTCATGCTAAACAAGTTTTAGGAGGAAATCTACATCCATATGCTAGTCCCTAGGCCATTTCTCGGTCCTGATCCAAGCTCATAGCATCTCCTACTGGGTTTTGAATTTCTTTCCAACTTACTCCAAATGGCAGAACTCCTGTGCATTTTTCCTTTTGTTTCATGGAGGTTCACACAGGAGAGTATTTGACCTCCATATGGTATATTACAAATCCCACTTAACAATTTCATAAATGAAGTCTAGAAATCTGTGAAGCTGGCCAACTGAACTGAACTGAACTGAACTAAGCCCCTTACTGACTCAGTTCATGTGTAACAACTAACCATGGTTTGATGCCCTGGCCTGTTAACTTACTGTGGTTCCTACAAACCACAGTTTCCTGTATTCAGATAAAATAGGAAACTGCTGCTTAGAACAAACCAGGTATGGAAGATTTCATTCTTAAATGCAAAGGGAAGGGAGAGTATGCAAGCTTTAGTGAAGTAATCACTAATGAGCTCAATGGGACTTACACCCAGAGAAGCATGTATAGGATTGCCTCCTTAACTGGAACTTAAATCTGTTGATAACAAAATGCTGAAATGCCAAACAGCTATTGGATATGGAAGATCAAGATAAAGTGTATTTAGCTTTGTAGTTCAGGCTTCAAGTGATTATTGTCTTATACATACTATCTAGGGGCTCGTATACCCTGTCATATATGGATCTATGTTTAATATCAGACTGTCATTTTACAACATAAAGCTGACCTGTTGGTTAAGTGGCCTTAGATTGACATACTACGCAGCTGACTCCAAGATAGTGAAAACTTGACAAGAATCTAGGAATTTGCCTGGAGCCTTGGGTCTGCACAAACTGTTGCCTCAGGTAAACAGGTACTGCTAACTATTTATTGCTTGCAGGCAGTTTTGTTATATGTTAAGCAAGAGGTTATGAAACTTGGAAAGCTGACTCAAGTTACTTTGTAATAATCTTGCATCTATATTTGTAAGAAATGGATATTATTTCCTTAATCTTCCTGTTCATATTCTTCAAGATGAAACTCCCTGCATAAAGTTCACCCAAATTTCCCCATAATCACTTAAATACAAGGTGTTAATGGGTGTGGTGCATTGCTTTGAAATCATTTGCTGATTTTTTTTGGGGGGGGGGAAGGTGTTTTTTCCAGTCCCATTATTAGAACGTCAGAGCAGATTCACAATGCTTCTGTGAATGCCAGTTAAAATATAACATCATGTAGGAGTGGAAGGGCTTGTCATTTTTGGTTCTCTCAGTTTCACATTTTCCTAATCTTAAATTTAGTTCTCTGCATTTCTTCAGGAATCTGCATTTTTTCTACATCTATCTATCTATCTATCTATCTATCTATCATCTATCTATCTATCTATCTATCTATCTATCTATCTATCTAAAAATCCTAATGAAAATTCATCTTCATTTTGGTGCAGATTTCTCCTAATAAACACATTTTTGTATGCAGTTTTTACAAACGTACACATTTTTTGCAAAGCAGTTACCCCCAATATAATGCATTTTTGTGCATTTTGTTATTTTCACAGATGTATTCAATTTTTATTCACACTTTGCCCTGATATATGTGTTTATGAATACATTTTTGGTTGGTTGGAGAACCGCCTCACGAAATTCAGAAAAGTGTGCATTTCAAACAATGGCTGCGCTTCAGTTCAGATACTGTTTGGGAAAGTGCAAATTTGCTAGATTCACCTTTAGATGCAAACTGAATTGAATTCCTCCCCCATCCGTAATCCACAGGAGCTCTTTGCAGTCATCCCTGATCACTGTGGATGCCAACTGGATCGATAGTCTTCCACTTAGAGAAATAACCTCTGTGGCTTCTTCAAGGGTGATCCCATGCCCTGCATCCTGAAGTCTGTCGGATCCTGCAGCTTGGAGCAATGGCACATTCATGTCATATGCACCCAAAGGAATATTTCCAAACGACTTCTGTTATTGGAGTGGAGTAGTTGGAAATCACACCTGATACAGTGATACCAATAAAAATGTATTGACTCCTTCTTACTGTTTCAGCAGCTTGTTGTCTCGGACTCGTTCTTTTTGGATGTAATCTCCTTGGGACTTTCTTGAGATTAGAAGAATCATAATATTTATATAATTATTTATTTTTTAATATTACTATAGAATTTTACAGGTGGGACTTATAACAAAAAAAATGTGTTATGGAGTGCTCCTGTTTAGGTTTCTAGTCAGCCAGCCATATCTTCTTCAGTTACGCTTCATTCTGGTCCCCGTTCCTCCATGGTTTTCCATTTCGCCATCAGCACTCTCTGACCAATGAGCTTGGTTAGATGACCTTGGGTTTTGAGTTTCTTCCTGCCCTTTGAGGTTCCTTGCCCCCCCCTATTATTTGTGCTTGTCCTGAGCTCAGCCCAAGCAGGACAGCTGCCCCATAGTTTAATTCTTTATTGACAAAATATGAACTTACAGTAGCTCCTGAGGTGCACTAAATGCGCGCGTGCACTCTCTCTCTCTCTCTCTCTCTCTCTCTCTCTCTCTCTCTCTCTCTCTCTCTCTCTCTCTCTCTGCTGGAGCAATGGATGGTTGGAGCAATGGGTGGCCACACCTATACCCTCATTTGACAGTGTGAGTGCAAACATCCTGCAACTTCTACATGCAAGTTGTCACTGTGCCTGCCTCTTCAAGCCCCTCCTGTTTCTAGAGGACAGTGGGGGAGAGGACAGAAGGAGTCCTGCTGCCCCCTCCCTTCAGGCACCAACTCTCAGCTCCTGGTGCAATGTGTCCTTCCTGCAGCTCCAGCTCCACTCCCATGTCCTGCACCTCCACCCTTGTCTCTGACTGCTCAGACCCCTCCCCACCCTCCAGTTCTGGCTCCTGTCTCTCAGGAGGCACGGAACCCCTGCCATCTTCCAAGTCTTCTGAGTAATTTTATGTCTTCTTCTGCATGGTTACGTAGACAATATTCAGAAAAGGTGGCCGTGCTGCACTAGGTCTCTTCTTTCCTGAAGTTTATCTATTTGGCACCTTTCTGTCTCTCAGGGACATGTGCCAGGCATTGCTTGCTATGGAAGCAACTGCACATGTGCGGGGGGGGGGGGGATTTCAGTCTCAGTTGCTGTCAAAATTTCGCCCTCAGTTTCCATTCTCTTCTGAGATTTCCAAGTAATTCCCTGTGTTCTTCTGCATGGTTAAATAGGTAATATTTGGAAATGCCCAGTGGACCTCTCCCTTCCTAGACAATATATATTTGACCCCCTTCAGTCTCCCAGGAATGTGATCCTGTGGAAGCAAGCACACTCATATGGAAACAAAATTTAACTCTCAAGCGCCGCTTTCTTTTGAGACTTCCAAATAATCCCCTGTCTCTTTCTGCATGGTTACATAGATAATATTTAGAAATGGTGGCCATTTCCCATTGGATCGCTTCTTTCCTAGAGTGTATATATTTGACCCTCTTCAGTCTCTCAGGAATATGTGCCATGTAGTCTTGCGGAAGCAAGTACACTTATACGGAAAACAAAATTTCACTCTCAATCGTCTGTTGGGAATTTCTGCAATCTTCCCGGGAGCTGCTTTGTCCCGTAGCACAGCAATATAGTGAAAACACAACAAAACACAATAGAAGGAAAGGGTTCTTTTGTTTTTGTTTTAACAGGGCTGGAGCACAAATCAGCTCATAGGTTTTGAATAAACCAGCTGTCTTCATTTCACTCCAACATTCCAGCCATTCCAGCCACAGTGGAGAGTTTCAAAGAACTGTTTCAGGAGTGCTTGTGGGTAACAGGGTTTTGAGGGTGGAGGTAGGGGGTATATAACTGAGAATCTTTTCCAGTACAGTGGTACCTCGGGTTACATACGCTTCAGGTTACATACGCTTCAGGTTACACACTCTGCTAACCCAGAAATAGTACCTCGAGTTAAGAACTTTGCTTCAGGATAAGAACAGAAATCGGGCTCCGGGGGCGCAGCAGCAGCAGGAGGAGGCCCCATTAGCTAAAGTGGTGCTTCAGGTTAAGAACAGTTTCAGGTTAAGAACGGACCTACGGAACGAATTAAGTACTTAACCTGAGGTACCACTGTATACAACTGAGAATCTTTTCACAGTGCTGAGTCACAGAAAGAGTTACGCTCCATTTTGAAAGAAGCGCCGTAAAGTACATTAAACTGGCTCACAAAGGAAAGACGCCTAGAACAGGAAGAAACATGGAGGCTGAGGAGAAAGACACAGCCTTGTCACTAAGAACCAGGTGCCTTCTTTGTAGGTGGGATCAGACACACCTCCCCCCAATGGAGCATGTGTGTGCATTGGGCCAAAGAGTCGCAAGGACTGAGCTTGCCCCACCTCATCTCTAGAAGCTTAGTGGGAGGAGCAGGTCAACTGGTGGGATATCTTTGTAGCTTCCATTCAGTTATGAACCTCTTACCTTGCTCTTATACCTGGGAATTGTGACTTCTGGACTTAGCTTGCTGCTGGGTCTGTACCCCATTAGTCTGAATAAAGATCTCTTCCTTCCTTACAAATAAAAGTCACTGTCATGCTTTTTTAGGAAGGGAGTGTGACATCCTGAAGGGCTTGAACAAAGCGAACATTGAGGTTACATTTTACTGAGCAATCATTTGTTGATTTGTATACAATAAACCACAGAGCCTTGGGCTTGCCAATCAGAAGGTCGGAGGTTCGAATCCCTGCGACGGGGTGAGCTCCATTGCTCGGTCCCAGCTCCTGCCAACCTAGCAGTTCAAAAGCACCTCAAAGTGCAAGTAGATAAATAGGTACCGCTCCGGCGGGAAGGTAAACGGCGTTTCCATGCACTGCTCTGGTTTTGCCAGAAGCAGCTTAGTCATGCTGGGCACATGACTTGTAAAAACTGTCTGTGGACAAACGTCGGCTCCCTCGGCCAGTAAAGCAAGATGAGCGCCACAACCCCAGAGTCGTCCACGACTGGACTTAACTGTCAGGGGTCCTTTACCTTTTTTTTTTTTAATACAACAATGAGCTTTCATCCTGATTTGCTTGCTGGGTGTTTCTGTATCTTCCTGTTAATCATCTGTTAATCATACCACACTTTTCAGTGTATTTTCCTGTCACCTTCCTAACAGCAAAAAAGTAAGGTTTTTAAATTTATGTTTAAAAATAGGTTTTTTTGTGTGTGTGATAGGGCGATAGAGCACTTTAATTTACTTTAATTGCACAAACCTAACTTTCCACGATGTGGTTGAATCCCTCCTGAAAAATATTGACGGTCTGGAGGTGACCCAAGCTACTTTCTCTCCAGCTCAGTGCCTCCATCTGTAAAATAGGGTTAATAGTACTGAACTACCTTTTAAGGGAATTAAACAAAAATCCGAATGAATTAGTGCTGCATTTATTTCGCTAATCTTGACTTTTACACAAAGAATGTTTATAGTCAGAGCAAAAGAGCATTTCTGGAGTCTTGTTTCTTTAAGACACAGTACACCGTCCTTTCAGAATGCAAATATTCGGTGGATTTAATAGTCTGCAGTTCGAGTCCGCCGTTTGCTTTGTAACCTGCCACTCGCCGTGACAAAGATAATCGTATTTGGCAGCCTTCTCTTGGTTGAGCCAGGCAAATTGAATTAATATACTGCAGAGATTAAATGTTTTAGCAATTGCTGTTGCTTGCAGAATTGGGAGAGGGAGAGCAAGCAGGTTTTGGAGCACAAGGAGCTTACTTCCTGTCCTGCCATATGGTGCTCTGCCTGAGAGAGAAGGTTTGATCTTTGGCTTCTCACCACATCAAATTGATTACTAAGAAGAAGTGGGGTGGGGTGGGGACTGCAAGCATGCTAAGTGCTGTTTCATTCCAGGCTCCTTTGCAACCGCTAGTCATTGTCTTAGCAGGGCAGCCCATTAAATCTGTGTGCAGAACGGCTTCTGAAGAACTTGCCCTTTGCAGGCTATTTCAGTGTCGCTCATGAAGTTGTGTGTTGCTTTGAATTAACGGGCCTGTAACTCATCTTGCATCTCTCTTACAAACTCATTGGTTAACAGAAGCAGAGCTCAGGTGTTTTCTGCCCACTGCTAAGAACTGAAAAAGAAAGGGGCGGTTGTTTTGGAAACGACAGTCTGATTAGGTTATTCCAGAGGGGTAACCATGTTAGTCAGTTGCAGAAAAAACAACAGAGTATTGTGTGGTGCCTTTATTCTGGCAGAGCTCATTTTGTCAGATGCAGGAAATCACCCTTTGGCAGAGGGTGGCCTTCAACTATGTTTTTACTCAGAGTAGACCACCGATTGAAATTATTGGCCGTGACTTAATAATGTTTATTGATTTCAGTAGGTTTACATACCCTCCAACATTTCTCCGATGAAAATAGGGGCGTCATATTCAATGATGATGATGATGATTTTATTATAGTTCTTTGTGATAGTTTTTCATGTTAAACTTTTCAATCTCTTTTTTGATGAGATTATGTACTGTATACTTTTTTATTTTTGGTTTATTGACTGTAATGAATTCATAGAATCAATTGATCTTTGGACAGAGATAGTCTGGCCGCAGTGGTGTTTGTTTTGGTCCCCCCAGTTGGATTGCTGCAGTGGGTCATTCATGGCACTGCCCTTGGAGACAAACTGGAAGCTTCAGTTGGGGAAGAATGCAGAGGTCATAGTTATGACTGGAACTGCCAGGTTTATTATACCTGGTACACCAATTTTATAATTGGTGTATCAGTAAGTTTTTAAATGTTTGACGTTTTACTATGTTTTTGTATGCACTGTAAGCCGCCCATAGTGGCTGGGGAAACCTAGCCTGATGGGCAGGGTATAAATACTATTATTATTATTATTATTATTATTATTATTATTATTATTATAGCTCTGCACCAATGCAAAGTGTCCATCATTATCTTTAATAAAGCCACAGATAGTTTGGGATGTAGATTCAAGAAGGAGCATTTCTTCCCATTGCAATGGGCCCAAATCTTCTACTGAGATCCCCTGAGTACTGAATAGTGCTCTATTCAGTAACAAGGGAGAGAGCTTTCTTAGTAGTGGCACCTCACTTATGGAATGCCCTCCCTTAACAGTCTCATATGATACCTGCAAAACATTTTGGCCCCAGGCAAAAACATTTGCATTTACCCAGGCATTCTAATATGTTGTAAATCCTACTTTCATTTTCAAGGATTTTGTCTTCTCTATTATTTATATCATGATATAAATTGGTTGTATGCTGCCCTTAACTCCAAATAGGATTAAGGATGGTATAGACATGTTTTAAATAAATGAAACAGGTGCTTTTTATTCTCCTTAATAGTGGTTGGCAGGAGATACCTTTCCTACTTATGAAGTAGTAATTAAATGCCTACTTGCTGCCACTAAGCTATGTCTTGCCTAGTTATGGAGGTTATCTAAGGTCCCTACTCTCTCTGTCAGCTATGGGACTTTGCAATTATGAGTAAATTAACTGAACAGATCCTAGTAGCAGGAGGACAAATCAACAACAACCCTGCTTCCTTGAATGTTTGTTACTTTGGTTTCATATACTGTACAGTACTAATATAAACAAGCAGACATTTCTCAAGCCACAAACTGATATATTGCAGTTATGGTCCTTTAATATTTGCCAGCTTTTTCACAAATGCAAAGGAATGTTGGAATGGGGTAGGGGAGGAAATGTTTTGTGCAGTGCCAACAATCTAGAAAGACCTAATGACCCACCCATTTAGTAGATATCTCCTTCATCTCTGCATGCTATATTTTGATTGTGCAATGGGGTTTTTTTAAAATAAAAAACAACCAGATCACTTAGAATCATAGAGTTGGAAGGGATCCTGAGGATCATCTAGTCCAACCCCTACAATGCCGGAATGTGCAGCTGCCCCATATGGGGATCAAACCTGAAACCTTGCTATTATCAGCACCATGTTTTAGCCAGCTAAGCTATCCAGGCTTAAAAGGCTTATTAACAGGTTATTGGTGATGATTGAGACATGGAGCCTCCATGTTCATGGGCAGCATATCCCTGGTGATCAAATGCTGGGATGAAAGAACAGGCAATGGATAATTCAATGTTCTGGTTGTCTGCTTCCCAGAAACATCTGCTGTTCCTGTGTGTGTGTGTGTGTGTGTGTGCGCGCGCGCGCATGCATGCACGCACGCTCTTCCTGGATAGTGAGTCTTAAAATGGACCCTCTTCATTTCATGTAAAACAGAAATAAAATGAGCAGGTGAGTACAGGGCTCCTGCACCTTTAATAATAAACTGCACCTGGTGAAATTTCATCTTCTGCACAACTATTAAAGGTGCAGGGGCCCTGTCATCTTTTCCAACCTGAACAGAAATTAACCCCAGGAAACAGGATGCTCTACAAAAACAAGCAAACAAATCCCTCTCTAGGACTGCAGAATCAGCAAGAATTTTCCAACAACTTCCTCCTTATCAACCCAAATTCCTGCCTAAAATAACCCATAGCCCAGCCCGTTATGTATAGCTATTTAAGATCAGGGAGGCTCCTGTAGAAGGACTAATCCCACTTGCAGTAACTGTGTCAGGGAAGTCACAGAATGCCCTGTACAATCAGCATCCTGCTGAGGATTTCTTGCCTCTGTGGGTGAATCATCTGGCGATAAGGTGAAGAAATCACATGCCTGGATGGGTTATAAAACAGCAGTTCCACGTGGCTGGTGAGATGTTCTGTCAGGCTTATGAGATTTTGGAACTTAGTCCATTGGCAGGCTGCCTTCAGCAGTATAGACAGGGCATGTGGGAGCAATGCTCTCCTGCTATACACAAATGTCTGCTGCAATCATTATCTAGTATAACCATCAGGTGTCAGTCACAAATCCACACACCCCTTGGTCCTGCAGAGCCACTCTACATTTGAAAACTAGAGGAGACACACAAAGTGGTCATTTAAGCAATGGGCTTCCATTTAACACTTCTGTGTTGATAACCCAGTTGTCGAGAGTGTTTTTCAAAAAACAAACATATCACATGATCATCTGCTGAGTTGTCCAGGGCTTGTTTAAAAAAAGGAGATCTATCTGTAAATACAGAGACTGATACAGAAATTTTCATGGTGTTTTAACCAGCAGTGTAGTGGCGAATTCAGAAGTGCAGTGTTAGGGCTGGTTCAGCACACAAATTCAAAAGTGAGCAGTAAGGTTGATTCTTTATTCAGAGAGACAAAACACAGCAAGGAACTTGGTGGGCAGAACTAGCCCAAACTCCTTCATGGAGGGGCTGTCTGTGCCTTTTCTTCTGCTGCATGCAATGCCCTCCTCATTCTTCAGGACAGAGGAGGAGGAAACTGTGGAAGTGGCAGATTGCTGGGGATCTGTTGCTGCCTCAGCCTCCTCCTCCTCAGCTGCCTCACTCTCAATTAAACCTATTGCTTGCTCAGCCTCCAACCTGTCTGCCCCCTTTCTTCCTCTGACTTATCTTCTGAATCCCACCACCATTCTCCTGACTTGGAGCCTTCCCACTCTGATGCTTCCCTGGGGGGGGGGGATTCCCTGGCTGTAGCCTCCCACCATTCCCCCTCGTCTAGCCAGTCCCTGATACGCAAGATCCATTCATACAAATCACAGCCACGCCCCTCTCACTGCTATGCTTCTTTATAAGACTTTATAATCCACTAAGATTATACAGTAATCTTATAATTATACAATAAGAGCAATTAAGGATGCATGTGCTACTATTTTTTGTGCGTGTGCATAGGCAAATGATTTGGAGAGCTCCAGTCTCTTCTTTCAGAGCGAATGGCGTTTTCCTTGAAGTTCCATCTTACATAACAGAACTTGGAACACCCTTTGTTTTCAGTGTTCCCAAATGCTTGGCTTTGGAGCATCCAGAACAACAACTGCATGATGTTCTTCCCATGTGCCTTCTCAAGAGTGGCCCAAGGAGCTGTTGGAAACACGCCTGCGAAGGCCCCCAACTTCCCAAGTCTTTGGGGCGTCCTCCCTGGCTGTAAATCTCCCTCAGTCCAGAGAGACCGTTGATAAGCAACCCCTCTCTCCTGAGAGGAGCACACTCGTCTTCTGGCGTATCATTGCAGAAGAAAGACTCAATCAGTAGCTCTAAAACTACTTTACAGTGGTGCCTCGCAAGACGAAATTAATTTGTTCCGCAAGTTTTTTCTTCTTGCGAGTTTTTCGTCTTGCAAAGCACGGTTTCCCATAGGAATGCATTGAAAATCAATCAATGCGTTCCTATGGAGACCGTCCGGGGACAGAGGGGAAGCGCCGCGCGCCTTCCCCTCTGTCCCCGGACCTGTTTTAAAGCAAGGGGCAGAGGGAGAAGATTGCTTCTCCCCGTTGCCTGCCCTGCAATCTCCGGGGACAGAGGGGAAGGCGTGCGCGTCTTCCCCTCTGTCCCCGGACCTGTTTAAAGCAAGGGGCGGCAGAGAGAAGATTGCTTCTCCCCGTTGCCTGCCCCGCAATCTCCGGGGACAGAGGGGAAGGTGCTCTGTCCCCGGACCTGTTTTAAAGCAAGGGAAGGGGCAGCGGGGAGAATCGCTTCTCCCCGTTGCCGCCCCTTGGTTCAAAAGGGGTCCGGGGACAGAGGGGAAGGCGCGCTGCGCTTCCCCGCTATCCCCGGAGCTTGCGGGGCAAGCTTCGTTTTGCGAAGCAAGCCCATAGGGAAATGCGTCTTGCGAAGCGGCTAAGAAAACAAAAAACTCCTTTGTCTAGCGAGTTTTTCGTCTTCCGAGGCGTTCGTCTTGCGGGGTACCACTGTATTTACAGTCTACCGTATTTTTCGTCCCATAGGACGCTCTGTCCCATAGGACGCACCTAGTTTTTTGGGGGGGAAATAAAGGAAAAATGTTTTCCCTTTATTTCCCTCCCAAAACCAGGTCGGGGAACAGCGGTATGGCGGCGCTCCGCCTCCCCACTGTCCCCCGAGCTTGTGGGGCTGGCCGATGTCTGCCCGGTGCGCGGGGCGCTCTGCTTCAGGGCGCCCCGCGCGCCGGGTGGCAGGCTGCTATTCGCAGTCTAGGGAGCCCTGCGGGAACTCTGGCGGGCTCCCCAGGCTTGCTGATAGCTTCCTGAAGCCTGGAGAGCGAGAGGGGTCGGTGCGCACCGACCCCTCTCGCTCTCCAAGCTTCAGCGAAAGCCTGTATTCACCCCATAGGACGCACACAGATTTCCCCTTCATTTTTGGAGGGGGAAAAGTGCGTCCTATAGGGCGAAAAATACGGTATATACAAAGACTCCATCAGCACTTCTGTTCTCTTTCAGCATCTGTACTGAACAGCAACACTTTCAGAAGTGAAACTAACTTCCAACAGTCCTCAGACTTCCTGTCTCATGCTCAGACACTCACATGATGTACACAAAACATAGCACAACAGTACCACTTGCTGGAGCAGCTCGGATAGATAAAAATCCTAACAGGAGCCAGTCCTCAGTGGCTGACTCACCTTTCACTCTGATTGGCTTGAATCAGCACAAAGGGGGAGACGGCTCCTTCTCAGTGGCTGGAAAGCTCCACTTTCATGCTGACTGGGTGGTTCTAGGATGCTAGAGACCTTGCTAAGTCTTGGATCCCCTGCGACGACTGGGCCACCACACCTCTGGTTTTAACAAACGAAAGACTGTGTTTGGAAGAAGTGATCTCCATTCATTATTTCTGGTGCTCGCAGCAGATTATTGGGGAAAAGTTAAAAGAATAGAAAATGAGTTGAAAGAAGAACCTAAAATGGCAATTCACAGGACACATCTTGGATATGCTTACTTGGAAGTTATTTCTACTGTGTCCAGTGGAACCAGCCTGAGACGTTTTGGTGCTGTAGGCAAAATACCCTGATGCCACGCCCCACAGACCCAGGCCTCCTCCTTGCCCAACTGTTGCACCTGTTGTGCCACCAGCCCTGCCAGTGAAACTGCCTTTGGCTGTGCCACACTGCTGCCACAATGCAGTGACAAGGGTGCAGTGGTGCGAGTGAAGCCTGGGGGGTGGGGTGGGGTGGGGGTTGGCAGCAGCTCAGTGGCTGGGGTGGGGAGAAGGTAGGGCAAGGGTCGGATCTACTACCTGAGGCAAATGGCTTCACCTTGTCTCATTGATGAATGGCGCTCACCCTCTGATAAGTTTTAAGGTTGCTGCTTAGTGATGCAGTTCCTAAGCTGCAATCTTACGTACAATTATTATTTTAATAGAATTTTAGCTTGCCAAGTGTATACTCTCTTATAGAGAGTAAGCCCTTTTGAAATTACAGGGACTTCTGAATAAACATGCATTATTATTATTAATATCATGATCATCATCATCATCATTGCAAAGGATTGCACTGCTAGCATGTCGACATGTTATCATGCATATAGTGTTGGACCAGAAATCCTTACTTGGCTTTGCTGTACAGCTTCCTGGAATCTGTTGAGCAAGTAATTAGCATTTAGACTAACCTACCTGTAGTGCAGATAAAATGGGATCACCCCAGGGATATTATCGTGAGCTCCCTGGAGCAAAGGTGGCATGCAAATGAGATAGACAAATAAAATAACATGCATCCCGGGCTTACTTATTTGAGGTCAGGTAGTGGGGATGTAAGAACATAAGAAGAGCCTGCTGGATGAGGCCAATGGCCCATCTTAGTCCTGCATTCTGTTCTCATGATTGCCAACCTCATGCCTGTGTGAAACGTGCAAGCAGGACCTGAAGGCAAGAGCACTTCCCCCTCTTTCCACTTTCCTGTGGTTTCCAGCAACTGGTATTCAGAAGCATTACTGCCTCTGACCGTGGAAGTAGAGCATAGTCATGACAGCTAGCAACTATTGGTTGCCTTATCCTTCATGAATTTGTCTAATCCTCTTTTAAAATTGCTGGTTATCACTGCCTTATGTGGAATGTAGTGTCCCATAGTTTGACTATGTGCTGCGTGAAGAAGTATGTCCTTCAAAATTCAGATTCATTAGATATCCACAAAACCATTAACAGTCCACAAAGTGCACAGAGGAACATTGCAGACTTCCAGATGCACCACCAGTGTCATGGTGTAACTTCCAGTCAATCCCATCACAACACAGCTGCATTGTTTTGGGTTTTTGAAGGTTTCTAATGAAAGACTGGGAGGAGCTGGGAGTAATTTAATTAAGCTGGCTATAATGGACACGTGTTCCTTTTTCTCTCCCTTACATTTTAGGTGCATAAACATTGTCCTGTTGTTTGGTACCAGCTTTGCCAAGCGACACAGTGGGAATTTAGTTGGTTAATCATAAATGGGGACACATTCTGCCTTTTGTACTGAGGTCTGGGAGAGAATGATAAATCCCGAGCGGCAGCGCAGGGGGCAGCTGTATAGGAGGATAATGCACTGCCTGATGCAAGTGATTTGAGGGAGCTGCTTGATTTAGTAACATCCGGTTTACATAATGTGGAGCGATTCTGGCCTCTCGAAAAATTGACAACAACCACTGAAGATTACCGCACGCCAGCAGCCGTTTTGTGGATTATCTGCTTCAACGTCCCAGAAGATTAATAATGTCACTTTCATCCCAGTGTCAATATGCACCATCTCCTGATGAACATGGTGCCAAAAATGCTGCCAATCTCCCTTTCCCTATTTCCCCTCATCTCTGCTGCTCAAAACAAACACACTTGCCCTCCCACACCCCTTGTATATGGCTCTTCCAAGCACAGAAGGAGAGAAGTGAGGGAACTAGTCTGAGAATTAAGTGTTGCCGGTTTGTGACTTTCTCCACCCTTTCATTAGGAGTTGGTGAGAGTCATTTCAGAGGTGACCTCATAGGTGCCCCATTTTTCTTGTCTCCTGAATTCTTCACTGCTCCCCTCTTTTAACATAGGACAGTATTTGGGGCTGTCTTTGAAAATGTTCTGGAAATTTAATATAAGCGCATTGGATCAGTGCTTTGCCATCTTCACTGGTTCTCCATTGCTGGGCCCTACTCATGGTTTTGAACTTTAAGATCCTTCACAGCTTGGGACCAGCTTGGGATGAGGGTGCTCTAAAAGAGAACTGCCTCTCTCCACAGGTGCCTGCCTGGACCTTGAAACCTGGTTAAGACCCACCATAATGGAGGGCACATTCAATTGCAATTCTTGGCTGGAGCTTTCGTTGCACCTTTAAGCAGATAGAGACATATGGCCCTATTGAGAAATGGCAAAAATCCAGCAACAGTCAGGTTGTGACCAATGATGGCCAGCTCACCCTAAGGCTGCACTACTTTGGGATGCAAAATGCGGCTTCATATGATCTATATGTTTTGCATGTGCTTCCTTTGTCCCACAGCCTCCACTTGTAGGTAACATTCTCAAATTATTTTCTGGGCCACTCTCTGTATTGTCAGCTAGTTGCTAGCAAGAATTCTGCATAGCGTTGTCTGATCAGAATTTCAAATATAAAAAGAAGCAGTTAGCACATCATTTCTATGGAATTGCAGCAGAGCCTAATATATTCTTTTCTGTAATAAGCATGTCTTCAATGGTCCATGTGGTTCTGGAGAAAGAATATGCATGTGCATATTCTGTGCTAAAAAATATGGATTCTGCAACTGATATGAATCATACACACTGAGCTTAATTTATTATACTTCACTTTTACTGCTTTGCTTAATTAATTCTGTGTCGGCCATTCTTGGGGGTGGGGGAGGGGGGGAACTATGCTTTGGAATACAGTACTGACTCCCCAACCACTTCAGATCTTATTCAGCCTCTCCCCGCCCCAGCTTCTCAGATTTCAGCAGTGATGGAGGCTAGGAACTTGTGAGATTTTTTTTAAACAAATGTTGAGATTCCCAGGTAAGCTGAAATATGCACTCTGCTAGACTCACAACATTAGGGTTGCCATATTTCAAACAGTGAAAATCCAGATAGAAAAGTCGTTGTAAATTAAGGTGACTCTTCATATAAGAATTGCTAGGCAACTCTGGTTTGATAGCAATGATGAAATATATTGCAGAACCCAAAAACAGCAATAAGCACTCTGTTTCTGTTATATGCCAAATTCTTGTACTCCTTCCCCCTCTCCTTCTTGCTTTATTGGCCGCTGGATTATTTGCATTTGTCTTGAATATTGGCAGAGAGGTTTGTAAAAATACTGCTTTGTCTTTGGGGCTTCAGAAAAGATCGGCACATTATTATTCTTTTATTCTGTGATGATGTTGCGCCATTTGGTGCCCATGGGCATGAAAAGTGCAACTGGGAAGGTTTGTATCTGTATCAAAGCAACATTTTATGTGCTACTCCCAATTGATTGCCTATTGAATTTTGAAGTGATTTATCGGCTATGCTCCTGAACATATTATGAATAATTCAGTCCTTTAATGCAGTTTGCAGCATTAACACAACTTTATTTAGTTCCTTTTGGCTGGGTTTTCAGAAGTTCCTGCTGCTTTTAAAGGAGCCAGGCTTGGGACTTAAAAAAACAAAACAAATATGATTTGCAGTACTTGGCATCATACTCTGAAAAGCAGGTTTGTTGCGCTTCTGCTGTTACAGGTGCACCAGAAATTTAAAATGCAATGGGCCTCCCCCTCCCCCCCCCCCCCCAGATTACTGTATTTGCATGTTCACATCAATATCGCAAACAGACAAAGATTTTAACCACAATTTGAATTGGGTTTGAAAATCATGGTTAAAATTTGAGGGGCCAATTTGTAATGTGAAAAAGGAAACTATCCACTGCAAAAGAATACAAATATTTGCATAAAATTTGCATGTGCTGGTTTATGTGCCTAGATGCATATTTATCAATAATTACCTTAATTTAAATAGAAATACAATTTATCTCACCATAGCGGGGAAGACTTTGGTTAGCTGACTCCTGGGCCTGCTCTGTTGCCTCCAGACTGCCTCTGTTTACACATTACAACTCCCATCATCCCAAGCTAGCAGGACCAGTGGTCAGGGATGATGGGAGTTGCAGTCCAACAACAGCTAGGGATCCAAGTTTGAGAAACACTGCTGTAGAGCAAGGGTGGGGATCCTCCTGGGCCCAAAATGCAGCCCCCCAGGCCTCTCTGTCTGGGCCCCAGGACACACCCTCGCCAGCTCTACTCCTAGCTGTTAAGTTGTGGGCGAACATAGCAGACGACACAGCGATTTCTCCAGAGCAGCTCTTTATTTGTAAGCTGGACAGAACTGAACAGCAAACAGCTCAGCCGGCCTGCTTTTATAGGCCGCCGGCTGTCAACATTGTAGCAACAACAACCCAGGGTTTCCCGCCTAAAATAACTGACGTGGACCTGAGTGAAAACTATCTACAGTATCCCCCTGCTGGCCCAGGGTGAGAACTTCAGTACAGGTGAGAACTTCAGTACATAACACTAGCCCTTCTCAAGGACTTGGCTGGAATGCATCCTTGAATGCTGGTCATGCCTCTTGTTTGCCTGAATGTAGGACTGTGGGTGTCCAAGCACCTAAATGAATGGGATGTGGCCAATGGTACAAATATGAGAGGCACATCCATTGCCCCACACTGGCATGTGGCTCTCAGCTGATTCCCCTTCATAGAATCATAGAGTTGTAGAGCTGGAAGGGGCTACGAGGGGCATATAGTCCATCTCCCTGCAATGCATGAATATTCTGCCCAACAATGGGGCTCTACCAACTGAGCTGGAATGTTCAGTTTGGATTTATTTTTTTTTAAGGTTCCCCATTCATGCTGTAGGGTGACCATAGGAGATAGTCTAAAAAGAGCTATGGGGGAAAGGCTGTAGCTCAGTGATAGCACTTCTGCCTTGCATGCAAAAGGTCCCGGGTTCAATCCCCTGTAGGTCCCCTGTCTGAAACCCTAGAGAGATGCTGTCAATCTGTGTAGACAATGATGAGCTATATGAGCCAATCATCTGACTCAGCTTCCTGGCAGCTTTCTGTGTCCCCAAGAGCAGCTCGTGCTTCTGATTCAGCTCTGTTGAACCAAATACAAGCATTTTTCAGAGTAAAATGGGGGCACATCCAAAACATCCTTTTGCAGCCACTCAAAAATCCTGGGGAATGTGGTAGGAACCGTGGTCTTCAGTCACTTAGAGGCTGCAAGAATAATAATAAAAAAGCAAGCTTTCACTTTAGCCTTGCAAATCAGCCTACAGAAGTTACTATCACACAAATTGAGTATTGGGTATTGTCCGATCTGGTGTTGATGGAAAGGAGATCAAGCACTATGTGTGTGCCTAAATCTGCTTGGTATAAGGGATTCCCTGCAGTCCTGTTGCCTCTCATGTGTGCATTGGCTTAGATATGCTCTCTGCATGCAGATTACTCCGTGGTGTATTGAGGCCAAAATCTCTATTTCAGGAAAATTAATTGGATTGAGATTTATTTATTTGAGGTTTAATATTTGTTCCCCAGAGATGGAATGAAAGTGTTGCCGTCTGCAGTGTACTCAGCTAATCCTAGCCTTTCCTGAATGTTAAGCTTTCTTTATGGCGTCAGTGCTGTTGCCATACAGAATCATAGAACTGTAAAGTTGGAAAGGACTCTGGGGGTCTTCTGGTCCAACCCCTGCAATACAGGAATCTCAGCTAAAGCATCCATGGCAGGTTTGGTTTTCAGACCCTTGATCATCTTGGTCGCCTTCCTCTGCATACGTTCAGCTTGTCAATACCCTTCTGAAATAGTGGCACCCAGAACTGGACACAGTACTCCAGGTGTGGTCTGACCAAGACACAATAGAGGGTGACTATTACTTCCCTTGATCTGGACACTATACTTCTGTTGGTGCAGCCTAGAGAAGCATTAGCTTTCCCCCCCCCCCCCAACTGCATCACACTTTTGACTCAAGTTAAGCTTGTTGTCTGCTAAGACCCTTAGATCCTTTTCACATTTACTATGTTTTTCATGTGTTGGAAGCCGCCCAGAGTGGCTGGGGCAGCCCAGCCAGATGGGCAGGGTATAAATAAAGTAATTACTACTACTACTACTACTATTACTACGGGGACGCGGGTGGCGCTGTGGGTAAAAGCCTCAGCGCCTAGGACTTGCCGATCGCATGGTCGGCGGTTCGAATCCCCGCGGCGGGGTGCGCTCCCGTTGCTCGGTCCCAGCGCCTGCCAACCTAGCAGTTTGAAAGCACCCTCGGGTGCAAGTAGATAAATAGGGACCGCTTACCAGCGGGAAGGTAAACGGCGTTTCATGTGCTGCGCTGGCTCGCCAGATGCAGCTTCGTCACGCTGGCCACGTGACCCGGAAGTGTCTGCGGACAGCGCTGGCTCCCGGCCTATAGAATGAGATGAGCGCACAACCCTAGAGTCTGGCAAGACTAGCCCGTACGGGCAGGGGTACCTTTACCTTTACTTTTACCTTTTACTACTACTACTACTACTACTACTACTACTACTACTGGCAAGCCAAGTGTCTTCCATGTTACATTTGTGCAGCTGGTTTTTCTTTCCTAAGTGCAGAACCTTACATTTGTCCCTGCTGAAATTCATTTTGTTAGTTTGGACCCAGTTCTCCAATCTGTTAAGGTCATATTGAATCCTGGTATTGTTTTCTGTGGCATTCGCTACCCCTTGTGGTTTGGCATTACAGTGGTACCTTGGGTTACATACGCTTCAGGTTACAGACTTTGCTAACTCAGAAATATTACCTCAGGTTAACAATTTTGCTTCAGGATGAGAACAGAAATCGTGCTCCGGAGGCGCAGCAGCAGTAGGAGGCCCCATTAGCTAAAGTGGTGCTTCAGGTTAAGAACAGTTTCAGGTTAAGAACAGACCTCCGGAACAAATTAAGTACTTAATCCGCGGTACCACTGTATCTGCAAATTTGGTGTCATCTGCATCACCCGAATTCCTTCATCCAAGTTATTTATAAAGACATTGAACAGCAACAGGGCCCAGGGCAGAACCCTGAAGCACCCCACTTGTCACTTTCCCCCCAAGATGATGATGAGCCACATCATTTGCATATAATGCTACTCCTCCCCCCTTGTGTTTGTTTGTTTTTGACTCCCTAATTTAATCTTTCCTGTTCTTTCTTTCTTTCTTTCTTTCTTTCTTTCTTTCTTTCTTTCTTTCAGCGATTCATGAATTTCCTGATGATCTATTCACAAATAAGGAAAGGCAGCAAGGAGCAGTATTGCTACATATTCTTGGTGTAAGTATACCTAACTTTTCTCATATATGTTGCTGTTATTGTGCAGATGGTTAGCTTAAGCGCGACACTGATTTATTTCTTAACTCAGGGTGCAGATGTTGTTGGACTATGACCCCAATGATCCCTAACCATTGCCTGTGCTAGCTGGGGCTGGTGGAAGTTGGAGTCCAAAAACATCGCGGGGGGAGGGGACACACTGATTCCCACTCATGCCCTTAATTTATATATGCTTTCCATTTATAGCCCACCTCATCCTGAAGGGTTGGAGAGAGTAAGTTCTTTAATGGAGCTCTGCTTTCAGTTGACAGACTTCCTGGAGACTATGAAAAGCCACACAGCCAGTCAAAACAGAAAATACTTGCTTAGATGGACAAACCGTCTGACCTGATACGATGCAGTAGGAGTGTCCACAGAGCCTCAGCTCCTAAAAAAGCTCAGGGCAGAATATCACATGACACTTAATATGGGCTAGTAGTTGACAGAAATGCTGTAGGATATCTCTTCACCCTGTATCACCGGCTTCTGCTGGTAAGGGCAGGGAAATTCAGTGTGATGATGCCAGGACACTCGCAAGTTTTGCTGCATGTTAGGAAAGCTGAAGGGAAGAACTTGAGACTTGCCTGCTATTTCTAAGCAGCCTCATAATGTGCAGTTCTATCCTGTTTAATTTGCCTTTTAACTTTGGTTATCCTGATGCAAAACATGGAGAGTTCTCCTTTACATCCTCCTTGTGCTTCAGCACCAAATTACATGTTGCGTGCGAATGCATGTCACAGAAGTCTGATGGAGATTATTATTATTGTAAAAGCTGATTGGGAGCAAAGATGCAGGGCTGAGCACATAACCTTCACTTCTCCTCATGTAGTTTTAAATGTATTTTGCAAGCATTCATAGAATCATAGAATTGCAGAGTTGGAAATGAAACCCCCCCCCCCCGGGTCATCTGGTCCCTGCAATGCTGTCCCTGGGTGGGCTTGAACCACCAACCTTCTGATCAACAGCCATGTGCACTGACCCCCAATTCATAGCATTCATTGTAGTTTAGCCCTCAGAAAAAAAGAATAACAGTATATTTCCAGGAAAACCTGTTACAATTGTGGTTCAACATTTTCCTAGTTTTTAAAAGAAAACCTGCAATGTGCCCTGCAGCTGTTGGTTATTGTGAAATATAGATCCTATATTGTTATATATAGATTTCATTGAGGTGGACTACAAAATATCCCATACAGGGAGCAGCAAGACAAAATAAACAAATCACCAAGTGGCAACTTTAGGGAGATGTGGCTGTTTCTTTATGGTGCATTGCAAACTTTCTAGAAAGAAGACCATTGGGCATAACCCAGTTTTCTTCATCTAGGATTGGTAAATGGATCCCTCCAAGCAACCAAGTACACATGCAGCCTGATCATATGCACATTGGTCAGAAATAAGCCAAATTTTTGTCCAGTGAGACTTTCTCCTAGATCAGCCTGCGCAGAATTTGCAACTTTAAGGTGGTTTGTATGCAGCAAGGCAACACAGAGCTCTTGAACATACAGGCCTGCTCACAGACTTCACAGGAAGATGCAGGCCCATATAAATGAATGGTAGGAGAACTCTTGCAGGTGCATTTTCCAGGCTGTGGGATGGGTTGCACTAAGAAGGGGGAAGAGACCTATGGCGCTTCTTAAAACAAGAAGACCAGCCCCAGGCCTTGTGTGTATACTGACACACACAGCACCGTGGCTCCCCATTCTGGATCCCCATTCCTGTCAATGGAAGAGACAGTAATGAGCAAGTGGAACCTTCTCTCTGTAGAACTAAATAATGGAGATGTTGCTTTGGAATCTCAATACCTGCAAAACACCCATGTATTCAATTGACTGTGTGTAGTTCAGGGAAGGGACTTACCTATTTTATTTATTGTTTAGCATCTAACATACATTTCAGGTGCAATTTCTGCTCATTGGATACACCTTCTGTCAGAAGGGGGCAATTTTTGTTGATTCTCCTCCCCTCTGCAGCTTCTTGTGGCCCCCCAAAATCTAATTTTAGAAGACCTTCTAAAACAGTTTGCTGGGAGGGGGTGGATTCTGCAGGGGGTGGAGCAGAATGAGCAGAAATCACCTTCCTGCTCCCTTCCACCAGCCTCTAATGGACTGAAGGTCCTTTTGAAAAAGGAAGGACTCCTCTGTTCACAGAAAGCACGCTTAGAGTCCAGGTCTATAAGATGGCAACAAGTTACAAACCCATTTCTGTTTTGGGTTTCAGGAAGTAGTAATGGCTTGCCTATGATAAAGCCTCCTCTTTTCTCTTCAGCAGTTCTACAAATTTCTGAACTAATTCAATTCAGTATCCATAATCAGGCTCAGTTATATTTACATTTCTGCTTTAAAGTCACCTCTTCAGTGGTTTCACATTTTAAATGCAAATTGTTCTTTTCAATTGTACTGTTTTAAAGAATAAATCTGAATTTCATGTTTGTATTTTGAGGAATCGGGTGATTCAAATGGCGTCTGGCTAAATTGCTATTTTAATAATAAAGGAGATTAGAGGTCTGTCTTGGTGAGGAGAACTGGGAGAGTGTTTTGGCACCCCGTACTGCTGCTGTGACTAGCAGAGGGAGGTATAGGGCCAGGGGTTGATCAGACCAGGTAAGAAGAAGGGGCATAAGAAAGTTGAAGGTCATTTTTCCTTCTGGGCCATCTTCCACACAAAAGGCTTTGGGTTGCCATAACCGAAAGTCCTCATCCCTGGTCCTGTTGCTGCTAAGTGCCAAATCAGCCCATAACAAGAGATCCCTGGCCTACCTTTTGATAGTTGATGAATCTGGCATGTATTACTAAGACCTGGAGAGGTCTCCTCAGAGGCTTTGCCCTTCTGGTTACTTGGTGCAGCAGCCACACAAGTTGGAGGGCCTAGGGTAGGGTCACTGTTGTTCATAGGATTGTAATCTTCTTGACCAGGAAACCCATCCATTTCAGATCCAGTTTCAATGGTTTGTTCTCAGCATTCGGAACTCCAATAGTCCTAGGCATTTTTTGCTACAAGGAATTTCATTAGCGCGAGCAGTTTCTGAGCTCTGGGTGCAGTACCGTGCCTAAGATTTCAGATTAAAACTGCAGAGTGGAAGGAAAGGAGGACCTTTTTCTGCCTCCCCACTTCCAGCTACTCTCTGAAGACTGGAGAAGAGACCCTCTTAAGAATATTAGGGGGGCAGGCAGGGGAAGTATGGCTTTGTATTTTGCAGTCTTCACATGAGAATTAGACCATGTGAAAAATGAATATAATATTTTAGCTGCAGTTCATTCATTTTCAGCTTTGTATTCTTTCTATAAAAAGTGTGCCTAGACATTCCATTGTTGTACCCATAACCTAGGTTTAAGGTGCCATTTAGCTCCTAGCTTTCGTATCTCAGTTTCTAACACTATTTGTTCATAGTGTTGGGGCCATCAGGAGCTCCCTAGTGCAGCTGATGGGTTCACTGCCAGTGCCGGTCAAGAAGCCTCACTTTGTTCATTTGCAGGTGTGGTTTGAATCCAAACTGTTCTTGCAAACAGACTTCAAAGCAGCTCACTGTAACCACCAATCAGCAGTTATTGAAAGCCCTTTTGAATTTTGACCACTCTACTGACCTGTCAGTGTTGACCCAGGGGGTGGGAATTAAGAATCTAGCCTGCTAGCCAAATCCAGCGCTCCACCCCTGAAATAAGGAGATGGAGGACTCAGTAGATGGAGGTCACTGGAGGCAGGAAAGCTAAAGGTAGGGGACCTAGGTGAAAAGTAGCTGAAGGAACAGGAATAGGGAACAAATGTTTATTAGACACCAGCTCCTACCATCACCACTGCTGCCATGAAGACTTGGTACTTGTAATGGGCATTCTTTCTAAGTGAATCAGTTGTCAGTTGAGTTTGGGGTTCATTTGTTTAATTAGGATCAGTACTCAGTACTAAGCGAGTTTCACTTGTGACCAAGTTTTGTAATATATTCTTGTTTTTTTCTCCACCCCACAGGCTCTGTATATGTTCTATGCCTTGGCTATTGTGTGTGATGATTTCTTTGTTCCATCTTTAGAAAAAATATGTGAGGTACGTGAAAGAGTATTTTTGCTCTTTAAAACTTATGCATTCACAGTTGGTAGACTTAAGGGGGAGAAGCTGCATCCCTGCCTGACAAAATGGAACCTACCATATATTATTTCATCCTTCACATCAAACATGGGACTGTTTGTTCTAACCAGGAATTGGGGTGTGTGTGTGATTCAGGTCTCATTTGAAGCTGAATCTACCAAGGTCACACTTCCTGAAACAATATGTGAAGCAAAACATTAATCAAAACTGCATATCATAAAAAATGTGTTTATTATTGGAAAAATGTGAAACTGAGAGAACCAAAATGGACAGATCCTTCCATTCTTAGTTCTAATTGTTTGTGGTCTGCTTCACCCCAGCATCTGAAGGCCATATCAGCCAAGGATGGCATTTTAAGATTTAGCATTGCTGCCAATCACATACTGGAATAATGGGTCCCAAATGTTTCTTTCAGAAACTACATCTGAGCGAAGATGTTGCAGGAGCCACATTTATGGCTGCAGGAAGCTCAACCCCAGAGTTATTTGCATCTGTCATAGGTAAGGAATCTCCTTTGTAGTGTTCATATGCACCAGTTTTCCAAAGGAAAGGGTACTAAGGTGGTTACTACACAGATGTGTGCATGGACCACTGGTATTCAAAATAACTATCCAAATGACGTTCAAGTGGGAGCCTACTTCACACAGTAATCATACACTGTGTCAGGGGTGGGGAACTGGTGAGGGTAGATCCAGAGGCAAATGTGGGTGGAACGATGGGTGCAATTTATGTTTGTACAGTCAGCATGTTTGTACAGACTGGCAGAGGTTCTCCAGGGGTTCAGGCACAAATCTCTCCCAGCCCTACCTGGAGATGGTGGGTATTGAGCCTGGGACCTTCTGCATGCATAGCAGATGCTCTGCCACTAAACTATGGCCCTTCCCAAGGATCATGTCATTTAGTTGTTATTTTTAGCATATCTATTACTAACCCCCTCCTTCATTTCTCTCTTTCTCTCTGTCTAGGTGTGTTTATCACTCATGGTGATGTAGGAGTTGGAACCATTGTTGGTTCAGCCGTTTTCAATATTCTTTGCATTATTGGGGTCTGTGGACTTTTTGCTGGACAGGTTAGTAGGTTTCTTTCATTTTCTTTACCATTACTTCTACGTAGGAGGGTAAGTCAGATAATATAATATGGAGTAAATCTTATTTAAAAATCAAAGGAATTGTGTGATTGTGAACATAATAAGCTCTGTTCATTTGCTGATGATGCCTAAATGAATAAACCTGAAGTAGCTTCACAGTGCCCTGGCTTGTTTAGCCAAAGTGCGGTTTGTTTGTTCATCTGAACCCAGCCCAGCAGGCTAACCATGGTTTGTTTTCTAGTAATAACCCATGTTGTGAAGCCGTGGTTTGTTGTTGGTTTATGAACCATAGCTTATTTAACTATGGTTGGGTGGTATATCCAACCCCAGCAGTCTTGCTTTGGCATGGTTTACATGGACACCTCTGCTCGGGTGTTCACCAAGCTATAGAGCAACAGCACCTGGAAAACAACACAAACTTTGGAGGAACAAGCCATGACTTGTTTGTTCCACTGTAAGATTTATTGTGGTTCGTTGAACAAACTATGGTTAAAATAAACCATGACTTAGTGTTATGTCCAAACCCAGCTGGTGTGTGTGCAAATATAAAGACACTTGTTTATATATATAAAAAAATATTGGCTTGAGGGAGACATATCCTCAGTTCTTGTGATGTAGTGCCATATCTAATGGTTGGATTCATGTCCTGCCTCTTAAGGGAAGCATTTCTTTTGGCCTTAATCATAGAAACAAGACTTAACAAATGTGCTGTAAGTTTTGGGCTTGCTTTAGTTTCTGTTGACCAAAGTGGATCTGATGCTAAACTCAGCACTTATATTTGTGCAAATCTTTTAAAAACATGAAATAAGGGTTGGAGGGGAGCAGCAGGTTTCGGACTATGGCATATACATTTTTTAACTTTTCCCTCCCACATCACAATCCCAGTGAAAATCCCCTCTCTCCAGAGGTGC
Organism: Podarcis muralis; assembly: GCF_964188315.1. Taxonomy (NCBI): domain Eukaryota; kingdom Metazoa; phylum Chordata; class Lepidosauria; order Squamata; family Lacertidae; genus Podarcis; species Podarcis muralis. Next base: position 22,580,163 of record NC_135655.1, on the reverse strand, counting down.
TTTTCGGCTCTGGAGGGGAATCGGCTCTTCCTCTTTCCAGAGTGCCTCCAACACAGCAGGCTGAGTCACAAAGAACTGTAGAATATTCCCCTGTAGCTTTGTTGACACTGACCTTCCTTGGGAACGTGTGTGTGTGTGTGTGTGTGTGTGTGTGTGTGTGTGTTGCACCTGTTCTTAAAATATTAATGGACATTCATTAAAGTTTACCAAACAAGTAGAAATATTCAACTTTGACTTGGAGAAAAAGCACTGTGTGCTCATTCGAATATAAGGAGAACATTAGGTACTTCTGCTATTCAGATGAATGTTCTTTAGAATACTTCGTAATTACTAAAGAATTACTTCTTTGGAATACTCATCTGAATAGCAGAAGTACCTAATGTTTCTCCTTATATTCAGCTGAGCACACAGCCTTTTCTCTACTTTGCAAACCTGAATATTTCTACTTTCATGGTAAATTGTAATGAACAAGAGGTGCAGTCCAGCCGAAATGAAGCACTTTCCATTGCTTTCGCTGGAAAAGACTTGTGCATATGCTCAATATCCCATGGTTGTTGGTGGGATTTAAAAGTGTGCTTAACTTTGAATTATGCCCACAAAGCATCACACTGTACAACTGTTTTCCCTGTGGGTGTTTAATCAGACGGAATTAAGACCATGTGGTTCAGAATTTTTCTTACGTCAGAGTGAAGCAGTTCTTCCGTAATAGCCCTGAATATCCCACAGCAGCTGTGGGGGACCCTTTGGTCCTCCAGAAGTTGCTGAACTACAACTCCCATCATCCCTGGCCCCTGGCCATGCTTGCTGGGCTTGCTGGGCATTGTAGTTCAGCAACATCTGGAAGGCCAACAGTTTCCCCGTCCTATGGTATGAGGGGTTTCATTCAATGTGGTAGGGTACCCTGGAAGAATACCCATGTGGCTACTGTTTTCTGATGTCTCCCGTGTGGTTCTTAAAACATAAGGACATAGGACCATAGGAAGCTGCCTAATACTGAGTCAGACCATCAGTCCATGTAACTCCCTGTTGCTTACCCCATCTGGTACTGGCTCCGCATGGTCTACCTACTACAGAATTTTGGCAATTTTGGCCCTTTCCCTTGAGATCCAGAACTCCCCTTCTTTGATAGCAAAAGAAGGTAAGAGACCATGCATGTTGTGTTGGGTGGGCAGGATTGCATTGAAATAACCCATAGACCATATTAGCACGGTTCTTACTACATTAACATGGTGCCCTCCAGATGTTGTATGACTACAGTTCCCATCCTCCACAGCCATTATGGCCAATGGTAAAAAATGATGGGAGTTGGCATCAAACAGCATTTGGAGAGGACCAGGTTGGCTATCTTGTCCTAAGTCATATGTGATGAGCAAACAGAGAAATGTGCTTGCATATGTGAACCGGCGCTTTGTTCGTTAGCATTGCTCATGTATAGTAAAGCTACTATACAACCAGGTATTTTCAGAATCAGTCCTTTAAAACCCTAAGATGAAAGTATGGCTAAGGAGTAATTCTGGAGTAACTCTGTCCTCTTTCCAGGTGGTCCGTCTCACCTGGTGGTCTGTGTTCAGGGACTCTGTCTACTATACCATTTCTGTGATCGTGCTTATTGCGGTAAGTTTCCATTTTTGACCTGCTCCTCTATGGAGTTGTGAAGGGCCTGAATTTGAGACGTGCTGTTGCCACCAGAAAGTTCTTGTTTGTTTTAGGATTTCTTATGAAAAATCAGTAGCTGAGGTCACTTATGATGCTTAAAACTAAATTTAAAACTAAATTTAAAAGCTCAAAAAACTACTGAGCTGTAAATGTAGCTGCCGTTCCCACCCTCAACTGGAACTGGAAGTCCTCCCACTTACGATGTTACCTAGGGGAGTGCACTGTTCAAGCCCCATGCAATCCATCAGAGCTGGCTCCATGTTTGAGAGGGCCCTGGGCAAGATGGTCTCTGGTGGCACTTTGATTAACCCAGCTGAGCTTACAGTACCTGGCAGTGGTAGAGGGAACAACGATGCTTCAAGCAGCTCTGGCTGGCTGGGTCTAATTGCCATTCTCACAATGTTCCCAGAGCAGGGAACTGCATTCTGTTGTAGGGGAGAACTGCATGCTGCATGCAAATGCATGAACAAAGTCTTAACTCCCCCCCCCCCAGGTGAAAAACCAATATTAAAAACACATCTCCGGATTCCAACAGGAGTGGGGAAGAAGTTGGGAGGCCAGTTTAGAAATGGTTGAGTAAAGCAACCTGCAGTGTTGCTGCTCAAAACTACAGCCTTCCCAGGGCCGCTTTTCATTTTAAAAATAATACATACGTCAAGTAGAATAGAAACATTGGCACCCGACCCCACCCCCACTCACCATGCCCCCCTCCACCTCTTTCCCCCTTTTCTTCCTAATGTAACACTAAATGTCTCAACAAGTGAAACTGATCTGTAGAAAACGTAACAACAACAACAACAACAACAACAACAACAACAACTTATTACTTATACCCCGACCATCTGGCAGGGTCTCCCCAGCCACTCTGGGCGGCCTCCAACAGGAGATTAAAAATACATTAAAAGATCAGTCATCAGGCTTCGGTCCAGTATACCTGAAGGAGTGTCTCCAGCCCCATCGTTCTGCCTGGACACTGAGGTCCAGTGCCGAGGGCCTGATGGTTCCCTCGCTGCGAGAAGCCAAGTTACAGGGAACCAGGTAGAGGGCCTTCTCGGTAGTGGCACCCGCCCTGTGGAATGCCCTCCCACCAGATGTCAAAGAGAAAAACAACTACCAGACTTTTAGAAGACATCTGAAGGCAGCCCTGTTTAGGGAAGCTTTTAATGTTTAATAGGTTATTGTATTTTAATATTCTGTTGGAAGCCGCCCAGAGTGGCTGGGGAAACCCAGCCAGATGGGCGGGGTATAAATAAATTATTATTATTATTATTAGTCATTTAAAAACTTCCCTAAACAGGGAAACAATAAAGAGACATTGCACATACTTTTGTAAACCAAGAAATCTTTAATAAAAAAGATGTTTTAAAAAATGGGGGGGGGGGAAATGCCAGGGCTTCATGATACACCTGTGTGTAATATTTCATATACCCCAGTGCTGTTAAACCTAAGGCACCATCTGTGAGTCTGGATCTGCATCCGTACAATATAATTGCCACCTTATTTTGCCACAAACACCCAGTATAGATGTGGTGTTGAATTTGGCCTTGACTGCCACAACGGTTATACAGTATCAAACATTTGTATTGGTTGAAAGTCCTTTTCTGCCCAGAAACCATTCTATGCTAGACATTAATATCTGCCTCTGTTAAGCCTTTTCATGTGCTGTGTAATGTACTGGAATTTCTTCAGATTGCCCTAGAGAAATATAATTCTTCTTTTCTCTCTCTCTCCTTTCTCCTCCCTTTTAGTTTATCTATGATGAGAAAATTGTATGGTAAGCTGTGGTTCTTATTTCTTGCACATGGATTGAAGATAGAATGTAACCTTGTCTTAAGTATTTTAGGCCATATGACAAGTGAGAGACCCCTGGCTTGAGCCCATTCTGTCACTGCAATGCCGATGATTGAAATAAGTGAATGGTTAGTCAGGGTGAAGGGGCAGGTGAAGGTCACGTAGCATTAGATAAATGAATAAAGTGATGCTACAGTGTTTCAGGGAAGTCTTTGCTGAAGAAAGGTGTCTCAAGAGAGGGAAATGGTTTGGCAAGCAGAGTGGCAGAGGCTGTTAGACCTAGAGAACGCCAGTTCAGAAGGTAACAACAGAGAAAATGGAGCTGAAAGCAGAAAGGATGGCATGAGAAGAGGCTAAAGAGATGAAAGTCCCAACAAGCCAAAAAAAGTAATTATGAACAAATTGGGATCCGAACTTCCAAATAATGCAGATAATGAGGCGAGGTGCAAAGGGAAAGGGGGAGCAAAGAGCTTTTGCCCATGACAATAGTTAGTTGAGTTAGCTTATTAAATTTATGAATTGCTTCCCGTAACAAAAAGCCCCGAAGAGGCAAATCTGTTTTCATGAACGATGGGAGCCCTGCATGCACAAAAGGCAGGAAATAATTGCTCACAGTGGTATCAGTGGTGCTTTCCCAAGAAAACGATGCTTTGTGGCCTAGTGACAGCACTGCTAATTGCACCTAGTACTTTACTAATTTCCTTCTTTTTATTTCTTTGAGGTGGGAAAGTCTTGTGCTCATCATTATGTATTCGTTCTATATACTTATCATGAAGTAAGTACTTTTCTTTTCTCCCACTGATCTTTAATTGTGTTTGGCTATTGTTAATCTGCATTGTGATTTAATGCATGCCTAATGATTACTCAGATTAACATCACCTTTTCCTTTTATTGCTGTAGCATTCCCCAGGTTGGATAGATTTTTGTCTGGATATATATTGTGTGCAAAAAAGCACAGAGAGTTAGTAGTTTGGCCCTGTGGAGGCTGCCGTGGTATTGAAGGGAGTTGCAACTAAGAAGAAATACTGCTGTGGAAAGTGGGTTTCTTGCCTTCCATTGTCTCCTTAAGCTAACCAAACCCTCCCCTCCAAATCTACTCCAAATGATTGCTGGTAGGGGTGGGGAAGAAATTTGATTCAGTTTGCATTTGAAGGCAAACCTATCCAATTCTGAAACAAATGGAAACTTAAAAACAGCCATCCTTTGACATTTACACTTCTCTGAAATATGCAATGCAGTTTTCCAGCCATCCACTCTGTACAAATATGCACAACAAGCTGCTATGGAAATGTGGAAAACTGAACCTAAGACTGGAAAAATGAGAAGCTGAGAGGAACCAGAACTGATGGATTCACCCATTCTAAGTTAGGGGACCCTCTAGGACAGCATGGGAGGTGGTTTGGTGTGGTGTGTGGACTGCAAGGGGGAAGGGGATTTGGTAAAAATGGCCTCCTGGGCTGTTCCATTGATGAAAGGCATCCTCTAGATCAAAGAACCTTTCATCAGTGGAAGGAGTGGATGGCGCTGTGGTCTAAACCACTGAGCCTCTTGGGATTTCTGATTGGAAGGTCGGTGGTTCGAATCCATGCGACAGGTTGAGCTCCCATTGCTCAGTCCCAGTTCCTGCCAACCTAGGAGTTCGAAAGCATGGCAATGCAAGTAGATAAATAGGTACCGCTGTGGCGGGAAGCTAAACAGCGTTTCCATGCACTCTGGCACTCATCAAGGTGTCCTGTTGCACCAGAAGCGGTTTAGTCCTGCTGGCCACATGACCTGGAAAGTTGTCTGTGGACAAATGCTGGCTCCTTTGGCCTGAAGCGAGATGAGTGCCACACCCCGTAGTTGCCTTTGACTGGACTTAGCCATCCAGGGGTCCTTTCCCTTTTACTTATTTTTACTATTAGATATAACCCAGTATAAGTAAATGCATGACTTGCAGTAGGAGAAAGGTTTGATCTTGAGAAAGATCAAAAGTGTGATGTGTGTGGGAGATGTTCTCTCTCTTTCTTTTGTTGCTGTTCATCTTTTTCATTTCATAGAGCAGAAGTAGACAATGGTCATGTTTGCTTGCCATGTTGAACAATAGTTAATGGTTTGCCATGATCACACATAAAAGGACTCTGTGCTACCCACTTGCATGCAGAGAAAGCAAACCGTTATTCTTGGCTTCACATTACATCTGAACCAGGGATTGTGCCTTGTTTGAGGGAAGGCTCTTAGCCCAGTAGTAGAGTAGCTGCTTTGGATGCAGAAGGTCCCAGGTTCAATTCTGCTGCACCTCCAGTTAGGACTGGAACTAGGAGAGAACCTTGTCTGAAATGTGAGGAGCTGCTATAGGAAGTTAGTAATAGTGGTGTTCATGTAGCAACGCACCATGTATATTACATAGCTTTTATACCTGTGTAATATACACAATTGTTGCATGCATACCTTTTGTTTGTATGTGTACCCATAAAAAACATGAGTCATGATCCAGCTGAAGCATATGTACTTTTAGACCCCATTGCATTTAGCGGGAGATATATAGGCATGCTCTTATTTCTGCACTTAAAAATCAATGCTGTGTAAAATTGATTAATTTTGGCTGGATCACGGCCAAAGTGTATTGCATTCGTCATCCAGTGATGTTCCCTGGGTGGCCTTTGGCAAATAGCTGTGTCTCAACCTACCCTTTTCACAGTGGTAACGCACGCTGGGAAAGTGCCATAGAAAAGATTGCTGGAAGTCAACTATCTGCCATTAGAATGTTAGCATTTTTCTCCCTCTATCCATCTAGGTACAATGTGAAGATGCAGAAGTTCTTTACTATCAAAAGCATGAATGTTGGCAATGGCAACACTGTCAACAGCGAACTGGAAGATGGTAATGAATCTTTTGACATTAGCTGTGATGACCCTTCATTGCCATTGCTGTGGAAAGGTAAGGCTAAGCAGACAGGAGCTGGACAAAAGCTTGATGAGAAATATTTTTCTCTGATAGTGTTTCTCCATACATTGACAACTGGCACCTGCAACAAAATGTTGTGATGGGGAACACTCCTCTTTTCTGCCCCAAGTCATCCAGCCATGCTCTCCTTCATGACAGGGCATTCTGTTCCATTTTTATGTCCTGGTCCTTGCCCAAGAGCCAATCACCATTCTGTGGCAACTGAGTATGCTCAGTTTTCAACTGGGCTGTTTTGATGTGGGTGGTTGTGGGTGTGTGAGAGAGAAACAAAATAAAAAATTCCTTCCAGTAGCACCTTAGATACTTAGTATATGAAGAAGTGTGCATACACACGAAAGCTCATACCAATAGCAAACTTAGTTGGTCTCTAAGGTGCTACTGGAAGGAATTTTTTTATTTTGTTTCAACTATGGCAGACCAACACGGCTACCTACCTGTAACTAGAACTGGAGAGAGAGAGGGGGAGGGCAGTTTTGGCTCCAGGAACAATGGTACTCATGCCTGAACATCAGGGTAAGTTAGGCAGCTCCAACAGTCTCAAGCAGAATTATATAATATTTTCCAGTTCTTTCTTTTTTTCTTTCACTACTCTCTGAGAATTGTAGCTAATGTTAGCCCTACTCAGAGTAGACCCACTGAAATCAATGGACATGACTAATTTAGGTTTATGAATTTTAGTGGGTCTGGTTTGAGTAAAACATAGCTGGATGCAACCCAATCACATCTGACACAGCTAAGCCTTTTCAAAATTACACCAGCGCAAGGGCAAGGAGCCCTTTTCAGCCCGAAGGCCATGCTCAGTTGTAGGGAAGCTTCCAGGGTCCGCATGCCAGTGTTGGGCATGGCCAGAATCAAAAGGGAGTGGAGCAATGGATGCGACTCTTGCAGTTGTATGGTAGGCTACCTGCCAGATATGCAGAACTCAAGACTTCATGCACCCACATATATCAGATATATCTCTTCATCACCCATCTAGCTAGCAGGTCAATTCCAGCCAAGCAAAAGCACTCGAGCATGGCTTGTGAGGGGCATGTACTAGGAAGGGAATGCAGCCTAAGGAGAATTCAGAGATGCTGGGATGGCCACATGGAGCCCCAAAGACTGAGTGGGGGGGAGGGTTATTCACCTTTGCCCTAGCACACGTCTTCACATGATGCTAACACGGATCATAATGTCTGTGCCTGCAGCTTTGCTGTGGTTTATTTATTTATTTAAGATTATTAATAGACTACTCTTCAAGTGAAAGCCTCTCGGAATGGTTCACACCAATTTAAATCAACAATCAAGTCAATAGAAGGTACAATATAACCAGCATGGATCAAGCAGTGACGGAAACAAAAGATAGATTAAAACAAGTAATGCGAGCTGCACAAACTAGGAATACCTGTGTGAATAAAAAAGGTCTTTAGCTGCTGCTGAAAAGAGAGTTTTTGCACCAGGCAATTCTCTCTTTGCACCTGGCAAGCATTCCAAAGTTGGGCCACTGGAAGGGAGAATGCCCTATATCACCCGTCTTGTTGGCATTCTTGCTTTCAGGTTCGGCCACACTTCTAGTGATGCACCTCAAGATTCCCACAGGTGCTTATTGGCTACTCTTGGAATCTCAGGCTTATTTCTTGAATGGAAGCTGGCTCACAGGCATGCTGTTTCTTCCCTGACTGACATGCCCTTGTGGCCACATAGATCATTCATGCAGATACATGCTCCCAGATGTATTATATATAGCACCGCCTTGGGACTTAGGATAGCATTGTTTTTCATGCTGCATTCTGGAGGACCCTGGAGAACATCAGTAATAGGAGACAGTCGTCTCTAAAAGACAGCTTAGCAATGTACAGCTACAGCAGAGCATTTTATGTATTCCAGGAGGCAATGCACAGAGCCTCAAAAAGGTCCAACATGCCTGGCAACGGCTCTCTTGCACCTAAGAACATGCAAAAGACTCGTTTGCAACATGCTGGGGTTCTGGTGCAGGTGTGCAGGGATCCCTTGACAAGTCCATATGAATGGTGGAAAGCCTGGAAACTATTTTAATAAGGCACCAAACAGAAGAACGTTTGTTTCAGCATTAATGTGTGGCCGCTGAGTGAGGAACAGCAGGAAAACTGAAGCATCCACAAGAGTGCTGGATTCCAGTGTGGAGCAAGTGTTCTGGCACTTTGGTATCATGTTGTGTCCTCAGAAGCAATTACTGGCACCCAGCTGTGCAAGATATGCTGCCTTTCACAGGCTTGTCTGTGAAGTTACCAGCAATTCCTGAGTGGGGAAAGTAACAGCCAAGAGACTGGTGCATTAGGTGGTACTACAAAGTGTTTGAATTTTTGAAGCAGACATTGAGAGATGGCTCTCACCATATACAGACAGTCTCAACACTTGTAGGAAGAAAAGTAGGCATTTTTTAAAAAACTGTTTAGAAAAGGAACTGCATCTTTTTCTTTCCTTCTCCCCCACCACCTTCCTTTTCCTGTTTAAACTAATGCTGCATGGAAGACTATATTTCTGACCCTGTTTTTTTGATCCTGAAAGATTTCCATATCATCTATCTATCATCTATCATCTATCTATCTATCTATCTATCTATCTATCTATCTATCTATCTATCATCTATCTATCTATCTATCTATCTATCTATCATCTATCTATCATCTATCTATCTATCTATCTATCTATCATCTATCATCATCTATCTATCATCTGTCTATCTATCTCCTCCTCTTTACGGAAAAGAAAAGCTTCCACACAACAGTTATCGTTAGCTTTTTCTGTAAGGGTTCAAGCAGTGAGAATGCCAAGAGGTCTCTTCTTAGTTTCTGTCTTCCTTGCTTCGGTTTTGCTGTAATTTTTTTTCACTCAAGGGGGAATCTTAATACAGTGTGAGTATCCATCTAGCATTGTCCTTTGTAAGAGCACTGTGCAAACTGAGCCAGAATGAAGCTATTTGCCATGTTAAAGCTGCACAATAGCTTGCCTTCGTTTGACCTCCCCTCTGCACAACTAAGTGCCTCCAGGCAGCCTTTTTGCTGCTAGCTGAAATATGCCACATCTTTCTGTTGCCCTGGCTGCTGAAACATGCCCTACTTGTAGCTTTGAGAACAGCCTCCAGCAAAGCTGCCCAGGTCCTTGGTTAACACCTCTCTTGGGTCAGTGGGGCTCAGATCTCACCTTAATCTTCTCCAGTGTATGAGTGCAAGGGCTGATTATTTTCTAACAAAGAACACCTGCTCTCTACCCAATGCATTCTACATCCTGATGGTGGGAATTCTATTACTTGAGGGTGCAGATAAAAGGGAGGTTCACAGACTGCTGAGCGGCCTTTGAAGCTTGTAACTTTTATTGCTTCCAAGAGCTTCGACTGGAAAAACATAAAAGCTTCTATTACTGGATTCTCATATATAGAGAGCTTTTCACCCAGAGGAAAATCCAATTTCAGAGACAAGCCTTCTACGCAAGAAGAGAAGATTTGTACCTTTGCTGCTAATGCCCATGTTTTGACAGTAATAACATGGTGGCTGGACCCCCTGGTTTTTATTGTGATGGTCCACAGATTGGCTTTGATTTCTAGCTAGTCAATAGAAACCCCATAGTGATTAAATACGTTAGGGCATGGGATTGTGTGGAATAGAGGTCAGCTGCCTCAACAACTTACTCACATTCCAGAAGGTGGCATTTATCTTTTTTCGGCAAAAACAACACAGAGATGTGTGGCACTCTAAAAGATTAACAGACTTGTTGTACCATAGATTCCCCTGGGCTAGAGCCCACTTTGTCTGATACAACTTACCCAAAACAATTGGGGCAGTGGTTCCCAAATTCCAGCACCACCCATGGACCACTTGAAAATTGCTGAGGGTCTTGGCAGACCACTTAATGATGTTTCTGCCCATTGTACCAGTTGTAATTTCTGATATTGTATTACAATCTGAATTCTAAGAAATGAAAGAAACAATAAAAGTACAATAAAATAAAATAAAAAATTACAATAGAGGTACAATAAAAAAATCAATTTGAATATTCAGTGCTATAGATGTACAATCTCCCACCTTCAACCACAAATCTGCAGACACTCTGCAGACCACCTGGATGAAGCTGGTGGACCACCGACGGTCTACAGACCAAAGTTTGGAAATCCCTGGACCAGGTTGCTCAGAAGGAAAAAGGACAGGACTTCTACCTATTTGATAATTATGCAGAAGAGGACATTATATATTTTTGTAGCACTTTTACCAGAAGTAATTCTCTTTTCCCCTGCCCCACTTTACTCTAGAAGGTTGTAGCTACCCATGGCAGATGCTTGCTTCCTCCTGGGGAATGACCTCCTAGAAAGGACTACTTCAGGGTATACAGCAGCTTACCTCTTAGTGGAACAGCCAAGGGGTAAAATGCAATATGTGCTCAACACTCTACTCAACCTTGAAACCTGTGTTGCAGTGCACCGTGGGGCGAATCTACTTGAGACTGCAGCGAGTTGGTGGAAACAATGGCATTGTTCTCCCGGGTCCCAACTCCACCCACAGAGGCAGCACATTTGTTCCCCCAACCTGACTTGGCTATAAATGCTTATGGGTCAGGCCTGGGTCTTTTCTTTAAGCAACGGACAGATTCTTTCCCCCATTCCCATCTACAAAGCTCTTCAAATACATTCCAAGCCTCAACACATCTCATCTTCTTTGCCTGTTCACCAGTCTCTGTGTCTGCCTGTCCTTCAGCTCTCCCTTCCAGGCTTTCCCATCTTCTCCACCTGAGAAGTTCCATCTCATCCTGCTGAGATTTATGCAAGCAGCACCCTGGTTTCCTTGGTACCCATGGCTTGGTGCTGATGTATATCTCAAGGGGCAAAGAGAATCAGTTTGAAGCAACAGAGCCAGAGGACTTGCTACAAGCAGAAGAGCAATGTGCTGTGTTTGCAGTTAAGCTGCAGTTGGTGATGGAGGAGGAATATGATTCAGGTTGCATTTAAATGAAAACTTATTTAATTTGCACTTTCCAAAACAGTACAAGGACTGAAACACAGCCATCTTTCAAATTTCATATATGTCTGAAATTTGCAGGGCACTTCTCCATCCAAGTAATGTACAAAACTGCATTTACTAGGATACAGTGTACATAAAAATACATATATCAGTCAAAATAACATTCAAAAATGCATTATGCTAGTGAAAACTGCTTGGTAAAAATGTGCATATTAGGGGAAACGTTTGTAAAATGTGTGTGTCAGGAGAAATTTGCAATACAATGCTGGTGAGTTTTCATGAGGACTTTTAAGAAAATTGCAAACTGATGTGCAAGGAACTTAAGATTGGAAAAATGAGAAACTGAAACTGAGAGAAGCTAAAATTGACAGATTCGTCCAGCCACAGCCAAGTCTTCCTGGGTCCAGAACCCAGGACCTTGATGCCTCTATACGTAGAGTACAGCCTCCATCCTTGTATATCCTCCCAGGTACTTCAATGCTCATTCCTCAGTCTCACCGGGGCTCCTCAAGCAAGTTCCGTAGCAACTGCATTGATGCTTCCGTGTTGCTTTTAATAATGTGCTTCACCCGAGAGAGGCTTCCTTAGTAAGATTAGCCCTTTAAAAAATGCCATGACTTCTTATTCCACTAAAATCCAGTGATAAGCATCTGTGGCTGTCTCTTGCTCTTGATAATAATCATACTTAATGGCACTTAGTACTCCTGTAGCACTTTTGCCTAAGTGCTCAAGTGCTTCTCATAGATTATTCTCAGTAATGCCTGCAACAATTCCATTAGATAGATAGAGCAATGTTTCCATCCTTATTAAAGGTATTGCGGCTAAAGCTAAGGTAGTGGCATGCCTAAGGCCATCTATGCTAAGTTCACAGCTCAGCTGGCATTTGAACCAGGCCCTTCCAGCTCATATATTCTGGTTTAACCATCTGAGGGGAGACTTTCACACTGGAGGTGAACCTTTGGACCTCTGGGTGTTCAACTGCTGAACTGCAACTCCCATCAGCCCCTACAAGCATGGGCAATGGTGAGGGATGATGGGAGTTGTAGTTCAGACTTATAGGTTTCCCACACTGTCTTTAACCAGCTTCCTGAAGATTAAGAGTACCATACATAAGCTGCAGCCTTCCAGCACCTACAGCAGCCATTGTGCTCGATCCAGACTGAGTGAGTTGTAGTTAATTCCCCACTGAAATTAATGGGGCTTCACGCAGGCATGACTAGTGCTGCCTCCAAGTTTTGGAGGCCCTTGGGCAAGACACCCTCCAGGGGCACTCCTCTATTAGTGAACATAGCTCTTTACTGCAGCAGATTAAGGTTGACCCCGGGATACCTGGCTATGCTGACCCTTGATAGGCATGACTAACTTTTCAATGCAGCTCGGGTTCAGTTAAACCTATGTGCAGCACAAAGATGTAGTTTTTCTCAGTCCGGAGTTGTTCGTGCTAATCCTCAACATGCTGATATCATTCTTGATTAATTCTACATCTTACCTTCTACAAAGTTACTTGATACAGTGGATGCTCGGGTTGCGAATGTGATCCGTGCAGGATGCATGTTCGCAACCCGCAGCGGCGTGTCTGTGCACACGTGGGTTGCGATTTGGCACTTCTGTGCATCCGCAAAGCACGATTTAGCGCTTCTGTGCATGCGCGACCTTCGAAACCCGGAAGCAACCCATTCCGGTACTTTCGGTGGGTCTGTAACCTGAAAAAACACAACTTGAAGTGTCTGTAACCCGAGGTATGACTGTACACATTTGAAAACCCATCCCTTGGTTAGGTTATCCGCACCTTTTGCTTCCTACACATGCCTTGGGTGAATGAAGGAGGTGGTGATCTTGGTATATGCCCACTCACCATGTCATTGGGCAGGTGTAGACACACACACACACACACACACACACACACACACACACAATCGCTGGGACCACCTACATCTGTTTTCAAATGAATACACTGGGGCCCCCAGTTCAGTACAGAATTGTGTGAGCAGGGGGCAGGGACCCGTCATCTGAGCTCAGCCTTGAGAGATGCTTCAGGTACAGTCTGAAACTAAATGTTAGTTTTGACCCCTTCCCCACCTCTCTCACTGGTCTTCATCTGTTTTAGATAACAGGCATGTGATCACCAGGTGTGAGATTTTTCTGAGGGTTCTTCTGTTATTCTTTTGTTTGAGTTGAATGTTTTCCCTGATCTCCAGTGCTTTTGAACTGAAATTCTACACTAATGACTCATTTGTTTATTTCATTTTCCTGTTGACTAAATTTTCCTGTTCCTGCTACTGTAAGTAACCTGCTGTAAATGTATATGCATATATTTATCCAACTTGATAAGTGAGGCAATAAAGAATGGTATTGCCCCTCCATTCTTTCCCTTCCCCATTGTCCACATCCCCTTTTTCTCTGGGGTTAATATTTTACTTCATTGCAATGTGTTTTCTAACACCACATGTCTCCTGTCTGCTAAGCCTTGCTACACTTGCTATGTCCAGCTGGTTGCATTTGTTGTTAATACTTGCATGCATTTATTATGTGTTCCTTTTATTAATTCTCAGGGCTGCATGTCCCCCTGACCCCTCTGGTTTAGTAACAGAGTTAAGGATAGCTTAAAGCTCCCATTTATATATAAATTGTCGCAATTCCTTTGAAACAAGTCTTTGCTAAGCAGCACAGTAACCTGAAAAGCACCTTCTAAAATCATAGCTGAGGCTGAAAGGATTAAATCATTTGGTTGCTAGGGCAATGAACAGGCTACAAACTTGCTCATTCTTTTGAATAGTAATACTCATTTCTGAGGAGCTGTCTTCTCTGACTCAGCAGTGATTGACATTTTAGTGTTATTATTGGGTTGGACCCACTATGTGTGTGCAGCACTACTCCCACACTACTCTCCATGTTGTCCTGCTGACAGAAATGGGGGAGGGGATTTTCAGATATTCCCCTCCTTTCCCCTTGCAGCCCCCTGTGTCCCCTAAAAATCTCTGCTCGAGTGTCGGGGGACAATCTAGGAACAGCATGGGAGTTGGCACTGAGAGCAATGGGCAGAAGGGGTAATTGGTGAATATTGCCTCCTATGAAAGGGCAAGTCTGAATCCAACCTGTTATAATGAGTTATTTATTATGATGGTGCATATTTCAGAAAAGTTATGCACTTTTAAAACCTATTAATTCTGATGGCAGAGAGGTGAGCACATGCTAACTGTTTCTGTTAAGATCAGTGAGATGGAACTTGGGATAGATTGCAACCTTGATTATAAATTTACCATGTGAAATTTAGTAGGTGCTATACAATAAGCTTAAGTTATAACAGACAAATTATTAAGCAGTTGATTAAATTAATCAAGGAGATTTGTGGGTCAAGGTGAAGTGCAAAGGGGAAACCTGCCTGTTTCCACACATACCCAATCTCTTTCTACACAACTGCAGCATAAAATGGCATTGTTGACGTACTACCTAATTTTGCTGATTTACGATTTTTAAGGCTCCAGGTGACATTACGCTTCAGCAACCTATAAAAGCCATTAAGGGGCATGTAAGGGCAGAGGCAGGCACAGAAAAGGAAGCAAATTGTATAGCTAACCATTGGCATTGTGGTCAATAGTGAAGGGAACGCAACAGTATGGCCGAAACTCCGTTGTGATGGTCGATGAGATCATTTGTTCCAGTCCTCCAAAATATCGTTTCCCTGAAGCTGGCTTACGAATAATGATTACAAACAAATTTGGGCCGAGAACCAGGCTACGGATGGCAAGCAGGATTATTATTAATGAGGTGAGTCTGGAAGGGCAGGAATAATTAAAGCGCTTACTCAATCATTTTTTATTTTTCTCAATTCATTTCATCACTGTTATGTATTGTTTGTGCAGCGGTCAATGTATATGGTGGTTTACGGAATAATTTATTTGGAAAGTACTTTGCCCAAAGGCATTCACAATCTACTAAACTTTTACAGCGAGAAGGGAATTGGAAAGAGGAGGGATGGGGGCGAAAAAGGGAACAAGGGAACAAATGCATGTAATTTGTTGTGGTTCCATATTTCATTGTCTGAAATACTCCTTCACACAAGCTGCAGTCCTGAAAGACTTCTTCACACATGGATGTGGTAGCAGCCACCACCTTAGGTAGCTTTTTAAAAGGCATTAGATAAATCTGCAAGGGAAGGATCTATCAGTGAAAATTACCTGCAAAAGTGTAGAGAACCTTTCTGCCCTGAGGCAGTATACTGGGGAGCAGCAATGGGAGACTGCTCTTGCCTTGACAGAAGCATTCAGCTGACCACAGTGTGGAAACAGGATGTTGGACTAGATCAGGGTTCCCCAAACTTGGATCTCCAGCTGTTTTTGGACTACAGTTCCCATCATACCTGACCACTGGTCCTGCTAGCAAGGGATGGTGGGAGTTGTAGTCCCAAAAAGCAGCTGGAAACTCGAGTTTGGGAAACCTTGCACTAGATTAACCCTTTGTCATATCCAGCAGGCCTATTTGTATTTTTGTGTGGTTAAGAATGAAGATGTGTGACAGCTTAAGCAAGCAACGACTTCACTGGATTTGGGCTCTTGTTTCCAGTGATAATGTCTAGGCTCATGGTTTCTGACCATTGGCCACTTGCCAACAACATCTGGAGAACCACTGGCTCCCTACCCCTGGTCTAGGCAAGATGAACAGGAGGGCATTTTAAAGTGCACTTCTAGTGATGGCAAAAATATGGTCCAGATGAAGATAGGCAGCTCATCTGATTTCTTGTTAACCTAGATGCCCTTTTTGTAGCATACAGAAGATCCCATCTCACTGTATTTATTTAAAAAATAGTAGTTCACTTTTCCTCCAAAGGCAGCATACACGATTCTCTCCCCCTCTCACTCATATTTTATCCTCACAACAACCCTGCTAGGGTAGGTTAGGCTGTGTCAGGGCTGCCTCAGGTCCCAGCTCACAAGAGACCAACGCCAAGTCCAGTTTATATACAAAAATGTTTATTGAAGTTCATTGTACACTCCACAGCCGAGGCGCGCAGCCCCACGTCTGTTACGCTTAGACAGCTGAAGTCCCCTCTGAGTCAGTCCCTCCTCTGCACCAGTTTAAGAGGGCTGTGCTGCTCCACCTCTTCCTTTCTTTCCTTTTCCGCAGGGTCTTCCTGCCCCCTGGGGTTTCGCCCCTCCTGGATTCCCCTGACGCGGAATCCCCAGACAGCTCTTCCCCCCTCCTGCGTGCTTTGGGACCTGGCTCCTCCTCCGGGCTCCCTGTGCTTCCGCGCGCCTCCACATTTGAACTTGGCGCGCGTTCGCAACCTCTAACCTTCCTCTTGACAGTTACACTACTCCCTGCACTACTCCCCTCCCCTTCCGGGAGGATGTTTTGCTCCGATCTCCCCTCCCTCTCTGCTTTCGGATTTGCTTCCCCTGTCACTCTGGAATCTCCACCCCCTTCACTGCGCTCTGGCGGGGAAGCCGGTCCCGACTCCCAGCTCCCACTTTGGGTTCCCCCGCTGGTCCCCTGCTCCTGACGAGTCCCCCCTGTGACTCCCCTTGGCCTGACCACAGGCGTCCCCTTCTGGGAATCCTCCGATTCACTTGAAAGACTCATGGAATCCCTCAAGTCATCGTCATCCTCTTCCTCGCTGCCCTGGGATTCTTCCCCCTCGCTCTCTGTCTCCTCCCTCACCTGTGCCTCTGTCCCTGAACCCCTGACAGGCTGAGATAGTGGTTGCAAGGGAGTTTTGAACCTGAGTCTCCTCAGTTCTTGTCTGAGACTTTACACCTTCACTGTAGGCGTATTAAATATTCTTCTCTCTCTATTTTATCAATGTGCTGCCCCTCCAGTTATTGAGATATCTCTCTTTTCTGCATTTCCAATGTTTTTTCAGAGCTCAGGGGAAGGAATAAATTTTATGGTTCTTGATATTATTTATGTTGATGCAAGAGGAAAACTTAAAATTATATAGAAATAACTTTGGCAGCAGCATTTCATATATGTCAACAGGATTTTCAGTCGGAAAGAAAGAATGCCACACATGTGCTGAAAATATGCCAGAGTAAATCTTTGGATCCAACCATAGAGGGCCAGAAATGGCTAACTGATGAATTCTAAAACCAGAATTGCTCAAAGATGACATGGAGGGAGGGAGTACGGTACTTTATGGCAAAATTATATTAAGAAACAAAAACAAGTAAGATTAGGAAACACTCCAGAAATGGTGTATTCACTGGATTTGGTTCACATGTCTTCTAGCGCCAGCGACTAATTCATGCTGCCAATGGCAAGCTGATCCAGAATGGGAAGCATGAGAATATCGAAAATGGGGCCATCCATGTTGATAACCAAGAAGAGGAGCATGAACATATCAACCTGTCTCCTTTTTCACCACCAGGTAAATCTCAATTGTATTACAGAATGAATGGGTGAGCAAGATCGCTTTGCCCCATGGAACCAGCCATGGCATTCAGCTTCCAAACTATCACCACCACCCTCCAGCCAGCCAGTTCCTCTCACTTCCAGATGGGCGGGGTATAAATAATAAATTATTATTATTATTATTATTATTATTATTATTATTATTATTATTATTATTATTCCAGCTCTAAGAACATGAAAAGCTGAACCAGACCATTGGTCCATCTAGCTCAGTATTGTCTACACTGACTAGCAGTGGCTCAGGCCAGGGTTTCACGCAAGGGTCTTTACCAGCCCAACCTGTAGATGCTGGGTATTAAGCAAGGGTCCTTCTGCATCAAAAGCAAGTGCTTTGCCACCGAGACCCAGCTCTTCTCCTTTTCCTTTGATCACCAGGTATGTCGTTTCCCCATTCTGTATCCAGGGCAGCTGTCTACCAGCTCCACCTGGTATGCAGGCTGAGACCCTACCTACCTCTGACTGTCTGGCCAGAGTGGTGCATGCTCTAGTTATCTTCCACTTGGACTACTGCAATGCGCTCTACGTGGGGCTACCTTTGAAGGTGACCCGGAAACTACAACTAATCCAGAATGCGGCAGCTAGACTGGTGACTGGGGGTGGCCACCGAGACCAGATAACACTGGTCTTGAAAGACCTACATTGGCTCCCAGTACGTTTCCGAGCACAATTCAAAGTGATGGTGTTGACCTTTAAAGCCCTAAATGGCCTCTGCCCAGTATACCTGAAGGAGTGTCTCCACCCCCATCGTTCTGCCTAGACACTGAGGTCCAGCGCCGAGGGCCTTCTGGCGGTTCCCTCATTGCGAGAAGCAAAGCTACAGGGAACCAGGCAGAGGGCCTTCTTGGTAGTGGCGCCCGCCCTGTGGAACGCCCTCCCATCAGATGTCAAAGAGATAAACAAGTACCTGACATTCAGAAGACATCTTAAGGCAGCCCTGTTCAGGGAAGTTTTTAATGTATGACATCTTAGTGTATTTTTGGTCTTTGTGGAAGCCGCCCAGAGTGGCTGGGGAAACCCAGCCAGATGGGCAGGGTACAAATAATAAATTATTATATTATTATTATTAATATTCTCCTGCTCTGCTTTGTCTTACTGGTTGGCCCAGCAAAAAGGAGAATAGGTATATTCAAGTTGCCTACTTGGGTTGTCTACCATTTGGAGACTCCAGGGAGCGGTGATCATTAACGTGTGCTCACCCAGGGGCCAGGGATAGTATGCAAGACAAACTTTTCATCTGTACACAAGTGAATCTTGTACACATGTTTGGAATTGTTTGGCTGCAATAAAAGTAGTCTCCAAGTTATGATCTCAGTGAGTGAATATTTGGTCTCCTTAAAGTGAACACGTATTCCTTATCAGCTTTATATTTCCAGAAATATAAATATCATAGATTTGTTTCCATTGCAAGTGGTCTTAGTATTTTGGGTTAGGAAATGTGCACAAAGGGAATATCTGAATCACAAACTGATTTAATAAACAACTCCTCTTCCCAGGCAGCCCAGGAAAGGGCAGTTATGTGAAGATGGCAAAGAGAATTCTCATCTTTCTCAGCAAACTAAAAAAAACACACCCCAGGATTTTTTATAGGAAGCCAAGGCAGCTAAAGTGATATAGAATGCTTGTACGTTTATGTGAAGATATGCCCCAGAGACTGATTGTGGCATATGGATGAGTCTTAGGGGGTACATTCAGACTATTTCCTCCAAATCCATGTTTCCTTCCTCAAGAATTGCAGGCTTCAGTTTCCCCCTCCCCTTTAAATGCTGAAGTTGCAATATTGTACACACATGTCCCCTTCCTTGAAACTCCTTCAGATAAATTAGATGCAATTTGCTGTAGATTAAAAAAAGAGACCTTGAGAGGGGGAGGGTCATCAAATGGTTCAGATCACGGAAGTAGCTACATTTTACATCTACTGTACTGTACTGTACTGGTTTCTGTGGACCAGAACCTACTTCATCAGTCGCCACAGGGTTCTTTGTTTTTTCTGCTGCAACATACCCACCGGGAAATTATTGTAATGGAGTGCCCGCAGCAAATTGTGCCCATTGGGTCAAATATTTATGCCTTCCACTTCCTGACTTTGATCGGACCCAGTTCATCCAGCCCTAAGAATAAATGGCTGCTGTGAAGTGTTATGAAGACACAAAACAAGAACCTTAAGGTTAGAAGAAATTGCTAACAACAGCTTAAAACCAATCTGTGGTTTTTGGCTATTGGTTTAGCTATGCTCCAAACTGTGTTCTACTCTCTGTGTTTCATTGGAAAACTCGTATAGTCTTTGATCTATATTCAATATGTAGCTAGTGAATTACATTGCTCGTATCTTGTTAAGTCACTTTGAAACCTTTTCTTTTTTATATAAATTGACTGGCAAATGTAAATTATAGTCACAATCGTAATGGCTCTTCCCTCCTCTCCCCTTTTGGGATTTGTTTAGCTCCCTGAACATCGTCATCATCATTATTTTACCAGTCGCTGGTAACCAAAGGATGGGAGAGTTCTCTCGTTCTCTTGTGCTCAAATCCTGCTTGCCGGTTTCCCACAGGCATCTGATTGGCCACTGTGGGAACAGTATGCAGGTCTAGATGAGCCATTGGTCTGATCCAGCAGGCTCTCATATATATATAGAAATGCAACCTGCATTTAATAATAATTAAAAAAAGAGTGAAAGAGAAATGAACAAACAGAACTTCTTACATGCTGTAAGGCATAGTAGTTTGAATTAAGAATAGAACTGCTGGTTTAGCTACTAGCTTAATTTTAATTTGTTTATTCAGCTTCTTCTTTTTAAAGAACATCCCTTACAATAGTTGATGTACAGCTGACCGCACTGACCAGCAGCTCTTAGGCTTCAGACTACAAAGGAGCAATGGATCAGTTAAGAATTCAAGGGTTTACATAAGAGCCCTGAAGACCTGTGGCATAAAATCACAAGTTTTTTTTTAGTATCTGTTCTTCTGCTGTTGAATTTTGTTGATATTCTAGGACTTCTGCATGCACAATGAGAATTCCTTTCCCTCTCCTCTCCCCATGTGCCCCCCCAATCTGTTCTCTGTTTTCCACCAACCTTCTGGAAAAAAAATTGGGGTAGGGTAGGGACACATGGAGAGAGAAAAGGTAGAGGAGCTCCTGTTGTACAGGCAGAAGTCCTTGTGTTAACAAGATGACTTTGCAGGATACAACCCTCTATGTCTACCCCCCCCCCCCCGCCTTTGGTCTGTAGCATCTCAAGGCCAAACTAGACAGTCGAATTTCTGTAAATTTTTTTTTTAATGAATAGTCGGTGGAAGGCCAGGGAGAGAAGGAAGATCAGAACGTCGTCATAGAAGGAGGTTTTACCCTTTCTTCACATCAAGCTCATGATCCACAACAACTGTTCCCAAAAAGAGGAAAGGGACGTCACACGCATGCGCGAAAGCGGCAAATCGCGACCCGCGCATGTGGGTTGCGGTCACTTCTGGATGCGAATGGGGCTCCAGAATAGATCCCGTTCGCATCCAGAGGTACCACTGTATTTATTGATAAGTTTAAGCAATGTGGGGATTGCCTTTTAAATTGTCCTAAGTGAAGGTTCTAGGGTAAGCAGTTTTCCTTTCCTAATCTGTGCTACTCATTGTGATCCCAAGAGTAATTTGAAAGGTGCCTTGAACATCACTGGTAATCAGTGACAGAACTATTCCTGCTAGGCAATGTGGTGGAATTGACAGAGCATTCTGGAATTGACAGAGCACGACTGTGTCTTAGTTTGCTTTCACACTAACATTTTCCCTGGCATTGACAGCACTAGTAAATGGCATGGAGGAGCAGAGGCACTTTGTGGCAAGTGAGTCATTGTTTCTTACCAGGAGGGTGAGGGTAGAGGCAGTGGGGAGGGCACCGCATTGACTCCGCTGGTACATTTGCACCGTGCTGCCACCTCATGCCTCCCCCTACAACGAAACTGCAGCAGTGCAGCTAACTGGAGGTCGTGTCTCTCCATCCCACCATGCTACAGATGGCCAATCTTTCTCCACTAACTTTTACGGTGCATTCAAACATTGTCAACCCAGTGCATTATAGTATTTTCTGCTAAGATGTTTTTGTCTTAGCAGATTTTCTGCTAAGATGTTTTTGTCAGTTCTGAGTTCAGATGAATTAAAAAACCCCAGAAAAACCCACAGCTGCAGCACCAACTAGTGCAACAGACAAACTGCTTCATGGGTATGATCTGTTTCGTGGCTTCTTGTGGTTCGAAGCTGAGGGGTTTTCCATTGCACAGGGCTTCCACTGACAGAACCCATTAACTGAATCCTGTCCAATAGGTTAACTGTTTTCTGTACATGCATACTAAAGGCCAAAGTAGACATGGGAAAGAATGTGGTTGATAACGCTAATGTGGAGGGTGGAGCAGGGATCGGGGCCATGTTTTTGTTGGCATCTTGTTTTATTCTGAACAGTTGCTGTAGTACATATGGGCACCAATAAATTGCATGTTGTTATATTTTTTAAAAAATTATCAACGTGCCCACATTTTATGTTTAAGTACCAATATTCAAATTGCTCCTTTTCCCTTTCTCATTTTTCAGAAGGAAAAATGGACAAAGTCAAGTGGATTCTGACCTGGCCGCTGATAATCCTCCTCTTTTTCACCATCCCAAACTGCAGCAAACCACGATGGGAGAATTTTTTCATGCTGACGTTTCTCTTATCCACCCTGTGGATTGCTGTGTTTTCCTACTTTATGGTGTGGCTGGTGAGTGCAAAGACACTTTTTAACATGAAGATTTATTTTGAAATACAGTTCAGAATACAGGTTCCAGGGAGGAATAACACCACATACCAACACAGGCGGTAGGGAATAGATGACGTGATAGAGGCACCATTGGCCATCTATGGGGCAAAAGTGTGTGTGTAATTGTAGGCATCTGTATATTTACTATATAGTTTTGTAGCCTTAATTATATTTTATGGTCATTTGTTTTTTAAAAAACATAGGAAACTGAACTTCCATCTTACCACCACCATTTAATTATTTTAAAACAAGTTTATGCATTACATTTTTATTTTGCATTTCCTCTAAGGAATACACGTACATTGTTCTCACTTGCTAATTTTACCTTCACAACACGTTGGACTTCCGGCACGTTGGACTGAGCTATAGTGGCTAGTCCGAGATCATCCAGGCAGCTTCAGGGTTGAAATGGGGATTTGAGCCTCAGTTTTCCTAGTTCTAGTCTTCTATAGTAGCTCAGGCCCAGGGGCCATATGAGGTCCTCTCAAGTCTCTACCCTGCTCCTGGGACTCTCATCGGGCCAAGCCCCCTCTCCCCAGACCACAACACCTTACTCATCCTGCTCTGTGCCCTCCTCAAAAGGGTTTTTGTCCAGCAGAATGTGTCCTCGAACCATAGCAATGCTTCTTGCTTGTTTGGATGGAGACAGGTGTCTGCGTGTGTCTGTGAGTAAGCCTATGATTGGCTGGAAATTCCCCTAATGGTCAAGGGTAAGAGACACACCCATTGTTCTGCCCACCTTTCACTTGCCCGCCTGCTGCAACCACCACACCACATTGGGGGTCCCATCTGCACTATACAGCTAAAGCACTGTTATGCTTCTTTAAGTTTGGGTGTCGAGAGATGTTAGGAGACCGCTATTCCTCTCACAGAGCTACAATTCTCAGAGTTCCCTGGAGAAGAGGGATTGTTTGTTGAACCCCGTCTGGGACCTGTGGCTCTGTGAACAGGTTTCTCCTAACAACTCTCAGTACCCTTAACAAACCACACAGTTCCCAACATGCTTTGGGGGAAGCCATGACTGTTCACAGTGGTATAATACTACTTTAAATGTATGGTGGCCTGGCTTTCTATGGTTTTCCTGCTGTGTTAGATCAGCAGTGAAGAGTTGTGCCTGTTGGAGGAGAACTATATAGGTATTTATAGGGCTGCATAATTGAACCATCCCAGGCAGCTTATGTACAGACTGCCACTTTGCATGCTTTTTAACGCCTCACACAGGCACTGGGAATGTCTCCTGCACAATTTCTATTAAACGAATGGGAGGTACACAAAGGAACACACCACACAGCTCTCCTCTTGTGGATGATCCCTGTTATCTGCAAGCACCTTTTTGTTGTTGTTCTAGGTGGTTAGGCAGATTATTGCTGCAATTTAGTTCCATTTCTGAAATTCTCATGTTTGTGTGTTTGATTCACTTTAACTCCCACACACTCAAGGAGTTAAAGTATCCTGTGAGTCACAATTCTTTTCGTGAACGCCCAAAAAGAGGCTTCTCTATTGTTTTCAACTCCTGTGTTTTCCTTTGTCGCGTAGGTTACGGTGATTGGTTACACTCTGGGGATTCCTGATGTTATCATGGGCATTACCTTCCTAGCTGCAGGAACCAGTGTGCCAGACTGTATGGCCAGTTTAATAGTAGCAAGACAAGGTATGGTCTGCATCGGTTTCAGGGAAATGGGGCGCGTGTTCTTGACACATTCAAGCAATTCTCTTGTGTGTGATATACACAAATGGGTTTGACCCTGTTTGAAAAGCAATGTGCGGCTAAAATAGGGTTGCAATGGTTAATCACTTAGATTAATCAAATAAATGCTTTTCATTAACTAAATAGGTGCTCTTGATTAATTGGGTAGCAGGTATATGCATACACGTGAGGAAAAGGACAGAATACCTCGTTTAAGATGTTGCTGGACACCTGCAGTTTTGTAGAAGTTAAAAATTACTGGTTCTGTTATGCATATGCATTTTTTAAACCAGTTTTTATAAGGTACCCCCCCTTTCATATAAGATCTCTGCTGCTATGCACGTATTAGATCATCTAGAAAGAAAGGGGGGATTTCATGTCATACTAAAACAAATGTTCGGTCAGTGCAACATTTCTGCTTGCCTGCCAGAATATCCTCCTCTTTCCTCCCCTTGTGTGCTGTTCTTGGGGGGGTTCTCTCAGAAGATGATTCTCCAGATGTTGTTGAGCTGCATCTCCCATCATCCCTATTAACCAATGATGCATGGGGGTGCTGGGAGCTGGAGTTCAACAACATCTGGAGGGCCACAGGTTTCCCATTTCTGATTGGATTTGTACTGGTCAAGGGAAGCAATCAGTGGAGAGCCCTAGAATCCATGCTGAAGTTTTTACTCCAACCTCAGAGTTAATGTGGCATATCTTAAATCAACTTTTTGACCTTTAACTGGGTCTCTTCTGGCAATTATGAAACAAATTTGAATCATCAGTCAAGAAAATAATTACAGGTGAAATAAAAAGTACTAGCTATTAGGATTAAGTGAATGTCACTGTATTATGCTACATGACTAAGGTGCCAAGGGTGTCACATAATCCTCCAAGATATAGTCTTTGCATACCTTAGGACTACAAATATACTATGGTTTTGAACTAGTCCAGATGGCATGGGACTTATTCCCACACTATGAGCCATGAAGACTATTGTTTTCTAAACCTGGTGAGAATTCTCAGAGAGATCCATGGCCAGCACACAAACCTATAGTCCCCAAGGCCACGACAGCTAAGCCCATCTAACCCTTGGTTGATAACGAGAGTTACTGTATCAGTCATTGGGGGGCGGGCGTGTCAAATGTACCAGGAGAAAACCATAAAAATAAAACACGCAAGAATGGTGATAAGCTTATTGTCTAAACATGACTTGTCCTCTCTACTTCTTGCTTGGTTGTAAAGACAGTCGTTGCATGAATCAATGTGCTTGTTTTAATTGTGAATTTTTTCCCTTTTCAGGCTTAGGTGACATGGCAGTTTCCAATACAATTGGCAGCAATGTGTTTGACATTCTGGTGGGCCTCGGAGTGCCATGGGGCTTGCAGACGATGGTGGTTAATTACGGCTCATTTGTACGTATACAAACTTAGACATTCCTCATTAAACGTCTTGTTTCAGAAGCAGATACAGTTGAAAGACGGTTATCTGGGCACTGCTTAGCTGAAATTCCTAGGTGTTCAAATTCGCTGTGTGTTCAGTCCTCCAAAAATTCAGACACACACACACACACACACACACACACACACGAGAGAGAGAGAGAGAGAGAGAGAGAGAGAGAAAGAAAGAAAGAAAGAAAGAAAGAAAGAAAGAGAGAAAACGCTGTACATAGATTCCATAATTTGATTTCTCCAACCCAGATCTTTCTTGACCAAGTAGTTTGATCCCCAGCTATGACACCACTATAATTTGGGGAGTTGGGCCTTGCAAGGCAGGGGTGGAGAACCACTGGCCCTCCAGTTGTTGTTGTTGTACAACTTACATCATTGTCCCTGACAGTTGGCCATGAAGGGCCTTGATTAAGTAGCCCTGCTGGCAGGTGAAAAAATTGGCCACTTTTTCTCACTTCACATGGGCCAGCTGCCCAACTGGAAGTAGTGACTTGATTGTTGTAAACTCCACAGTTACAATACATGTCCAATGAGTTCAGCCACACGTAAAGCAGCAAGACACCCCAGAAGCCTCCCCAATAATACAGAGGCATATATAGTGTCCTTCTGTTTATCATGGGTACCCAGCAATAGGCCGTGGAACGGCCAGTGGGCTGTGCCTGGCCTAAGGCACTGTGTAGCTCAATATTTTGGGTGGTTGTTGAAGCTTCCCCAGCTGCTACTGGTTTCTCATTTATTAGTCTTCAGCTCCTGGTTTGATAGGATTGCTCCCTCTGCTGTTGCCAAAGATATAGCCTTATCCTCTCCTCACTTTTCCCAGTCAAAAGCACAGAGAGATCAGTGGCGGAGTTTGGGCTCTGAAATTTCAGCAGCGCCCTGTGCTATGCTAAAATTTGGCACCCCTCCTTTGCCTCTCACGCTCCATTCTACATCTTTGTTGTGGCACCCCCTGCAGCACTGGTGCCAAGTGTGGCAGAGGCAGTCCTGCTACCCTAAAACCACCTCTGCAGAGATGCATTACACCCCAGGTTCCTGTTGGGAGCTAATTTTTGTTGTGGAAAAAAATGTCTGATCACTGCTTCTCTCTGGTTCTTTAATCAGATCCTTTTCCGCTGATGTCCATAGCACAGTCCCCACTGACTTCAAATGAGCAGAAAATTTCCTCTGTTTATACAGAACTAAACCTCGTTCATTATTTTTGCACGCACCATGTTACATAGAAAACAGCAATTTGCTAGTTAGTGGGTCCTTGAGGTACAGTGGCATAGTTTTCAGCTGCATTTTTCTCCTTCTGATTTTCATAGGTCAAAATAAACAGCAAAGGTCTAGTCTATTCTGTCGTCCTTCTCCTGGGATCTGTAGCTCTTACTGTAAGTGTGTATTGTATTAGTCATTCTCTGCATCCAGTCAGTTTCATGTGGTACAGCTATATAATTTGAATGTGATGCCAGAAGCCAGGTTCTCCAGAGAACTTCACAATTCGTGTATTTTTAGATGCCAAAGCTTCATTGAAATCCATGAAATCTCAAGAGGTATATTTCCTTTATATTTTAGGTAACACTAAAGAAAGCTGAGAATCTCTCCTGACTAGAGCAACATGCTGTCATGTTTCAAGGCTGTCATTCAGTTAAATAAATCCTAATTGATTGATCACATGAATTGTAGTTAGTCAATTAAATTTCCAGACATGTTTTAATTTAAGATAAATAATGGTTCTGAAGTGATGATGATGATGATATACTTCCTTTGGGTTTTATCCAACATTGGGGCTTCATGCAGAATCTGTATCATGGGCTGGGTATTGACCAAGGTCCACACCACAACAGGTGACCCCCCCCAAGCCCTATCTCTCTGCATATCCTCCTCCTCTGCCGCCGCTTTTGTACCCTTTTATGCGAGTGAGCATTGGACAAGATGCTCCCCTTCTGCTCCCACCCTGCTGTTTGTGTACTGCAAAGCTTCACTCAGAAACCCCTGACATTCTCTCATCCGCTACTGGTGTGTGGGGGGTAAAAATCCTCATGACATCAGAATGCATGGATGCCAGTTTCCTTGTGCAGTGATTGAAATACAAATTTAGAAAGGTCCTCCAATACTTGTTTAACTCATGCATCATATTCTTGCAGGTTGGCGGGATCCATATAAACAAATGGAAACTTGACAAGAAACTGGGCATCTACGTGCTCGTCCTTTACGCCGTTTTCTTGTGCTTCTCGATACTGATAGAGTTTAACGTCTTCACTTTTGTCAACTTTCCAATGTGCCGAGAAGATGACTGAAAGAAACCGCCCTCGGATGTCATCTGTATCGTTGTGCTATAAATGACAGGAGACATTTTACATTTCTACCTGCTTCTTATCCAAAATCTCAGTGTCTTTCCTGCTTCATCACCTTACAGGCACTTTTCCTCTACTTGGAAGGAAAGCAGATGCTTCTTTGAATAACAAGCTCAAGGCAACCAAAGCATTTCCCTCTTGCTCCTCTTTGCTGTGGATCTCAAGCAAAACTTGCAAAAGCCCAGTGGTATCCTGTTTCAGGCTCATTTAGGCAGTCAACCATCCATCAACATTCATATGAAGCTTGTTGCGGGCAGGGGGTGGGGGACATACCTTCCTTTGGCTTTCCAAATAAGAGGAAAGAGAAAGGGTCGAGATTTTATCTTGGGTCCTTGGAAGCATCTTGGCCATGGCCTCTAATGGACTTACTATGGCATGCACTGCTAAGGACCTCCTATTTGCCCCCCCCCCTTTCAAGTGCTCTGTTTATAGAGAACTTTCACTGACGCTGAGGAGTCATTGGTGGTGTTCGGTAGTACTTTGTCACCCTGTTTTTACTTTTTTATTTTATTTTTTTAAAGAAAGGTGTGAAAGATACAGCAACAGTAAGAGAAGGAAATGGATAATATACAGCACTACTGATGATGTACTCTGAAAATCTTGGTACCTAAAATGGGGCTGTCCATACTTGAAAATAGCAACAACACATTGTCCTGCAATCAGTGAGGAACAATTGCAAATATCAAGCTTGACTATACATGGAATATTAAGCTTACAAGTCAAAATGTTGTGCCAGCACCAGTAATCCCTAATTTTAGAGGAAAACTGAAAACTTAAATCCTGGGTGCTCAGTCACTAATTGTGAAGGTAATCATCTGAAGAAGAAGAAGAAGAAAGTCAGTCTAATCCACATGCCTTCCAGGTCTTCATAGGTGCACTGTGGATTTGGAGGTCTTTAACATATTCGTAATAGATGTAGCTGCTCTAAAAGTTGTTGCACAACCCCTGGTTTGTTGTTGTTCTGCTGTTGGGGCTCGTCTCCACCGTCCTGAAGGTGGACTGAAATTTCAGCTGCGTCTCTTTAAGTGCCCAGTGGAAATGGCCGTGCAATCGCTTTGCCACATGCTCAAGCCTTTCTTTTTCAAACAGGCTCGTGTTTTAGCAAAAGGTTTTGGGGGGGACTGGGCAGTAGGATCACGGTAAAAGAGCTGTTACCCTGCTTTGAAAAACTGGGACCTGAGCACACAGTGAAATAATTGTGGGGCACTGCATGGTGTGCGCAGGTATACATTATTATTCATGCCCTGCACATTTGAACCCACTTTTGGGCACAGCCTGCGCCTGCTTTGTTAGCACTGTGATCATTATCGGCTAAGATTGGCGAGACTAATTGATGCCCTGTATCTGTTGAGTTAGGCAAGCAGCACCACAGTCCCAGTCCAGTGAAAAAACTGAGAAACATTGGTGGAGGTGTGTGATATCAATTGAGAACCCTTAAATCCAAGCACATGGGCAGTTTCAAGGAGGAAAGCAAGGGTCCCAGCTATTTACCTGCTTGATTGCTTTGCTGCCATCTACTGCTCCGCACTTTGCAGACTAAATTCTCTCTCACCAAGGCCGCATCTGCACCATACCTTTTAAACACTCTTATGCCACTTTAACAGCATGACTTTCCCCCTCCCAATTTTTTTTGGGGGGGGACTGTAGCTTGTTCAGAGTCTTGAGAATTGTGATGCCCCTATTCTTCACAAAGGGTTACAATTCCCACAGTTCCCTGGGCAGTGAGATGCAGTGGCGGAGGAAGGCGGGTGCGGTGGGGGCGGGCCACCCCAGGTGTCACCACTGGGGGGGAGTGACAAAATGTCGGGCGGCACTCACCGCAGGGCCTGCAGTGCTCCCAAGCCATGCATCGCTCCTGGGAGAGACGCGGTGGCTTGGGCACGCGCAGGCTCTGCTCTGCCCAAACTGTCCACCCGCTGCCCCCCCCAGCTGTAGGGCGGCTGAGTGGGAGGAGGCAGGCATACCGTGGTGTGCCCCACCCCTATGGGTGGCTTGCCCCGCCCCTGGGCACGCCGCCCCAGGCACCCAAGAGGCTTCCTCTGCCGCTGGTGAGATGAACTGTTAAACTACCCTGGGAATTGTAGCTCTATGAAGGGAACCTAGGGCTTATAAGAACACCCAGCACCCTTAAAAAAAGAGTTCCCAGAATTCTTTGGGGGAAAGTATGACTGTTTAAAGTAGTACAATAGTGCTTTGAATGTATGCTGCCAATATGGCCCAAGTGCACTCTGAGAATTTATATTAGCTCAATCTGCATCCAAGAGGTGTTTGTTTGTTTGTTTGTTTGTTTGTTTTGCAAATCATGACTGACTTGGCAGTGGAGTTAAGAATCATAGCCCCCTAGAACCACAACCTGGTTTCCATTTCTCACCAGCACAGATCACAAATGAAATAAGTGTAAGGTTGTTGGGTTTTTGTTTTTCATAGGGGAGGATGTGACCAAGAGTAGAATACCTCTTTCAGCCTGTATTTGCTCTTCTTGTATAAGCAAGGAGATGCACACCTCCAGCATGTTGAGGTGCACTGCTTGTACCCGCATCTAGAGCTTGTGTCTAGATGGTGTAAGGGAAACGCAAAAGGCCCCACTTTAGACCTTTAAGGAGAAGCACAAAACACGAAGCGCAAGCCGCTTATACATAGGAATGTCGGAAGCTGCCTTATACTGAGCCAGGCCATTGCTCCATCTAGCTCAGTGTTGTCTACACCAGGCATAGGCAAACTCAGCCCTCCAGATGTTTTGGAACTACAACTCCCATGATCCCTAACTAACAGGACCAGTGATCAGGGATGATGGGAGTTGTAGTCCCAAAAACATATGGAGGGCCGAGTTTGCCTGTGCCTGGTCTACACTGACTGGCAGCAGCTCTCCAGGATTTCAGACAGGGATCTCTCCCAGCTCTTCCCAGAGCTGCCAGGGGGTTTGAACCTGGGGCCTTATGCATGTAAGATAGCAGTGCTCTGCTACTGAGCCACAGCACCTCCTGATTACATCTGGGGTGGTTCACCTTGGCTACATGGAATGCTGAAACGCTGATCCCACCAAGATTCGCCCCCAAAACATTTAATATTTTAATTACCATTCCTTGACTCCAAAATAACGAAAAGTTACGCTGGTAAATGCAGTTTCTACAGAAGCACAAGTTATCTTTATAAATAGCTTTTTTATTTTTTTTAATGTACATTACTAAATAAAATATATTGGATAGCTAAAAGATTTTGTGAATTAAAGGAAAAAAAATTAAATATATTTTTTCATGCTCAGCTATTTGGCAGAATTCCTTCACTAATTGTATCAGTGACAGAATACTATATACAGTACCCCATGGCAGGAGGCAAGCAGGGCTTCTCACAAGGGACTTTTAAACTGCTTGAATTATTACACACAGATCTTTGGTGGTGCCACTAACCCTCCTGCTGTCTATCAGTCTCACTGTTCACAACTCAAGTCTTTTTGCACTGTAAAGGTCCACACAACAACCCCCACCCCCACTAAATAGAATACTCTTTTCCCTTTCACCCATCCATTTTAGCCCATGCTGGCCCAATTCACAATGACCTTAGAGGATCTTCTGGAAAGGAAGGAAAGAAAAAATTATGCATTAAAAGCCTGCCCTCAAATTTCAGTGTACAACTCCATGGGAAAGTAGAATAGTGTGTTCCACATAGAGCCTTTCTGCTCACAGGAAGCATTTTGAAATGCATCAAGATTGCAATGCACATTTAAATCTCCCCCCCCCCCTTCCATTTCCCTCTCTTACAGGCTAGTTCTCCTGGGCGTGTTTCATCACCTGGTGTACATCAGGTGTGAGTGAACCATCAGGGATAGAACTTCCATAATGCTTCTCCTTAGACACAAGATTTCTCAAGGCAATTGAATCTCACAGGGCTGTTTCACACATTACACAGAGGCAAGCCTGGGTTTGCCAAAGTGTTGTACACTCAGCAGAGTCCTGGCCCTCTGCTGAGCGTATGATAGAAAACATATTTGCACACATGTAGCTTGTGTAGTATCCTAAATGTGTTTCCATGCATTCACAGGTGATTTTCAGCGGGTCCCCTAAAAATGTGTGAGCTGGCTCAGCATCCAAGCATTCAGTTATCAGGTTACGTGCATGCATGTCTGAATCAGCCCACATCCATACAAGCGGCAGGAAGAAGCTTAAAGGCCCTGCTAGTGCCGCTTGTGGAAAAGTCTGCTGTAGGCCGTCTCCTGCACGTATGAATCACTCAAATTGCACAGAACTGCTGATCCCTTTCAATGCAAATATGTGCACAGGAAATTCATTATACTGTACTGGGAAGTGTGCTGTAAATATGAATTATTATTTTCAAACAGATCACTTCATTTTTAATTGGTATGAGGAATTCATTGCTCATTTTGAACCTTAGTTTTATGCAAAGGGAGAAACGTACTACTTAATCTTCTTTTGTCTTTCATGATGAATATCAGTATTGACCTAAGCTGGCAAGCGAATCCCAAGAATCAGCTTCAGCTGCCCCTAGTGCATCAGAAAAGTTGAAACAGCCTGTACCCTATACTTGGCACATGAGGGTGTGTGTTTAGAGATGCCATACTCTGCACCATATACCTGGGGGATGTGGGTACAGCCAAATGCTTGTGTGTCCTTTTCTGCCTCTAGAACAGGGTTTCCCAAACTTGGGTCTCCAGCTGTTTTTGGACTACAACTCCCATCATCCCTAGCTAGCAGGACCAGTGGCCAGGGATGATGGGAGTTGTAGTCCAAAAACAGCTGGAGACCCAAATTTGGGAAACTCTGCTCTAGAGCCAACGAACAACCCTTTACATGCTGCTTAAAGTAGCGTCTTGCCGTCCTCTGCCCTTGTGCCCCATCCCAATGGGACCATGGCAAAAAATAAGTGGAAGAGCAACACTGATTCTGCAATGATTGCCACTGGGATGGTGCTCTTGTGCTAGAGCAAGGGAACAAGATGTCCCCGCAAGCTGACAGTATGCTCATGCTGCTGCCTAACTGTGGGCGCTTATCGGATGAGGCTTTTAAGTCTCTGATTGGATTAGCCCGTCCAAAGGATACCAATAGGATAAGGAAGGTTTGCTTATATGTTAGGTAGGCCTGATCTGTATAGGACAACCTTGAAGCATTCAGGTGTCTTTGAGTTATGGCACCAGAGGGAACATCTGTATAATATATAAGCCAGAGTACATGCTAGAAGCACTTTCTTCCTATTCTAGGAATGCCATAATCTAAGGTAAGACCCAGAAGTAAAGGCAAATGATTCAGGAAGAGGCATTATGTTATTGTACTGTTCCCTCATCACCCCAGAAAAGGAATGGTCTATATATGCCTAATAATTTCCTTCCCTTTTGCCCAAGAGACAAAAACTCCAGCCACAGGTCTCATTTCATGGCAGACTGGAAATTGCCTGCACTTTAAAGGAGTCCGGATTTGGATTCCAAAACCCCACAACCCCGAAATCCTGAATTTTGTTCAGTTTGTTATTTTTATTGCTGGTTATTTTTCAACAGAATGATACTTATACTCTCACCCTGATAAAAGATTTATTCTATGTGGTATTTGATTATACTGCATTATGTACACACACACAAATACATGATCTGACAAAAATGCATATTGGATGGCAATGGTTATTTATGTTGAAGAGTCCCATAATGTAGTTAATCCATATGCAAAACCCATAGAATTAAAGCCATGCAAACAAAGTGAGTCTCCTATCTCCCAAGATTTCTTACATTCTTTTTGGAGGGGGAGGGGGGAGGATTTCTTAAGCTGGTCTCAAACTTGTGCCTTGAATTTGCTCCTGAAACAGATTCACTCGTGTGGTCTGAAGAGAATACAACTACTAATGTATTTTGGGGTGCAGGGCAGGGGGAATTCCAAACGTTACTGGAATTCCAGTAATGATGCGTTTAAGCTGTGTTTATCGGGGGAAGCTGAGTAAGTTTTAGATTGACAGTATGAAATGTATTGCACGGCTCCTGAAGTGGAGGAAAGAAAAGGCTCTCTACTCTGATACCAAAGTGGCCAATAGATTAAACATGAAAATATTTCTTTATTTGGGAATGTATGCTGCAAAAAAGAGAGAGAGTACAAGATAGATGAATTTTGCCATAAAGCACTGAATTCCCCAAAAGCTGATACTGTGTTAGTTTTATTATGTTAGCTGCCCTGAGCCCTGCTTCAGCCAGGAAGGGCGGGGTACAAATAAAATATTATTATTATTATTCACAAACCAGCAGTACACAGGTGTCTTATACACTATGAGCCACTGAACTAGCAAATGTATATGACAATTCACACGACTGCTACCCCAGTACACTCCCACAATCCCTGACACTTTGTGAGCAGTCCCAGGAAGTTGCACTGGTACTGTACAGTTTCTCAGTGCAGCTAGCAACTATTAGTAGTAGCAGTGACAATATACAAAATGGTTGTGTGGCAAAAGGAAGGGTATGCTTATCTGTGCAGCATTCAAAAGGCATTTTTAGGCTTCATGTTCTAGAATCTAGGAACATGACTGTAGCTTTGAGTGTTTGTTTCACAGCTCGTCAAAGCACACAGCCCTTCCAGCTTCATTTATTTATTTTGGAGGGCGAGTTATGAACAGGAGGGGGGCGGAAAGGGGCTTGCATATTCTTAGGAAGGAAGGGAAGTGTTGCCCTCACTCTGAATTGGCTTTTATGACATCATAATGTCACCACATTTGATTGGCTCTGTGGCATCATGCAGTGCAGCCCTTAGCTGGCCAGGTCATGCTTCCAAGTAGATGGAGACTAAATAAAATAATATAAAAGACAACAGAGAAGCAGACTGCAGAAACTAGCAGTTGCCCTCAAGCAGCAAATAAGTTGAAAAAGGAGGTGGTTTTGATAACATATTGGTTCCCACTCACCCCAAAAAGTCTCTTTTCATGGGCCAACCTTTTTGATATGCAAGTACTTGAATGTTTAGTTAAATGTTGTGGTTTGAGACCTACTTAGGAAGCTAACTATGATCCTAAACTCTTTATTTAGTAGTAAATCCTATAAATTGAATTGAGATTTACAACACAACCCTATGCATGCTTTATTCTAAAGTAACTTCAATGGGGTTTAATCCCTGGTAAGTGGGCTTAGAACTTCAGCTCAGAATCCATGCCAGCGTACTTAGGATAGCAGCCTGTTACTTGCTTTTGTCACAATTTATATAGCCTTTCTATATCAGACTATATACTGCTCTTTCTCCACTTCTGAACTGATCCATCTTACCCTGTTTTTACTCTGTCTTAAATGAAAAACGAGTCCTGTGCAGGTCTGTGAGTCATACTAAATATTCCATGGGACAGAAGCAAGTCCCATTATCTTCAATAGAGCTTACTTCCTAGCCCAATAAGCACGTTTAGGATTACAGTTGATTAAATATGAAAGTGCTGCTACATTCACTGGGGTGTGAGATGCTTATAGGACTGAGTTCCTCTAAAAGATCTTTGATAGCTAAATGCTTGATAAACCACAGAGGACAGGAAAACTGGATGCAAAGCAGTTCCTTGCTGTACCTTTCTCGGAGACTTGAAAGTGGTTTAAAAGAGGGATCATGGCTTGCAGTGTGTCTTCTGACTTCTGCGCCCAGTAAGCAGGTTTTGCCTCATTTGGGGTTTGTTTTTTGTTCTTTAAAAGTCGTGCAAAACTTGCTTATTTATTTATTTGGGGGTTTATATATCCCGCCTTTCATACTAACCTCAAGGCAGCTAACTCCTCCAAAAATCATACACCATACATTGACCAGCAGTGAAAGTGGGACACAATAAATTTGGGTGTGCAATAAGGGGCGGTAAAGCAGTGCTCTCTCTCAAACCACTTTCAATTCTCTTTCAAAAACTATTGCGTTTCCAGCTTTCTGCAGCTCTCTCAAAAGAGCACGGCAGAGTAGAATGTAGTATGGCTGTTGGGTTTTCGTTTTTTGCAATGTCCCTGATCCTGCAGTGGGAATCTGCACTTCAAACCTTACTAAGAGGGAGCACTACTAACTGAATAAATGCTGCAGGACCAGGGTTTGGTTTTGTGGTTCTGGGTTGTTTGGGTGGTTTTTTTTGTTTTTCTTTTTTAATTGTATGCAAGAGCTAGTTTTGTGTTTATTTTTATGACTTTGTGATGATCCGAACTCTGATGTTGGGTTGCAAGTCAGCCTGGAAGACTGTCTACCTGAGTCTTCCCCTTGGATCAGCATTTTATCCTTCGTGTCATTCACTCTTAATCATCATTGTGCCAAGTTTATTTTCTTTTTATATGATTTCTTACATCCACTGCAGATACAACAAAATAAGTAGCTAGTTTTTCAACAGTGGATTTTTGTTGTTGTTTGGTCAATTTTAAAACATAAAGACACAGGAAAGGGTTCCAAATTATAATTATTTTCCTTAGGTCGTTTTTATACTGAAAAGTGTACAGAAAGTTGCATTCACCTCACCAAATACTGTTGTGAATGTAGAAATTGGCGCTCCAGCTCTCTCTCTTTCAGTTTCCACGACCTTCTGTCCTTTTCCATCTAAAGGCTCTTTCTTATGATTTAAATGTTAAAGATTAGGTTGTTCCAACAGAACTTTTGTTTAGGTCATTGTTAACATTGCCTAAGCGCTGAAGTTAATGCAGGAAATAAAAACTCCAATGTAATTTTAAAGCAAATTATGAATAACGTTTGTACCTGTGTGAAACCAAAGATTTTTGCCATTAAAATTGCAGCACCTTAAAAGTTCAAAATTGTATAGTAGAAGGCCCCTTTGCTCCTTGGTATTCAAACCATCCCAAGCTGTATGATTCCCCCTTTCAGTTAGGGCAAACTAGTGTTTGGTAGGGTTTAGAAATCTGCTCTTCTGTTATCCTACACCAGTAGTTTGCTATTTGTGCCATTTACTTGAACAGAGCAAGCAACTCCTGTCTAATGAACTAGGAAACCATTGCCCTGCAAATAGAGGACCATGTCAAAACCTTCCCTAAAAGGGCTGATTAGATCAGTCTTTAGTGTTTATATCAGGCTTTCTCAACCTAGTACCCTCCTCACGCTTTTGGACCACAACTCCCATCATCACAACTCCAATATCTGAGGGGCACCAGGTTGGAGAAAGACTGGTTTAGATGCTGTCACATTCATGGTTTCTTCTGCAGATACAAAGCAGTGGTTTTCAAACACAATACTATCAGGGAATCCTTTCTGCATTAACTTTTCTGGTAAAAAAAACCACACACAACAAAGTCCAGTGCATTGAGCGTTCTGGGGGTAGGGGAGTGTTTTGATGTGTATATATTGCTGTGTTGTGACTGAATGAAGTGCAACACCCAAGACTCCCATGCAGATGCACATTAAAGGGCAAGAAGGTGGATGTGATGGACAAACCCTTTCAGGAAAACATAGCTGCCGTTTTTGATCTTCCCTGATAATATTCCAAAGGAGCCCATGGTTTCTTGGAGCACTGTCAGAAAACCACTCCCCTAATGAGTAGAACCTGATTCACCACCAAATTTGGCAAGGCCTCTGGGTCATTGGTCTTGCAAAGGACACTTTTATGTGCACTACCTTTCATTTTATTTTTGTACTTTGCATGTTCTCCATGCTGCTGTCCTGAAATTCAAAGCACTTTCTGAAAGAAAATTGATTGTAACCGAGAGCTACTGTCATTTTCCTAACTCCTTTAATGAAAATTGCTAGCATGTTGTTTCTGTCTGTCTGTCTGTTGGCTTGTTTGTTCTGACGCCCACAGAAAGAATGTAGAACTCCTAAGGTCTGTCAACTCAAGATGCTTGAAAGGTGGATAGCTTCTGATATTCAGTAACCTTGAATTGTGGTGAAATCTGAAAGCATCAGAAGCTGACATGGCCAGACAGGCAAGGTCTTCAAATGAGACTATGCCCATCACCAGTCTTTGGATGATATCCAATATTAAGCATACTTGGAGTAAATTCAGTGGTTTCAGTGGCCCTACTCTGACTGAATACACATCACACTCCAGCGCCGGCCCAAGACATTTTGGCGCCTGAGGCAAACCACAAAATGGCTTCCACTCCCTGCCAGGGAAGAAGGGGTGAGCAAGGATCTGCATCAGGAACAAGGGGAGAATAAAAATCTACATTGGGATCTGCTGCCCCTGTGGATCCTGCCACCTGACGCCGGTCATCTCACCTTGCCTCATGGGTGGGCCGGCCCTGTCACACTCACTTTTCATTGCTACAAGATTATGGCCTTTATATTCATCAACTGTATGTGTCCCCCCCCCTTTTTTTTTAAAGCAAAAAGCAAAACCGTATATAGTTCTTCAGAAAACAGCAGTTTTGTTCCAAGTGGCTAAAACTCTTCAGCAAAGCTCTCCCTTTGTTGAGTGAGATGATTCAGGGACATTTCCGAGCACAGAACTAACTGCTGATCCATGTAGTTTTCTTTTCCCCTTCCATGTGCAACAGGTGTGTGCAGTGTGCATCCCACAATGGGGTATGGTGGTACCTCGTCTGAAAAAAAATATGAGATGCTTTTTATAGTGCTGCTCAGAGAATGGAAAGTGACAACTTTGTAAACTGTAAATTACACAGAATCTATTTATCATGTTATTTATTTTTTCAATGACTGTGACCTTATGCACTGTGAATGCTTTTGTGATATGGGGGTTCTTTGTACAGATCTGTATGTCATTATAAAGAAAATTCCAAACGTGATAATTTGTTACATAATATTGGCATGACCTTTGATTATTTTTATCGTGAAAAGGAGGGGGAAAACAATAGTTAATATGAAATGAAGATTTATATTTAAAATAAACCTAGCAGTCAGTATTGTAAGGCACTATATATATATATGTATAACAACACATGTACACTGTCAATAAAATATATAAGGATAACAAGAGAGTGGCAGTGATGTTTTCCCCAGGAAAAGTGTGTCCAGGCATCAGGAATGAACACTCTCCTATTTAGGGCTGCATTCAAGTTGTAACTTGTTCCTTATATGTGCTCTAAATTGTGTTTCTCGGATTCCTACAAAAGCTGGAAATAATTTTGAAGACAGCTGCAAGACTTAAAGGGTTACATGGAAAATATTCCTATATGCAAAGCTGTTTTCAACATGAAGAACAAGAAATTGGCAGCAGCCTTTCCTGCTACTTGCCACCTCACCCTTTTAGCTGGAGGTGTTGCGATTGAACATAGACCTTCTGCATTCAGAGCACATGCTCTACCACTGAGCTGTGCCCCCCTCCCCATTACAATCTAGAGCTGAGGTTCCCAGCGTGGCACTCTTGTGCCATCTCAACACCCTCTGACACCCAGCTTGTTGATGCTGGAGCTGAAAGGAGCCCCAACAGAAATGCAAGGGATCTGGAGAGATGGTCCATAGATTCTTAAACAGGCTGGATTGTATGACATAATAAGCCACTAGGTCAGCTGAGCAAAATATAAATTCAGGACATTCTTCACACAGGTGTGTGTGTGTGTGTCAGAGAAGGGAGAGGGGGAGTGAGAGATCCTGCCTTTTATTTCTGCTTGGGGAAAGGTTAGCATTTGTGTGTACACTGATCATTAAAGGCTCTGTATTGAGAGACAGCCCCATTCCAATGTGCAAAATCACTCAGCCAACAGTTTGACTCAGCAGGCTTCACTGGCCAGTTATGTAATGCGGGTTTGTGCTATAACGGGCTTGTAATCTGCAGATTAACAGCACAGGAGCCCACAACAGCTCATCCAGCGTCCTTATGCAGCCTGCAGATGATATATAGCAGCTCACAGACAGAGGGGGGGGTGGGGAAGTATTACGATTATGCAATCCACACATCAGTTGAGGGCACTTTAGTAAAAGCCAGTCTTGTCCTATCTTTTCCCTTTGGCACTTGTTAAAGTTCATGAACGTTACTGAAACTCGTCATTTGGAAAGAGATTGTGCAAAAATGTTTTTTAAAATAGATATGCTATGCATGGTGGGTAAAAAAATGCCCACCATTGCACTGTGCAAGTGAAGAATTAACTAGTTTTCTCTACTTCTCAAGCTAGTTTACGGATAATCTTAAAACAATTGAAGCAATAAACAGTAGCCCTGAAAAATCACATCAAATTAGAAAATAAAAGCCAATAGACACAGAATAAAAAACAATACAGATGGTATTTAAAGTCAGGGGAGGGGAGATAAAAACAAAAACAAAAAACCTTTGCCGGGTGCCAAAGAGCGGATGCTGTCAGTTCGTTCAAAGTCTGATGAATGTACAAATTGCTTGTGTGTGTTGTACACATTCACCAGGCGACACATATTAAACCCAGCTCACCTGTATGCACACAGATACACGCACGGACACCATTTTAGACCTCATGATTTCAGAGAAAAATTGAGGTAAGTGACAGGCGGCTTGTTAAATTGCGAGAGGCAAGAGAAACTGAATAAAACTCTTGCTAGGTTTTTTTTATTAGCAATAAGACGAGGTGCAGCCCCTCTTCTGAAGCCTGATGGAATCAGTTGGAAGTGTGCAAGGCAAGCAAATCGATGCAAATCTGCCTTGGTTGTGATCCAAACTTGCACGCAACTAGTTTCATGTATACAAAGGGACCGTGTGGTTGCACTTCTTGAACAGCAGCTCCTGCCATTCATGTCATATGTCCAAACCCCTTCTGAAAGTGGGAGGGAAGAGCTGGCTGTGCCATTAAGCTTCATCTGCCCTCCTGAATGTTGCTGAGATGGAAAGCAGAACCAGATCAGAGTCTGGTGATGCAGTCCCCCTGAAATGCCACCAGAGTGCTGGAGCCCCTCTCTGATTGTTAACCAAGTCAGCCACAGAAGGGGAAGGAACAGCATTTCAGGAGGGAGAACAAAAGGAGTTTTTGAGGGAGTTAGGGCTT
Source organism: Podarcis muralis (assembly GCF_964188315.1). NCBI lineage: Eukaryota > Metazoa > Chordata > Lepidosauria > Squamata > Lacertidae > Podarcis > Podarcis muralis. Next base: position 22,539,321 of record NC_135655.1, on the reverse strand, counting down.
GATTTAAGGGGAGAGATAGGGAGTAGGATGGGATTTGACTGAGGGAGAACTGGTTCTGAGTTGTTAAACATCCACACTGAGGAAACTATCCATAGCAAGAGGACAGAGCCCCAAAGCTTGGATAGGGGGACCGTGTTGAGGGCCTTGGAAAGGTAGGATGCAGCTGGCACTGTGGTCTAAACTACTGAGCCTCTTGGGCTTGCCAATCAGAAGGTCGGTGGTTTGAATCCGATCAAAGGTGGTGAACTCCTGTTCCTCTGTCCTAGCTTCTGCCAGCCTAGCAGTTGGAAAGCACACCAGTGCAAGCAGATAAATAGGTACCGCTGCGGCGGGAAGGTAAAGAGCGTTTCCATGCGCTCTGACATTGCATACAGCAGAAGCGGTTGAGCCATGCTGGCCACATGACCTGGAAAGCTATCTGTGGACAAATGCCGGTTCCCTTGGCCTGAAGCAAGATGAGTCCCACACCCCATAGTCATCTTTAACTGGACTTAACCATCCAGGGGTCTTTTACCTTTACCTTTTACCTCTGGGAAAGGTATACAGACAGGAGTGTTCTAGGAGGATTGTGACTGAACTGGGAGAGGTTGAACCTGTGGGTTTACAGGCTACCTGGGTCTCAGTATAGCCAGGAGGGGAGAGTTCTTCTAGGTCCAGAAGACTCCTGAATCAGTAGCAAGGGGTGAGGTGATGCCCTGGGTCTGTTATACCATTTGGAATACCTCAGATGTGGGATTGCTTAAAGATTGTGTAACTGAGGGAAAGTGCCCCTCGTGAACAAAGCTATTAATTGGTGAAGGAAGCTGTATGGTCTTAAAAGTATTTAACTGTATTTAACTAAGTAATAGAAACTGAAGTATAACAACTGATTTTGAGTAAAGAGAGGTAAAGAGAAGCTGTGACTGTAACACTGTGTTTAAGCCTGAGTCATCTTATAGTTAGTTAAAGTAAATAAGTTAACTTCTACCTGAAAGACCACATTTCCTGACCCACTTTGTTTCATAATCCCCCCCCTTTTTTTGTTTAATAAGCTTTTCCTGTTTGTTTGAACATTTTCTGCCTGAGACTATAATCATTTAAGTTTTCTCTCACACAAGTCCCCCACTAGACATCCCATGGTAAATTTGTAAAACCTCATGTTCACTGGTGCACATTGAGGTGTGTGCACTACAGTGGTACCTCGGGTTACATACACTTCAGGTTACAGACTCCACTAACCCAGAAATAATACCTTGGGTTAAGAACTTTGCTTCAGGATGAGAACAGAAATCATGCGGCGGCGGCACAGTGGCAACAAGAGGCCCCATTAGCTAAAGTGGTGCTTCAGGTTAAGAAGTTTCAGGTTAAGATCAGACCTCCAGAACGAATTAAGTTCTTAACCCGAGGTACCACTGTATATTGAATAGGGGGCAGTTAGCGGGGTGAGTCCGCCGCATTATTAATTGGTGATAAGCGGTTGGATCTGCTACAATTGCCTCCTGGCTGTCCCCCTAATGCTCATGAAGACATCTACATTAGTTCTTTACATCCAGGCCCTCGTGTATTCAGAGCAGGACAGGGCTTTTCTTGCCACAGAATTCAAATTCTGTTTGTGTGTGTGTGCTGCTCAGTGTCTCATACTCAGGCTGCGGAGGTGGGAGAAATTTGGCTCAGTCCACATTTTAAATCAAGCATACCCAATTTCCACTTCCCCAAACCATACACAAACTGAAACCCAGATATCCTTTGAAATTCACACTTCTTCAAATTTTGTGATGCCCTTTGCCAGTCAAATAACATATACAAAAATGTGTGTCAGAGACTGCCTCCCGGTCCTAGCTCACAGAAGACCAACGCTAGCCAGCAGAACTGTACAAAGTCTTTATTGAAGTTTAGTTCCCATTTTCAAACCCTAGCGTGCGTCTCTACGTCTCGACCCTAGACCAGCGAAGCCTCGTCTGAGTCTCCGCCCCCTGTACACCAGTTTAAGACTCTAGCCTTACTCCACCTTCTACGTTTCTCCTTCCGCCTCTGGGTCCTACTACCCCCCTGGGTGCCTTCCTTCCTGGACGCCTCGGAAGCGGACCCTTCGGACTCCTCCCCCTCTCTTCGGCGGGCTTTGGGACCCGGCTCCCTCTCCGGGCTGCTCATTGCGCCCCCCTCTTGTACATTTGAACTTGGCGCGCGCGCGCTGCCCCTGACCTTCCTTTTGACCGTTTCCTCGCTCTCTGATGCAGGCGTGGCTAACCCTGACTCATGTCCTTCCGCTGACGGAAAGCTGCCTGCTGCCGATGTTTGGGACTCCTCCCCCTTACTGCTCTCCGGTGGGGAAGCTGGTCCCGATTTCCAGCTGCTGCTCTCTGAGTCCCCTCTGGCCCCTCCTTCCTGGGGTGTTCCCTCTGGCAACCCCCTAGCTCTGACCACGGGAGCCCCTTTCTGTGAATCCTCTGATTCGCTGGAGAGACTTAGAGACCTCGGATGGCTATCATCGCTGACCTCTCCCTCGGATTCCTCTCCCTCGGTCTCTAATTCCTCCCTTTCCTGTCCCTCTGCTCCTGAACCCCTGACAATGTGTGTATTGGGGGAAAGGGTGTGTAAAAATGCAAGGGCAACGCGTTGGAGACGAGTCAGGTGACATTGCGATGTGGCCACAGAGATACCAGCGGTGGGGCAATTGTCTGGAGAAGCGTCCCCCCCCCAAAAAAAGTGTTGTTTTCTCCCTAAAAAAAAGCTGAATAACTTTGGCTCCCCCCTAAAAAAAGCACAACAACTTAGGGTTGCAAAAGTGGGAGTTTCTGCACCTCCCCCAGAAAATAAGCACTGGTCTCAGACTGTCTGTAATCCCATGGATGATCTTGAGGCTGCATTCCTTTGAGGGGTCAAACTCTGCAATCAGATCATTTGTGTGCTTTTATGACTTGGAAGAGTTGAGAAAATTTCTGCAGGTTCCAGCTTGCTGGTTCATGCTCGCCATCCTCACCTTCACACTCCCATTCTGAGTTTGATCCAGCCATTTCCTCCAGCTCTTCAGCAGTCAGTACCTGTTGGTCCTCAATTGGCGATTCCATTTCTTCCTGGATGAGCTCAACAAAGCCATCACTGCACTCTAATGAAGGCTGCTGGCCCTTTTCCCCTGCTCACCTACCCCCTTTCCCCCCATATGTGCCATTTTCTTGCCATTTTCTCTCCCCCCCCCCCCAGTGCATGCCATTTTTGCATCTTCTTTTCCCCTTGGTTGTGAGTTACCTGTATTCAGTGGGTCAGGTAAGAGTAGCAGAAGTCAGGCACATGCACGCACACACTAGCTAACAACTACAATTGCTGAGACATTCCCTCCATTGCACCAAGATCCAGCTCCATGACCTGCTGAATGTGAAGGACTTCAGATAACAGAAAGTAAAGGTGGTCTGAGGAAAAAAGCCTACATCAACCAGGCACCCTTCAGGTGTTGTTGGACTCCAATTACCATCAACCTCAGCCAAGGTGGCCAGTGGTGAGAGATGATGGGCATTGCAGTCCAACAATGTCTAAAGGGTGCTAGGTTGAGGAAGGCTGTTTTTGAACCATAACTGAATATTGGTGCCGAAGTTAAAACAGCAGAAGGCTTGACACAGCTGGATTGAGAAATCATAAAGGGCTGGTTGGTTGGTTGGTTAAGGGAGGGAGGGAGGGAGGTCAATACTGTAGCATGAAACATGCATTAGGGAAGCAACCTATGGTGATTTTAATCTGATGCTGCTACAGGTTTCTGTGTGGCTAATGTGGTATAATAATAATAATAATAATAATAATAATAATAATAATAATAATGGCCTTAATTGTATCTGGGTTAGAATAGTCACTGTTTTGTCTTTGTTTAAGCTGCATAATTATTGTCTAGCTTCCTACCAAGGATATGAAAAGCAAAGCAAAGAAAACTCAATCTCAGATGATGAACAAAAATGCAAAATTTGGTGTGAGTGCATAAATCTGCAAATTAATATGCAATATGTATAAATGGAAATATACAACTTTATTCTCTTCACAATCAATCAAATGTTCAAAGTGTCATCATTAGAAGTGTGCCAGGATATAATTGTACCAGAATCTCAGCTGGTATGACCAGCCAATTGCGATAAAAGCCAAGTGGGATATTTACAACTGAAGAAGACCCTTTTGGGGTTGAAATGTGTTTGGTTCGCAATAATATTAATAGTCACGTGACCCCAGGCTTTTTGAAGGGCTATTTAAATTCCAGTTTAAAGATAAAGAACCCTCAGGAGAGAGAGAGATTCAGTGGCCTTCAAGTTCCCCACCCAGAGATAACACAGGGAGAGCAGAAAAGACCTGGCCACAGTCTTCTCTGATGCCATGTATCTTTCTTTCTAAAGGATTTCAAAGCATTGCCACTATTTAATCTATATGTGTAAATTAGCATATGTAAGCATTCTGCAAACCTATCATGGACTCATAGAATTGTAGAGTTGGAAGGGACCATGTGGATCATCTAGTCCAACCCCCTGAAATGCAGGATTTTTGCGCAAACCCACCACCTTGAGATTAAGAGCCTCATGCTCCACCAACTGAGCTCTCCTACTTGCCCTCTTTTCCCCCCCTGGCCATGCATAAGCCATGTACCCTGCCACAGGTAGAGAGCAGGCGTGCTCTGTGATTTTTAACTGGCAACAAGTATATATATTAGGGCACTAATTCATGGAGTAGCAAGCCCAGAAGGACCTATTACTGCAGCGTTGTCAGAAAGTTGCGCCTCTCCCTGGCTTCTCGGGCCTCCATTCTCGCACGTCCTATGTAAACAGCGCGAAGGTTTCCAGACTCCATCTGGTTCCAGTTACTCACTCAAAACACAAATACACATGCCTCAGGAATTTGCAGATGGACACCACTGTACCGCGGCATGAAATGCTTCGCAGAGTTCACGGCCCTCTTTGCCACCGCCTCTCCTCCAGATGTACCTGCGGGGCTGAGGAAAACTGCGTCCCTCAGAGGCGGGCCAGGTACGAAGCCGGCGGTGAGGCGCGAGAGCGCAGGCCCGGCTTCCTAACTCTCTGAGCTAAAGTTCATGACTAAAAATGGGTTTGTAGGGCGGTGAGGGGGGGGTGGGAAGGAAGAAGAAGAAGAAATAAAACACCCTTGACCACCAAGGACAGCCTCTTCCTGAGAGCCCCTGTTCACACAAATACAGGAAGTAGAAAAGTAGCTCAAGGCAGAAACACCACTTGGAAAGGGATTCTCATTTCGGAGCCGCCCGTGTTTGGGAACTACTGTGGTGAAAGCTCGGCTTTCCTTCGCGTCGAATTCACCATCATTTGCATATATATATATTATTTTATTTTGATTTGATTTGCCGGGCGGGGGTGGGGGAGAAGGAGAAGGGCGTGGACGCTTTTTTGTGAGGAAATGCCAAGGTATAACTTTCTTCACAAGGGAGACCTCCAACGGTTCTGAAGCGAGAAGCGCCTCCGCGCGCTTCGCTGGGAGGATGACAACATCGCTGGGGAACCGGGCAGCTGGGTGAGTCCTGAAACTTTTAGCGGCGGTACTTTTTCCCTCCTGAAGTAAAACAGCCGCTCTCTTTCCACTCTCCCTCTTTGAGAAGAAACTTCTCTCCTCCCTTAAATCCGCTTGCAGGCTGCACGGGAAGCTATCAGCTGTGGCGCCACAATCACGATAATTCACAGCCTTTTTCCTTGGGTGAATGCTAATAATTGCCTCTTTGAAACAACAGGAGCTTTTCTTTTCTTTTCGCACGGGGTGCTGAGGGGGGAGAAGGAAATGAAAATACTCTGAGGAGGAGAGGGGAGGGGGGAACGAGCTGTTTCCATGCTGCCTGTCGTGCGTCTCTGGAAACATGGCAAATCTTTTCCATGAATCCTGAGGGGCAACAGACTTCGATTTCTCCCCCAGCTGTGTCACACAGATGTGGCTGAAAAGCAAAGAAGGGGGGGGGGCTTTCCTTCTTTTTGGCTTGCTCTGCTGCTGTCCCTTTGTCATCATCTCAGAACATGCAGATTAAGGCAGGTAATGCTTTATCCATCATGTCAGCTTCATGGTAATAATAATAATAATAATAATAATAATAATAATAATAATAATAATAATTTATTTATACCTCACCCTCCCCAGCCAGAGCCAGGCTCAGGGTGGCTAACACCAGTAAATAAAAAATAAAAACATAATAGGGGAAAAAATTAAAATACAGGTTAAAATGCAATTTAAAATGCAGCCTCATTTTAAAAGTAGCCCATAAATCAAAACCGTAAGGGGAGGGAAACAAAAGGGTCAGACTGAGTCCAAACCAAAGGCCAGGCAGAACAGCTCTGTCTTGCAGGCCCTGCGGAAAGATGTCAAGTCCTGCAAGATAAGCTTCACCTGTTTCTGCATGCCAGGCTGCCAGACATTTTGCTGCCTGAGAGGGACAATATGGTGCCGCCTCCTATTCCATGTGCAAATCCTGACTGGGCTGGCGATCGAACCTTCCTTCTACATTGGCAACAGGACAGCATCTTTTTCTGTAGCTGTAGGAGGAGGGCCTATTGGGGCAAGCACCCCAAAACAAGGAGCTTACTACCCCCCCCACTTGCCCACCCACATTTCCGAACTCCTTTCATTAACACATGCTGTTATTTTTTCTCTCTCATCTATAAAAAAAATACTTTGCCCCTTCTGTGCCTGCCCTGAATTTATTCCCCTGGTGCTGCCACTGCCAGGGTAGACCACACAACACACATCAACACCTCACGACTCCTATCCACCCTTCAGCATCTGCCACCCGAGGCAGCTGCCTTACTCTGCCTAATGGTAGGAACAAGAAAAACTGGCAACCCTAAAGAACAATTCGATACAGCATGATGCTAAGAGACAGAGAAACATGTGTGGTCCAGGAAATATAGACAGATAGAACAATGTAAGAGTTGCTACTCTGCATGCAAACATAGATTTTGATCTCCTGGAATATGTTATGCTCTATTTGAATGAGGGAGAAAGCAGTTACCTATTGGTTAGTAGCACCCACTCAACACACCCAGTCCCCTCCAGAGCAGTTTGGGCATCTCCTTAAAAAATGTATGTGAGTTGTTTTCGCTAGATGAATCATGAATATATATATATGCAAATAAACATACAAGTGCCACATTAAGGAGGAAATGTGGATACATTACAGCATGGGCAAAGCTGAGGCTGGACATGCATGTATCTAGGACAGCTTGGAAGGCCATGCTCACGCCATGGGTGAAGAACCTGCTGTGAGTGCCCTTAAAATCATGGGTAACTTTTTACCTTTCCAGGAAATTTTGGGCAACTCCCTTTGCTTCATTCTGGGGTTTCTAGGGCTGGCCCAGCTGAGTTTCCCTCCATGGGTTTTGCTGTAGTGGCACATAAGCAGTGAAGCCCCTGCTGTTGTGCAGCTTGTTTTTTTGCGCTCCTTGTAAGAGGTGCCCCAGCAGGAAAGGCCTTTACCTGGAATCCTTCCCACATAGTGTGATTCTGCCAAGCCAGCAGCACAGGAAGCCACTGTCTGTGTATGTTTTAAAAGGCAGAGATCCAGGGATTTTTCAATATCCTGAATGAGTTAAGAATAAAAATCCACTTCTCATAAACATGGAGACATCTACTGAATGGTGCCGCATAAAAAAGTGGGGAGGCAGAGAAGAGGCAATGTACATTTCTCGGTGGGCAAGAGAGAGAAATAACAGCATATGGGTTAAAGAGAGAATTGCACGCAGATGAAGGTGATTGACAGTGGGTGAAGGACTCTGCGTGAGAAGCAGGGAAGGGGAGATCTCACAGGGAAAGAGGCTGGGGGAAGAAAGAGGTGCTCCCAGGTGAGAGCTGGGAGGGTTGCACCTTTTTCTGTATGGGATAAAAGTTAAGATATTTGTATTTGTCTATCTCCTCCCTCCCTCCCTCCCTCCCTCCCTCCCTTTTGTGTGTAGATTAGTTTTTTTATTATATTATGAAAAGTCTTATTAAAACTATCAATAACAAAAGAAAAATAACAGCATATGCAAACGACAGGAGGCAAGTGGTGGGGGCAAACTCATTGATTGGGGGGGCACTTGCTCCCTGCCCCACTCTGGTCCTGCCTATAATACAGTCAAGATCTACACCATGCCCTTATTGTGTCCCCATAGCTGCTTCCCAAACCTGGCGCCCTCCAGTTGGGGACTACAGCACCCATCAGTGCCAATCATCAGAGATGATGTGAGTTGCAGGTGAAAACATCCAGAGTGCACTTGATTGAGGAAGGCTGCCGTGCATATAAGCAGAGGTGGCCTTTCCCATTTCGCACGGGAATTGTTGCCTCCTGGCCCCATTCATCACACTCCACTTCTGCCGCCACACACTGGTTCTTGCAGATCTTGGTGGGAGCCAAGATGCTCTTCCAAGTGTTTGCTGCTCATTTGGCTGCTTTGCCTGGAGCAGGAAAGATGAGCAGCAACACCATGAGCCAGAATGCCTCCCTCTCAGTGGCAGAAGTGGTGGGGTGAGTGGAGCAGCGCCTCTTAAACTTCTGCCACCTGAGACAGGCACTGCACCCTGCACCACAGGTGGGCCAGTTCCTGCTTCAAGCAGGAGGTACCTGCAGCAAATGGACTTACTAGCCAATTCCATGCTGTGTGTTGGCAATTTTCCCCCAAAGCCTAGGGCAGTTGGCTTATTGGGAAACAAGATGTGTGAGGGATTATTGGAGGAGGTGGGTGGCTGGACTGATCATACATCCCTTCAAGAAACTGGTTATACCCCTCCAAAAAGTAACTCAGGATGGCTCCATATTCCAGCTTTTCCCACTGCATGTAGATGTGTTTGTAATCATAGCAATCTGTGATCCACATGGCATTTGGATACTTGGGGAGAGTCAGATGCACAAACAGCTCAGTAACCACAGTTATAGCATGCAGAACTGGAGTGAGTAAGGAAGCATGTGTTCTGGAGAAAAAGGGGGAAAAGTGAGTCTCAAAATAGATTTCTTTTTTTATAATCAGATTTTTGAAAGCCAAGCTTGGGGTTTTGTTTTTTTTAGGGATCTTGACTCATGATTTTGTGACCAGGCCATGATTATGACATGACCCCCATGAGATACTGTACAGTCTGAAAGCATTTGATTTATATGATTTGCTTCAATAGGGCTAGGATGCTCGGTTTATTGCTATAAGAGTTATTAAATGAGGAGAAACTGCTTGTGAACAAAGACGGCTTTGGGGTGTCATGTAAGGCAGATTCACACATTGCATTAAATGAGTGTAGAGCCTGTTCTCCTGTATAACAATACTGTAGTTGAGCTGTACAAATCAACAAATGTATACTCTTTCACACAAATATTTTCACAGGCAAGCGCCTACCTGTGTTCAGTGTAACAAGTGGACAAGCCTACCCTGTACATCAGTTTGCATTTATTTCTGTCAAACCCCCTGACAGTGAACCTAAAAGTTGTTCGTTTTTTCCTACTAATGACAATCAAGGGAAGATGATGTCACTGTTCAAAATCTTGGTTAACCGTGTGGAAAAACATGTCATGCCAGCCCTTACAAGGATCTCTTATCTTTTGTACACACCCTGGGTTGCCATTTCCCCTGCAAAGGGGAAATATCCAGATATAGCATGGCTAAGCTCACAGGGGGAAAGCCTGTGCTGACAGAGAAAGAACGGAAACAAATTCTTATGCTTGAGATATCAGGATAAACTGCACTTCCTGGCTTCACTTAGCAACGCAGAACACAAAAGATGAGATTCTTGCAACAGACAATATATTTTTGCAATGAGCAAGAGTCTTTCCCTTATGAAATTTCTTGGTTCCCCTTCTCCAGAAATGTCAGCTCAGCTTGCATGAGGGAGAGGGCAAAAAAGGAAGAAAATATAGCTCCAAGGCCTGCTCTTGAAAATTGAATGGCAAAAAATGAATTCACAGTAGGGCAGTGTACACACCATACATTAAAATGAACCCCTTGAATCCTGGTAACCGTAGTTTACTCACCACACCACAAAGGTAAAATTCCCCAGCACCCTTAACAAACCACAATCCCCAGGATTCTTGGGGTTTGCGGGCTTTGAACATATGGTGTCTACACAGCTTAATATGTTATTGTGTACAAAGAACATTTGTCATGACTGCTTTTTATAGTAGGTTGTATTCAACTAACTGAGAGTCAGAATAGACCCAGTAAACTTATTAAACCGAAGTAAGTCATGTCTGTTCTTTTCAATGGTTCTACTTTGAGTATGACTAACATTGGCGACAACCCAATAACTGTAGCAATGTTATCAATGCAGGTAAAATTGTTACCCCCCCCCACACACTTTTTTTAACGCAAAGGGATAATGCTTAGACCATACGCAGCACCATCCCAAGTATGTTTACTTGGAAGTAAATGAGACTTTGGTGGCTTCCAGACTGTCACTACCTCCGGCTGGGATTCAATAACATATCAGCAAATTCAGGTTGCAGTTATATTGGATTGGGAGGTCTTGCACAACAGCCCCCCCTTCCCCAAAGATCAGACTTTTTGCTTTAAGGAAAGTGGTGGGGAAATCCACTGGGAAGTGTGGATAACACTTGCTTTGATGCAGCAGAAACCTCCCTCAAACAAACTGGAGCAAATGCACATTAAATGGCCAACTTTGTCTAATCTCCCTGCAGATAAATCAGGAAGAATGATCAATAAATTAGTTGTCTGGAAGTGCCCCAAGTCTTAGTAGTGGAGAATCTTCCTTGTATGCAGAAGGTCCCAGGTTCAATTCTCATCTTCTCCAGAAAAGGCTGGGACTATTCCTGCATTGCAGAGGGTTGGACTAAATGACCCTTGGGTCCCTTCAGCTCTACAATTCTATGATACTAAGTATGTTTGTATACCAATAATAACATAGGCGGCAATCCTGCACAAAGATTGAATGAATCTCATTGATTTCAATGGCTTTAAGCAACCTTAGTGTAACGTGTGCAGCACATCTCTCTCTCTCTCTCTCACTCACACACACACACACACACACACACACACAATTTATCCACATGCATGTGATGTTTACACATAACTGCTGGACACAGACAGTGGTTCCATCATAGGGTTGGCAGGTGGTATGATACATTTTTACCTGGGTGTGCAAATTAATTCCACTGTCTCATCTCTGCCCACTGGTCTTTCTTGTCATGCTTCAGACATTTCACCAGAAATGACAGAGGGAAGAGAGTATGTACAGTGTAGGAAAAATTTCCATTTTTTATTATTTCCAATTAAGCCCACACTGCATGTTTGAGGCTATGCACCAGATTCACCACTGTTAATGTTCCAGACCCCGAGGGACAATTTGCCGTTTGTTCTTTGGCTTGTTGTATCTGGAAAGAATCCACATGTTAGCAAATCAAACGTTTTGGTCTCAGTCTGGAGCAATTTTATTTTATTTTGCTTCCCAGACTGTACATGCAGTGTCGGGAATATATTAATGCTGACAGAAACAAAGCTAGCTTCGGGAATTCTGCCAAACATGTTTGTCTAATGTAACATAACATGGGCACGAAAAATGTACAGGGAACTTTTCCACATCTTTCAGCCCAGTGGAGTTGGCCATTGATGCCTCTCTAAAAAAAAAGAAGAGAGTCAGATTTCCCCCAAAGAAATAGCTGCTATGATTTTAAAGAGGAACATAGAAAGTCAACCCCAATTGCCTGTCTAGCTCAGTATTGTCTACACTGGCAGGCGGCAGCTCTCCATGGTTTCAGGCAAGGGAGTCCCTCCCAGCCCTACACGGGGATGCCTGGGATTGAACCTGGGACCTTCTGCTTGCAAAGCTGTGAAAGGATGATGCTCAAGTCAAAAGAAGCAGGATGTCCTTGGTCTAGATCTAACACTCTCAAGACTGCATGATGGGCAACTCACTTTCACCATGGGGCATAGTTTGGTAAGCACCAAACTTGGAAGAATAACATCAGAGCATCAGCATGGAAAACTGGTTCCCCTTTCTAAGCTAAAGCCTGGTTTCAAATGACACAATGGTAGAGCACATACATTGTATGCAGAATGCCCCAGGTTTGATTCCTGGCATCACCTGGTAGGCTATAAAGCCACTGCCAGTCAGTTACTTAGCTGCTTCATAGCCAGTGGTCTGAGTTGGCAGTGTCCCATGTTTCCACGACATGTTACATCCATGTTAAGATCAAGGATTCTAGTTCAATAAATCTTGGTTCAGCCAAAGGTTTTGTGCGTGAATTCAATAAATATAAAACGAGCCCCGCTGGAACAAACCAGAGACCTGTCTAGTCCAGCATCTTGTTCTCACAATGACCTTCTTCTTCTTCTTTGGCGATCACTCCTAGTCAAGTAAGATTGTCTTCCATAAACACGGTTTTAAAAATGAGTCCTTAAGTGATTGTGGAGGCCATTTCTGCATCCACACGACCTTCCACAGTGGAGAGATAGGTTTCCAAGTGGGAGTTGATCACGGTGAGGGTTTGCCAAGTGTGCCTTCCTCTTAATGCGTTTCTCCCTTGCGTCCTGAGTTCGTGCATCTTCAAAACCCATGACACCTCTGGTAAAGGCTGTTCTCCAATTGGAGCACTCGCAGGCCAGTGTTTCCCAGTTGTCTGTGTTTTTTTAGATTTGCCTTGAGAGAGTCTTTGAACCTCTTTTGTTGACCACCAGTATTATGCTTACCATTTTTAAGTTCAGAATAGAGTAGTTGCTTTGGAAGACAATAGTCAGGCATCCGCACAACATGACCAGTCCAACGAAACCAGAGACACACAAGCTGGACCTGAGCGCAACAGCTATCTCCCCACCTCTGATTTACAGCAATTGGTATTCAGAGGCACACTGCCTCCATCATGATCAGTGCCCTCTGACTACCTTATCCCCTATGAGTCTGGAACATATTGCCATTTATAACATGAGAGATAATAGATTCACTCTGTTGCAAGCTAGATGTGAACCAGGCCAGTCAAGTACAAAGGCGTTTCAAAGCAAGCACATTTTGCTAGCTTGTTTCCATTGCATGTGGTTTCTACATAGCTGACATAAGTGGAAGGGAAGTTGTTGTGGTCAAACACAGTGTCTGGCCTGAATTCTAGGTAACTAGCATGCAGCGTTCATCAGCCACTGCTGCCACAGCCGCAAGCACACTTCCTTTGTCCAGCTTCTGTACAGACTGCAAGCTCCTTGTGTTAAATTCGGAGGCATGATAGGTAATGATGTTTTGCTTAAGGGTTTGCACTCATCCTTTGAGTCAATAAGACACATTTGCAGAGAGCTGAAGGTGGCAGCCGCCTCGTTTATTTTGTCCCATGTTCACCTATGATCAAAGACCTTCCCTGGGTTTCGAAAGAACTACAAAAAAACTGTAAGGGGAGACAATAGTGGGATGAGTGTGCACACCAGGCTCCTGGCTCCCTTTGTCATACCATCTTCAGCTCTGATTGGCAGCTTTAGTGTATCTCTTAGCAGAGATAGGGCAAAATCTGGGCGGTCAGGAATCTGGAGCAACCTGCTTGCCAGGACAAACGCAGCCTGGGAAGTAATGGGTCGTGGGTGGACTCAGGAAAATAATCTAATGCAGGGGTAAGGAAACTTCTGAAGCCTGAGGGCCACATTCCATTCTGGGAAACCTTCCAAGGGCCATATACTAATGGTGGATGGAGCCAGATACAAAAGTGAGTTAACAACAACAACACCCTAATGCAAATTTTAACCTTTGTACAGTTGGCTAGTTTCTACACACACTCACTTGCCTCAATCCTGGCAGGCAAGAGGCATTATCAGAATTCAATGACAGGCGGGCACTAAACCAGGACCAGTGAGGAGGGTGGGCTGGAGAGGGTGTGTGTGTGTTATCTGGGGTGAGCTCAGACAGCCAGATAGAAAGGCTTGGAGGGTCATATTTGCAGGTAATCTTGTGTAATATTGTGCCCTGCGCTAGGCCAACATTTGGCACCCCACAAATGGATCTTCTCAGTTATGGATCTCCTCAATTTTGCACCCCATCAGCTCAGTGCCCTTTGCAGAGGTACTGCCTGCACTGCCCTAAATCCGGTGCTGATATTTGGCCCCTGGGACCTCAAGCTTCCCAGTCGTCATCTAGACATAACAGCTTGAAAGAACAGGGGTGTACCTAGGGATTGGCCAAGTTGGCCTCTGCCAAGGGCACAGACCCAGGGGAGAGCCTCTCACTTTAGCTCGGAGTAACTGGGAGCTCGTCTGCCCATCCGCATGCTATTAGAAGTATTCGCCGGCAGAGCAGGAAAGGAAATGAAAAGCAAACTTTTTGAGTTTCTGGTCCATAGGCAGGAAGGTGCTGAAACATATCCTTGCCAAATAATAATAATAATAATAATAATAATAATAATAATAATAATAATAATTTAATTGTACCCCACCCATCTGACTGGGTTGCCGCAGCCACCCTGGGCAACTAGTACTGGCTACCTGATACATTGCAGACTCTGTCACAGTGAATTAACTGTGTACTCTTCCCTTAAATATGGCTCAATCTCAAGGCCACCACTGCCCTCTCTTCCTGGGATAAGCATTGTGCTGCTTTCAGCAGCATCACACCACCACACCCATTTGACTAACTCAGAATCTGGGACCTGGCCCAGCCTCACGCACCACCAGTTTGGCAATAAATCCAAACAATTTCCCATCTGTTAAGTCAGTGCAATGTGGTGAGCAGTTTCTGTTTTCCTTGAGTGCGAGGGACACATTCTTTGGAGATGACTCTTCCAAAGCCCTCTCTAAAGGAAAACAGAAACTGCTCACCACATTGGATTGACTTAACAGATGGGAAGTTGCCTGGGGAGGGGTCATTGCTATACAAATTGCCTAGAAACTGCTCATATAGTAGCAATGTGCTGCAAGTACAGTTTATAGAGCCTTGCAAGTGGTAAACTGCAGTTTGCTCCATGCACTTCTCCTGTGGGACACTGCCTACTTTGCCCGGAGAGGAACTAATATGTATGGATTTCCCCTTTTGCGCTACATTTGATGGTGGTGGGAGGATCCTTCTCACCCACCTGCTTTACTCATTCTCTCGTGCTGCCTGTACTTAGTGAGAAGCAGCATTTATCTCTGTTTAACGAAGTGCTGATCGCTCATTGTCACAAGGGATAATACTCAGGCAGTTGTCCAAAAACATGCGTCCAATGTGAGCAATGCTTTACAAGAGTTTGTTGAAATATATAGAATTCTCTTTGCTTCAGGCAGCCTATAATGATTTGGAAATAAAAATGCAAAGAGCTATGAAAAGGAATGGAGGAGGCAACCCCTGAAGTAGCAATTACTTCAGATAGGTGACACGACAGCTCAGTTAGTAGAGCGTAAGACTCTTAATTTCAGGGTTGTAGGATTGAGCCCCATGTTGAACAAAAAATTCCTGCTTTGCAGGGGGTTGGACTTAGATGACCCTCATGGTCCCTTCCAACTCTACAATTCTATGAGAGCCAGTGTGGTGTAGTGGTTAAGAGCAGTAGACTCGTAATCTGGGGAACCGGGTTCGCTTCCCTGCTCCTCCACATGCAGCTGCTGGGTGACCTTGGGCTAGTCACACTACTCTGAAGTCTCTTATCCCCACTCACCTCACAGAGTGTTTGTTGTGGGGGAGGAAGGGAAAGGAGAATGAGGAGGATGAGTCACACATCCTATTCTGCTTAGGGCCAAGCAACATACTAAAAGCCCTTTGTAATAATGCGCAATGGAAAGTCCTTTTTCAAAAACCCTCCAGTGAATTCAGGGACCATCACTCAGCAATTGTTGGCATCCGCCTGTCTCAGGAGACAATGGTAGAGTGCGCCTTTAGGGGTGAAGTCAGACTGTTGGAGAGTTATAGCACCTGCTGTGGCTGTAGTGACTGATACAGGAAAGAGATGTTTTGTTGCAGCTGGGGCAGACGAAGGCATCTGGTTTTGCTGCTACAGGTGCACCATGGCATTTATTCTGTGTTCCTCCCAGCTGTCACTCTTCCTCTGGTTACTGCTGCAGATACATGACCTGACTGCCTGTCTTCAGGCCCAGCAGCAAAACATATGAACTGTATGCAGAAGGTCCCAGATCTGATTCTTGGCATCTCCATGTTGTACCAGGTCGTGAGAAAGCCCTCTTCCTGAGACAGTGGAGAGTACTGCCAAGCAGAATAGATCAGAGTACAGTAGTCTGACCTGGAATAAGACAGCTTCCTATATGCACAGTACCAAGCATAAATGAGGGCCACTCTGGATGTCCTTTTTATTGTGCATTAATGATGCTTCTTGGTGTCAGGGCAGATATACATTACCCTGCTTTCAATGCTATTTGCACTTTATAAATGGAAAAAAAAAATGTGCCAAACAATTATGCCATTTCTTCCTGCTGAAATCCTGTAACACATTAGCTGATGTTGTTTATCTGCAACTGCCTAATAAAGCCAAGAAATCTTTCAACCTTTTAAATGTTCTGGGCTTTTCCTTTTGCTTAACTTTGTTGCTCCTGATTTGGTTGCACTGTAGTACAATTAGGCCCCTCCAGCTGGTGATAGTGCAGTAACATTGTGGAAGCATAATAAAGCAAAATGATGTGTAGATGGTCCAGTATAAATCCATCACTAATGCACTTTTGTTGCATTATGCTGCAGAATATCCCCCCGCAAAAAAACACACCCCACCAGTCTGGAGAGGCCCTTAGATAAAATGTTGTCGCTTCTGATGCATTGGCCCCCTCCCCCCGCTTCTCTTTGTATTGGCTCCTGATGCAAAACTACCCTCCTTGCCTGCCCGCTTAGCAACCATGTGTTTACTTCAAAAGTTTATACAATTTCTAGCAGTCTCCACCTAATTCTAAAAGAGCAGTAAGTCTGGCCCCATGAGGTGTTACCTCTTGCTCAGATCAATAAGCCTTCACGAGAGGGTATTACGTCTATCAGAAATATTGTTCTGACACAGGCGCTTTTGGCACAAACTAGCCTGCCCTAAATTATGCCTGCCCAGCACTCAGCGTTTTCAGTCTGAAGGTTAATCTGTCATTCTCTTTCTTACATGAGTTACCTGTGACAGCTGATGCCTTTTGCCATCTCAGAGGCACACAGATTGGCAATCACTGCACAGCCACCAACCGTGGCCTGGCTTTAAACAGATGCTGCAAAACCTCACCTCTAAAGTATTATTTTCTTCACGGTATGCTGACCTCATAATAGCATCCCCGTTTCAAATCAAGATGCATTTTCAGAATTTCAGCCATTTGATATTGTGACATTAGTAATTCCAGCGAAAGATAGGATAAAATTTGACTTTCTCTTCTTTTCCAAACACCTCTTTACACAACTCTCTCTTCTCTCTCTGTCAGCATGCTGCAGCTGATGGGAGTTGTAGTTCAAAAGATTTGGATGGCACCTGGTTGGCAAAAGCTGCTCTATAGAGTGTAGCTTTTGAATTGTATTGGCGAGAACCCACTTCCCTCCCCTCTCTCTGTACTTCAGGGGCTTTTCACAGTCTGCATTGAGCTTTTTGTTTCCAGCAGAAACAGGGAACAGGGTGGTGACACAGGCAACAGAGAACTGAAAATAAATATCACCTTATTTGCAAATATCACCTCCTTTGCACAGATTCTCAGGGACTACCCCACTCATTCCTCAGGGGGGAAATAAGTAGTAAGGCATGAGTAGGAGGAGCCATCGTTGCCTCACTTCCCACTGTTAGGGATCGGTTGTGAACGGAGGTGAGTCACAAGCTGAGAATCATGAGACAAGTCAGTGGCTAGAAGAACTAATCAGCCAAGCAGGACCAAAGGGCAAGCCAGGAGTGGGAACCAAAGAGCAAGTCAGGTCTGGAGGACAAATCAGGAAACAGGAAACTAGCCAAGACCTGGGCTGAAGAGCAACAATAATACAGAGACACAACAGAGCTCAGAAATACCTGGTTGCTCAACAAAGCTCAGCTCTTTAGATTACAGTGGTACCTCGGGTTACAGACATTTCAGGTTACAGACGCTTCAGGTTACAGACTCTGCTAACCCAGAAATAGTACCTCGGGTTAAGAACTTTGCTTCAGGATGAGAACAGAAATCGTGCTCTGGCAGTGTGGCGGCAGTAGGAGACCCCATTAGCTAAAGTGGTATCTCAGGTTAAGAACAGTTTCAGGTCAAGAATGGACCTCCAGAATGAATTAAGTTCTTAACCCGAGGTACCACTGTACTGCAGTGCGTTAAAACAGGTCTAGCCCACTGGTCCAGCGGCAGAAGCCCAGAGAAGCGGTGCCGTCAGTGGCACTCGTTTCCAGTGAGATCTTGCCAAAATCTCGTGAGATCTCACAGAACACACAGGATATTGCGAGATCTCATTGGAAGCTGCTTTCAGTGCTTCAGGGGTGCTGCTGCACAACACAAATAACAGGATGCTCCAGCCTTGGCATTAAACATAAGGCTGCCTTTGAAGATGGTTCAAAGCCGGTGCAAATTTCAGTGGCGCGTTTGCTGACTAGGGCAAGATGGTCTGAACATATCACACCAACCCTGGCACAACTGCGTCGGCTACAAATTAGTTTCCAGGCTCAATTCAAATTGCTGATTTTGACCTGTAAAGTATTGTGCATCTCGGGACTACCAGTCACTCAAGGATCACCTCTCATCGTATGAACAACCTGGTTTGGCATCTGAGGTCCTTCTCCATATTCTCCCTCTAACAGAGGTGCAGAGGGTGATGGCATAAGAACAGATCTTCTCAGTGGTGGCTCCCCATTTGTGGAATGTTTCCCCAGGGAGGCACACCTGGCACCATTATTAACTGCTTTATGTGCCAGGCAAAAGCATTTTTAATCATTTGGGCCTTCGGACCTTAATCTGGAGGGTAAAGTATGTTTGTGACCTCTTCTTTTTTGTGGGGTAGGTTGAGTTGGATCTGCCTTTTTGTACATGCTACTGATCAAAATTTTAGGGTTTGGGTTTGTTTTACTTTTGTCCTTATGCTTGTTTTTCTTTTTTTGTTTTGTTTCTGTAAGTTGCTTTGAGCCACTTTTGAGAAAAAAGCAACAAAACTACAACAGCAGCAACTCCTTCCAGTGTGGTGTAGTGGTTAAGAGCGGTAGTCTCGTAATCTGGGGAACCAGGTTCGTGTCTCCGCTCCTCCACATGCAGCTGCTGGGTGACCTTGGGCCAGTCACAGTTCTCTGAAGTCTCTCAGCCCCACTCACTTCACAGAGTGTTTGTTGTGGGGGAGGAAGGGAAAGGAGAATGTTAGCCGCTTTGAGACTCCTTAAAGGGAGTGAAAGGCGGGATATCAAATCCAAACTCTTCTTCTTCTTCATCCTTCCTGGCCAGAAAAGCCAGTGGTATGACTGGATGGTGGAATCAATCCAAATGTTTTTTCCCACTGATAACAGCTGTCACTCAAGCATGCCCGTCGCAGCCTTCATTCTGTGCACACCTACCCCACTTAGCCCTGCACTGAATTCTATCCCATCATTATTTTTTACAAGGATAGCAACCTCAGGCAGGGGTTCCTTTGATTATATCATTCTACAAGCAAGGCCAGCTTGAGGAACCCCTTCAGCCATTTCAGCCATGCGTAAGTGTGTGTTAATCTTCTCCTGAATGAAAACCCCCTCCTTTGTTCTAGGGAGGAGGAGGAGGAGGAGGAGGAGGAGAGGGGCTTATCCTTCCTGGTTCACAGCACACAGCAGTCTCTTGGATCGAGCAAGGTTATAAAAGGTTGTAAACCAGCATGTAATTTGGCTGCTTATTCCTAAGGAAATATGGTTTGGCAGTGGCGTGACTAATTGCACTGATACCCACAAGACCCCAAAGGCAAATTATCATGCCATTTATTCTCGCCTCCAGCTGAGCTGTCTCGTAACTCATGTCAAATAAAGTACAGTGCTTTGATGTAATTACTGTGCCATTAATTAAGCCATATCCCCAGTTACTCTTCTCAAGTCAGGCTGCTTTGCAGAACACTACATAAGCTTAGCCCATCAATAGCCGCGAAGCGGCTCTTTGGTGGTTAGGGAATATGGTAGTTTTCCAGGTAGACTTGTAGCCAAAATTGGAGCATTTGTGGTGATGGTTGCAAGTGGGACTGTTGGTGTGCTGGGGTCTAGCCACCCAAGGCAACCATTATGTTCTGTTCTTAAGCAGCTGCTGTAACTTCCCATTGGCCAAATTTCTAGCAGAAGTGTGAAGTGGCAGATAGGCAAGACAACCTATCTCATGTGTTCAGTGAGCAGGGGAAGGGTTTGTGTATGATTACAGTGGTGCCTCGCAAGACAAAAAGAATCCGTTCCTTGAGTCTCTTCGTCTTGCGGTTTTTTCGTCTTGCGAAGCAAGCCCATTAGCGGAATAGCGGATTAGCGCTATTAGAGGCATAGCGGGCTTAGCGGATCAGCTGATTAGCGGCTTAGCGGATCAGCTGATAAGCGGCTTAGCGGCTTAGCGGATCAGCTGATAAGCGGCTTAGCGATCAGCTGTTAAGCAGCTTAGCGGATCAGCTGTTTAGCGGCTTAGCGGATCAGCTGATAAGCGGCTTAGCGGCTTGGGAAAAGGGGGGGGGAGGAAAAAAACCCTGCAGGAACTCGCAAGACATTTTCGTCTTGCGAAGCAAGCCCACAGGAAATTCGTTTTGTGAAGCACCTCCAAAACGGAAAACCCTTTCGTCTAGCGGGTTTTCCGTCTTGCGAGACATTCGTCTTGCAGGGCACCACTGTATTTTAGATGTTAATAATGCACAGCATTTGTATGCATAAAAGCTGACTCCTTTTGGGGTAAAAACTGTCCAGACCCATAATTATGATTCAAAGCTTTTCTAACCAGAACTTCTTCAAAACAAGTACAAAAGCACCAGTGATACATCCAGAAAGAAGTACAAAGCATATGTGAATTGAAGCATAGGTTCTTCTTCTTAAATATATAACTTAATTACAATCAGAGCTGAAATCAAAGCTCTGTCTCCCCCATAGTCTGTATCCAGCCTGAGGCTATGCAGCTTCTGGAGAGGCATCATTTACAAATCCTTTTCTGACTATGCCTGGGAACGGAAGCAAAGCCAACTCCCTTCAAAATGGAGATTTGCAATGGAATACATTAGTCACATGTTCTAAGGTTAAACACTCATGTGTAAGCTAGCAGACAACATCAATTATCAGCTCATTTAGAAGCTCGAAGAGCTCTTTCTAGCTTAGTTCACTCCAATGGAATTTTCCAGTGTTAAACCCTTAGCAATATACATACAGACATTCTCAACAAGGATTGAATGGTGTCTGGTGCTCACTGGGATTGGTGGGGCAGAATGCAGGGTACCCAAAGGTAGGTTTTGTCCTCCATCCTCCTTCTTGCTGAGATTTACCAGGGGCAAAAGGAGGAAGGGCCAACCCCTGGGACAGGCAGGTGGGACAGATTGAGGCTGGTAAGGCAATGCCCCATTTATTCTAATGGGCCCCCACTGGTGAGACCCCCTCCACTGGCCACACTCTGATATTGCATGTTCAGCATTAATGTGAAGGGGGCCTGTGTATGTATGCCTATGTCACAGAAGTCTTAAAGGACACACTAGTTAGGAAGTCATTTATTTATAGGTCCCAGGGCACGCCAGTTATTTATTTATTTAAAAGCATTTATAATTCACTAAATGTTTTTGATTTTTTTCTAAGCACTGTACTATATATATATGTAAAAATATCATTAACATGAAAACAACAACATAAAACTGGTAAAGCAACAATATTAAAGCTTTTAAAACAAGAATTGAGGGATTTCAAATAAATGAAGACAGGTTTCAATATTATAGGTCAGGGAAAGCCTGGGCAAAAATATGGTCTGCACAAGGCATCTGAAACATTTGGTGGTTGCTGCTTCATGTAAGGTTACAACAATATGATCATAGAGTTATTAGATAACTTTATTATTTCTCTTTTTTTAAATAATAATTTTTATTAAATTTTACAATTTTTTTGTTCGTCACAATAACATTATCCCACCCCCCTCTCCACTACTACTCTCAACCCCCTCTTCTGGTTTATCAGATTTTAACTTCTCCTGCTTGTTTTATTATATCTCAATAAAGCTTTCTTGATTTTTGAATATTATTCTGATCTTATCATTTTTATATTGTAATTATTTTCAAATTACCTCTTTTTATTATTTCTTTGTTAATACATTTTAGTATCTATATTTGTTTTGTTAGTTGTAAGTGTTTAATCAAACCCTGCTAGTGAGTCCACTTCTTTACAATATTTCTATAAGTACAACATAAATGGTTCCCAGTCCTTTTTAAAGTCTCTATTGTCTTTTTCTCTAATTCTTCCTGTTAGTTTCGCCATTTCCACATAGTCCATCAGTTTCTCTTGCCATTCTTCTTTAGTCGCTATCTTGTCGTCTTTCCATTTCTGGGCTAGTAATATCCTAGCCACCTTTGTAGCATACATAAATAACTTCTGTTCCTTTGGCAAGTCTTGACCTATAATGCCTAACAAAAAGGCTTCTGGTCTTTTAACAAAGGTCATTTTAAACATTCATTTAATTTCATTATAAATAATAATAATAATTAATAATAATAATTTATTATTTGTACCCCGCCCATCTGGCTGGGTTTCCCCAGCCACTCTGGGCGGCTTCCAACAAAGATGAAAAATACACAAAAATGTCACATATTAAAAACTTCCCTGAACAGGGCTGCCTTCAGATGTCTTCTGAATGTCAGGTAGTTGTTTATCGCTTTGACATCTGATGGGAGGGTGTTCCACAGGGCGGGCGCCACTACAGAGAAGGCCCTCTGCCTGGTTCCCTGTAACTTGGCCTCTCGCAGTGAGGGAACCGCCAGAAGGCCCTCGGAACTGGACCTCAGTGTCCGGGCAGGACGATGGGGGAGGAGACGCTCCTTCAGATATACTGGACCGAGGCCGTTTAGGGCTTTAAAGGTCAGCACCAACACTTTGAATTGTGCTCGGAAACGTTTTTAAAATTAGTTTACAGTTCCACCACATATGAAAAAAAGGTAATTTCTTTTTCTTTACATTTCCAACATTTGTTAGAACCCGTTCTGTCCATTTTTGCCATTTGCCATAGGTGTGATATACCATCGATACATCATTTTCATATAATTCTCTTTCAGCATTATACAATCAGTAAATTTTAGATTCACTTTCCATAATTTTTCCCAGTCTTCCATTTGTATGTTATGTCCTAAATCTTGCGCCCACTTAATCATTGCACATTTAACCTCTTCGTCTTTGGTTTCCCAATCTAATAATAAGTTATACGTCTTCTTCAACAATTTAGTATTATCGTCTATAGTTTCTCTTTGGAATCTGGATGAAGTGTAACTGAATCCTTTCTTTTTATCTCCTTTAAATACCTCATTTAATTGGCGATATTGCAACCAGTCTTGCACATTGTTATTTCTCTTAAACAGGAACAGAACAGCAGCAGGAAATGCCTGGCCCTACCTAGGTACAACTAAGTCTAGTGCCCCCTACTGACTAACCTGTATAATGGCAGTATCCACACAGTCTGTCCTCACATAGGTCGCCTTCACATTAATTCCGAATGTGTAGCTGCTGACTGGTGCATTGGCACCAAGGGAACACAACTGGTGGATGCAATCACACTCTCCCCCCACACTTGTGAGATTGATTGTGTGTATACACCCACATGGGTAAGAGGGAATGGGAATCCTAAACAATGGAGCTGAAAGAACATTTGCAATGCAACAGGTACACAGTCTGCAATGTTAATATGCTTAGAAGGATGCAAGATCAGGAGAGTGACTATTTCATGACCTGATAACATAATCTTGATCACCTGTAGGGGCAGGGAAACATTCCTGCAATGGGAGCCAAGAAGTGGTCCCAGTGTTTGTCAGTCCTTCCAGTCTGTTCGCACTCATTGGCCAAAGCACCAGGTTGTGGCATTTGCACTGGGCATGGCTTTCCTTCTCACAAAGCAATAGGTTTTTCCATTGTAATTCTTTAAAGAAAGGGGCCACTGACTTGGATAGTCGCTGCTGAAAGTTCAGGGAAGAAAATTATCGAATATAGGGAACCAGGCCTGTATAGTAGTGCTGGTCTCCCCCCACCCCCACCCCACAGATGGCCTTGGTTGTAGGACTGTGTTACCCAGAAATCAATCATAAAAAACCCAACAGAGCTCCCACCTCCCATTGTCCCCTGTTTGATCAAGGGAGAAAGTGCTGCCTGCCAGCTGGTTGGAGCTGTCAGCCTGGGGTGCTATTCAAAGCACAGTGTAGATATAAGCCATTAGATACACACAGAGTAAAATAGAAATGACCCGCTTCTCAACACAAATCCTGTGACAGGGCAGAGAAAACGGGAGCTCAAAGGCTGTCCTATTTTTCTCCTCTCCTTTATTTCTGCAGCTACCTGTGGTGTTTGCCACAGAGTCAGATTAAATAGCTGATTAAGCTTTATCACAGCCCGGCCTCTCGATGTTCTGCCTACTGAGAGCATTGCTGGAGCCAAATGTTGCTTCCACTGGCTCCATTAACCAAAATGACTCAAGACTTGGACATTCAGCGGATGGGAGGGGGGGAGAGATCCACTAGGGACATCAGTTAGATGTAAAACTGTCTTCCCGCTTGCAGCAATTGTGGGCTTTTGTTCCCTTGCAGCAAGGAGTGGCTTTTCTAATAAACTTTTAAAGAGGCACATTAAAAAAATAATGATTGATTGATTGGTGAAGGGAGGAGGCCCAGATTAACAGCTTTGCTGTGCACACCTAAAATAAATATATTTAAAAAACTGACTCTTTTCAAGAGCTTTTCAAAAATGGAATATTTGGCCCATTTTCAAATGGTCCTCTTCTGCTTCCTGTACTGTATAGCTAAATTAACTTTTTTATTATTAAGGGGCATAACTCAACTGTGAAGTATGTATTTTGCTACAGTTTTATCGACTTTGTCTTATAGATTATTCCAATGCTTTTATTGTAATGCATTGTTCTTTTTCTAAGTTTATGCCGTGCTTTATGCATTTACATTCTGTAGGTTGCCTGGAGACTTCTTGTGTGTCTAGAGACTAATAAATTATAATAACAGTAATAGTAATTATAATCTTTTGTATCAGAAGGTCCCAGGTTCAATCCCTGGCGTCTCCAGCTCAGGTGTAGCCAGTGGCGTAGCGTGGGTTGTCAGCACCCGGGGCAAGGCAAGTAATTTGCGCCCCCTAACCCGTGGATTTGCGCCCCCTAACCCGTGGATTTGCGCCCCCTAACCTGTGGATTTGCCCTAACCCCAGATGTTGCGCCCGGTGCGGCCGGCCCCCCCTGCACCCCCCACGCTACGCCACTGGGTGTAGCACATAATGAACTCACCTCTTTCTTTCTTTTATTACCTATTTTGGTTTTATTTTTCCTCAGCCCACCACACCTTGCTTTGTGCAACATCTTGTATAGATTTAGATCATTGTTTGCAGAAGGTCATGGTTCAGAGGCTGCAGAGGGGAGAAGCTGGGAAATATTGAGAGAGCAGCAGGAAGAAGAAGCACCAGGGGAGAGACAGCTAACAGACTCAGTGTCTCTTGAAAGCATTCCTGACCCCTTCACAGGACGAGGCGTGCCTTAAGAGTAGTAGAACAGAAAGCTCAGAGGCAGAAAACACAGGTCATCTGGCGCAGGGATGACGTGGAATAGGAGAGGGGGTGGGACTTTACTCGGAGCAACACCATTATCTAAGAGAGACTGCATTCCTTCATCTTTCTCTGTGAATATTGAATAAACTACTTGGTAAGAACTTTTCTTGTTTGTCTGCTTCTTGGCTGCCACCGTGGGAGGGATAGGATTCCCTGAAGTCTGGCAGGCAGGCACCTTCGCTGTATGTTTTTTGGCCCCTGCTAAAACCATTTTTGTTTAAGCAGGCCTGTCCAGATATTCAGAAGCTGATATGTGTTCTCATCTGTTGATTTAAATTATATTTTGCTTTTTTAAAAAATATCTGTTTTTAACTTTTTTTGTTTACTATTTTAATAGTTATTTTATTTTTTTATAAACCATTTAGAGGTTCTATTTACAATCAAGTGGTATATACATTTTGTTAAATAAATAAAATTAGATAGCTTCTAATTGTTTCTTCCCTTAGATAGATTGTTTCTTCCCTTATGGATCAGTGTGACTACCTTTGCCTTAAAAAGGAACCTTGTTTCTTTTCTCCCCCTCCCCCATCTATAATTGGGAAAACATCTCTGAGTACAATTGTATTTCTCTTCTAAATATATTAGGGTTGTACAAAATTAAAATGCACATTCAAATCCCTAATCCTCTTACCTTGAAATGCAACCGCATCATTATAAAAATTATCCTCCCTATGAATACTCTGAATTAATTCAATAACTGTTCTCAGTCACCACTCTGATCCTAAATAATTAACAATAAAAATGATTCCAAATAATATATTGTGGGGTTTTGCTCCAGTTTTTGCTTCATGTCCTATAACTTTACATTTGCACTTTTGTCTATTGCACAGTTTCCCAAGCTTGAGTCTCTAGCTGTTTTTGGACTACAACTCCCATCATCCCTAGCTAGTGGGACCAATGGTCAGGGATGGTGGGAATTGTAGTCAGCTGGAGACCCAAGTTTAGGAAACCCTGGTCTCTTGATTGGAACCCCATAGGACTGGAATTTTTGCAATAAGGAAAGTGATGGGGAAATGCACCAGGAAGCATGGGATGCCACACATGGGATTTGATACAACATCCTCTCAAACATAGCAGGATGCAAGTTCATTAAGCCAATGTCATCAGATCTTTCTGCAAACAAATCAGGATGGCTGCTCAATAAATATGTCATCTGGAAGCGCCTTGGGATGGGATGAGAAGGCTGTCCCTGAGTCCTTCAGTTCAGGTGGCATTGCTCATTATCGGAGGAGCTAAGCCAAGACTGGCATGCTCCTTCCTTTGTACCTTCAGTAACTCCCTGGTTTAATTTATCACTGAGTTCCTCACAACAGTACCATAGAGGGCTCTTATCCTCGTGCCCTTCTTTTGTGCTTCTCATAGCCAGCCGGTTGGCCTCCATGGGAAGCAGGACTATCCTAATGTTCTGCTTGGGAGAAAGCATCCCAGCATACAAAACTGGATTATACCGAGTTGGATCACTGGCTGATCTGGCTGAATCTTCACTGACTCGGAAAGGGTCCGAAGTATCTTAGGCAAGAGCTTTCCCCCAACCTCCCTGGAGATGCTGGGAATTAAACCTGGGAACATTAGCATGAAAAGCATGAGCCTTGCCACGGAGTTATCGCCCTTATTCCCCCACCATTATTTTCATCTTAGGGACCCCTTGAAAGCTCACTGCAGAGCACCAGAACTCCCTGGACTACAACTTAATAATAACTGTGGGACTGGCTACAAATGGGCCTGGTTCTCAGACACAGAAATGCAAACTACGGCTTCCAGGAACCACACAAGTGTGTGGGCCCCTGGAGAGGAGCTTACAGCCTCTTTGCTTCTCTTTGCCTCTTCTCTCTGGACCTTGTTTTGCCCCTGCATCACGCTGAGCTAAGCCAAAGTTTGGTTTCATCTACCTGACAACCTGTTGTTACCCGAACCCAGGACTCATGGTTAAGCTGTTGCCTTGCTAACTGTAGCCAAATGCAACCCTCTCTGTGAGCCTGCACTTTTATATAGTCCTGGTAAGCTTATCAGGGCCTTGTGAGCCCAGCCACCATGAGGGTTTTGGGTGGAAAAGCAGAGAGAGATGGAGGAGGTTGTTCACCCTTTGCCTTGTCCAGCATTTCTCCACTGCAAATTTCATCCTGCAGGGTTTGAAATGTGAGCTTGCAGCTCAGGAACAGACCAGCACCCCTCTCACCCCACTGCTTTTCTCGTGTTTTTTTTTTTTAAAAAAACACCCCTTTCCCTCCTATTAAAAAAGTAGAAGAGGCCTCAGAGTTCTACTGTTCTGTGCTTGCATGAGCCATCACACAATTTCTCTTGCAATAACAATGCAGAGGTGGAGCTTATAATGTTACTCTTCACAAATTCTGTTCCACCTGCTCCTCACATCTGTGAATAAATCTAAATGTAGGCAGAAAACAGTCTGGATGTTTATTTTTAAAAGTGTTAATGATATTTTCGTAGAGCCTCTATAGGGACTCAGTAACAGATTGGTTAAGTCCTGGCCTGCTGTAACCTGCCCTCTGTATTCTAAAAGTGAGACATCTTCTCAGAATATTGCTTTGTTTGTGGAAGAGTAAATTGCTGAGATGTATGTGTTTTGTGCATGTGTGTACATGCGCAAAATAAATTTCAGCCAATGGAATTCAATATGATAAAATAGAGATCTGATTTATGTTCAGCTCTCTGGGTGAAGGTATTCTGCAGCTTTTCCATAATTAAAGTCCATCATATATTTTATTATTATTTAATTATATGACAGCTATTATTTAACTATTATATTTAATTACTGTTGAATAATATTGACTCTTATCCAATATTAATGCAGTTATATAAACAGTAAACAAACATAGATACATATATAATCAAGCTTCCTAGATTTGTATTAGGAACATCTGTAATGATCAATAAATGTTAACCAAACAGTATAATAACAACAACAACAACAACAACAACAACAACAACAACAACAACAACAACTATTATTATTATTATTTATTATTTATACCCTGCCCAGTTGGCTGGGTTTCCTCAGTCACTGTGGGCAGCTTCCAACAGAATATTAAAATACAATAGTCTATTAAACATTAAAAGCTTTCCTAAACAGGTCTGCTTTCAGATGTTTTACAAACAAAATGTATTACAAACAAGGCTGATATTACATATAATAAAGGAAAGGAGTTAATAGTTCTTGTTTGACATTTCATGTTGCATTTACTGGAACTTCTTTTGTAGCCGTAGTAGTAGGGAAATCAAAAGCTAGAAACCCAAACAGATGAGATGGGTCCTTGTAGGGCAAGGAATGGCTGCACAAGCTTCTTAGGATTCCCAACACATTCAGCGCAGTAATCAAGGGAAGCTGGTTAGTTGGATCTGACATAAGCTGCTGTGCCCTGTGTTTTCTGAGGGTCTTTCAATTCACACTTCTCTGTCCCAGTCAAGTTGCTGCAGCCGCCTCACAGGGGATTTGCTTGTGTCTTCTTGCAGGCCTGTCACAGACACCAGTGAAAAAGTGGAAGATGAGAACCATCTGGGCAAGCCAATTGCCCCAAGAAATTGCTGTCCCCCACCAGGCATCAGCGTCCTTGAGAAGCTCATCAAGACATGCCCGGTTTGGCTTCAGTTGAGCATCAGCCAGGAAAAAGCTGTCCAAATACTCTGCAAGGAGCCCGTAGGGGTATGTCTACACTTTCTCTGAAGAATACTGTTTCGTGGTCCTTGAGGGAGATGACATGCAGGCTTAGATCAGGGGGAGCCAATGTGCTCTACTCCAAATGTTGTTGAACTCCATCAGCCCCAACCAGTATGTCCAATGGACAGGAGTGATGGAATCTGGGATCCAACAACATCTGAAGGGCAACAGATTTCCTGACCCTAAACAAGATTCTGTTTTCTTAGTGTATTTTGCAGCTTTGTTCCTCTTCCCACTGATTTCACTATTTTAGACTGTTATCAGACATTTTGTGGGATAGTGCGTTTTAGCAAGTTTATAACGCATTTCAGCAAGTTTATAATGCATTTCAGCAAGTTATTCTCACTAACACATTCATTTTTATTTGTACTTTCCCTTAATATATGCATTCTGTACACCCTTCTTCTTCTTCTTCTTCTTGAAAAACTGCACCGCAAAATTTGGAAATGTGGGAATTTAGAGGGAAAGCTGCTTTTCAATTTGTGGATTGTTTCAGGAAGTGCTGATTAGGTAGGTTCCCATTAAAATGCAAACAAAACCAAATTTCTCCCCCACCTGTGCTCTGATTATAGTCTAGTGGACTTTCTTTAGCAGCAGAGAAATGTATTTAAATGATAGCCATCTATCCAACCTGGTGTTGTTTGGCTCCAGGACTTGACAGTCAGAAATTATGGACATACGGCAGAGTCCTACTGAAACCATCAACTTTGGTGTGGAGAGTCAGTGAAAGAAAGACTAATTCTATGATTCTATAGCATTAGGAAAGAGACCCATGCATAAAATGTGCATGTGTTAATTTATCACTTAAGATGCATAGGATGACTCTCACAGGCAGAGGTGTCCTAAAAGTAAAGGGTGTGTTCGTTTTTTAGTTTTAAAAGTTACAAAAATGGGGAGGAGATCCAGGACCCAGTGCCCCCAAAACCCAGGCCCATCCCTTAACAGCATTCCTAAACAGAGTCCATTCCAAAAAATAAAAAAGCATATTGTAGAGATGGCAAAGGTGCAGGAAAGCGTAATCGACATGATCAATGGGCTGGGGCAACACCCTATGAAGAAAGATGACAACACTGAGAGCTTTTTAGTTGCACATGACAGCCATTTATAACATGGTACTGTACATAGTGTGGAGAAAACGGATACGGTTCTTTTTCTCAGTCTCTCAAAATACCAGACCCTGGGGTTATACAATGAAGCTGAGCACTGGGAGATTCAAGACAGTGTCTTCACACCGTGCATAGTTAAACTGTGTATTTTTCTGACGTATGATGTAGTAATGGCCACCAACTTTGAAAGAGGATTAGAGAAATTAGTAGAGGATAAGGCTATGAATTGCATTTTACCTACAGGATCAGTAATAGCATGTATCTGAATATCAGTTGTTGAGAGAGGGCTATTGGGCTCAGATCCTTTTTGCAGGCTTCCTATAAGCATCTGGTTGGCTGCTATGGGAACAGAACTTTGGTTTACTCTAGACCTTTGGTCTGGTCCAGCAGGGACCTTTTATGTTCTTAAATAAAAGGTACATAAATCTTGACCCAGTTCTGATATGATGACTACTGAACAGGTCATACTTGAATGACCCCTTTTTGTTGTTGTTGCATGATTTCACACACACTCTTTTCTCTGTTTAGATATTCATGGTTCGGAAAGATGAGAACCTGAAAAATCTGCTTCTCTCAGTTCATTTTCCAGCCCTGGTGGAGGCTTCTGACATTTCAGAATACAGGATTAAAGAAGAAAAATCATGTAAGTTTATTCTTGAGTTTTGAGACTTATCTCTCCACCAAACTATTTTGCACCCTGTCCACAATATACCTGCACCTAGATCTTTTTCAATGCAAATGTGTGTGTCTCTTCATTATGATCTTCATTAAGATTCAGGACAGACAAAAGAAAGTGCTTCTTCACAAAGTGCATAGGAGAACAATGGAATGCACTCCCACAAAAAGTAGGGATGGCCACCAACTTGGATGACTTTAAAGTAGGGATTAGACAGATTTGCTGAACATAAGACTCTCAGTGGCTACTAACCCTGATGGTTATGTTCTACCATCACTGTCCAGAGGCAGCATGATTATGGATACCAGTTGCTGGAAACCACAGATGTCCAGCTGCTGCTTTGAATGCCTCCAGCCAAGGAGAACCCAAGCCTTAGTAAAGAGATTCTCTGTGGTTTTTCCATTCTCTTATCATTGTCTCATAAACACATTTCAT
Source organism: Podarcis muralis (assembly GCF_964188315.1). Classification (NCBI taxonomy): domain Eukaryota; kingdom Metazoa; phylum Chordata; class Lepidosauria; order Squamata; family Lacertidae; genus Podarcis; species Podarcis muralis. Next base: position 22,507,876 of record NC_135655.1, on the reverse strand, counting down.
ATCAGTGTCTTCTCTAAACACTTGTTATCTTCACCAAACATGTTATGGCTCCACCGCCTGCTGGGCTTCCTGTTGATGACCTCCTTGGCCTCGCATTAAATACAAGTGTTCCTCCCCATCCTTTTTATCTACCCAGTTGCCAAGATTCCACATTGGCAGTTTCCTTTGCTTCAGTGAGAGTCCCTTTGGCATTCGAGTTGGAATTATCATTTTGCAAGGCGGCCATACAATGATGTCATCCATTCTTGTTCCTTCACAGTGCTTTGTTTGTGTATTTCTTTTCTTACTGCAGAAAGCTGAAGGGCTTCCTCAAACTGTTGCTGCTGTTGTTAGCAGGTGTAGTAATACTACATTAATGGTGGACAGTAAGTGACCCTCTGGAGGTTGTTGGACTCCAACTCCCATCAGCCCCCGTCAGCATGGCCAGTAATCAAGTCTGATGGGAGTTGGAGTCCAACAGCCTCTGGAGGGGCACAGGTTTCCTGCTCCTGTTCCTTCTTGGCATTCACACGAATTGGATGGCCTTCCTGTCTTCCTTGTCCTCAAGTATCTAGTTTGTGGAGTTATACTGCCCTTGGAGAGTCTAGTTTACCTATCATGGCTAATGTAATGACCTATCCTCAGTGATTTTGTCTGATCCCTTTCCACAGCTGTAGAAGATAATGGCCATCACTATGTCTTGAGGTCATGAATTCCACATTGGAATTGCTTTGCTGGGTCAGACAAATGTCCAAAATAAAATGTTAATGAAAGAGCCAAAGTTTCAATCAGGGACGGTGAGGAAAGGAGCACATCTGGTGTGGGCTGCTTCCATGTGACGCCACAGCCCAGCCAACAAGACATTCCAGACAGGAGCTGGGGTGCATGAGGCCCACACCATTAAGTACAGCACAGCTGCTGGATAAAACACAACATCTGGAAGCTTTAAAGGCATATCTCATCGGGGAGGATATGGAGGAGAGGGATGGCAGACAAGGATGGAAGGAGAGCGAGGAAAGTGCAAGGACGGACTTTACTAAAGGAGGAGGAGGAGGGGAGGAAGGGAACAAAAGAAGGATGTTGCCCTACCTCGGTGATGGCTGAGGGTGGGAAGAGAAAAGGGGAAGAAAGAGGAAAGGGTCTAAGGCTGTTGGCCCAGTGATGAACCAAGTGAAGAGAAAGGAAGAGGAGGAAGGATAGAACATGTGGAAACTGTATATTTACAAATAGAGATGCTTAGATGAAGCAGGCATCTCTGAAGATAAGTGACCACCTGGAGCTCCAAGGATCCTTGTAACCTTAGACAGGGCATCCTTGATAAACTGTATAAAACTACACCAGTTGGATGTTCTCCTTGCTTATATGGGGAGAAGGCATTTTACTTATGTGATTTTTGAAGTGGGATGTGTGCCCCTCCTTAATTACACTACTGGCAGTTTTCCAACGTAGACCTTCTAGTTACATAAGCCACCACCGCATGCCGGCCTTCACAGTTCCTGCTGATAAGGTTATTAAGTGAATTCAGATGCTAATGGCTACCCTGGAGTACCACAGCCTTCAAAATACAATGCCCTGTGCTCCAAGCAGCCTGGCACACAATGGCCCTCTTGCTGATGAAATTTCTCCAGCAGAATGTTCTCAGAAACTCCATTCACAGGGGTAATGAGTTGTGCCAAAGAGAGGTCAAACGCTTTAAACACATATATACTTTTCACAGTAGTTAACCATCTGAACTTCACAGCCTCCCGCATCCCCTCCCTGAAAAATAAAATAAAATAAAATGAGAGTTACGTTTTACCCTGATGCCCCCTGGAGAGCTTGAGCTCATTTTCTGATAAGCAGCATTGCAAGCTGGTGGTGTTTGCCTCGCTGCTGCTGCTTTTGGAAAGGTTAAAAAGAAGCAGCAAGCAACCAGCGTGCATACATTTCTTTGAGTATCTGGCACTGCAAACTGCTCAAGCCGCAGAAGTGCTTGGGGAATATTCATGGGCTTTATGGCATATCATGATTCAGAGAGTGTTAAATTAGCTTGAACAATTGAGGAGCTATGAAACTATCTCGAGTGGCATCCATGCATTATTCATAGGGAAGCTAATGAGGGAATTGAAGGGGATAACTAGGCAGAGGTAGGCAAAAGGCGGCTTTATTCTTTTGACTGAAGAGACCATTTTGCTCCGGCTTAATTCTGCATCAGTTTGGGAACTCCCGGGAGTTCGGTGTTGTTCGTGGCGGGCGTCATTTAGCCCACAGATACTGTGTGCTTTGAAATCTTCCGTTCCACGGCAAAAGATTTAATGAAATGTTGCATAAACTAATTGCAACACAATGCCAGTAATAGAATTGCCCCTTGGGGTTGTTTGTTACATGTGTATTCCGTGCTTCCCTCCTACTGCTTCTCCAAAGAGCTCTGCACCGTTCGTACATACTGTATTTATTTGCCATGTTTTATGTACAGTGGTACCTCGGGTTAGGGACGTGGGTGGCGCTGTGGGTTAAACCACAGAGCCTAGGACTTGCCAATCAGAAGGTCAGCAGTTCGAATCCCTGCGATGGGGTGAGCTCCTGTTGCTCGGTCCCTGCTCCTGCCAACCAAGCAGTTCAAAAGCACATCAAAGTGCAAGTAGATAAATAGGTACCGCTCCAGCGGGAAGATAAATGGCATTTCCATGCGCTGCTCTGGTTCACCAGAAGTGGCTTAGTCACGCTGGCCACATGACCCAGAAGCTGTACGCCGGCTCCCTCGGCCAATAAAGCAAGATGAGCGCCACAACCCCAGAGTCGGTCACGACTGGACCTAATGGTCAGGGGTTCCTTTACCTTTACCTTTGCCTCGGGTTCCGGAGGACCGTTCTTAACCTGAAACTGTTCTTAACCTGAAGCCCCACTTTAGCTAATGGGGCCTCCTGCTGCCGCTGCGCCGCCGGAGTATGATTTCTGTTCTCATCCTGAAGCAAAGTTTTTAACCCGAGGTACTATTTCTGGGTTAGTGGAGTCTGTAACCTGAAGCGTATGTAACCTGAAGCGTCTGTAACCCGAGGTACCACTGTACCTTCTTTCTGCTGATGAGCTCAAGGCACTACACAGTTAAAATAATGGATTATAATTGATGACATATGTGCTATCCCGAGACATCGCCTCCTGCAAGTCAAGGCTCAAGGTACATAGTACCAAAGGCTGACCAAGGTATTTTGGCACCCAAGGCAGGAAACTCCACACGTGCCCCTCTCTGGAAGCAAAAACACAGCAATAATTAAATAATGTAACAATTTGCTACCTTTTCACGGCACCCCAAGCCAGCTGCCTGTAAACAGCAGCCTCACCCAACGAGGGATAGGGCAGGTCTCAAGGAGAAGAAGCAAATTTGGTTGCCTTGGCTACAGATGAGGTATTATTCTTATTTTTTGTGCAGGGGCTGTTCTGTACCACAGTATTAATTTTATTATCACTGTCAAACTGTCAATTACTGGATTCTATGCATTTTAATGATCTGGTCTTTCATGTAGTGTATCGGAAACCGCTTTGTATTCAGTATATAACGAAAAGCGGTATACAAATAAACAAAGAAATAGAGAAATAAAATTTCCAGGAGGGCAGGAGCCAAATAGCAACAGGTCCTAGCCAGGCTAATGGAGGAAGCCTTGCTGCCTCTAACCGTTCCCCTTCACCGCAAGTGGGTGAAATGGGTGCAGATGGAGACAGTTGTGGAGACCCAGAGCTAATTGGTACTGGATCCTGAGCAGATTGATTCCTCAGCCCCAGATCATCAACTTCCCCAACCTACCTCTTCCTTTGATTCAGCTAGATGAAAAGGCTGCTGAAGGAGGCAGTTTTGGTAAAGGAGGAATCAAGTGCCTTTGGTCCCAGCTAGACTAAATGAATGGTTGCAGAGCTAGTTCCAAAGTAGTGTCCTGTCGACATCAATGCTACCTTCTGACCAGTGACAGCAAAGAGTTAAGTAGCATGGAGAAGTGGCAGGAAGACAACATTTGATTTCCAAATTCAATCCCATTCAGTGTACGGAAGATGTCACCACAGACATGCAGGACGATCCTTGGAGCCTCTGGGATGTTGCATTCCGGTCATGGTGACTCATTCTATTTTTAGGTCAAGTATCTCTGTCCGTTCTCCATATTTAGTAACTTTGACCGCAGCACACCAGAGCAAACTCAGGGTCGTGCCTCTGATTTCCTTCCTCATTCAGGGTAAGTTGCCCACCTTGTTGTATCTACTCGTGAATTATCTGTATAAATTTTTTGAAAAAGAAGAGAAATTCTCTCTCATATATTTTTTTCTAAGGATACAATAACATTGGTAGTGCCTGCATGCCAGGGCAATCTGATAGACTTCCTGCAGTTTAAATCATTATTTTTTTTAAAAAAAGGTAACTTTGCTTTAGCAAAGTTAATTGGCTTCAGACTAACTGTACACATGGATTAAACATGGAGAGCAAAGGATTTAGCTGAGCTAAAGCATGATTCCTTCCACTGACCTTGGGATTCTCAAACAAATGTCATTATTAAGGTCAGAACTATTCACTAGTGTAAACAAAGGGAGAGGAGAGCGAAGTTTTATAGCCAGGAAATGTGCCTGTTCAGACTGAAGTAGCTTTCAAAAGAAGCATTCCTGATAATGGTTTGTAGTGGTACAGACTCAAAGCAGTGCTAGTAAAGGTAAAGGGACCCCTGACCATTAGGTCCAGTCGTGGCTGACTCTGGGGTTGCGGCGCTCATCTCCCTTTACTGGCCGAGGGAGCCGGTGTACAGCTTCTGGGTCATGTGGTCAGCATGACTAAGCCGCTTCTGGCGAACCAGAGCAGCGCACGGAAACGCCGTTTACCTTCCCGCCAGAGTGGTACCTATTTATCTACTTGCACTTTGACGTGCTTTCGAACTGCTAGGTTGGCAGGAGCAGGGACCGAGCAACAGGAGCTCACCCCGTCGCAGGGATTCGAACCGCGACCTTCTGATTAGCAAGTCCTAGGCACTGTGGTCAGAACCCACAGCACCACCCGCGTCCCCAAAGCAGTGCTAACGGGGGCCAAATCCTGTATCACAGGCTGGATAGAGTGCTGGACTGCAACTTTGGGTATCTGAGTATCCTCACACCAATTTAAAGGTCACTATTTCTCTGTCTTAGGGTTGCTGGGCACAGGGGCAGTCCTGCCATGAAGCATGGTGAAGGGATTGGGGCAGCTGAAGCCCGGGACTCCATGGTGCATGGCCCACCCCCACCCCCAGAGATGGCCACCAGCATTACTTCAGTTGTGAAGCACACAATTAGCATTTCTCTCCCCCACAGCCATGGCACGCTTACAAACGTGTGGGAACCTTTTTCAGTCCGAGGGGCACATCTCTTCTGGGCAAACTTCTGCAGGCCAGTGTTGGGCAGGGTCAGAAGAACAATGAATTTAAATGTTTCCAGGGCCGGCTCACCCATGAGGCTGGGTGAGGCAGCTTCCTCAGGTGGGGGGAAGCTCAAGAACAGGCCCTTCTGCAGGTGCCCTGCCTTCGCTACAAGAGATGCAGTGCAGGCAGAAGTGCCAAGGAGATCTTGCCCAAAATCTAACGAAACCTTGTCAAAATCCCATGAGGTATGAGATCGCGTGAGATTTCAGCAAGGACTCACAATATCTCACCAGAACCCACGGTCAACATCACCCCTTTGTAGGTGCTGCTGCACATCCCAGGTAAGAGAGGCTTCAGTGGGGCAGGGCAACACATTTTGCCTCAGGCAGTGAAACAGGGTGTTCCACCCCTGAATGTTACCTTTGTGCTGTATGCTACTTTCAGCACACACTTGACACCCCTCTCTATCCTCCACCCAGGCAAGCAAGAGTCATTATTTGAGCTGAAGGACAACTAGCCAGGCAAAAAATCATCAAGGGTGTGTGGGGGTGTGTCATTTGGACTCTTTGTCAGGTAACAAGAAGTTTGGGGGCAGCCCTGGTTGTGAGGATCCACCTGGGGGAAAGCCTGTGTGTACCGCCCCGAGTTCTGTTGTGCGGGAGAGACTGTCCTGTATCAGTTTGTCACCAACTAGTAGTGAAGTCTACATATTTTGCTCTTGGGGGTCGGGCAGGGCCAGCCCAGTAAAATTCGTTGTCTGAAATGAAGAACAGGATTGCACAACCTACAAAGGAATAGGGCTTTCTACCACTTTGTGTTTCGTTTGTGTCGTTGCAAACACCGAGTTGTAATATGGTTGCTTTTTGTTTAAATGAATGTACAGGGGACTATTTTGCTTGCACAGTGGTTCACGAGGGGTGGGTGTCAAAAGTTTAAGGGGAAGTGTTGCTCAGGCAGTTTTGTAAGGCAGGGGTGATGATTCATGGGTGCTTGCGCGTCACCAAGAAAGAGGACTCAAGATTTGTACAAGCTATAAACTGAGAAATGCAATGTATCTCATCAGAGTCAACAAGACTGTGACCCAGAAACTGCAATTAATCCAGAATGCAGCAGCTAGACTGGTGACTGGGAGTGGCCGCCAGGACCACATAACACCGGTTCTGAGAGATCTGCATTGGCTCCCAGTACGTTTCCGAGCACAATTCAAAGTGTTGGTGCTGACCTTTAAAGCCCTAAACGGCCTCGGTCCAGTATACCTGAAGGAGCGTCTCCATCCCCATCGTTCAGCCCGGACACTGAGATCCAGCGCTGAGGGCCTTCTGGCGGCTCCCTCATTGTGAGAAGTAAGGTTACAGGGAACCAGGCAGAGGGCCTTCTTGGTAGTGGCGCCTGCCCTGTGGAACGCCCTCCCAGCAGATGTCAAAGCAATAAACAACTATTTTACTTTTAAAAGTCATCTGAAGGCAGCCCTCTTTAGGGAAGTTTTTAATGTTTGATGCTGTACTGTTTTTAATATTCAGTTGGAAGCCGCCCAGAGTGGCTGGGGAAACCCAGCCAGATGGGCGGGGTATAAATAATAAATTATTATTATTATTATTATTATTATTATTATTATTATTATTATTATTATTATTATTATTATTATTATTATCAGGGGACCCATGTGCCTGTTCAACCTGATGTTTAAGCGCTTTCTGTTGATGGGCGACTTCAAGGCCTCTGCTCTCTTTTTGAGTCATTCTGCAAGCTGTGCTTGGAGCAGACGGCTGTTCAGATAGAGATCCTCTTCAAACAGGGGCCTGTTCCCTGCAAAATAGGACATATCACTACCCTACATTTGGCTAATTATGGACTAATCTGTCCATTTTGGTTTCTCTCAGATTTTCATCCCCCCCCCCCCCCCAATCATAAGTTCAGTTCCTCACATTTCTGCATCAGTTCGCTATTTTATTTAAAGTCTTCATGAAAATTAATCAGCATTTTAGTGTTACTATGGGACGGACAAATCTCCTTTTCAGTTTCTTGAATTTTCTCATTTTCCCAGTTCTCCACATTTCCACATCAGTTTGTGCTTTTTAAAAAACTTCATGAAGACTCATCAGCATTTTAGTTTCAATTTCCCTTAATCTACACATTTTTCTACGCAGTTGTGCATGATATACACATTTTGCAATTTCCCATAATAAACCCAGTTTTTATCACTTTTTTAAAAAAAAAGTCTGTGTGCTGCATCATCATATGATTAAGACAAGTGTGAATTTCAAAGGGAGGAATCCAGTGTAGCACTAACTCCCTCATTGTGTCTGTGCAAGGATTTCTGCTTACACAACTAAATCCCCCCCCCACCTCGCACCCATCCCTAAATCTGTTCTGAGGTTTTCCCCAACCCTCTGAAGCAGATTGGGGGAGGGTGTAGGGCTCATGGAGGAATAAGAGAGGGGTAGAAATTCTACTGCACAAAAAGACATCCTTGCGTCTTGAACAGCGCCGATAGGTTAGCTGCATTTCAGTTCACACATTGTTTTGGGAAGTGCAGATTAGGTCTATGTGTCACATGGAGCTTTGTCCTCCAACATCTCACTGCTGCCCCCCGCACATCACATCGTCAGATACCTGAGTGGCCCCCCACATTATTTCCATTGGTTGGGTTGGCCTGGGGGCTGGGGACCACTTTGTATCCTAGGGTAGTTTGCTTTCTGTAAAAATAAGATATATAATCAGAGTATTTCCAGAATCAGAGAAGAGTCGAGTTTTTTATTCAAAGTATAATAGGGATTTTCCATACTGTCCTGAAAATGTCAGAGTTGATGGGAACTCTGCCCCAGGTTATTTGAAAGAAAACTTGAAGCAGTTCTTGAGGCAGCCAGAAAACACAAAGCAGTTTTCATTTTAAACTTTAATCACTTTCTCTAAGGTGAAACTTCCTGAGGAAAGGAAAGAAAATCTCCCTCTTGTAAGTAGGCACAATTTCCTTCTTTCTGTTCTGTTTTCTTTTGAACAAAAGGCCTTGCCTTGCCTTGTGCCCCAGTAGTGTAGGTGTTTCTCAGAATTCACATGTTATTGATGAGAAAATATGTGGACATCGAAGCAGCGCAGTACCTTTTGGCAGGACCAACTTAACCACCAAAAATAGTGAGCGAGCTTGTGAGTTCTTCAGAATTTTTCTTCAGGTTAGGAGTTAGGTAGAAGAAAAAAATAGCTGGCAGGCTTACCTGAGAGCAACAGGTGGCAGTGAAAACAGGTGTACCTTGCATCAGCATCTCTCTGGGGCCTTGTGGGAGTTAAAATGGTCACTCCTACCACTGAAAAATTATTTACATGGGTGGGCCCAGGGCAGGTAGACCTCAGCAGTAGGCAGTACAGTAGTAGAGTGTGCCTTAGGGCAGAAGCAGTTTGACACATGGGGTGGTGCTGCTACACTAGCTTCCTGGCATGTGGGTCACTGTTGCTTACTGGGGGGAAAGGGGCAGGGTGATGCAAATGCATTGGCCTAGATTGGCTGACCCAGGGGTGCCAGCTATAGGGGTGGAAGGGGCTTCAGCCCCCTCAATATTTGTAGGCAGGGGGTTGAGCTCCCCAATATTGCGGGGGGCACCATTCCACACCGCCTCCAGTGAGCACTGGTGCACTGGGTCGGGGCAGGAGGCATGGAGAGCACTTGTCACCCTCTCTGCTGTGATCACTTCCTCAAAGGGACACCCACACGTCCCAGCAGGCCTGGCCAGCCTGGGGGGCGGGTGTCACGCATGAGATGTCATGCACGCATGACAGCCCCCCCCCCCCCAATGTTGGGCCCAACTTGGCGTGCCTGCTGCCACCTCACCCCTCCTGCTCCTGGTGTGCTATAGGGACCCAGCTAACTGGAAGCTGGCATACAGCTCTGTCCCTCCCAGCAAGCTGCTTCTGCTGAAGGTGCCGTGTGTTGGTGTCAAAGCTGAGAGATTTCCACTAGTCTCCCACCCTCTCAGCTAACTTGAAGGGTGATAGTGATGCAGCAATAAAACTGCTAGCACATTTGCAAAGCTAAGCAGAGTTCAGTATGGTTTCAAATTGGTTGGGGGACTGCATGTTGAAATCTTGCCTTGCAGAGGATTGAACAAGATTTCCCTCTTGGTCCCTTCCAGCTCTATATATCTATGATCCTCCCTCCCTCTCTGCCTCTCTCTCATTGGAACATGCTAGTCCAGGGGTGAAGAACCTTTTTGGCTTAGTGGGCTAGAGCTTTATCTCCCCGCATCCCCATAGGCCAACTTTGAGAAGTGGGCGGGACTACCCAGGTGCCAATCATTCAATGTCAGGATGATATTAGGTGACTGGTAGGCCACCTGATAGGTGGCCAATCCCCCCTACCTGTCAAAGTTGACTCACAGGGATTCCCCTGCCATCTAAGGTTTTACTTCATGCTTTTCATCTTGAGTCTGTGAATTGGTTAACCTTTAAGGTGCCTCAAGACTCTTTTACTTGTTCTTGTTGATGCTAACATTTATATAACCACCCATCAGTAATATCTTCTAGATACTTTTCAGCAGACATTTGCAAACTGCACCCTCCCCCCCCCCCCGCCCCTGCACACACATCAGTGACCTGCACACACATCAGTGATGTGAACAGGAAACAAAAACTGAACTATGCATGCTAATCATTTTCTACTAATAATTAAGCTGATATCCAGGAAAGAGGTTTTAAAACACACACTCAAAAAGTCCCTCCTGTAGTTAGTTAGTTAGTTAATCAATAAATAATATTTTGAGGTGGTCATTTTGCTGCTCCTATTGCATATAATACCTTGCCTTTGTCCAGGACATTAATATTTCTCAGGCTTAAAAAAAGCTTTGAATGGCATTTTTTTACACATATGAAACTAAAAGCACTTTCTAGCCCCTCTTGTACTATTTGCGCTCATCTGCAAATGTTCTTAATGTCAGGTGGAAAGTGGAAGAGAGCTATTTATAAATCCAATCTGCATTCTAGCCAGTGCCTGATTTTTACATTTGCATTGCAAAAGCCACTTTGTGTGTGTGAAAACACCCTGGCGGGGCTCTCATGTAGCTGGTGTGAAGAGAGTCTGTTTTACTTTTTGTTTTGAAACTTACTTTGTGTTCATGAAAGGAAATTTGAATGAACTGACCTTCGCAAGTAAGTTGTAATGTGTTAGAGTGGAGGGCAGGAGGAGAGGGAGAGAATGAAAGAGAGAGGGGAGCAATGGATGCAACCACTATAATGCTTTGCTTGTTATGAGAGAAAACTGGTGCCCTTAGGCAACCAAAATGATTGAGAGACCGCAGCAAGCCCCTCCACTTTGAGAAAGGTTGACTCAGTTGCTGTACCTGATCACCTGTTTATCACCTGTTAGTTCTTTAATTCAGCAGTCATATAAAATGCAGAAGTGAACAGGTTAAATTGTTTGCCAGTATGAAGGTGCATTAAAAGACGCCTGCTTCTTGGGAAATTAAGAGACGCCTGCTTCTTGGGAGGAAAGCAATGACAAACCTAGACAGCATCTTGAAAAGTAGAGACATCACCTTGCCAACAAAGGTCCGTATTGTTAAAGCTATGGTTTTCCCAGTAGTGATGTATGGAAGTGAGAGCTGGACCATCAAGAAGGCTGATCGCCGAAGAATTGATGCTTTTGAATTATGGTGTTGGAGGAGACTCTTGAGAGTCCCATGGACTGCAAGAAGATCAAAGCTCTCCATTCTGAAGGAAATCAGCCCTGAGTGCTCACTGGAAGGACAGATCCTGAAGCTGAGGCTCCAATACTTTGGCCACCTCATGAGAAGAAAAGACTCCCTGGAAAAGACCCTGATGTTGGGAAAGATGGAGGGCACAAGGAGAAGGGGACGACAGAGGACGAGATGGTTGGATAGTGTTCTTAAAGCTACCAGCATGAGTTTGACCAAACTGTGGGAGGCAGTGGAAGACAGGAGTGCCTGGCGTGCTCTGGTCCATGGGGTCACGAAGAGTCGGACACAACTAAACAACTAAACAACAACAACATCAATGATGGTGCATTTTGGGGAAAAGCTTCTCCCATTGATTTCTTCCTCTTATGCAGGTGTACTCAGCATAGATCCTTTACCTATAGAAAGATGGCAATGCTACGCCTACAGCTCGGTGACTCCGCCAACATCTCCCTTCAGAGAAATTCATGAACAGTACATGAAATATGCTGTGGAAAGCTGGTCTCTTGGTGCTAGGTGGCTTGAGAATTAATTGCATAGCAGGAAGCTACTTCCACAAGACCTTTTGTATGTGATACTAGGCTTGTGGAATGGTCATGACACAATACGAAACCGTTTCTAAAATGCTGCCTCTGAACAACTGGGAAAGCAGAACTAAGTTTAGGAGAGTGAAATATTTCTTTAAATAAACTGTTTATCTTTAGTTCCTTCACTGTTCCTTGCTAATTTCGCTGTACCGTATCTTATAAAAATGTATAAAATTTAGATTAACATTTTGCCATGTGAATGAGTGTTTTGCAATGCTTCCTAGTTCAAATATGAAATGTTCACGTGCTCATTCCTTGAGGATTCATCAGCTTCCTGATTTATACAGAAAAGTCCCTGATTTTTTCCTCTCTTGTTTCTCAATCAGTACTGTATTTGGAAGGGTCCTTTCTCGTGTTTGAAGATATCTTCAAACTGATTGCATTCTACTGTGTCAGTAGGTAAGTTGGATTTATGTTTTCCGATTATGGTGTCTCTGTTCACATATGGGAATGTTCAGTGGGGAGATTCTAGGACAACATAGCCCATCAAATTGGGTGATTACTTACGCATCGCCAAAAAGAGAGGACAAAAAGGCCAGCAATCAAAAAGGGCACATTTGCATAACATTTGCATCTCTTAACAGGCATCCTTGCTTTTGGCTGTGGGGACATCTTGAAGACTTACTTATCCCAACAGGTCTACGCAGTTGTTAAAAACTTTTTTGAGGAGTCATTCATTTAATGATTCTGCTTAGGTACTTCTAATGGTGTGTGTGTCTATATATCGTTGCATACCGCCCTGATATTTTGCGAGAGGTTAGCATATAAATCTTTTATAAATAAATGTGTTTTGCAACTGAACAAAACCAGAAAACTGTCACTGCATATTCACTCCCTTGTGTACGTGAATGTGAGAAGGCAAATTATGAAAGAAAGCTTCTCATTTGATGTTGTTGTTACTGGTTATATCTGTACACCACGTTGATAGCATGTTTCGGTGAACACAGAGCTGCTGCCACTCTTCCTCATAATGCTAAATAACATAGAATCATAGAATTGTAGAGTTGGAAGGGTCCCTAAGAGTCATCTAGTACAAACCTCTGCAAATGCAGGAATCTCAACTAAGTTGTGTGATGTCATTGCCCTCTGTTTCCTTGCCCTTATGCGACTTCATTGGCTGCTGCTTGCAAGGGGTGGGAAAACTCTGAGCATAGTGACATCAGTTCCCAAGTCTCTAACTAAACATCAATGGGGAGACATAGTGTGGGCACGAGTTCCTCTTAGTTTGGACAATGTACAATTGCTCAGTGACCAAATTCCAGCAGGGGTATAGGAGGCCCTGATTTTAAAAATATTCAAGGGCATACAGAATGCTTTCAATTGGTGGGGGAGAGGCTGTTTGGCAAATTAATTTTTAACACACTCAGTAAAAGTGACGTCCAAATTTATGTATGGATTTTCAAAAGAACAAAAGAAAGGAGGTAGGGGAAGGAGTGAGGGAAAATTGAGTCCTTCAAATAAGTAAGTGTCTTCTGAAACCAAGTATTCTGGCTAGCCTTGGGAATATCTGTTATAAGTAAAATTGCCTGTTAATGGGAGTTGTTGTTGTCGTCATCTGTTTTTCTCGAATGACAATGGAGTATGCCTCTGGGGGTGAAGTCAAACTGCTGTGTTAGCAGCACTGAAGGGACCTCCCCAAGACACAAGCCTGGGCAGGGTGTATGGAGGTCCTGGGCTGCCCAGATGACAAGGCCTTCCCATTAGCCTTACTGATTGATGTGGTCCAAAGGAAAGCAGAGCCATATGCTTGGCACCAGCTTGGCTGCAGGAGTCGCTGGAAGGAGGTGTACAAGGCACCACCCAACCACCCTAGGGACTCCACCCCGGAATTGTGTAGGGTTTACTCCTTAGCTCTACCTTCTCCTGAAAGTATCCCACAGGGCAGTGGAGGTTTAGGATCAGAGTTTTCCTTCTCCTAGATGGGCTACCTTCCCAGGTTGACAAGCCCCATCTGCCCCTATGAGATTACTTGCTAAAGAAAAGATTGTGTGATTAATGTTAAGACTAAGGATAGGTGAATATTTCAGTTTTGACTTCTCTCAGTTTATCATTTTTCCAGTGCTCAGTTCTCCACATTTACACACCAGTTTGCCAGGTTTTTTTAAGTCCCTCTGAAACTTCACCAGCATTTTAGTGTGGATTTCTCTCCATGTGTACATTTTTGTATGCCATCTTGCCTAATTCAAACATTTTTGCAATGCATTTTTTTCCTAATACAGTATGGGGGCCTTTTTATTGTTTCTTTCATAAATACAGGCATTTTAATGCACATTTTACTTTAAGATGTGCATTTTTGTATACATTACTTGGCTGGAGAACCACACTGCAAGAGTTGGAGAAGTGAAATTTTCAAAAGACGTCTGTGTTTGGGTTCATGAATTAGGAATATCCACCCTTAAATGAAAATTGGACTTAGTTTCTCCCTCATCCCTAGTTAAGGCCAACAGTAGCTGAAGGGGAGAGGAAAGGCCATCATGAGTTCATCTCTTAGCCATCCTGGGATCTGTCAAGGCAGGCAGTTTGCTCAGCACTCGTGCCAGTCATATGAAAGAATGATTTCCTGCGGTGCAGAGAAACTACAAGCCAAGTGAGCTATTTGAAACTCAGCTGTTCCAAGCTGTTTTTAAAAGAATGATAATTGACTTTGGGTTAGCAATAAAAAGAGCCAGACTTCCTCTCCACCCCACCCTCGCCATCTCACAGGACCAGTACTATGAACTCTCCTGTGGGAAGGATCCCAGGAGAGAAATGCAGGTCAGCAAAGGCCACATCAGAGCCTGCTTCAGTTGGATTACCCTCCTGTGCCATTTTACAACCAACTGACCTGCAGGAAATATTCTGATGGCTTGTTCTATGTTGATCTGAGTCTCATTCGCACGACACTCTAAGCCAAATAATTGCTCACTGCAAATGTGTGGGCTCCCAGAGAAGAGCTTGCGGCTGCTTCACTCCTCGTAGGAGGTAAAGAAGCTATTGGTTTCTGCTTTGCCCTGTATTTATCGCATGCAGAGCTGTTTCCATTCTGCTGCAGTTCTTCTTCTACCCAAAACTATGGTATTTGACTTGCTGTGGTAAAAGTACATAACTTCCATAAATAAATTACTGAAGTTACATTGTCATTTTGTCATTTCAATGTCAAGAAGAAACATGGAACATAATCAATTACATGTTCTCTGGATTGATTTCCGTTCTGGACCTGGAGCACATAGGCAAACAGCAAATTCTGCTCCATTTCTGTTTTCCTTGGTATTCTCTGACATCCCTAACTCCTTCCTGGTTGTTTTGCTGCTGTGCCACACTGAGCTAAGCCAAAGTTTGACCTAGCTTGTCGCCCAAACCTAGACTTGTAGTCTAGCTCTCTTGGGCAAACCATGAGCTGTAAGCAAGGCCCTGTGGTTTATGGCTCATGGTTTGTCCAGGAGAGCAATAACAGGAACCCAGGCCTGGCTTATATGTCAAACTGTGGCTGAAGAGCCTTGGGACACAGGTGGACTTTCTTCCCCCATCCCTGCTTGAGGGCCACTTCCCACTCTATGATTCAGAATATAAACTTATTGTAAATGCGTTTCCATTGAAATTATTGCAAATTATTTCAAAGCACTGCATCTGTCTAGAATAAGAAATGAAATAATGCAGAACTAACCAAGCAGCTTTTATTCCCTACCAAGCCACATGCAACTTTGAATATATTTATTTATTTATTTATTCATTTTTTTTTCCACTTCCTAGAGATTTGCTTCCCTCCACGCTAAAGCTGCCACAGGCGATATTGGAAGCCAATAGTGTTACAGATCTAGAAACCATCTCTAGTCTGGAGATAGGTAAGTTGTGTTGGAGACCCCTAGCAACTTCTTACCCCAAACCCTAAATAATGGGTTCATTATTTGGATGTACACCTAAGGCTTCTAGTCCTATGCACAATTCCATCACATGCCAGAATGCTCCCTTGTTTCGCCGAACTCAGCAAGAGGTGGGAGTGTTCCTCAAGGCATTCCTGTTCGTCATCCCTGCTCAAAGGCCTTGTATCTCCTCTTCTCCGCCCTTGGTGAGAGGGAGTGCAAGGTGGCAGAAGCAAAGAGGCTGGTAGGGTGCCGCCTCTTGTATACTTCCCTTGCCTAAGGCAGGTGTTTTGCCCTGCCTCTTCAGTGGGCTGTCTCTGTAGAAGCATAATGCCTCCAACCATGGAGGAAGAGCATAGTCATCATGGCTAGTAGCCACTGATAGTCTTATCCTCCATGAATTTGTCCAGTCCTCTTTTACAGCCATTCAGGTTGGCAGCCATGGGAGTCCCATAGATTCACTATGGTGTGTGTGGAAAAAGTACTTTCTTTTACCTGCCCAGAATCTCCCTGCGCTCATCTTCATTGCATGCCCACGCATTCTAGTCTTTTGTTTTGATCAGGATTGGTGTGATGTGGTTGAGCATACGATATCAGCTGGAAATACTTGGTTCAAATTTAATCTGAGCCGCATTTTTGCAGATAGACTGGCCACAACATCCTAGGAGACTGGCCTGGCCTACAAGATTGTTGTCAGGGTATTGAATTAACATCCAAAATGACATTTGAGCACTTGAAATTATTTCTAGGACACATAGAAGATATACACTGTATTGTGCTTCTTAGGCTCCTTAGTAAAAAAAACCTAATCAATTCAGAGAGGAGGTGATGGCAGGTAGCAAACCAGAGTTTTCTTTTCCAAAAGGAAAGATTTCGTAATCTACAATGCTTATTTCCACTTCCCCCAGAATCATGCCTGACTTAGGAGGAGGAATTCCCCATTTTGTTCTGACACTTCTGAGATATATGCACACAGCCCTAGGCACAAATCCTACCTCTGCAACAGTATTTGTTTAATGCTACTTTATATGCAAATGCTCTTGTACGATAATTTCTAGATCTCTACTTCAGATGGGATTGAGACTTCTTTTGTTTGTCAATCTTTGCCTAGACTTTGGTAGAGGGAGCAAAGTCCATCTTTTGTGGGGGGGCCCCAATATAAAATTACAGACTATTTAAAAAAAAAAGATTTAATCCAAATCAGACATAGGTGTTCAGCAGGGCAGGGAGGGAGATTTGCCAATCTGGAGAAGAGGGTACAGCTGGGTTTGGATGGGGTTCCACTTCCCCGCAAGAACCAGGTTTCTGGTTTGGGGGTCCAGTTGGACTTGGCCCTATCTGTGGAATCACAGAGGGGAGTCTGTGGCTAGAATTGCCCTATGTTTGCTAAGATTAGTATGCCAGCTACAACCCTATTTAGAGAGATCAAACCATGTTGAGGATAGACTACTGTAATGCACTCTACTTGAGGCTGCCTTGGAAGACAGACCGGGAAACCTTTATTGGTACAGAATGCTGTTCTTCATCTGCCAGTGCACATGACAATTGGAACACATATACACCAATACTGTTCACTGGCTGCAGGTGCATTTCTGGGCCCAATTCAAAGCACTGATTTTGACCTTTAAAGGCTTAAATGGTTTTGGACAATGTTAGCCAAATGGCCACCTACACCAATACAGACCTATTAAGATCTGCCTCTGAGATCTGCCTCTGCTCATATCCTCATGGCATGCCAAGTTGATTTGGCTGGCACAAGAGATAGGGACTTTTCTGGCATGGCTCTTGGATTCTGGAACTCCCTCCCCACAGAAGTGTGTGTGGCCTCAACATTGCCAGCGTTTAAATGAATCTTTTTTTTAAAAAAAATAACTCTCTTTTGACTCACATTCTCTTAAAGGTTCTCTCAGAATTGGTTATTTTAGTATACAGTGGTACCTTGGGTTACAGACGTTTCAGGTTACATACACTTCAGGTTACAGACCCCGCTAACCCAGAAATATTACCTCGGGTTAAGAACTTTGCTTCAGGATGAGAACAGAAATTGTGCAGCGGTGGCACAGCGGCAGCAGGAGACCCCATTAGCTAAAGTGGTGCTTCAGGTTAAGAACAGACCTCCAGAACGAATTAAGTTCTTAACCCGAGGTACCACTGTAGATGGTTATGCCGTTAGGGTGCCAATTTATACTGACGTTTGTAAACGGTTTTAAATGGCATAGCTTTTTAAAAGATTGTTAGCAACATTGCCATTTTATGTTAGAATTTATACATCTGCTGTTTTACAGTGTTGTGAACCACTCTGGGTGGTGTATGCATATAGATGGATTTATAAATCGATAAATATCAACAAACGAAATTCAGAATTAGTAAAAGGCATAACACAGGTTGGTTCTGCTATGTAAATAAAACTCATTAACAAATATAATTTGCTTCACCTTCCTGGACATCGCCACAACAAAAGATGTCAATGGTTTCAGTGTCCATTGTACAGTAAAGGTAAAGGTAAAGGACCCCTGGACTGTTAAGTCCAGTCAAAGGCGACAGTGGAGCTGTGGTGCTTATCTCACTTTCAGGCTGAGGGAGCCAGCGTTTGTCTGCAGACAGCTTTCTGGGTCATGTGGCCAGCATGACTAAACCGCTTCTGGTGCAATGGAACACCGTAACGTAAGCCAGAGTGCGTGGAAATGCCGTTTACCTTCCCACCGCAGTGGTACCTATTTATCTATTTGCACTGGCATGCTTTCAAGCTGCTAGGTTGGCAGAAGCTGGGACAGAGCAACGGGAGCTCACTCCATTGTGGGGATTCGAACCGCCAACCTTCTTATCGGCAAGCCCAAGAGGCTCAGTGGTTTTAGACCACAGCGCCAACCCCATAGTCGCCTTTGACTGGACTTAACCGTCCAGGGGTCCTTTACCTTTATTATACTATACAAGATACAGGACTAAATCTAGTAAGTATTTTACAAATCTCCCTTTTTAAAGTTTCCATATACAAGAAATGGGAACCATATCCAAGACATTTTCTCTGAAAATAGAACACAAAGTAGAGCATGCAATTTCCATATTTCGTCAAACCACATTTTTCTCTAGCCTAAATGTTCTATCAATTCAGTAATAGTATACTGAGGAAGACAAAAAACTTATTCAAGGTGACATCTAAATGTTGCTTTTTCATCACTCAAAGCATAGTATTTTGTACTTTGGAAAAAGTGGCGCTTTCCCTTCGATAACACAGGGGTTACTGTTTTGCAAAAGGTAACTCGGTTGATCAATGGCTATATTTCTTTAGCTGGTACACAAACACACTATGTTACTCGTGTGTGTGTGTGTGTGTGTGTGTGTGTGTGTGTGCACGGCTGTGGTTTTACATGACAAACCCTCCAGCTCTTGTGTACAGCAGAAGCTACCCTTCGAGCTCATTCTTACCCCACTCTGACCCAAACTACACACAACATTAGACACATGTCTAAGCAAGCATGTTTAATGTAGCTGCTTTTATTGTACAGTAAGATCTGGTTTGGGCCTCTGACATCAACCATGTTCTCAGTCTGCACAGGGTTTTCTGCTTGGGGAAAAATTCCACCCTATTCCTTGCTGCTATTTGCCACCCCTACCCCTGGGTAATGTTTGCAGTAAACAGCACTTTTGGCAAAACAGCCATTTTCAGGTAATACTATTGATTGTATATGAGGATTCTGCTTGGTTTGACCTTTTTAAAGGCAGCACTGTTTATCCAATACAGAATAATGCATATGTTCAATAAACATTATGCAATACAATTCAGTTAAAGGACTTCAGTCTCTTCCTGCCCTGCACTTGATTATTTTCTTTTAATTCTCATGGTTTTTGGTTGGTTTGTTTTTGCAGGTTTCTGGGACTCCGCTTTAAATCAAAGGCGGGGAGGGCAGTTCCCTCACTCTGTGAAAGGTCTTGCTTTTGCCACAGCTCAAGCGAAAAAGGAGGGGGAAACTACCCAGTGTTTTGCAAGCAGCACGGACAATTGTTCATGTGAAATTGAGCTGTCAATAGGAAATGACAGGCTGTGGTTTGTAAATCCTATTTTTATAGAGGAGAGAAGCAACCAGTTTCCCCCGGATGTTCCTCTTCCTCCTCCTCCTCCTCCTCCTCCTCCTCTAGAGACTTGCAGGAAAGATCCTTCTTTTACTAGCGACACCGTGACAAGGCCTCCAAAGAGGTCTCCCAGCCAGCGCCCGCCACCACCACCGCCACCACCTCCTCTGCCTCTTCATGCTGTGAAGCAGCCTGAAAAGTCTCCCATGACCACTTCTGAAGAGCTTCGGGATCTGGAGAAAAACAAAAAGGAAATGAAAACTGAAGTTAGCAAAAGCAAGGAAGACGATGGGCGGCCCTCTTTGTCTCTCAGCGATTCTTTTACCACAAAGAAATGCATCCCGCCTTCCATTCCGCCAAGGAGGTGCATATCCGAGAGATATTCTGGAAAGGGCTGCTTTGAAAAATCTGAGAAATGTCCAGCAGCAGGTGGAGAACTGGTGGGAAAACGGAGCAGTGGGAATGAAGGTTGCATTTCATGTGCTGTTGAGCCTCCAGAGGTGTTTGAAGAGGTTTCGGAGAAAGATCCAGCATCATGTCAAGGGGGGGAGCCCAACAGCGAGGCCAAGAACCAGCTGGTGGCCGAGCTGCAGAAGAAGCCCTCAGAGAAGTCGGCAGGGCCTCCTATCCCACCCCCAAGAAAGAAAAGGATCTCTCGACAGGAGTCATCCGCCAGCTCTTGCCATTCAAAACCAGTATGTGCTGAAGAGTCAGAATTGCCGGTTCCAAAAGGAAAGGGAAAGCCAGTAAAAAAAAGTTGCTCCAATGCAAAAAG
The DNA here is from genome assembly GCF_964188315.1 of Podarcis muralis. NCBI lineage: Eukaryota > Metazoa > Chordata > Lepidosauria > Squamata > Lacertidae > Podarcis > Podarcis muralis. The sequence continues at coordinate 22,487,599 of NC_135655.1, read as the reverse complement.
GGAATCAAAATTTGCCCGTCAGCCTCTTAGCTTCTCAGATCTTGAAAGTTCTCATGACTCACTGGACAGCCCAGTAAGCAACGTGGGGGCTCAGACACCAGCCTCTGAGCCAGACTCCTATTCCACCAGCAGCACTGAGGATGAGCTAGAGCTGGTGACCAGCCCGTCGGTGAAGAAGACCCGTTCCATGATATTAGGCAGGGCCAAGAACCGCCTGTCCATGGTCAGCCTGAGCAATGTCTTCACTGCTTTCCTGTCCGCTGACCGAAAGCTCCAGAAGAAGATTGTGGAGCTGGCCCAGGACAAAGACTCTTACTTTGGCCGCTTGGTGCAGGACTATAAAGTATACAGCCTGGAGATGATGGCGAGGCAGAGCTCCAGCACTGAGATGCTGCAAGAGATCCGCTTAATGATGACCCAGCTGAAGAGCTACTTAGTACAAAGCAGGGAGATAAAAACCTTTATGGACCAGGCTGTTCACACAGATGAGCAACTAGGTAAGAGCTTCCGTTTTCTATTCTTCTTTTGAGTGCATGGCTTCCTCAAGAGGCAAATCAAGGTGAAAACATGATGCATAAAAATAACACATTATCAGGAGAACTGGCACAATAAAATAGTTGTATTTGTCAGCCATTGGCATTTGCTGGACCACAGACATCTATGGTTATTTACAGGTTTATTTACTCTTTTTCCCCCATGTCTATTACATTTTTAAAATATAATGGAGTCTAGATGCAGAAACACCGCCAAAGAGCTCTCAGGCTTTTTATTTAGTGATTATGTTTGTAACCCACCCTTCTTCCCACATTCAGACTGGAATGCTTGAGGCTATCCCATTTTATCACTTATCCCCAGGCCATAGAACAAGCTTCAGTGCTTAAAACACCATCCATTGCATCACAACACTAGAAACTATCCCAGCCTTCCTGAACCTGGTACCTTCCAGCTGCTTTGGACTACAACTCCCATCATCCCCAGCTAGCACTGCCATCCAAAACAACTGGAGGGCACCTTCACCATCACCTGCAACATTTCTGTGCCGCACGTGTGTGAAGCTCCTTTCTACATATTCAGCAAAGAAATCAAGCTGGTTGGTGGCAGAGTCAAGGATTGCTCTATCCCCTTTTGCTTCAGTCAGACTGAACGGGCAAAGGTACCAGAGTGGACTGATGCTGCAGGGCAGATGAAATTTGGCCATGGGTACGTTCTATGCTCTCAGCCCAGCCTTAGAGTCAACAGGTTGAGTTGGATCTCTGGTGGAAGGAGAAACTTAATTCACGGCCCTCATATAAGAGCTCTTCTGCGGGATAGCTCAGTCAGTAAAGCGAGACTTAATGTCAGGGTCATGGATTGAAGTCCCACTTTGGGCAAAAAGATTCCTGCATTGCAGGGGGTTGGACTAGATGACCCTCGTGGTCCCTTCCAAGTCTATGATTCTAGGTGTATTTTATGGGTTTCAGTGCTTACTCCTGTGGTCCTGTTCTTCCAGCTATCGCAGATACCCTGGCCAGAATCCAACACAGAGTTGAGTGTGCTTGGGTTATAGGCCCTGCAGAGGTGAAAACAGGACAGGCGTGATGCAATTTGCTGTGCTTTTGCAAGTTTGATGGAAAGGCGTTTCTTTGGGTGTTTTTGTTCACTTGCTGGATGTTAAGCAAGAGTTGGGCAATAGCCTCAGAAGGCCATGAACAAGAGTGACCCGAACTAAAGAATATGCAGTTTCATGCTGCTGGATGTAATCAGTTCCAGCATTGCAGAGAATTGCATTCAGCAGAGCTGTAGAAGACAAAACAACCACCATCTAGCCTTATACGGAAATTTTCAAAAAGTTGCTGCAACTTTCATCAATCCTGGTAGGCCAACTTTCTACACATTGTCAACACTTCTTCCTGGATGTCCTCTCCCCTTTCCAGCTGAACACAGCGAAATTGTGCCTGTCATTTTATTTAAATTCACATTGAGAAATTCCATTTCTTTTATCCTGAGCATGCCAAATTGGGATTATCTTCTGCCTCACTTTCCCCTTCACATCCAGACCCAGTTCCACGGTGTGATTTTTCTCCCCTAACATTTCCAAAATCCATTCTCCCCTCAGCACCTATTGCTAAAAATCCTTTCTTTATCCATGCTGTGAACATATTTCATCCAGATAACAGAAATTCACTCCTCAACAGCCTAGTTCCTTCTTCTCTTCTTCCTTCCCATTTCCCAGCAGTTCCCTTTGCTAGATTCATCTTTGCCTTTGGTCATACATTATGGGTAAAACTTGTTGAAGACATTCATGGATTTTTCCTGTTCCTGTTCCTGTTGTTGTTTGCATGCCATATTGGCTTCTAAGTGATTTACAAGCATATACCGTATTTTTCGCTCTATAGGGCGCACCTGACCATAGGGCGCACCTAGTTTTCAGAGGGGGGAATCAAGGGAAAAAATATGAACCCCCCCCCCAGCTCTGGGAGCAGCGGATAGGCTGCACGCAGCCTGTGCACTTCTCCCAGACCTTCTCCCTGCTTTTGCGGGAGGTGGGGGAATTCCCACATCTCCCGCAAAAGCCCACAGGAGCCGCACACCCTTTAAAGAGCGCGCAGCTTGTGGGGCTGGCGATGGGGGGAAACCCGGTTTTCCCCACCACCAGCCTCAAAACCACGTCGGGGAGCCGAGCAAAGGCATCATGCACCTTCCTGCTGCCCCCCGAGTCTATGGGGCTGGCGGTGGGGGGAAGAGCTGCTTTCCCCCACCGCCAGCCTCACAGCCATGTCGGGGAGTAGCGCGAAGGCGTCGTGCGCCTTCCCGCTGCCCCCCGAGCCTGTGGGGCTGGTGATGGGGGGAAGCGCTGCTTTCCCCCACCACCAGCCTCAAAGACCGGACTCTCCTGGCTTCAGCGAAAGCAAGGCGAAGCCTCCAGAGTGCAGGCTTTGGAGGCTTCGCGTTGCTACTGCTGAAGCCAGGGAGCCTGCATTCGCTCCATAGGACGCACACACATTTCCCCTTAATTTTTGGAGGGGGAAAAGTGTGTCCTATAGAGCGAAAAATACAGTAATCAATTATAAAATTCTTACATAATTAAAATACACAGTAAAACAATTCGATCAAAACATTAAAATAGCCATATTTAAAATATACAATAAAACAAACCTGTCAAAAAGCATAACAATTACACAGTTTAAAAAGCAATTAAAACAGTTGGATCAAGAAGTTCAGGTGAACGTTTGCCTAAACAGGTGTGTTTTCAAAGATCGACGGAATGCCAGTATGTATGACAGTATGGCAGTGGTTTGTTGGGTCAAAACCAAGAGACATTATTATAATTATTTAATTTATTGCCTACCCTTCACCCTAAGGCCCCAGGGTGGGCTACAATTAAAAAACAACAATATAAAAACTTACAGTTAAAAAATAGCAGTTGCTTCCGTTATGTTAGGCCTAGCCAGAGATCTCTATGAACTGGCTAGACTAGACCCCAAAACCATATTTTTATTTGTTAAATTTGTATGCTGCCTTTCCAATAAATGGTGCTCTAAGTAGCAAGTGTATTGAGGCTTATGAGGGTCAAGGTCAGAGCCTCCAAATTTCCAGGGCAAAAGGATGGTCATATTCTTAAGTAAGGAAGCACTTTAGTCAACAACAACAACAATAGTTACAATGTGCTAATTTTATTTCAACACGGAGTTTCTAAGCTCCAGAGATCATTACCTGCCGTCACCAAAACGAAAACTCTCAAATTTGACTATAAATTCCAGAAGGAATTTTCATTAATATGCACAGGGGCAGGGGGAAAGTGATTAAGAACTACTAAGGTTAAATATTTTTGTCAATATTTTCATACCTTTTGGTAGTATGACTGGACAGATAGAACAAAATACATACTGAGGGTAAGTTGCATGAATGTCTATCCAGGCTGGCTTTAAGATGCTCACATATTTCTCACATATTCCTTTTCTATCTTATGTTTCCCCACTCCGCTTCCCAACTCCAGAGGTGATTGTCGAGTCAGCTTTGCACAAGTGTGTCTTGAAGCCTTTAAAAGACGCCATCAATACCTATCTAAGGGAAATCCACAGCAAAGATGGATCCTTCAAGCTTCTGAAAGAAAACCAGCAAGTCATACAAAACACAACGACCACTGACTTGGGAGTCACCACCAGTGTGCCTGAATCCACATTGCTGGAGAAAATCCTGCACAAATTCACAACCATGCACAAGGCCTACTCTCCAGAGAAAAAGATTAGCATCCTACTGAAGTCCTGCAAACTCATCTACGACTCTATGACTCAGGGAAACCAAGGTACTGTACAACCCTCCTAAAACACCTTCTCTTGCTATAGATATATATATTCTGAATTACAGAAAATCCGACTGGATGTAAAATGACACATTCGAAGCACATTTTACCCATCCCGCCCCCCAGGAATTCTGAGCACTGTAGTTTGCCCCTCACGGAGCTACAGTTCCCAGCAACAAACGCAGGGCCCTGAATTTTTTGAAGGGGGAAATGTGCTTCAAATTTACTTTCAAGGTATAATGTGTGCACACAGTATGGCAACTAGTTCTGAACTGTATTGCTAAGCATGTCATAGCTTGTCTGAAGCCACTGCTAAAGCTTCTGGCGGTGTTTGTTAATGGAGACCAAAGCACAAAAGAGATATTTGGTCAGGCCCAGGAAATAGTTTCATTCAGCACAGCAGGGGCAGTTGCAGGAATTAGGGTGGTGGCAGCAGCACCTTCAGAAGCAAGCAATGAAAGCATTCAAGAATATTGCGTGTAAGGAAGGCATTTTGTCAAAACATGTTGGGACCCCAGTTGTGTTGGATTAAGCTGGCCTTCCCCAACCTGGTGCCCTCCAGGCAGTGGCGTAGCGTCGGTTGTCAGCACCCGGGGCAAGGCAAGTAATTTGTGCCCCCTAACCCGTGGGTTTGCGCCCCCTAACCCGTGGATTTGCGCCCCCTAACCCGTGGATTTGCCCTAACCCAAGATGTTGCGCCCGGTGCAGCCGGCCCCCCCTGCACCCCCACGCTACGCCACTGCCTCCAGGTGTTTTGAACTACAACTCCCATCATCCCCATCCAGCAAGGCCAATGGCTGGGGGTGATGCGATTTTTACTCCAAAACAGGGGGAGGACACCAGGCTGGGGGAAGTGTGAATTAAGCGTTTTCCTGCAGTGCTATTCTCTCCTCTGTGGCTGTTATTGGTGACTGTATTTCTGTGGAAAGAGAGACCTTGTGCTCCCTGTTTTGAGCTCTTTTAAAAAATCACAGCAGCCCAGGTAGGGCAGGGAATATCTTTCTTTTTGCAAAGGAATGTAGTAATACTGTACTGACAGAAGACGAATACAATAAGACCGGGAAGAATAGGCCTGCTATATAGCACAGGAAATGCAGCCGTGAAATTAAGGTGATAGGCAGCTGTGTCTCTATGAGTGCCTTTGTGTACATATTCAGCTGAAGACCTTGGAAGCCCAGAGATGATGATGATGTGCTATATACCCCACATTCCCTCCAAGTTGCTCAGTCTGTTTACATGGTTCTCCTTCCCCCTGTTTTATCCTTGCAACAGTCCAGGGATGTAGGTTAGACTGAGTAATGCTGTCTGGCCTAATGCATACCCTCCAACACTTTGAAGTGCAAATCCAGGATGCCATCTTCCCAGATACCGATGTTGGGTTTCGTTAATCAGGCCCAAGCTGCCTTGATCACTGAAAGGCCAATAAATGCCATAGACAGAGGAGATTCCCATAACCACTCATTTATTCAGCTGAGTAAAACAGAGTGGGTGTGCCACACTCACCAGTGTGATGGTGAAGCCGCTCCAAATAGCCTTTGTTTATACTTTTTATAAAAGGCAGTGAGAGATTTTATTTTCTTGGGCTCCATGATCACTGCAGATGGTGACAGCAGTCACGAAATTAAAAGACGCCTGCTCCTTGGGAGAAAGGCGATGGCAAATCTAGACAACATCTTAAAAAGTAGAGACATCACCTTACCAACAAAGGTCCGTATAGTTAAAGCCATGGTTTTCCCAGTAGTGATGTATGGAAGTGAGAGCTGGACCATAAAGAAGGCTGATCGCTGAAGAATTGATGCTTTTGAATTATGGTGCTGAAGGGGACTCTTGAGAATCCCATGGACTGCAAGAAGATCAAACATATCCATTCTTAAGGAAATCAGCCCTGAGTGCTCACTGGAAGGACAGATCGTGAAGTTGAGGCTCCAATACTTTGGCCACCTCATGAGAAGAGAAGACTCCCTGGAAAAGACCCTGATGTTGGGAAAGATGGAGGGCACAAGGAGAAGGGGACGACAGAGGATGAGATGGATGGATAGTGTTCTCGAAGCTACAAACATGAGCCTGACCAAACTGCGGGAGGCAGTGGAAGACAGGAGTGCCTGGCGTGCTCTGGTCCATGGGGTCACGAAGAGTCGGACACGACTAAACGACTAAACAACAACAACATACTTTTTATAGGCATCCCCCATCCCTTTCCTCCTTTCAAGTTTCCTTGCGCTGATCGAAATAGGACACCCTGCCTGGAGACCTTGAAGGGGAGAGCTGCCTGGCAGAGGGAGGTTTTCCTGAAAATCACCTAGCAACGTTATCTGGTCTTCACATATTTGTGGCTCACCCTCCTAAATTCAAAGCAGGCAGTTTTTTACAGAAGCAAAATGGCATCAGTTAGGCCAACCCAGGCATAGGCAAACTCAGCCCTCCAGATGTTTTGGGACTACAAATCCCATCATCCCTAGCTAACAGGACCAGTGGTCAGGGATGATGGGAGTTGTAGTTCCAAAACATCTGGAGGGCCGAGTTTGCCTATGCCTGAGCTAACCAAAAAACAGGGCAAGAACATGCCTCTGTGGCTTTTCCTGAGACCCCACACCATCTTCCCATTTTTTATCACAAGAGCACAGTGGCCATTTGGGTTGCCATGATCTCATGCAATATTGTGCCGCAGCTTCCCCACCACCAAAAAAAGTGGTGTTTTTTTAAGGCACTCCCAAAACACCCAATGCGTGTTTTGGGGTGCCACACAAGATTGTGGCCCCAGAAAATGCATTTTCCCAAGGGAAATCGTGCAAGATAATGGCAGCCAAAATGGCTGCCATTCTCTCATGATAAAAAACCGGAATGTCCCAGTTTTTCCAGGACACTTGCAAAGTATGCTAAGGATGCAGTGAGGTTCATGGCTGAGTCGGGATTTGAGCTCTACATGTCTGCTCAGAGTTCAATGATACTTACACCTAGGTAAGTGTTTGTATAGGATTGCAGCCTGAATTTCTGTAGGGCTAGTGCACTCCCTGGATAGGGTGATGTCCGAATGATTTGCTTAAAGACGCTTGTAAAGTGTTTCGAGATCCATGAATAGGAGTGGTGTGTTGTTTAGTCATTTAGTCGTGTCCGACTCTTCGTGACCCCATGGACCAGTGCACGCCAGGCACTCCTGTCTTCCACTGCCTCCTGCAGTTTGGTCAAACTCATGCTGGTATTTTCTTCTCGTCCTCTGTCGTCCCCTTCTCCTTGTGCCCTCAGTCTTGCCCAACATCAGGGTCTTTTCCAGGGAGTCTTCTCTTCTCATGAGGTGGCCAAAGTATTGGAGCCTCACCTTCACGATCTGTCCTTCCAGTGAGCGCTCAGGGCTGATTAACTTCAGAATGGATAGGTTTGATCTTCTTGCAGTCCATGGGACTCTCAAGAGTCTCCTCCTCCACAAATGATTGATTGATTGATTGCCTCATTGTGCCATGGAACCAAGGGAGAAGCAAACCCATGGGCAGAGCCTTCATTCCTTTATGAAGGTCTGGGCAGGGTTCCAATTCCTTTTAACTCTGCATTCAATTATTTAATACCAATTTTCGTCCAAGCACTGGAGCCCAACCAGAGGCTGATGCTGCAGATAGTTTCCCTAGACTGTAATAGCATGGGGGCTTGTAGCACTGGAGAGGGCTTATTTTTAAGCCTCTTATAGATATTTATGAAACAAATGTTTCATGTCATTGAAAAATAGAAATAAATGGGGAAGCAAGCTGGATTTGGAATAAGGCAATTCTACCGTGAACAAGTGAGACCGTTTCCAATGTCATTGAAGCAGCCGTTGAAGGACCTCTGGCTGTTTCTGAGCTCTGTCGTGTGAGCCAGGGGATGAATGTAAAGGAGACAATTGAGTTTGCACAGAATTTCTCTCTTTCTCTCTTTCTTTCTTCCCTCCCTCCCTCCTTCCCTCCCTCCCTCCATAAAAACAGAAAATATTGAAATCTTGCATGCATTCCAAGCATTTTCCATATAAAATGTTGGTTGATAAACATTTGCTAGGTTTTTCAAAAGAACTGGAGGAATAGAATCATAGAGTTAAAAGGGATCTTGGAGGCCATCTGCTATAATCAAGGCTAGGTGCACAGTCCAGGCTGCAACTACAGGATCCCTGACAGATGTCCAACTTCTGCTTTAAGCGCCTCCAGCAAAGGAGAGCTCAAGACATCCTTATCTGCTTTTGAGAAGCACTTAGTGTTAGGAAGTTTCTCCTGGTGCTCAAGGTGAAATCTGCTTCCCTGCAACTTCTGCCCTGTGGTTCCAGTTCTTCCTCTGGAGGACAAATTTTCAGAGGAAAATGCCAGTCGCTGGGAGCCGCAGGAAGAGAGAGTGCTCCCGCACTCAGATCTTGCTTGCAGGCTTGCCAGAGGCCACTGTGAGGACAAGATGCGGGGCTTGATGGGTCTTTAGCCTCTGGTCTTATGATGCTGGACACAACATTTTTACAACACATCACTAAAATGAACCCATGATTGATCCACCAGTACAGGCAACTCCCCATTTATGCAGGGGCTACATTCCGAGGCACCATACGTTTAAGTGAAAATGTGTAGATTTGAAACACCATTGAAAAAGCCTGCAAACACCTGTTACACCCCTGCCCCCAACCATTTTTGTGACATTTTCGGGTCATTTCCAGGTTCGTCGAGATGTGTGTGTGCACAGTTGCACACATATCGGATGCACCTAAAACAGTCGCTGCCTGTACTAAATATTTGCACGAGTAATAAATAACTTGACATTTTCCTCTCTTACTCTTACTGTTTCCTGAACCTCCCAAAGATGGGAATGACTTGCCAAGCTCACAAATGGAACTGAACCCACATTCTCAAAGCCCAGCTCACATTTGGGACCATTATAGCAGGGGTTCCTAAATGGTGGCCGGCGGTGTTTCTGTGAATTCGCGGTTGAAAACGGGAAACGGCACGTCCATTGCATTCAGTATTCATATTGACGATTTGTACCTGCATTGTATTCTGTTGTATTGCAGTCTGAATTTTGTGGAGCACTACAAAATGCAATGCACAAGAAATAAAAGAAGCAATACAAATACAATTAGAAATCATAATGCATCTTGCACAGTGCATTACAGTTGCTACAGCAGGGCGCAGGGAGCTAAGTGGTCCATCAAGACCCTTAGCAATTTTCAAGCAGTCTGGCGGGGGCGGGGGTGAGTTTGGGAATCAATGTATTATAGATATTGGATGCCACTTAACTAGCCTGCTTACTGAATGTCCTGCATAGGGCTCCATTTTTTTCATGCTCACCCACATTGTCACTTTGTAAGGTTTGTATTTAGCGTGCTGGGCCTTTGTGGATTTCACCCATGAAGCCACTGTGGTATTCGCCAAGCTAGGAATTGCTTCATGCAGTTCCACTGACAAGGGATGGATAAAGTCTTGCTTTTGTCGTTTGGTCATTTGCCTCTTCTATTTCCGTAGCAGAAGAGGATATTTCTTTTTGCAGTTTTCATACGCGAGGCTTAAATTGCCTCTGAAGCTGTCTTTCACTATTTATGCTAATTTCTGATCATAGCTAATGCAGATGTGGAAAAGAGAATGAGAGTTCGTAATGATGTAAATGGGATTTTTTCGCCCACATTGATTTTACAGGCACATTACGAAAACAACAAACCCCCCCCACCCCCCCAGTTGAACTCAGGTGTAAAAATGCTTGTAGAATGCCAGGTGCTGATGAAGATGTCAATCATGGTGGGAGGCAAAAGCATTCAGTCCTTCGGATTACGTGTTCCTCATGTTTACTAGCATAGATACTAAGTCTGCAGTGCATTGTGGAGCAGAAGAATGATGGGCCTGGCTTTTAAGGCTTTTGGGTTCTTTCTCATAGGGAGGACAAGCAACTGCAGAAAAGGGAGAGGTTTCAGAGAGGCATGTGCTGTGTACACCATTTAGGAACAGATTGCCGTATTTTTTGCTCTATAAGATCCACTTTTTCCCTCCTAAAAAGTAAGGGGAAATGTGTGTGCGTCTTATGGAGTGAATGCAGGCTGCGCAGCTATCACAGAAGCCAGAACAGCAAGAGGGATCGCTGCTTTCACTGAGCAGCGATCCCTCTTGCTGTTCTGGCTTCTGAGATTCAGAATATTTTTTTTCTTGTTTTCCTCCTCCAAAAACTAGGTGCGTCTTGCGGTCTGGTGCATCTTATAGAGCAAAAAATACAGTAAGCAGACTTTTGCCGAGTCTACCTAGTTCAGCATTGTCTACCCAGACTGTCAGCAGCTATCCATGGTCCTGCAGCAGAGGTCCTTCACATCACCTGCAACCTGTCCATTTAACTGGAGATGCTTCACAGCAGTTTCCATATGAAACACAAATGGCTTTGGCCTGGTCTGCACACATTGCAACAAAAATGAGGAGGCAGTTGTATGGGCAGTACTATCTGAGACTGTAGTTGAGGGGTGTCACAATTTTAATGCACCTCTTCCTTTAAAGTTCCCTGCAAACACAACATAGTAGCAAAGGGATGGGATGTTTTATTTCTCTCTGTTGTGCTGGTATTCTATTTGCAGGGATATTTTTTGGAAGAGTTTTCAGAACTGTGAACCTCTGGTATGAAATAGGGATGTTGGAAATGGAAGCAGAAATTGTCAGTGTTTGCTTATTCATCCCATGTCTGGAATGGAAATCAGCCCTGCAAATATGGATGCTATTTGCTGTTATTGTTTAAAGCCTGCAAACAATGCATAATTGGTCACTCACAGCAACGCCCGCTCCCTACACATACAATATGCATTGCATTTTCTTTGCCTTGAAATGAATGGTGTGCAACAGTGTAATTAATTGTGCGGACAGAGAGACAGATAATGTAGTTCTTGTCAGAAGCCAAAGTGCAGTGGAATGGAAACACTTCTGAGTGTTGGAGCAGAAATCGATGCCTTCTTACACCCCTAGTCTGAACTGATACCAACTCATCCCCCTCTTCATATTTTGACCATCCTTTATCTGCAAGTTCATTGATCACATGTCATTATATAGTGGTACCTCGGGTTACATACGCTTCAGGTTACATACGCTTCAGGTTACAGACTCCGCTAACCCAGAAATAGTACCTCGGGTTAAGAACTTTGCTTCAGGATGGGAACAGAAATCATGCTCCGGCGGCGCAGCAGCAGCAGGAGGCCCCATTAGCTAAAGTGGTGCTTCAGGTTAAGAACAGTTTCAGGTTAAGAACGGACCTCCAGAACGAATTAAGTTCTTAACCCGAGGTACCACTGTAGATATATTTCAGTTCCAATCTTTATGACAGGAAAACAGCTGCAGATAAGTTCTCATATAGTCACTGAAGAGAGATTTAAATTATTGAAGACACTTAAACTGAAACTACATTGTAGCTCTTCTTCTTCTTCCTTTTATTCTTCTTCCTCCTCCTCCTCCTTCATGGCTAAATTCAGAGTACAGTACCCCATATGTACCTTTTGACTTATTTAGACATCTTGAGTTATTGGAATCATAGAATTGTAGAGTTGGAAGGGACACAAAGGGTCATCTGTTCTGACCCCCCTGCAGTGCCTGACTAGTTGATTTCCAGTTCTCATAGCAATGCATATATTATAACTGTTATCGCCTACCAGCCTTTATAATACATGCAGGGAAGGACAAGGGTGAAATTGCAAAAATTGCAAAGTGATCATTTGGAGAAATATTACCTGTGCTTATTAACAGCTCAGCAAGGGAACACAGCTTAGTAACAACAGCCATATAATGTCAAGCAAAGGTTAGATTTCTTGGGGCAAAACCCACAAAGACTTCTACTCATTAAAATGAGGAAGAGCATGGAAAAGCATTGCAATGGAAAGAGTTAGCTCTTGACTGATCTAGAAGGCCTGCTATACACACATATCAGAATAATATGGAGAAATTCTGGGGTGGCAGATAGGGGACAGTACCATTTCAGACTGCTGGTGAGCTATTATGTGTGCTCCATAGACAATTACCTGTTTAACTATAGTGGCTTTCCTCTTTGACATTCTTAAGCACATCTGTTTGGTCACTGTGAGAGCAGAATGTTGGACTAGATGGACTATTGGCCTGATCCACCAGGCTGCTCTTACGTTCCCTTGTTCAGGTTCCCCTAAACAAAGGAAATTTTCTTAATCTGTGGTGATTATGTGTTTAGAGAATGAAATAAAGATGTATTGCAAGGAAGAAATAAGTTTATTAGGCTTCTAGAATGAATATGGAAAGAGTTGTTCTGTCTAATTTAAGTACAGCTTGACCATCCTTAAGCTTTACATGTTCCCTGCTTCCCCTTGTACAGAGGCTGCAAACAATATCATCCTAATGTAACTGAGCAGATAGGAAAGTTGTATCTGTGACGTTCTGATTTAAGACCTTTCTAGAGTTAATGTAAGAAATTCATAGGTGATTAATGCCTACTTTGGCTGGTAGAATCAACTCTCTACTTTACATCAGGCCCAATCCAGATGGCCACTTAACATTTCACCAAAGAAGAGGAAACGTGTAACCAAAAAAAGAGGACAAGAAAGGATTCAGATCTGCATAAATTTCCATGCACACTTATACATAATTACTATAAAGAGAAATACATCTCATTATAGTAGATAAAACTGACCCGGTAACATGCATACTAGGGTTATAACTTTTTTACAACCTCATGTTGTAGCTTAGTTAGATGAACTTTTGCCTAAAAACAAAGGGATGATTTGTCATTTCCAAAGGTCACCCCAAAATCAGTAAATCAATTTTTGTATTTGCAACTGTACAATGTATTATGTAATGTGCATAGCATATATAATACAGTGTACATATAACACAATGTACATCACTTCTTATTGCTTAGAATAAGACACAGTTGCAGTTTTAGGAAGGTCCAGACAGCTGTAAAATAGTCCCATAAACAGTCCCATAAACTTTTTAAAAGTGCTAATACTTATGAGTAGTATATACAGTGATTACAGCTTTTCATTTAAGGGTGGCCTTTTTTCACAATTCAGAAGAATTATAACCCTTTTCAGTGTTTCTAAGCAAAAGTTCATCCCTTTATGATACAAGGAATTGTTTTTTTGAGGGGGGGGGAATCCAAAAAGGTATAACCATAGTGCATACTGGCTTGGTCTGCTGTCTAGGTGCTGACTGTTGATGGGCAATTTCAGGACCCGCCCTGCTCCCCTCGCTTTATATTTAAACTGGACAGCCCTTTGAATAGAGAACTGTTCTCAGTGAAGTAGAAGTAGAAGAAGAAGAGTTTGGATTTGATATCCTGCTTTATCACTACCCTAAGGAGTCTCAAAGCGGCTAACATTCTCCTTTTCCCTTCCTCCCCCACAACAAACACTCTGTGACGTGAGTGGGGCTGAGAGACTTCAAAGAAGTGTGACTGGCCCAAGGTCACCCAGCAGCTGCATGTGGAGGAGCGGGGAAGCAAACCCGGTTCACCAGATTACGAGTCCACCACTCTTAACCACTACATTATTATTTCTTCCATTTATACACTGCCTTTCATCGATCAAGAACACAGGGCAGTTCACAACAATAAAAGCAATAACACAACCAGCACAAGCATTTTTAAAATGAAAGGTTTAAAGCATGGCAATACAGCAGCAAACAGATCAATACAAGTGACCCCGCACAAAATGTCAGAGCATCCCATAAGCCTGGCTGAATAAATGGCCACTCTAAGCCAGATCTGAAGGAATGCGTTGGCCATATTAACTGCTGATCCTGCCCTTTCATCAGTGCCTACTTCTTGCAGCTAAATTTGGCCCTCCATCCACACCCACCTGAGACTTCCTCAGTACCAGAAACTGCAATACTGTACAAAGGAAACATTTTGCCAAAACACCCACTGAACAATGAAGCCTTTTTAAATGTTTGACAACCTGGCTGTGTATTTTTTGCACAGCAGGAAACATGACTCTCATAACGTACAGAGCCCAGCTAATAACAGCATAAGATTTTGTTTATAAAGAGAGTCTTAGCACTCGAGCTTTCCACCACTTTGTTTTAACTGAACTGGCTTTCCCTTTCTACATATATTCTCTGGTTTACTTAAAGTTTATTTATTTTTTGATGAGGGAACAGAAGAATATTTATATAAGGCTCCAGCTGAGTATAAGCGTCAGCTTCAAATAAAACCCCTGTTGACTTTGCCTGACATATAAGGAAATGTGTTTCATAGGAAATACTTGTAACAAGCCAATGGCCACAAGCTCATGCACAGCTAAGCATGTTTAAGCTTATTGATTTGAATAGACTAAAGTGCCCTTAAACATGGGGTGGAATGTGGCCAGTGAGAATCAAGGGAAGCCTATCTTCTATCACGGCAGCAAATTCACGGTGGGTATAATTTTAAAGGACCTTCAACATTTGGTCTTTTAGAGATGGATGGCTGTAATAGTAGTGCACGGAAGAAAATGATTGTGAACCCTGCAGATAGAAATTGAAGGTTGCTTTTGATGTTATTTTTCTTAATACATAACTCTCAAAATGTTTATAAGGAAATAATACACGCTTTTGGAATGTGCAACGGTGTAGATGAAAAACTGTCACATACACACTGAGATTCCTAAAGCATATCCACCATTCGTGTGTCTCAGATTTGCATCTGACCATTCACACATTACAAAAGATAGATTCAGACTATCCGTTTCTCCTTTCTTGCATTGGCTTACACAGCTGCTCCTGGGCCATTGAAGGGGTCAGTTGCATGACAGAGTTGTTCCAGACCATGCTTTTTTCTTTTTCTTTTTAGCAAGCACTGACTGTAGAAATCCCCTGTGCATCAGACTTTTTCATATACCGTATTTTTCGCTCTATTGGACGCACCGGACCACAGGACGCACCTAGTTTTTAGAGGGGGAAATCAAGGAAAAAAATATTATTCCCCCCCCCCAGCCCCAAAGAGCAACGGACAGGCTGCACGCAGCCTGTCCACTTCTCCCAGACCTTCTCGGGGCTGCGGGGGAAGCCCGGGTTCCCCCCCCCCAGCCCCAAAGAGCAAAGAAGCCAAGACAGCGCGCGGGGTCCATAGCTGCACAACCTCTCCAGCCAGGAGCTAAACCTCTCCAGTGCAGCTAAAGAAGAAGACAAGGCAGCAAGCGCGATCCATCCCGCTCGCTGCCTTGGCTTCTTCTTTAGCCTTGCGCAGCATCTTTAGTCTTGCGCAACGGGATGGATTGTGCATGCTGTCCACCGGGGCTGGACTAGATGACTCCTGGGGTTCCCTTCCAACCCTGCAATTCTATGACCTCGGAAGGTGTTTGGGGTCTCCACCACTGGAGGCTTTTAAGCAGCGGTTGGGGGACCATCTGCCTGGCGTTCTTTAGCTGTGATTCCTACATTGTGAGGGGGCTGGGCTAGATGACCCTCGGGTGGCCCTCCCAACTCTATACAGTCCTACAGTTCTGCGGCAGGAGATCCACAGCCACTTCACACAATGCCCACTCCCAATTTTCATTGGAGAGACATGTGGCTTCACTGTCTAGGTAGGTACCCCCCTACCTGCCACACTTCCCCCACCCCACTTAAGCTGGGGGGGGGGGAATCTGCTTAAGCCTTCAGCAGCGGAGGATCCATGGTCCCCTTCCTTCCCTCCTCCGTAGTTGCTTTGAAGGAGGAAAGTGGGAGAGGAGCTGCTTACACGAGTGTAAGCTGCCCCCCTCCCACTTTCCTGCTTCAAAGCAATCACGGAGGGGGGAATCTGCTGAAGCCTCCAGCAGCGGAGGATCCATGGTCCTCTTCCTTCCCTCCTCCGTAGTTGCTTTGAAGGAGGAAAGTGGGAGAGGAGCTGCTTACACGAGTGTAAGCTGCCCCCCTCCCACTTTCCTGCTTCAACGCAATCACGGAGGGGGGAATCTGCTGAAGCCTCCAGCAGCGGAGGATCCATGGTCCTCTTCCTTCCCTCCTCCGTAGTTGCTTTGAAGGAGGAAAGTGGGAGAGGAGCTGCTTACACGAGTGTAAGCTGCCCCCCTCCCACTTTCCTGCTTCAAAGCAATCACGGAGGGGGGAATCTGCTGAAGCCTCCAGCAGCGGAGGATCCATGGTCCTCTTCCTTCCCTCCTCCGTAGTTGCTTTGAAGGAGGAAAGTGGGAGAGGAGCTGCTTACACGAGTGTAAGCTGCCCCCCTCCCACTTTCCTGCTTCAACGCAATCACGGAGGGGGGAATCTGCTGAAGCCTCCAGCAGCGGAGGATCCATGGTCCTCTTCCTTCCCTCCTCCGTAGTTGCTTTGAAGGAGGAAAGTGGGAGAGGAGCTGCTTACACGAGTGTAAGCTGCCCCCCTCCCACTTTCCTGCTTCAAAGCAATCACGGAGGGGGGAATCTGCTGAAGCCTCCAGCAGCGGAGGATCCATGGTCCTCTTCCTTCCCTCCTCCGTAGTTGTTTTGAAGGAGGAAAGTGGGAGAGGAGCTGCTTACACGAGTGTAAGCTGCCCCCCTCCCACTTTCCTGCTTCAAAGCAATCACGGAGGGGGGAATCTGCTGAAGCCTCCAGCAGCGGAGGATCCATGGTCCTCTTCCTTCCCTCCTCCATAGTTGCTTTGAAGGAGGAAAGTGGGAGAAGAGCTGCTTACACGAGTGTAAGCTGCCCCCCTCCCACTTTCCTGCTTCAAAGCAATCACGGAGGGGGGAATCTGCTGAAGCCTCCAGCAGCGGAGGATCCATGGTCCCCTTCCTTCCCTCCTCCGTAGTTGCTTTGAAGGAGGAAAGTGGGAGAGGAGCTGCTTACACGAGTGTAAGCTGCTCCCCTCCCACATTGCCGCTTCAAAGGGAGCCCGGGAGGAGGGAATCTGCTGCAGCTTCCCCCACCTCCCGCAGAAGCCGCACACTCTTTAAAGGGGCGGTGCGGCTTCTCCTGGGTTTTCTAGGAGGTGGGCGGATTCCCCCACCTCGTAGAAAAGCCTGCAGGAGCCGCACAGCCTTTAAAGAGGGCGCCGCTCTTGGGGGCTTTTCCCCCAGGAGGGAGAAGGGACTGCTACAGCCAGTCAGTCCCTTCTCCCTCCTGGAGAAAAGCCCGCAAGAGCGCACGAAGCTTGTGCGCGGCTCTTGAGAGCTTTTCCCGCCTGCCTCCCCCCTGCATTCGCTCCATAGGACGCACACACATTTTCCCTTGCTTTTTAGGAGGGAAAAACTGCGTCCTATGGTGCGAAAAATACGGTAATGTAGAGGCTCATTGCAGGCAGGTTGAGGATGGTGTGGCTATTTGCTCCATTGGACCAGCCAGCACAGCATTTGGTTGGACACAGGATGGTGGGCTAGATGGCCTTTGGCCTTATCCAACAGGGCTTCCCTCATGCTCTGAAATTCATTCCAAAATACGATTTTCCAAGATACGCTTCTTTCTCGCAGTAATGAAGCCACTGGGAGAGTATGAAAACCTGTACTGCTGGCAAATTCATTTGCACATTTACATCTTCATCAGTCCTGTTTCCTAATCTGTGATTTGGCAGCTATGAAGCACAGCTGCTCTACAAAATCTGTGAGAAGGACTGATTTGCACATTAACCTAGGCTAATGTAGGTTGTGCATGGTGGGGGCCAACTGTTGGGCCCCTGTGCCTTCTCTTCTCTTCTCTTCTTTTACTGCATGTCGGTTTTGAATGTTGAAATCAGCTCTTAGCCTGCTTGGTTGTGTTCTCTGAATAGGCCTCTTCTTGTTTCAGGGAAGCTTTATGGGGCAGATGACTTCCTCCCGGTGCTCATGTACGTACTCGCCCGCAGCGACCTGCCAGAGGTGCTTCTGAATGTGGAGTACATGATGGAACTCATGGACCCTGCACTGCAGCTGGGTGAAGGTATGAAAGACCTCCTTTGTGGCAGAGGGAGGAGAGAGGATGGAGGTTCATAAGGGCACACCACAGGCAGAAATGAGTACAAGCTGCCCAGCAACCATAATTGTAAATGTTTATCCCAACTTTACATCTGCTCTTCAGCTGGTAGCCAATGGCAGGGCCGGCACCAGAGGACATTTGCCAAGGCCACCATGCTAACATTGGTAGCGTTTCTACTTTGCACAGAGTATGCAGAAGGATCAAATGCAGCCTAAGAGACTTATTCTGATTATCAATTAAATCTGTGTACCGCCCGTCATTCGTAGATCTGAGGGTGGTTCACAACATAAAATTACAATGTAAAAAGCACAAAGTAGATAATAAAAATAAGAACAACAGCAAACCAATAATCCCTCCTCCCACATTTAAAAGGATGACAATCAGCCAAAGGCCTGGTTGAAGAGGAACATTTTCTCCTGGTGCCTAAAACTGCATGGTGAAGGCACCAAGTAAGCCTTCCTGGGGAGACCATTGGACAAGCAGGGAGCCACTGCAGAAAAGACCCTTCTCATGTTGGCACCCTCCGGAGTTCTTGTGGAGGAGGCACACAAAGAAGAATGATCTCAGAGGATGATCTCATGGTCCAGGTCTGTTCATATGATCAGTGGTGGTCCTTGAGGTATTACGGTCCTCAGCTGTTTAAAGCTTTATAGGTCAGAACCAGCACTTTGAATTGGACCCAGAAACTAATGGGCAGCCAGTGCATTCAGGCCAGGATTGGCATTATGTGCTAAAACTGCCTTGTCCCAGTGAGCAACCTGGCCACTGAATTCTGCACCAGCTGAAGTTTCCAAACTATCTTCAGAGGCAGCCCTATGTATAATGCATTGTAGACTACTATTTATTCTGGCTCTTCAAGGTTGTGAAGGTCCCACTCAGGGTGCCATCCTAGAGCCACCATGGGCTAATCACCAAGATTCTCCCTTACATTTTTTATTTGTTCATTCTTCATCTCCTGAGATCCAAGGCCATGATCACAAGTGAATCTGGGGGTGCCAGATTCACATGACAGCAGATGGCCCTTGGATGGTGGGTGTGGGAATGCTTTTGGTTTGCACAACAGTTTGATTGTGTGACATAGGTTTTGGGGCTGTTATACCAGAGCCACTTCATACATTGACCTATAGTGGCTTAGAGAGAGCGAGAGAACTACCAATCAGGAAATGAATTTGGGACCTTTTGCATGCACAGCATGTTCTCTGCCACTGAGTGAGCTTTTCCCCTCTCTTCTTTCATGTGACCTTAACACTATGCTCAAAGTTTTGAGGAGGAAGGCATAACTGGGCAGACAAATGGAGAGCAGACAAAAGGAACTACTTCTTCACACACAGTTAAACTATGGAATTCCCTGCCACAAAATGGAGTGATTTCCTTCAACTTGGGTGGCTTTGAAAGGGGATTTGACAAGCGGTTGGAGGATAAGACTCTTGTTGGCTCCTGGCCATAATGGCTTTATATTACCTTCAGAATCAAAGGCAGTATGCTTCTGTATCCCAATTTCTGGGGAGCACAAGTATCAGAGTACCACAACACTCCTGTCCTGCTTGCTGACTTCTCATAGGAGTCTAGTTGGCCACTGGGAGAGTAGGATGCTGGGCTAGATAGACCTTTGGTCTGATCCACCAGGACTCTTCTTGTGTTTCCATTAGGGATATCAAAGGATTCCAATTCGCTCCGCTTTGGGGAGCAAGCCTATCCATTTCGGACCACCAGACCCATGCAAGGACCAGGACATAGATATGTGGAATTTCACATATGATGAACTGATGTATGCTAGGGTCTGGCAACATGCTCAAAAGATAGTCCAAGGACTGCCTTCTTTCTTTTAAAAAGTTTTACAGCTGCTTGGAGCAGCTAGTAACTTCACTGTGTCTTTGTGGTAAAAAAGGCCATTTGAAATGCTCCTAGGAAGACACTGTGCATCATAATGTGCCGTCCCTTCCTGGGGAATCATGCGGAGAAGATGGCTACCTTTTCTTCTGTATGTTGTGTCCCTGGGTAGCCTTACAAGGATGTTATGGATTTTTAAAAAAGATTTTTAAAAAGAAAATCTGCACATAAGTTGGACAGACCAGCCCATTTATTATTACTATTTTGCATATTGGAGAAAGCAACATGGGACAGAAATAGGCCAATTTGCCCATCTATGCCTTCCATCGCAGGCAAAGAAGAGTTGAGCGTATATTTATGATGACAACAAAAACAACAGAGTATAATTAAGGCTAATTACCAAATATATATATATATATACAGTGGTGCCTCGCAAGACAAAAAGAATCCGTTCCGCGATTCTCTTCGTCTAGCAGTTTTTTCGTCTTGCGAAGCAACCCCATTAGCAGCTAAGTGGATTAGCGCTATTAGTGGTTTAGCGGCTTAGCGGCTATTAAAGGATTAGCGGCTAAGCTGCTAAAAGGCTATTAGCGGCTTAGCGGCTTTGAAAAAAGGGGGGGGAGCGGGGGGGAAATGGCAAGACTCACAAGACATTTTCGCAAGCCCATAGGGAAATTCGTCTTGCTAAGCGCCTCCAAAACGGAAAACCCTTTCGTCTAGCGGGTTTTCCGTCTTGCGAGGCATTCGTCTTGCGGGGCACCACTGTATCTGGCTGTTCCTCTAAGGAGCTCCAAATAGGATACGATGGGCTCCTCTGCAATGTGGTATTCCATCTAGATTTGGCCAGATCCCAGGCTTGATTAGCTGTAAAGACAGAACAGCATCAAACACCATCATGCAGCACTTTTGCAGGAGCACCACAGCAGGGTTGGACACCCAGTTTTTTAATTGAGGCAGTTCTGCCCCCACCTCCATGTCCTTCAGGAACTGGTTGCCCCACCAACACATCAGTCTGTATATCTTTGAAGACTAAGGATTCTGGGAGGGCTTTAATTGTCACACCGATTAAAAGTGCTGTATCTTTAGTAACTTGCCACCTGGTCATATGCCCCAGGGATCCCCAAGGACACTTGCGCAAATAAATAGGTCCCTTTGACAGTGTTGCTGCCTAGGTAATAAAAGCCTAGCGATGCCCCCGAAGGGAGCAGAACAACATGCATTTGGAAAGATATTATTGTGAATGGTTGCAGTGCTTATTTTGCATACTTTTGGAGTTTTGCATAGAAAGGCCATAGTTTCAACCTTCCCCAATCAGGTGCCCTCCAGCTGTTTCAGAGTATAATCCCCATCATCCCCGGCCATTGGCCATGCTGGCTGTGGATGATGGGCATCATAGTCTAGGGCTCCAGGTTGTGGGAGGCTGTCACAGATTGCACCTCTTACATTTCATGACCTTTTGGCCTCGTCGTTGATGCCATTAATCGCTCTACACCTCTGTCTCTGTGTGTGCACAGGTAGCGCTCAGATGGTGTGCAATCTACCCTATGAAAGCTCATCACACCTTAAACGCCCCATTGAGTTCAGTGGGGCTTGCTTACATGCGTGGGGCTGTGCTGTAAATCTGCCAGCGTACGCTGTTCTGCTCCAGGTCCTTTGCTGTTGTTGTTTCACTGCAGCAGCCGAACCCAGCTAGCCTTCAGGGAAAACTTAAGTGAGTCTCCAAACACATCGGCTGCTGCGTTTTAAGAGCAAGCCATTCTTCTGAAAATATCGTTCTCCAGTGAAATGTCAGCCAAATTTATTTACAGTGCAATCCTAACCGTGCCCACTCAGAACTTGTAAGTCCCATTGAATTCAGTATATAGAAATTGACATATGCAATGTTTCCGGTGGTGCATTTTCTCTCTCTCTCTCTCGCTACCCTCCATGTGGGCAGGTAGTGGTGGCATTTGTCTTTAATGGGTTCAACCTGGACACAGTTTAGGCAAATACATACATGGGGGAAGTCCCTTTGATTATAACAGGATAGATAATTATGTGCTTAACTTTTTTCCTTTTGGATTCAGTGGGGCTTAATTTGTGATCAGTTATGCATCTTATGATTTAGGGTTTATTTAAATCATTCCCCTCCCCTAAAAGCAGTACAGCAGGCTTTTAAAAGCAGCTGGCAAAATTAGGGCTGCCTGTGATATTTAGTTGTTGCATCAAATTGGTTAGATTGGACAAAAATATTTGAGCTTTTGAGGTGCTCCTAATTTATCAGGCAGTAGATTTAAAAATAAAATAAAGTCATTAATTGTTTTTTAGACAAGTGTTTACAAAAAAAACTTGAGTGGCTAGAGTTCATTCCTCTCTTGCCAAGGAGAAGGGTGCTTCTGCTGAGGAGAATTCTTCTTCAACTCCTAATAATAAAAAACCCAAAAATTATTTCCTTCAGAAATATTGTTTTATTCACCTGCTGCTTTGGCATTATTTCAGCAATCAGTCTATTAATTAAATTGATTAATTTAATCAGCGAAAATGTTCACAATTAATGGACTTGCAGTGCAATCACATGCGTTTCTACTCAGAAGTAGAAACAATAGGACTTACTCCCAGGTAAGTGGGACGTCCAGGTATAGGCTGGTGTATAAATAATAATAATAATAATAATAATAATAATAATAATAATAATAATAATAATAATAGATTGCAGCCTTACTCCGAGGAAACTGTGTACAGGATTGCAATATTTGAGCCTTTTTAGTCAACTGACTAAATACAACTCTAATTATAATTCAGACAAATAGAATTCAAGAAAGATCTGATCCATCTCTCTAGTAGGAATTGCTAGATCTTGGAAGATTCTTATCCAGATTCTGTAAAAAACATAACAGATAATCTGTTGAATTGTGAACAGCTTCTGCAACGGCAAAAGCGCACATACAAACCACACTTCAAGTATGCAAAGAAACTAGCACAATGTTATTAGCAAATGGGTAGATGGGCACTAAATTACTATTTCAAAGGGAAGGGCTCTTAGCAATGGAGAGAAGAAATACTTGGGATGAGGAATTTTGCAAAACATCTGCCAAAGGGGAATGTTTGTACCTCTTGAGTTAGATGGAACTGGAAGGAACCAGAAAGTGGAGTGCTAATTATGTACTACTAATGGCAAGCTGCATGACAAGGTGATGTTCCTTGCACTATTTTGAATAGCAGATTGTGCAAGGATAAACCCAATCTATCTTCCTGCAACTCCGTTGTTGGTTCCAGAATTGTATGTTGCTTGGGTGCCATCTGCTGGCCACTTCCAATGATGGTAATATTTCAATATTTGCGTTTTCAGTCAGTCATTAACCATCATGTCTCCCTTTAAGGATTCAGGTTCCCCTCCTCTTCTGGCATCATGGGCATAGCCAAGGGGCTGCCCCTCCCTAAATCAATAAAAATCTATAAAAAATCATAGCTAACTGAGGGCCTGTCCCCACAACAAAAATCCTGGGTACGTCCATGCCTGGCACATAGCAACATATCTACCTACGCCAGCCAGAATAATTGCTCTTCTTGCTACCTTTATTCTCAATGACTGTCTCATGGATATTAGTGGTGATGGGAGCAGCAGCAGGTGCCTGTAACTTATCCCTGCCCAACTAAGCTTCCTTTGCAGGGACTGGCACAGTCATTCAGCAACGGTGAAATATGCAATGAGGCGGCAAAGCACTTTGTATTTTATAGCAGGTGTATTCTGCAACCTTTTCTTGATGAAATACAATACAATGCTCCCAGTACGTTTCTGAGCACAATTCAAAGTGTTGGTGCTGACCTTTAAAGCCCTAAACGGCCTCAGCCCAGTATACCTGAAGGAGCATCTCCACCCTCATCATTCTGCCCAGACACTGAGGTCCAGCACCAAGGGCCTTCTGGCGGTTCCCTCACTGCGAGAAGCCAAGTTACAGGGAACCAGGCAGAGGGCCTTCTCAGTAGTGGCGCCTGCCCTGTGGAACGCCCTCCCACCAGATGTCATAGATGAAAATAACTACCAAACTTTTAGAAGACATCTAAAGGCAGCCCTGTTTAGGGAAGCTTTTAATGTTTAATAGGTTATTGTATTTTAGTGTTTTGTTGGAAGCCACCCAGAGTGCCTGGGGAAACCCAGCCAGATGGGCGGGGTATAAATAATTTATTATTATTATTATTATTATTATTATTATTATTATTATTATTATTATTATTATTGGAATCATTCTGCTTTATTAGTTGTTCTGAGATGCCTACCACATTAATGCTGTCCGGAAGAAGCACAACAATAGTGGGACAGCCTCCGCTCTTCCCTCCCAGCCCCCCAAACATTTGTGGTTTGGAAAGTTACGGGATTTCAGCAAGAAGTAACAGCATATGCACTGGATGGAAAGGAGCACCCCAAAACATTTGCAACCACTAATAGTATTCAAAGAAGTTGTGAAGTGAGAAGTTAGGTGAAGCTTGTTGACAAAAAGAAAGAAACCAACCATTTGGGGATTGCTGGGAACTGTTTGAATCTCCTCGTGAGAATTGGTGTGATCTCCTCTTATGTACAAACCGATTTGTTCCAAGAGAGAGATATAATTACCCAGAAGACCTTACATCCTTTTGGCAGAAGTCTTTTAATTCCTTTTGCCACCTTTGATCTACAAAGTGTATTCTGCACTGTGCAGAAGAGAACTGCCAGCATCTCTGTAACAGCAGCTCTGCCTCCCCTAAACTGTGGACCAGTTAACAGATTCCAGATGGCATTGTCCCTTGCCATGTTAAGGCTCACTATATTGCTTTTTATAATCTCTTTTAACCTGGCTCCCATTTAGCAATATTTGCTTTGGTTGGTGAGAGGCCCATACCCTGAGGTTGGATAGTCACATGTCAGAAATTATTTTGCATTGCAGGGGTTTGGACTAGATGACCCTTGGGGTCCTTTCTAACTTTACAGTCCTATGATGACATATAACCTCCCCCATCGCATCAAGAACACAGGTAAACTTGAATGCACAATATAAAGGATGTCTAGAGGGGTCCTGTGTTGCATGAAGCAGTACAAAATCAAGACCAAGTGGTTTGGGCTCTTTAACTTTTTTTCTTTGTCTGTTTTTGTTAGGCTCGTACTATTTAATCACTACTTATGGGGCGGTAGAGCTTATCAAGAGCTATGATAAGATCACAGTCACTCGGCAGCTGAGCTCAGAGGTCCAAGATTCCATTCACCGCTGGGAGAGAAGGAGAACGCTTAACAAAGCCCGGGCTTCCCGGTCATCTGTTCAGGTTAGCAGATAAATAAATCAAGGAGAGCAATCTATCTTAACTTCATTATTTATTAACTTACAAATGTAATAAGCAGAGGCCACAAATCAGCTTAAATTGGCATCCTAGCTTACTTCAGCTTGTTGGTTTATTATTTGTAAGCTGCAGTGAGAGCCTGTGGTTTAGGGTGGCACGCATACATTTCAGAGAGAAATAGAAGCTAATTTTAAGTTCAAAGGCAGTTTTCAGCATCTTGTCCTTCAACCACATGGTGGCAGCAAAGCTCCCTTTTGCTACAGGAATAAAATACCATATTGGCTCTCTTCACCAAGGCTGTGTACTCACTATGCCTTTAAAGCACAGCCTTTCCCTCGAGGAATTCTGGGCACTCTCATTTGTTGTAAACAAAGCATACGCCATACCCTATTCCCCGGCCTCAAGGGATTTACAGTCTAAAACTCGGTTGGGAGAGAGTCCCTCAGATACTTGGCATAACATGCCAACTCATAGTCCCCATCTGCACAATACATTTAAAGAGTTGATTGAGAGACCCTTACTCCCCTCACAGAACTACAGTTTCCAAAGTGGCTTAACAGGCAGTCTTTTCTCCCTAGGAAACTCTGAGAATTATAGCTCTGTGAGGGAAATGGGGGCCTCTAGTCGTGCCAACTCTCAGCACCCTAAACAAACTGTAGGTTCTTTAAGGGAAGCCATGATTTAAAAGCATAGCGCAGAATGGGCCTCAGTCGTCCCTTCTCCAGGCTAAAAGTGTCTAATTCCTTAAAACTTTCTACATGACAGCCATTCGGATATTTGACGGTGGCTGTGGTACCTCTTAATCATCTAATCTCCAAGCTAAACAAACCTAACTCTTTCAACTTTTCTTTATAGGACTTGATATCCAGGCCCCTCGCCATCTTCACAGCCTTTATTGCTCATCAATAGTATGTTGTTGATTATGATAGATTCGCAGTATCTATTAGTGATCACTATCTATCAATTGTCATTTTAATATCTATGGATAACATAACCCACGCTCCTTGTTTCCAGGATTTCATCACAATCTCCTTTATGGAGGCTGAGGCAAACACCAGGACGCTGGCCTACCGAACTGACTCAACAACGCACCAGCTGAACCAGCAGTGCGCTGAGAAATTCGAAGTCCCAGAGCCTCAGAACTATGGGCTGTTTGTTCAGGTTGACGACAAGAACCTGCGGCTAGATGATGACGCCCTTCCTCACCGCATCAAATCCCACCTCCTGAGCAAAGAGCCCAAGCCGACTTTCCATTTTATTTATAAGGAGATGGGCGGAGAGGAACCACCGGTTCCCATTATCAAGGACCCAGATGTTTTATAACAGCAAAGCCGTTCTCTTGCAGCAGACTCGTTCAAACAGCCGTGGCATTTTTCATTTCAAAACTTCCTGATCTCCACCAGGTCACAGGAGCACAGCAAAGTGCATCTTCTGAGCGGAATGGTGATGGTCGAAAGCCTATGCAAATCTTCATCTGGGGCATTTCCTCAACAGAATTCATTTTGCACAGTAAATTGAATATTCCAAGCAGCTTTTACTCTTGGAGCGGGGGGGGGGGTGGACTTGAACAATTCAGAACCTTAAAACGTGAGCAAATGATGTAACTTTTGTGACAGCTGCCCTGGTACAAAGTAGGTAGGTTTGTGGTTATGGGCAAATGGCAATATATCAATCCATCCAGTTATCAAATCAACAGTATTATCAGAGAAGATCCGCCAAAGAAAATTCAAATAGTCTTCCTTGTAGTAGTAAAAAAAGATAATAAAGTGAATCTATGTGGCGTCCTTTCCTTTCTCATCCAAGGAAACAAATTTGGGACCAGTTCGCTGTTTCATGCAAACCAAGTATTCATGGTTTGTTTCTCGCCTAACAAATCATGATGATAATAATTATAATTTTATTATTTACACCGCACCCATCTGGCTGGGTTTCCCCAGCCACTCTGGGCTGCTTAAAGCATATCTAAAAACATAATAAAAACATCAGGCCTTAAAAACTTCCCGAAAGAGGGCTGCCTTCAGATGTCTGCTAAAAGTCAGATAGTTGTTTATTTCCTTGACATTTGAAGGGAGGGTGTTTCACAGGAAGGGCACCACTACCGAGAAGGCCCTCTGCCTGGTAAGCCAAACAACAAACCATAAGTGGTATTTCACACCTAATGCCTTGTTTTCCTGATTTGTTTTACCTCTATCCAGGAAATAAGGGGTAGGGGAGGAGCACCATGAAGACTTTTTAATAGCATATACTAGCACAAATCTTTGCATTAAACATATCATAATTTGAGCTATGGTTTAAAGTGACATGTGAACCACTTTTGACAAGAATCCAACATCTCCGCGGCGGGGTGCGCTCCCGTCGTTCGGTCCCAGCGCCTGCCAACCTAGCAGTTCGAAAGCACCCTCGGGTGCAAGTAGATAAATAGGGACCGCTTACTAGCGGGAAGGTAAACACCGTTTCCGTGTGCGGCTCTGGCTCGCCAGAGCAGCGATGTCACGCTGGCCACGTGACCCGGAAGTGTCTCCGGACAGCGCTGGCCCCCGGCCTCTTGAGTGAGATGGGCGCACAACCCCAGAGTCTGTCAAGACTGGCCCATACGGGCAGGGGTACCTTTACCTTTAAGGCAGACCCTGGATATAAAAGTAATGTGCCTACATAAAATTAAGTCTAAATAGACATTTTTAAAAGAGTTCTCCCCCGCCCCCGGGTATTTCTTTCCTACTCTTCCTTGTAACATTTAGTTCAGAAATAGGGAGCATTTGACTCTTCAGAGCTTGCTAAGCTACACTTCCCATCAGCCTTAGCAAGCATGGCCAATGGCCAGAGATGATGGGAATTGTAGTTCAGAAACATCTGGAGGGCCAGAGGTTCTGCACACACAATTTAGTTGGAAAAGAAACGTGTGAAATGATTATGTCCATTGCTCCACTTTGCCTTGCATCATTGGCTGTTGGTGACAGAGCAGCATGTGGTACAGTGATTCTACGTGGCTTTTTCACAAGCAAAAGACACAGAGCTGACACACATGAAGAAACAATGAGGGTTTTTTAATTATTCCACCGAGGACACAAATCAGAATCGAGAATCAGATCACACAGTGTGGTGGAAATGTTTTCGTCTTGAATCCACATCGAAGTCACTTCTCTTTACCTTCCACGAACATCCCACCTAACAGTTTAAGGGCAGGCAGTTTTGCACGGAGCGAGGGAGGCAGAAGTAGAGGAAGAGAAAATTGGAGGGCTGGGGCTGGGGGGGGGGATCTGTGTAACACCATATGCAGCTTTTGAGATGCTACTGGTGCATATTCTGTTGTTGGTCACCTTGTGTGGATAAAATGTGAGGGTCTTTTCGAAGTCTGTACAGCGGCCACAAAAACAAACCTAGGCAGCCTGGATGTAAGTTGTACAGCTCAGTACATATGATGTTTGCAGCATAGCCTTATAATCACACAATGCATACAGTCTTCCGATATTAAAAAATACACCCCCTGAGTGAATAATATTGGCCTCGTACATGTGGCTAATTAATTGTTACTCCCCACCCCTCTGTTCATTTGAGCTGTAGCAACTTCCATGATATGTGTTACACAGTTTTTCTGAGCAGAGAAGTTGTAAGTGGACTGCCAACTGCTGGGTCATATTTTGCATCAGTGATTTGAGTTAGATGTGCAGACATTGTTTCCTGCTGTGCAGGAAACAATGCCCTAGAAGAACAGTGTTGCTGGTCTACCTCTGTGACAATTCTGCAGTGAAAAGTGTGCTGGGGGCGTAACCTATCCCTAGAACTTTAGGTTAGAGTTAAGCTGTCTAAAAGCATTAGAAACAGATTGGCCACCCATTCACCCTGGGAAGCTGCTCCATAATTTTCTAAAGCACACGGTTACGTCCGACCCACTGACTGCTCCCTGTCTGTTGAGGCATGAGCTGTTTAGGAGCTTGAAATCAACCAGTTCTTTAGGAAGTTAGCTACTGTGCTGGACTGTTCTGATGATATCTTGAGGAGAAAGGGCCTTTTCTGTCACTTTATAAAAGGCACATCTTCCAACAACGTGTTTTTTTGTTTCGTATAGAAATATTTCATCTCCACCTTAGATATACAGAAGCAGTTTATCAAAACTGTTGCAATAATGCCTGTTTGTGTGTATTTATTTCCCTGTGTCACTGTATGTATTTTGAGCAATGTCTGGTTCATAATCAAAGACTTTGGAGGGCACAAATGCTCGCCGCAGTAATTTTGCTTGGGTCCTCTGCAACAGCTCAAATAAAGAAAGTCAAAGGTCACTGGGTGGCCTCTCAGCTATCACCCTACCTTTCATACTCAGGGCCTGGAAATGAATCCTCTGACTGTGTTGCCTGTTTAATCTTCTAACAATGCTGTATTGCTGTGTGATTTTATAATATAAAGCCATGCTGTTTAAAAAAGTTGTCATTGCTAACGTTCCTCCAAGAAAAACTGCTCCTGTTCCAAAAGGTTTGACCTTGGCATTAAAATCCCATACAAAAGGCTTCGGTTTTCCTTAGATGTCACTGCAATCCTTTTCTCCCTGGAAAAAAAAATGAGTCCCTGCAGAAGTTAGGGCATCTTCTTTGGCGATCACTCGTAGCTAATTGTCTGCCATTAACACAGTCTTAACGGTGTGTCCATAGGTGACTGTGGAGGCCAATTCTGGATCCACACGTCCTTCCACAGGGGGCACATGGGTTTCCGGGCGGGAGTTGATCATGGTGAGGGTTTGCCAAATATACCTTCCCCTTAGCTCGTTTCTCCTTTTCACCCAGAGTTTGTGCTTCTTCAAAGTCCATGACACCTTTGGTAAGTGGCCCATCTAGTCCAGCATCCTATTTCAATTATATGTCTTTGAGAAACAGGGCACCCTGCCTGTGAAACCCAGAGACTGCATATAGCCATGAAGACTAGCAGCCGTTGACGGACTGAGGGTGGAATTCAGCATTGCACTATGGAGATTGTTCCACCTGGCAAGCAATCCTTGTGCTGTTGGAACAATCTCTGCTCTCCTCCATGTCTTGGTCTGTGAGTTCTCATGACTCTCCAGAGCAGATCTGCAAGAGGATGCCGGCAGGAGTCCTATTCCACAAGCTTCCGCTGGCACAAATATTCAGTTGAATCTGACTCTTCTACACTATAAAACCCCTTTTCAAAGACTTGAGGTGCTGTCTGAAGAAGGACCACTTCCTTCTTGACCCTTCTGTCCTGTCTGCTCCATTTTGCTAGAATTGCACTAGCAGTGGCAAAGAGTACGATCACGTCAAGACTGTCACTGTTTTGTGGTAGGGAATACTAGTGAATTCAGGTTGTGCAATTAGTTGACCTGGTGCTTTTGTGCAACAAATCTGCTTCCACTGAACAAACAAATGTGCTTCAACTTTTTGTGGGAAATGCACGGGGATGTGGCTAATAGGAATTGCTTGATGCAACATCATATGACTTCAATGAGTAAGTGGTATATAAACTGTCAGGAAAGAGGGCATCTAAGTATGTCTTCATTAATTCATACCCAATTCCAAATTTTCCAGTCCCATTTCCTGTTGGCTATGATTCTTCATCCTAGGTTTTTTGTTTTAAGGGAAAAGTCCTTTTTCCATTTTTCCCATTCTTTTTTCAAACCAATCTCCAAAAGCTTAGAGGCTTTTTCTTCTGTGTTCATGTCAGCTTGTACACAAGGCCCTTTCTCTCTCAGCTCTCTCTCTCTGCCATCTCAGATGGTTTCTTAATGTCTCTGTTTATAATTCTATTCATCTCTTCCAACATCACAACCACATCAATTTGTCTGTTTTAGTCCTCCAGAAAGCTTGTGTGGATATCCACGCCATTTCATCATCTGCTGTTTCCCATTTTGCCTGTATTTTCTCATGTTCAGGCCACATCATCTTCCACAGGTCCTATGCATTCTTGAATCTGATGTCTCTCTGATGCATTCTCATTTACCATTCTGTACATCTCAGCCCTTAATTCTGTCAGTTGTTCATCTGGTAGTTGTCACATGGTACCAACCATGGTCAGATAGTTGTTTATTTCCTTGACATCTGATGAGAGGGCATTCCACAAGGCAGGCGACACTACCAAGAAGACCCTCTGCCTGGTTCCCTGTAACCTCACTTCTCGCAGGGAGGGAACTGCCAATAGGCCCTTGGTGCTGGACCTCAGTGTCTGGGCTGAATGATGGGGGTGGAGACACTCCTTCAGGTATACTGAGCCAAGGCCGTTTAGGGATTCAAAGGTCAGCACCAATACTTTGAATTGTGCTCGGAAAGGTTAGCCTTCAGGGCACCATGTCAGCAAAACTTCCCTTCTTTTAATTACTTTCGAGATTGGAAGCAATTACTACTTGGGTAGTCTATCTGCAAATTAACTCTCACCCAGAATGCAAATTGACTACTGTCATAAGAAGAGGCATTAACCAGCAGGCTGAAAAACAAAGCAAAAAGCGTATCCTAATTATCAGATTAGGATACCGACACTCTGGTTTGTTAAAAGTCTAAAAATAAGATACAGCAAGAAATAAAGGTAAAGGTAAAGGTACCGCTGCCCATACGGGCCAGTCTTGCCAGACTCTAGGGTTGTGCGCTCATCTCACTCAAGAGGCTGGGAGCCAGCGCTGTCCGGAGACACTTCTGGGTCACGTGGCCAGTGTGACAAAGCTGCTCTGGCGAGCCAGAGCCGCACATGGAAACGCCGTTTACCTTCCCGCCAGTAAGCGGTCCCTATTTATCTACTTGCACCCGGGGGTGCTTTCGAACTGCTAGGTTGGCAGGCACTGGGACCGAGCAACGGGAGCGCACCCTGCCGCGGGGATTCGAACCACCGACCATGCGATCGGCAAGTCCTAGGCGCTGAGGTTTTACCCGCTGCGCCACCCGCGTCCCTACAGCAAGAAATAACCTCCCTGCAAACAAATAATAATAATAATAATAATAATAATAATAATAATAATAATAATAATTTATTTATACCCCGTCCATCTGGCTGAGTTTCCCCAGCCACTCTGGGTGGCTCCCAATCAAGTGTTAAAAACAATAAAGCACTAAATATTAAAAACTTCCCTCAACAGGGCTGCCTTCAGATGTCTTTTAAAGATAAGATAGCTGCTTATTTCCTTGACATCTGAAGGGAGGGCTTTCCACAGGGCGGGCGCCACTACCGAGAAGGCCCTCTGCCTGGTCCCCTGTAACCTCACTTCTCACAATGAGGGAACCGCCAGAAGGCCCTTGGAGCTGGACCTCAGTGTCTGGGCTGAACGATGGGGGTGGAGACGCTCCTTCAGGTATACAGGATCGAGGCCGTTTAGGGCTTTGAAGGTCAGCACCAAAACTTTGAATTGTGCTCGGAAATGTACTGGGAGCCAATGAAGATCTCTCAAGACCGGTGTTATGTGGTCCCGGCAGCCACTCCCAGTCACCATTCTAGCTGCTGCATTCTGGATTAATTGCAGTTTCTGAGTCACCTTCAAAGGTAGCCCCACATAGAGCGCATTGCAGTAGTCCAAGTGGGAGACAAATCAGAATAAACACTCGATATATAACTAACGACAACTAACATTGCAATTTGGTGCAAATAATTCAGGATGCTTCAACAATAAGCAGGTCATCTGGAAGTGATCTAAGAGAAAGGGTTAGATGAAAAGGGAAGGGTCTAAGGCTATCCCTGCATACTAGCCACGGTGGCTATGAGTAGAAGGCAGCCTCTGAATACTAGTTGTTCTGGAGCCCTAGTGGGAAAAGTTCTGTTTCACTCTGATCCTTTTTTCCAGCTTCCATAGGCATCTGGTTGGCCACTGTGAGAACAGGATACTGGACTAGATGAGCCTTTGGCCTGATCCAGCAGTCAGGCTTTTCTCTTAGGGCAGGAGATGGCGTACCCAACACTGACAGAAAACTGAGTATCGTAGTAAGTTACTATCAGTCCCACAAAAACTCAAAAAACAAGAAAGCACCAATGGCAGGGAAAGAGAGAGAACGAGAAAGAGAAACCTGAAATGAAATTTATTCCAGGCTCAGTACATTTGGAAAGAAACCCTTCCTGGGGCTACATTTTTAGAAGCATGGGGACCCTGTACTAGTGACTTCAGAAGTCATCATGTGCCAAAATGTGTTGGGTGTGGAATGCATTTCATTTCCTTTCAAGCCTCTGGAGTTCCTCTCTCTGCTTACCATCACTCCCCCATCACTGTGGGGTCTTTTCAAAACTGTGTTTCACTTGTTTATTTATATGGGGGTGTATTCAACATAAGCTTAAGGTGCAACAATTTCTGCTTTCCCAACAGTACAAACTCCCCTGCTAGAGCAGATTGGGGGGAGGTGAGGGGGGCGGGTTTAGAGGTGGAAAGTTTTCTTGCACTAGGGGGACTCCTTGCACTGATTTCCACTAGCAAAACGAGCTAGTTGAACACAGCCTTTAGTATCTTATTTATAAAAATATTTGTATACTGCAATTCCATAAAAGCAATAAAAGTAGTTAAAGAGGATTATAATGCCATAAAAACCACACACACACACACACACACACACACACACACACAGAGCTGACTCTTATGGAAATTTTTTCTCTTAATTGCCTGCAAGCAAATAAAGGTTTTCAGCAAACTGTTTGAAAATCAACATGGAAGGCACCTGTAGACTATCTATTGGAAGAGCAGCAGGCCAATAATATTGAAGGTCCAGTTTCATGCTGATGCCAAATGGGCCTCACCAACTACGGGGACAAGCAGTGATGCTCCTACAGTGATCTCAGCGTTGGTGTGCAAGCTGATAGGGCTGCCATTATTTGTATTTCTAGCTCCCTCCACAGAGGCCCTAGAAGTTAAATTTCTGAGTGGTGAGCAGATGCCTCTCTTCTGCAGAGCAGATTAATAGATGGATGGCTTGAATGAACAGATTCCCTGGTCTTCAGGGTAAAACAATGTCTAGTTTGGCTTACCCAAAAGCCACTGTAAAAACCAATAGATCAGAAGATAACACAGTAGTGGGTGAACAGCAATTGAATGAAAGCAGCAGTCAAAACAATTCCAACATAGATTTAAAAAAATATTAAATGAAAACCTGAGCGTTCCATAAACAGGGAGCACCAGGACGCTTGGTAGATAAAAATTTCTAGCATAGTAAGCTAAAACAATGCAGATCCTACTGACTTAAAAATCAGTGCATGTCAGGCTTTTGCAGACTAGATAACACACTGTACGGAAGCCAGAGAAGATTCTTGCACAATGTGTAACATGGGGACAGTGGGGGAGGGCTCAGACCATGATCCTTGGTGTGTGGCCTTGTGAGTATTTCACCTCTGATCTCTTGGAGACTATGCTATCTCCTTATCATACTGCCCCAGACAACCACACCTTTCTATCACAGTTTTTACAAAAGCAAGGGCAGCAGTTTTGTGCTAATGACCACTATGATCATGTGAAAGGAGGGATGACCTGAGTGACTCAGGAGATTCACATGACTTGTGAGTAAAATCTACTCTACATCTGAGAAATTTGCCCTCTGGGACCGTTGCACAATGGGGACAAACATCTGTTTCCTTGCAAAACTCTTGTTTTTGCATGCAAATAAATAAATAACTGAGAAATGCATGTGAGAGAGAGACATAGGGTCATGTGTTCACTTATTCACTGGGTAAGCAGGAACTAAGAATGAGCAAATCTGTCAGTTTTGGTTTTTCTCGGTTTCTCATTTTCCCAGTCTAAAGTCCAGTTCTCCACCTTTCCAGGGAAATCTTTAAAAAACAAACAAACCTGAAGCAGACACATGCATACAAAGGAAGAAAGCAGCGTTCCCTCTTCTGCCCTGCACTCATGCAACCCTACTAGGGCTTTGGACTGGGTAATTTCATTGCCTTTGAGCCTCCCTTCCCCATCCATTAAGGATTGCTGCCCTACAAAACTACAAGTGGGTCCCACAACAAAATTGCAGTGTGTCGTCGGCGTGCAGGCATTACCTGAGCCCACGGTTGTTGTTGTCAGCATCTGCCTCAAGAGTCAATGGAGTGTGCCTCCAAGGGTGAAGTCAAATCTGTGTGTTTGCAGCACTAAACTGGGGCGCAAGCCTGGGCAGTGTGTATGAAGGTCCTGGGATGCTCCGATGACAAGACCATTCCCCCTCTTGGTCTCGCTGATGTGCTCCAAAGGATAGCAGAGCAGATGTTTGGCACCAGCTTGGCTGCAGGAGTTGCCGGATGGAGATGTACGATGTGTCTTAAGGACCCCACTCCAGATTTAAGTAGGGTTTATGCCTTAGCCTTTTCTTCCCCAAAAAATATCCCACAAGATGACAGAGGCTTAGGATCAGAGTTTTCTTCATCCTAGATGGGCTATATTCCCAGGCTGACAAGCCTCATCTGCCAGTCACTTCCCCCTACAGCACGGGCAGAAACTGCCGTCTTGACCATTGGATTCAATATTGGTCTCATCTGTTCAATCCTCCAGAGCCTGCCTTCACCTGCAGGGGAAGTCCCTAACTCACCAAGGGTTTGAGACTCACTGGCTACCCTCACTTGGTTAGCTGGCCAGTCAAAGTCGTTTCCCGGGATGTGGCCACTGTCACATGCTGACAGCTTCTAAGAGCCACTGGTGAAAGCTGAGGAGCACCAGAAGTACTAGGTAAAAGGTAAAGGACCCCTGGATGGTTAAGTCCAGTCAAAGGCGACTATGGAGTGAGGCGCTCAGTTGTGGCGCTCATCTCGCTTCAGGCAGAGGGAGGTGGCATTTGTCCACAGACAACTTTTCAAGTAATGTGGCCAGCATGACTAGACCGCTTCTGACACAATGGACGGAAACCAGAGTGCACAGAAATGCTGTTTACCTTCCCGCCAAGTATTTATCTACTTGCACTGGTGTGCTTTCGAACTGCTAGGTTGGCAGGAGCTGGGACAGAGCAGCGGGAGCTCACTCCGCCGCACGGATTCGAACCGCCAACCTTCTGATCAGTAAGCCCAATAGGCTCAGTGGTTTAGACCACAGCGCCACCTGCATCCCTACCCCAGAAGTACTACCCCTCCCCTAACCCCCCATACAGCCCATGGCTGAGTGGGTTATATATATTAAAAGAAGAAAACTTTCCTCTAAGACAGGAAACCGTACTGCAAACTGGGTCTTAATTCATGTGCATTTTGTAAAAAGATATTTTTTCAATCTGAGTGCAACCAGTCTGCATGCAAATCAAGAAATCTGACTTTCTGCTTTTTGTGGGGTCAGGCCGGGGGGAATTGCTGCTGCTGCAATCCTTCTTGAGAAAATAAAATGTTTGCTTTCTCAAAAACAGGATCTGGCTGTCCACTCATTTTTTTTTTATATATATATATTTGGTATCTGCTCTCCCTTGTTTTTCTCATTCTCCTACACACGCTAATAGGTGATGCAATATCCTCGTGATGGCTGTGAAGCAGAAGATTATGGGACTGAGCCTAGATGACCCTTCCCTTCATGTTCCTAAGCAGCAAAGAAAAGATGAGTACAGCAAGTGTGATAAAAGAGGAATAAGATTACACTGAAGGGCACCCTAAATGTGCTCTCAACCACCCAAAAGGAGCTAAACTCCATGGTAGGAGTGACAAACCTCTGACCCTCCAGATATCGTTTAACTGCACCTCCCATCAACCCCAGGCAGCAAGGCCAATGACCAGTACTTAGCTAGGTGAACATACAGAGACTGGTAGGTTAAAGTGCACTGGGCATGCCATCTTTGAAGGTAGCAGCACATTGAATTATTTCACTGGGATGGAATGGTGCTTCATCAATCACTTCGAGCAGCCAGTGGATTGGGCAGTGCTATTTGCACCATTTAGCATACCCTCTGTCCCCTAAGCTAGCTTGGGTGCAGTGGAGAACGCTGTCTCATCGCCAGTACTAAAGCCTGATTCAAGTGCTTCTCAGCTTCTGTAAGGGCAAACTGAGGAAGCCACCTTGTAGCCTGCCTTAGGGAGCAAAGTAAAAAAAATTCCTTCCAGTAGCACCTTAGAGACCAACTAAGTTTGTTATTGGTATGAGTTTCATGCACACAAAAGCTCATACCAGTAACAAACTTAGTTGGATGCGGGTGGTGCTGTGGGTTAAACCACAGAGCTTAGGACTTGCTGATCAGAAGGTCGGCGGTTTGAATCCCCGCGAAGGGGTGAGCTCCCATTGCTTGGTCCCAGCTCCTGCCAACCTAGCAGCTCGAAAGCACGTCAAAGTGCAAGTAGATAAATAAGTACCACTTGGGCAGGAAGGTAAATGGCGTTTCCATGTGCTGCTTTGGTTCGCCAGAAGCAGCTTAGTCATGCTGGCCACATGACCCAGAAGCTGTACGCTGGCTCCCTCGGCCAATAAAGCGAGATGAGCACCACAACCCCAGAGTCGGTCACGACTGGACCTAATGGTCAGGGGTCCCTTTACTTTAAGGTGCTACTGGAAGGATTTTTTAAATTTTGTTTTAACCACGGCAGACCAACATAGCTACCTACCTGTAATTAGGCAGCAAAGGGTCTTGGCTGGCCCTGTAGAGTGTGCAAGCCAGGCCTTGTGGTGCCCACACAGCTCGGCCCTCCAACACTTCCCTGGCACTGCCCAGGGGCAGTTCTGCTATCAAACTAATGAAGCTTCAGCTTCAGGCCCCTAATCCTAGAGGGGCTTCAGAGAAGACTTTAGACCACATTGCTTAAACATTTTGGGTAGAGAAGACCCAATTTGAGCCACACAACTCAAATGGATTAATTTTGTTTTGTATGTATTCCAACAACCCCAAAGTTTGAGAGTCAGTAGCACAGATATTGTAAAGGTGTCGTGTTGTGGTAAGTTGGCTGTCCTGCTGTGGCTAATATATTTTTACTCCCTTTCTAACAGAGGTCAAGACCTAGAGGAATAATAATGAATTCATGAAAGAAGTTATAGATTTGGGGTCCCCCCCCTCTAGAAATTAATAAATGGTAGGATTTTGATCAATTGGGTATGGATGAAAGTAAAAAAACTAAGATCGTGGCCACTGGTCCCATCACCTCCTGGCTAATAGAAGGGGAAGAAATGGAGGCAGTGAGAGATTTTACTTTCTTGGGCTCCATGATCACTGCAGATGCAGACCCGTATAGTTAAAGCTATGGTTTTCCCAGTAGTGATGTATGGAAGTGAGAGCTGGACCATAAAGAAGGCTGATCGCCGAAGAATTGATGCTTTTGAATTATGGTGCTGGAGGAGACTCTTGAGAGTCCCATGGACTGCAAGAAGATCAAACCTATCCATTCTCAAGGAAATCAGCCCTGAGTGCTCAGTGGAAGGACAGATTGTGAAGCTGAGGCTCCAATACTTGGGCCACCTCATGAGAAGAGAAGACTCCCTGGAAAAGACCCTGATGTTGGGAAAGATGGAGGGCACAAGGAGAAGGGGACGACAGAGGACGAGATGGTTGGACAGTGTTCTCGAAGTTACCAACATGAGTTTGACCAAACTGCGGGAGGCAGTGGAAGACAGAGGTGCCTGGCGTGCTCTGGTCCATGGGGTCATGAAGAGTTGGACACGACTAAATGACTAAACAACAACAAGCTGCAGAACTGTCCCAGACAAGGAATCCCTGGTGGCTGGTCTAGCAAAGAGCAAATATGTTGACATGACAAAGGGATTGATGGGCTATCTGAGAGGAATCCTTTGGTCGGGGCGGGGAGACAGATGTTGCCAAGGTGATGGGGTGTGTGATTGAGGTGATAGGAAAAGAGAGTTTTTGAGCAAGGGTTGCTGGGAAGAAGAAGGGAAAAGAAGGAACTGGGATCCATCTTGGGCAGGCTGGCTGGGAGAGATGCCTTGCACTCTGGGGCTGTATTGCTGTGGGGGACAGGCCCCTATAGAAATGAACATAAAATCTGGACTCCCTCCCTCCATACAGACTGAAGGTGTAAATGGTGAATAAACCATATTTCTTCAAGCTCCGATGGTCTCTGTCATGTCTTTGTAATAATTTTTTATTAACTTTTCTGTCTTACAATTTCAAATAAACATTTTACAAACTTTAAAATATCCAATGACTTCCCTTCTTCTCTTTTCATGGTTCATTTTACAGATCCCTGCATATTTTACTATTACCATTCAAATCAATTTTCCACTTTTTCATCCATCAAAAATTATTTACTGTGTTGGATTTATCTTAATGCTGCCAGCATTTTCAGCTGTACACAGTTATTTTCCATATATTCAATAAATGTTTTCCAATCTTCTTTAAACATATGTTCTCCTTGCTCTTTTATTCTATGTTAAATCTGCAGGTTGTGCATATTCTGTCAACTTAAGTTGCCAATCCTCTTTAGTTGGGACCTCGCTGACTCTCCATTTTGGGGTCTAACGAAACATGGACCGCAGTTGTTGCATACATGAATACCCTTTTCTGACACCTGGGAATTTCAGTCTGGGTTATCCCCAGCAAAAATGACTCTGTTTTGGAGGGGGGGGGAATTAATTTTGAACATTTTTTCAATTCATTATAAATTATTTCCCATTACCCTTTTACCTTTTTACATGTCCACCATGAGGCGTTCCCAAGGTAAAGGAAGGATTGAACTCTGATTAATAAGTATACACACAGAGGTTTGAACCAGCAAGACTCTTGGAAGGGTACATATAATAATCTCTCTCTATGTGTCTCTCTCCACCCCTCGGCCCAGGTCGTTTTATTCACAAAAGAACTTTTACAGAGTGTTCATAAGAACCAATCAGATTTCTTCTGAGCATTTCAACAACCCCCACATGGGGAAAAAGTTAAACTACCAAAACTAATTAACAGAACTACAAAGGAGTACATTTGGCAACCCTGGAGGTGATAAACAAGCAATATACATGATAAGAAGGATGGCCAGGGGGACAGCGATCATTATCACCTTCATGTGAGATTTGTTTCCTGGCCCTAAGATTAACATCCTAAGATCAACATATCAGAAAGCTCCTCCAAAGAAGCTTGCTTACTAT
This sequence comes from Podarcis muralis, assembly GCF_964188315.1. Classification (NCBI taxonomy): domain Eukaryota; kingdom Metazoa; phylum Chordata; class Lepidosauria; order Squamata; family Lacertidae; genus Podarcis; species Podarcis muralis. Next base: position 22,447,440 of record NC_135655.1, on the reverse strand, counting down.
CTTTAATGACCCAGGAGCCTGCCTGGCGAAGCAACTGGGCTGAACTGGGCTGTGTACGTGACTTGTCAAGCAGAGAGAAATGGACAGTAGAGGAAATGGCCAGAGATGCAGAGGGTTGTGGGATTTGGTCAGAAATTATTGTCAATGTATCAAACCCAGTCAACACAGTGCATTCATTGTGGACACAATGGCTTGATGCATATTTTATAATTCCTCATAGTGATCCCACCTGACCCCACACTCTGGATATTTGCACTCCTACACACCACATGTGGAAGAATGTTCCCGCCACTTCTTTACACTTCCAGCATGTATCTGATTCTGTCTTATAAATCTTAGCCAACCTACTCAGAGTCAAGTACCACCGATGAATCATTTTCAAATAGTTCTCTTTCAATGACTAGCATGCTGCAAATTTGAGGTCGCTTTTCCAGAGTTTTCCAGAGTTTCTCCCACAGCTTGAGATCTATATTTTGTCCTATATCTATTGCCCAGTGTGTCATTGAAGCTTCAACAAGCTCGTAGTTTGTTTTCCGGGCTCTGTCATGTCTCAATTCTCCAAATGGCCGCAAGACCCTGGGTGAGTGCCTGGAGCCCCACGGACTTTTGCTACCACCCAGCAGAGAGATGGCGAGGCACCCAACTTTTGTAACAGTACTTAAGTGGATACCTAAAGTACAAACTCACGAAAAAAATTGTGGTGATCTGTCATGGAACCACCCCTCTGAAGAAGATAACAGTGGTTACGCAGACCTGGTTGCTGGTTGCAAAGGAGCCCCCATAACAGTTTAAGCTTCAGGGGCCCCCAAATGTAGGTCCATCACTGTGCAGCAACCACTCTCTGCCCTCCTGCATCCACTGCCTTAGGTGATCATCTCACTTTGCCTTGTATGGAGTGTTGCAATGGCCTGCAGACCACCCTGGGATTCCATTCTGGGAGGCAGCAAGGCTCCTGAATGCCAGTTGCTGGAAACCACAGAAGGCTCCTGTGTGCGACTCCTGCTTGCTGGTTTCCCACAGGCAGGTGTTCAGCCACTGTGGGACCAGGATGCTGCACCAGACGAGCCATTGGCCTGATCCTGCAGCCTTTTCTTATGTTCCACGGGGTAAGGCAGATATAGGCAAGTTGTGCCCCTCCCATGTGTTATTGGATTTCAGCTCCCATTATTCCTGACCGTTGGCCATGCTGGCTGTGACTGATGGGACTTGGAGTTCAATAACTCCTGGAGGGCTGCAAGCTCCCCATCCCTGGGCAACAAGGGGGAAGCACATTTGAAATTAAAGATATCTGAAGAAAACGTAAAGTGAGCAGTGGTGCTCCTGGGGTAACTGCTGCATCCAGGAATGGAAGAGATACCGTAGCTTTTAAAAAGGGTACTGATGGCTGTTGTCTTGGAAGGGATATTTTATTGATTACATCAGGAAGGGCTGATGTGAGTTGTCGTCAAAAAGTTCTGGAGGGCAGCAGGTTGTGGAAAGCTAGACTAGGATGAGCTCTCCCAGCAAAAAAAAAAAAACATTTTCTATGTCACAGAAAAATTGATCAGTCAAAAGAGGCAAGTTCTTGCAGAGAATTCCTCTTTGAATACAGTGGTACCTCAGGGTTAAGTACTTAATTCGTTCCGGAGGTCCTTTCTTAATCTGAAACTGTTCTTAACCTGAAGCACCACTTTAGCTAATGGGGCCTCCCACTGCCGCCGCACGATTTCTGTTCTCATCCTGAAGCAAAGTTCTTAACCCGAGGTACTATTTCTGTGTTAGTGGAGTCTGTAACCTGAAGCGTATGTAACCTGAAGCGTATGTAACCTGAGGTACCACTGTATATACAGCCTTGGTGATGATTTCAATAGCGTGAGTTTTCACATAAGTAGCATTTAATCAGCATCCTGGGGCCTAACACTGAGCATTGTGTGGTTAAAAAAACAACAACAGCAGCTGTAAAACATGCATTTCACAGAACATTTGATGTTTGTGTTGGAACAAAATCATACCAGGACATGATATGGTTGAAGTGTGGACAATGGAAGACTTGCAGAACCATTCTGTGGTTAGCGTCAACAAATAAAAATGTTATCCAAGTGGGGTGAAAAGCAATCTGGTTTAAGGGACCTTACAATTTTGGCAGAGTTCAAACTCAAATTCAGTAAATTGTGCTAGCCGAAGGCCATGACGAACCCATACAAACACAGACATTCTAAAATATAAAATGGTTTAATGGTAAAATTCTATGCATAGTAATTTGGAAGCAGGGTCAAACACAGTGGGATTTACTTCTAGGTAGACATAGGATTAGGGACGCGGGTGGCGCTGTGGGTTAAACCACAGAGTCTAGGACCTGCCGATCAGAAGGTCGGAGGTTCAAATCCCCGTGACAGGGTGAGCTCCTGTCGCTCGTAAATAGGTACCGCTCTAGCGGGAAGGTAAACGGCGTTTCCGTGCATTGCTCTGGTTCGCCAGAAGCGGCTTAGTCATGCTGGCCACATGACCCGGAAGCTGTACACCGGCTCCCTCGGCCAATAAAGCGAGATGAGCGCCGCAACCCCAGAGTCGGCCACGACTGGACCTAATGGTCAGGGGTCCCTTTACCTAGACATAGGATTAGGTTGGATGTAATATAAATTCCTCAAACTTTCAATCCTCAGGGGTTGGGGATTATTTGACACCTGCTACTTACTGAGCATGCACTGTTTTTGTTTATGGAGAAGTTATAAGACATTGCATCAATCCCTTTACTGATTACAAAATAAGAATGACTTCTCAGTGAAGCGGATTAGTTGTGCAAGAGCGCCAAACCCACTTTCACTGTGCAACCTTGAACTTGCCAGTCAAGACTCCTGCATTGCAGAGGGTTGGACAGGGTGACCCCCCCCCCCAAGTCCCCTCCAACTCTACAGTTCTTCTATGATTCTTTGAAATCCCACCCACAAAATAGAAAGGGTCTGAAGGCACCCCTACATCTTGTCTTGGAAATATTCCTATACAGAATAGATCTGTGCTGTTGGTTTAACCGGCAGATCTCTCTCTCTCAAAAAAAGGTCTACTACTCTGTGCCAGGATTACAACTGGCAGCAGCTGCAAGACTCCAAGAGACTTGTTGCCCAAGAAGAAATGTCCTAGTCACTCCAGAGAATGCAGTATATTTCTGGGGAAATCTACTACTCGGACACCCATACACCAATATCTCAATAGTAAACATGTCACTACTGCAATTTTTTAAGGCCTGGCATTAGGAACATAGAAACCTGCCTCAGGTCTTAGCAGACAATGTATTGCAGGCACTGGCAGGCAGCAGCTCTCCAGACAGGAGCTTATGCCCGGTCAACCTGGGACCTTCTGGCTGCAAGGCAAGGTGCTCTACTACTGAACTACAGCTCCTGCCACAATACAATTAATCTGCAACCGGCTGGAGTTCAGCATTTGGGCCGTCCGTGTACAAGAGCGTAAAACACAGCTAAGTCATTCTTTTTCTCAATTCAAATCAAAAGCTGGCTTGGGGCAGGGGAATGGATCAAAACGAAGTATTTCCTAGGAGAAGACAGGATGGATATGGACTGTGAATAATATTGGACATACACCACTTTCTGAATCAGTGGTGCAAGCGCTCAGGATGCAGAGTACATGGGAGCATGCGCAACAGTCTAGGTCTCAGTGAATAATGAATGGATTATTCATTCATTGTTTTCAGAAGGCAACAGCAACATTTTACCTGCAGCTTCCTAGCATGGAACATTGGGGCTACAAGCAGCTCCGTAAGCACTTGCAAAAGGTCACATTGAGAGTTGGTGTTTTTGAAATACACAAAGGAACGGTGAGCTAGGAAAGGCAGCAAGGTGGGGGAATAGCTACTTTCAGTGGTTGCTAACTCCCAGTTTGGGGACTCAATTGGGCCTTTTCGCCACATCCCCCCCCAAGACCCCACTGATTTTGGCAGCGGCAACAGGATGAAATTAAGTTGGTGCCATGCTGGGGAGAGCAGAGCAGAGCACCCTGGTAAAAAATGCAAGATGTTCTCTTCTTGATCATCCGATTGATTATGGGATGGGGGGAAACACCTCCTCAGCTCACCCGCACCAACCAGCTGAAGAAGGGGCTGTATGCAAGTGTGGGGATAAAGCCACCCGACTTTTGGCCAGAGCCACCACTGTCATGCAACCCTGCTGTCCAGGGGTGAATGCAGACCATTGGACTAAGCAAAGGGGACACCTGCTCTATGTGGGCTTTTACAATGGGATCCAATGTGGTTATTTGAAAGAGCTTTCCCTGTGCCTCTTTCTAACTTACATCACCAATGTTCCAGGCACTTGGCAAAAAAAGGAGAAAATAAATCCTACTTTCGCTGCATTATAGTACTAGAGTGCCTCAGCAAATGGCAATAATGTAGTTCCACTGGGGAAGCATCAAAGAGGCTAAAGTGAAACCACAAACACACCTGAGGTGCAAGTTGCTGCTTAACAAGCCACCCAATTAAAAGACTGGAGACAAATGTGAGTTTAGAGTGAGGCATAAGCAGCTCAACATGTTTTATTATCCTTCACAGGTCAACACTGCACAATCTCCCACCAAGTTGTGTAAACATACAATTACATAAGAATCAGAAAACAGAACAGACATTCGTCTCCTTCAGTGTGGGGGGCTTTTGCGACCATGGTCTTATCTTCAAACAAAACCCAAGCGCTTTAAATCAAATTATGCAATTAACTCTCACACCCCCCCAGTTTACAGCTGGCCTTTTATTCTTCTTGAGATGTGCAATCTCAGTCAACCCTTGGGTCCTTAAAGCATTAATTTCCAATTATAAAAACAAACAGAAATGCCATATCCACTACAGGCCATTTTTCTGTGTGGAATTCCTTAGTTAATTCTCAAAAAAGGAGGCCACCAAAACCTGAGCAAACGATTAAAAAAAAGAAAACCAGTACAATTCAAAGCAATCCCTTTGTTGTAATTGCCAAAACAGTCTCAGAGTGGAATTCAATAATGCGATTCTGAAGGCGCTGATGAAGTTGTCCCTTCCAGAAGACTTCAGGAGCAGCTTCTGGAGTGAGACACACCCTTGGAAGGGATCCTGTCTCACCCTCCCAAAGGCTTTAAAGTGCAGAACCTGGTGGCTATCCCTCCATGGCTTTTTTCTTTTTATTGACAGAGGACGCACTTGACTGCCTTTGCTTTATGTTAGTTCCTGGCTTTGACGACTACCACATTATTAACTGCTCGTTACTGAATTGCTTTTCGGTTAAAATTCATTGCAGGCTTGATCCATGGCTGATAGTATTCTGCAAGAGAAACGACAAGCATAAAAACAAGGGTTTTCTCACGGCACAAATTTGTTTTGCGAACTAGGGCAGTGTTTCGTAAATTCGGGTCTCCGGCTGTTGTTGGACTGCAACTCCCATGATCCCTAGCTAGCAGGACCAGGGATGATGGGAACTGTAGTCCAAAATGCTGGAGACCCAAGTTTGGGAACAGTGTACTATGGGCTGCATCCCCTGCTTGCATTGCCCGCCAGCCCTGCCTACCTGCCACAGCTCCTTACACTTCACAGAGGTACCTGGTGAGAGAAGGTTGCGCTGCTTTCCCCAGCTTTTCAGATCACTTGCAGAGAGGGGAAGGGGTGTGGGACGGACCTCTCTGCACCTCACACTTCCATCTTCAATAAGCAGCAGCAACCTGACTTCTCCCGTTTGCCACCCACCTGCCTGAGTCGCTTGCCCTGCCTGTCTGCTCACTCACTTCTTCTGACTGCCGCCAGGGGGTGGGAGGACAAAGAGCAGAAGGACTCCCCCGCCCTCGTCCCACTGCCAAGAGAGCTGCAGTTTTGAAGCACAGGCTCTCTTCTCTTGGTGGCAGCGGCAATGTGAACATTTCTCCCTTTCATTCCTCTTCCTCCTTGCCCTTTGGTGACGGGCTGCTTGCTTCACTGGCCCACTTATAATAATAATATTATTATTATTATAATTTATTGCTTCTATCCCGCCCATCTGGCTTGGTTTCCCCAGCCACTCTGGGCGGCTTGGGCATTTCTGGCCTTTGTTCTGTTCCCCCACCCCTGGGTGCCAGCGGCGGAAGCAGCAGCCATGGCCCCTTGCTCCTCCCTTTTGCTTGGGCAGCAGGATAGCTCAGTTGGTTAGAGCAGGGTGCTGAGAATGCCAAGGTTGCAGGTTTGATCCCTGCATGGGACAGCTGCATATTCCTGGCACTGCAGGGGGTCGGGCAAGATGATCCTCTTCCAACTCTACAATTCTATGATTCTCTCACCTTGCACACTCCATTACTAGCACGGCAATGGGCAGGCGCAAATATAGGTCAGTAAGATTAAACAAAGACACACATATCTATCTATGGTTTGCTGGCATGTAAATGCTACAAGCACATTTCATATAACAGTTCTCTCTCCCTGTGTCGATAGTCTATCTATCTTCAGATTACTTATAGAAGGTAGTAAGAATCAGCCCAAATATACAATTGATGTTCTCCTTCTAGAAAATGCACATCACACCTCAAGATCATTGGTACACAGATTTTACCTGTCAATGGGATATCCTGTTTCACAGACGTTGACCAAAGCATACAGTTGTCTCAGAGCATATTCATACTGAAAAACAAACAAGGAGGAGAATTACACCTTTCCCCCACTCAACGCATAATCCTAAGGCAGGCAGCCATTCATCTGAGGGCTGTAGTCCCTTTCAGTGGGGAGAGGGGAGTAATGGCTAGGGGTGAAGCCGAAGTCTGTGGGGGTGAAACCAGAGCAAGAAAAGGGATGGGGCATGGCTTCTCTCCCCCTCCCCTTCATTCCCACCCAGTTTGCTGTCAGGGGAGGTCAGACCACTCTTGCCAGAGGCACGAACTATTCACTCACTGACAGCTCACTCAAAGAAGTAAAGCAACTGATCAGATATAAAATATCCCTCCCAAGACAACCAAGGTATCTTGATGCAAGCTCCTCCCAGAGAGATGCAGCAGTTAGCCCTGTCTACTAATCCATCACCTTACACTTAAGTGTGGCTATACTTTAGCAAAATGGAAAATATGCACACCTTGTGCAAACCAAAATATGGTACAGGTGACTCCCCACTTACACAGTGGTTATGTTCCGCCGCCCCCCTCCATAAGTGGGGCCCCTTGTGGCTCATGGAGAGACCCTCTCCAGAACCCAAAGAGGACGTCCTCTTTTCAGGCTTTGGGAAGGGTCTCCTCACGAGCCAGGAGGGCTCTCCAGGCTGCTCCCCACTTCCGGGTTCCCAAGGCCACGCATGTGTGCACAAGTGGGGAGTTGGCTCTACAAATGTTTTTTAAACTTCTGCTTCCCTCACCAGTGCAGACAGAGGTGGTGAGCAGGGATAGATTAGGCCAAGAGTGTCAGTTTGCATACAGAAAGTATTGATCTGATGTGTAGAGATCTTTCCTATTCTAATTAACTCAAAGAGGGTTCTGAAAGCTTGTGTGTGAAACAAGCAGAAGGTTCATGATGTTTGGGTTATACCTTCAGAGAAGCTGAGTACAGCTGGCTTAAACTGGTTCTCTCATCTCTTTCTGTCAAAATCATGATGACTATAAAAGTAGGGCCAGAAAGAGCCTGAGTTTCTCTCTCTCTCTCTCTCTCTCTCTCTCTCTCTCTCTCTCTCTCTCTCTCTCTCTCCTCCCCCTTCTGGTCTTGTGTTCTGTATATAGTGTTAAGGGTTAGTCTTATTGTAAGTTTCAGTCAAGTCTGCTGTAACTTGATTTCTTATGGACAGTGCCAATCCTAAATATATTGGATTTCTGACCATTATGCTCATTTGCCTTCAGTAGCAGTAAAGCTCTGCTGGATGAAATATAATTGCCTCTGATCTATTTTGGGGGGAATCCTGCAACGTGTTTATGTTTTTTACTCTGCTAATCTACTCTGGATCAATATTGAGTAGAATTCCGTGACAGGGTGTTCTGTGTATTTTGGGAAGGACCGATACATGCGCCTTCCTCGAGGGTGCAGTGCCTGAGCCTTGGCTCCAAGTCTGAAGAGACTTACCACAGGGGAGGCATGCCAGTTGAAGCAATGGCTCTTGAAGTGACGCACTGAGGCCTCGTAACAGTCGTAATTCGTGAGGCTCATCCTCTCCGATAGGAGCTGCTCTGTGTGCTCACTGGAAAGTGTTATGAAGGATATAATCTTGCGCATGGCATTCTGGATTTGCTCTTTAGCCTGTGGAGGAAGAGACAAGAGTAACTCTTTTGTTATTTAGAACACAGCTCCTTGGTGCCCTCTAGGCAACTGCGGCTCTAACAGAAGCCTCCTCTTCTTACACAGCTTTTTGGGGGGAGGGGAAGGGAAGGGTCAAACCAAAGAAGTCTGCTAGCCACAACCACCATGTCCATTTGCCTTTTGAACATCTCATTTCTGGTCACATAACTCAGAGCTGGAAGTTATCACAGAAGTCTCGGCTGAGACATTCTCAATACAAGAACCGAAAGCATCCTAGGCTGAGTTTCACATCTTGCTTGCTCAGGTGACCTCTGGGGGAAATCACAGCACATCCCCACCACTCATGTGGGGGGAAACAAGTCTCTTCCTTTTGTTCGCGCTGGAACAGATGGGTTCCCACAGTCTGCTGTGAAAGCGCCTTTTCTGGGGACTGTGCACGCAAAACATACTGAAAAAGGAAGCTTGGGATGTTCCAGTTTGAAAACAGAAAACCTCCCAGCTAGTTGGCAGCCTGTTGAGGTGCTTCTCAGATCATGAGACAGTATCATGGACAACACAGACAACAAGTATTTCGTACTGCAGCATGCTGACCAACTCTCAAAAACTGCTGCTAGTAGGCAACGCTGAAATCGTCCTCGCTCAAAAGTTCACCACCAAAATTTGCAGAAGAGGTATTTTAAGGAAGCAGCTTTAGCACGTGCAAAGCAGGAGCACTCAAGCAGATCAGCGCTGAGTGTAGCGCTCAGGGGCATATCCTGCCTGTTTGTGTAGAACCAAAGGTGAAGTATTTCAGAAGCTCTGCAAATGCCATCTTGGTAATCAAGAGAACTCCACAATTAACTGGCAGTAGTTGTAACAATCAGCTCATATAAGTTTATATTTTTTATATAGGCTGATCAGCTTCCTTTGATGTTATCTGCGTGCTTGGGGTGCTGGTCTCTGAGCCCAGCAAAGGAAAATATCTGTAAGATTTGGGTATTTGCCACCTATGCCCTTATCTGGTCAAGTGGAGTGATGGGAAGCCCTAGCCCAAGTGACGTATGTTGCTTTGTGTATAAAGAACATATGAATGTTTGCTTGGGCATGGAGAAGCCATCTCCTTGTTGCGGGGTCCATCCCATTTCTGCAAAGGCTTCGAGACCTGACAGGCTGATTTGCTGCAAGTCTACACCTTTCTTTCATAAAGCACTAGAACAGGTCACTCGGATGTTTTCAACATCCTTTTTTTGGTACCCCTGCACCAACCACTGCACAGAGCCTTCCCTCCTTTGGGTTGGTGATTTTCAGAACATTGTTCTATCAAATGAAGTACAACACGAATTAGCGGCATTCGCATGGGTGCAGTGAGCTCCTACTTCCGACCCTGCCACACTGTCGATAATATTGCGCCTCTCTCGGCTCTTACCTCCAGGTGTCTCTTCATCTCTCCTAGAATAGCCTTGGCCTCAACCGCGTCGTTTGTGGCCATCAGTTTGCGCTTCATGATCGCAAGGGGGACGTCGGGGCTGGGGGTGAGGTCATAGTGACTCACGGGGGGCAACGAAATGGGGGCACTGGAGGCGCTTCTTGTGCCCTGGAACTGCGCCACTTTCATGTGAGCGATGGACTGCAAAGAAAAGAAAAAGACAACCTCCACTTTAATGGGATGGACGCATTTTTGGGAAGCAGAGCTGCTTTCAAAAGCTTGCAATTGCTTGAAAACCTGGAGAGGACTGGTCCTCTCTGTCGATTGGTTTGTTCTTCCAGCAGCCCCTGAGACAAGATGGGCAAGTTTCCTAAGGCTACCTGGCGGATTGAAAGCAAGGATCTGAGCTAGGTCCTCTCGCATCTGTCTCCAGGCACTGTTAACGCACCCAATAAAACACCTCAAATGGAGAGGCCATGGAGGAATTATGCTGCGCTTCAAGAGCACCTGTGATTTTTTATAAGCAAGTGATTTACAGAGGCCTGAATGTACAAACTGTATCCAAAGTATCCATATTTGGTGATACACTGGGAGCCAGAGTGGGGTAATGGTTAAGAGTGTTGGACTAGGATCTGGGAGACCCAGGTTCGAATCGCTATTTTGTCATGAAGCTCACTGGGTGACCTCGGGCCAGTTACCGTCACTTAGCCTAACCTACCTCACAGGGTTGTTGTGAGGAGGAAAATCATGTGAGATCCTTGGAAGATAAAGGTGGCATATAACCGTAACAAACAGTAACAATACTCAAGAGTAGACCTATTTGCCTCACGACACTACAATTCCCAAGAGTTCTCTGGAAAGAGGGATTTGACTGTTAAACTGTAGCTGTGAGAGGAATGAAGGTTTCCTACCAACTCTCAGGAGCCTTAACAAACTACATTTCCCAGGATTCTTTGGGGCTAAAGTTGGATGCGACCCTGAGAAGCTACCTTATACCAGGTTAAACTGCTTTGTCTTCTAGCCCAGTATTGTCTACCTACTCTGACTGGCAGAAGCTCTCCAGGGTCCCAGGGCATGTGTTACCCAGGGTGATGCCAGGGACTGAATCTGGGACCTATTGCATGCAAAATGTATGTGCTTTACCACAGGGATACAGGACCCTTCTGCAATTTGAAATTGGCTGAAAACACAGAGGGCTGGGGAAACCAGGAGTCGTCTCAGCTCTGGAAGGAGAGCATGTTGCAAAACTGGAGGGACAAGGGGGAAAGAGGAAGCAGCCATGCCCTGGATAGTTGGTCTTGCAGCATTAAGACATAGGTTAACTGCTGAAGCAGGGCAAGGTTGGGCCTTTAAGCTTCCCAAGTAGGAATTGTGCCTGGGGCCTTGAGCAAACTACAGAGCTCCGTGAGAGGATGAACAGAGGACAGGTGTAAGGAACAAATTGCACAACACAAGCCCTCTAAAGTAGGGTTGCTGTAGGATGGAACAGTACAGAGTGCTGGATTAAGAAATCCTGGGTTTAAATCCTTGCTCAGTTGTGAAGTACAGCAGGAGACCTTGGGCAATCACTTTACCTACTTCACGAGGCTGTTGTGTTAAAGCGGGGGGGGGGGGGTGGAGGGAAGGAAGGAACTATGTACGCAACTCCCCCCCCCTCAACTCTTGGGAGCAGGGTAAGGAAAGTAAGAAACAAAGGTTCTGTTCCCCCATTTGTTTCCGCTTTTTCCAGTTTCAAGATTTAGGATACAGACTGGAAGGTCCAGTTCAAAATAGCTATGATTTGGCGTACAGTCATACCTTGGGTTACAGATGCTTCAGGTTGCGTTTTTTCGGGTTATGGACTGCCGAAACCTGGAAATACTGGAACGGGTTACTTCCGGGTTTCGGCGGTCGTGCATGTGCAGAAGCGCTAAATCGCGCTGCGGGTTGCAAATGTGCATCCTGCAAGGATCATGTTCGCAACCCAAGCGTCCGTCCACTGTATTGTTAGACTGCTTGACTGGAAGCTGGGAGACCTACTTGGCAATGAAGCTCACCGGACGACCTGAGGCTGGATGCAGTCTCTCAGCCTAACCTACCTCACAGGGGTTGTTGTAGTACAGTGGTGCCCCGCAAGACGAACGCCTCGCAAGACGGAAAACCCGCTAGACGAAAGGGTTTTCCGTTTTGGAGGCGCTTCGCAAAACGAATTTCCCTATGGGCTTGCTTCGCAAGACGACAGCCCATAGGGAAATCTCTGGGACAGCGGGGAAGCGCAGCGCGTCTTCCCCACTGTCCTTGGACCTCCTCCGAAGCCGGGCGGCGGGGCGGGAACACCTCCTCCCGCCGCCCGGCTTCGGAATGATGCTCCAAAGCCGGGCGGCGTGCGGAGAGGTCCGCGAAGCCTGTCCAGGACAGCTTTTGAAGACAGCGGGGGGGAGCAAAGACTTTTGCCCCCCGCCCGCCTTCTGAAGGCGGGCGGGGGGCGAAAATCTTTGCTCCCCCCGCCTGCCTTCGAAAGCCGTCCGGGACAGCGGAGAAACGCGCTGCCTTTCTCCGCTCTCCCGGGAAGGCAGGCAGGGGGGAGCAAAGACTTTCGCCCCCCGCCCGCCTTCAGAAGAGGTCCAGGACCTCTTCTGAAGGCTGGCGGGGGGCAAAAGTCTTTGTCCCCCCTGCCTGCCTTCCCAGGGGCTTTTAAATCACCCCGGACAGCGGAGAAGTCCTCCGCTGTCCCGGGGCAATTTTAAAATGCCGCCCGCCAGCATTTTAAGATCGCCCCAGACAGCGGAGAAGTCCTCCGCTGTCTCGGGGTTTTTTAAAATGCTGGGGGTGGGAAGAAAAGCCCTTGTCCCCCCCCCAGCCTTCAGAAGAGGTCGGGGGACAGACTGTCCCCGGACCTGGTCTGAAGGCGGTTTCCATAGGAACGCATTAATTGATTTTCAATGCATTCCTATGGGAAACCGTGCATCGCAAGACGAAAAACTCGCAAGACGAAGAGACTTGCAGAACGAATTTATTTCGTCTTGCGAGGCACCACTGTATTACAGACAGAACCACAGACAAGGGTAAGAAATACAAAGTAAACATTGGTGCAAAACACAACTGTCCGCAATTGCCCATTTGAGACCAAACACTCACCAAGTTTCCATACTGCATCACATGGCTGGTGTTTGTATGCTTCTTTACCAACAGAAACTGCTTGTGCAGAGTTTCTTTCTTCAAATCCTCCTGCAGACAAAAAAAAAAAAAAAAAAGGCATAGAGAAAAAAAGAAAGAAAAGTTGCACATGATTCAGCTATTTACATACCAACGCAATTGAAAAGGTTTTACTTCCCTTTTGGGAAAGAGGGGAGCTAAAAAAATAGTTAGAGACGACAACGAAGCAATTGCTGACGAAGTTCCTAATGTGAATTTGCAATCAGAAAACTTGAAACGGTACTTCAACAGACCACCCATCGTGAATCATTAGTTTTTGAGCAAAACTCCCATCGTGATTCATTCATTCTTAGTCAGTTAGGAAGTCTGCAATGAATGACTGGGCATAGAGAACTATGAAACAAACAGTACTATGGATTTATTCAGTCTGCAAGTTTGAATGCCATTTGATTGTATTTTTGTACAACAGTTTGTGATGCTTTCATGACAGGTTTGTGGAAATAGTTCTTTTTTCAAATTTATACATTTACAAATTTATACATTTCACTGATTTTACAATCATTTTTACATTTCAAAACCTGACTTCCTTCCCACACTTTTAACATTTTCTACATATCCAAATTAACTTAATTTGTTCATTTATTCCTCTTCTTTAAATATATACTGTTATGAAACTGTGGGTTATTATAATAATCCTGTCAATGTTTTTATCTGCTTGGTTTATGGAAATAGTTCTAATAATAGTAATAGTTTTAATAAATACAAGATATCTGTGCCCTTTTCAGACATTTGCAGCCTATATCTGCCCTGCAGTTAGCTAGAAACACAACAGTCCACAATGGCAATGCATACAACCTCTTGTTGAATCTGGTATTTGCTGGACTGCTGTCCCCTGCATAAATCCTCCCACCAATAGTTATCTTAAGCCAGTGATGTCCAAACTTTTTTCAAAGAGGGCCAGATTTGATGAAGTGAAGGGCTGTGGGGGCTGACCAAAGTTTTGGACCTTTTTTTAGGAGTGAAATTGTTGAGCTTAAACCAACCAGTGGGCCAGATTAGGCCCCCGAAACAGACTTTGGACATGCCTGTCAGGCCATCTTAGCCCTTTCCCCAGCATACCTGATGTCTGAAGAGCAGAGGGTACCAACTGGGGGGAGAGGGGGAAGACTTCTTAACTTAGAGCAATTGACTCTTGAATTTGTCTGTTTATCATCTATTGGTGTTGGGATATTGAGAAACGCAAAGGAGCAGTCACTAAACCCTGGCACCTCTGAAGATTCCCAGGAGAGCACTGTGACGTTAACATATGAGAGTGCTGGAGGTGAAATAGTTAAACAAGTTGCCCAATCAGAACCCAGGGGGGTGGAGTCAGTGGGACTATAAAACCAGCTCTGGGAGGGGCGAAGGGAGGAGTTCATTGGGAGTTGGATGGTTGGTAGGAGTGGGAGTGAATTGGGATAGAGTCTGTGGGTAGGTTGATTTAGTGTAGCGAAATAAGCTGAGTCAGGAACAGTTAGGGGCTAGGAAGACAAGTAAATATCTGAGAGGTGGTTTAGTGAGTGAGAGCAGGTAGCGGAAGTTATAGGTCTGGATAGGCAGCCCATGACTGTAATTGACCGATACTGTTTATGAAACCACACGCTTGTTAAACTGCAATAAATAAACAGAAGTTTATGTTCCAATTTAACCCTGACTGGACTCAGTATTGTACCAGGTAGGGCCTGGGTGGTGGCAGTGAGAAATAAAGTGGTGGCACAGGGATCAATAGACAGTGAAATGTCCGGGGACCCTGTGTGATCACCACAAGCACCACCAACATCATGGTGGAGTTGCCCCCAGAGGCTGAGGCAGCAAATTTAAGCTTGCACATGTGTCGAAAGCTTGTGGCTTGTAGACTCAAGATAATGTCATCACTTCTCGGTAACATCTACAACGCCCAGGCCTTTAGACACTGCTAAATCCTCTGTGCAGGATGCAAGTATGTGGATCTAGAGATGTACCTCTTGTGAGTCAGTTCCCTGCTTGAAAGAGGATGTCTCTACTAGTAAGCAGGAAGCCACCTTCCTACTTAGATGTGGCTGGTAATACTGGGGTGCACAATGGAAAGCCTGTACTAGACATGTATCAAGTCAGCTTAGAGAAAACACTCCCGAGAATACACTGCCTTTGGTTCTCCTACTCTAAAAGGGCCCATTGTGGCTCTTGGTGGTAAACAAAACTGCACTAAATAAAGCATTTAAAAAACAAAACAAGATCCGTAATGTCAGATGAAAGAAAAAGCAAGTTACTGGATCTTGGGGACTCACCACATCGGAATCTTCCATCCAATTGACACTGTACCAGTCACCAAGGTAGGTTTGCCTCTTGTCATCAAAATAACACGCGTAAGACGATTCGCTAGGATTAGCAGCAGTCGTGGCATAAACTGCAAGGCAAATGGAGGGGGCACTATTTACTTGCTTCCCCACAGCTGGCACATGGCTGCCGTATGCGCTTGTCTGAGTGGCCTGATCTAAACCCAGCTGAAATTAAGAACTTTGGTTTTAAGCAGATTTTAGACACATTTGCTCCAATCCAGAGCTCTGCACACATTCAAAAGCCTTCCCCTAAAAATGACGAAGAATGGGAAAGCTTTCACACATATAGCTCCACACATGGAACATCCCTTCAGAGGGATGCCAATTATGTGCCAGCTGGAAGGGTTGGCGAGCAAAGCAGCGACTGGGTAGAGGAAAAGTAAAAGCTCTCAATATTTAAACTCCCATCCTCAAGGCCCCCATGTTGTTCTGCTACAACCTCCATAATCCCCACTGGAGTCTCATCTGAGCACCCAAGGTTGGTGTAGATCAGTGCAGTGAACTTCCAGACCCCTCCAAGCTTCGCCAGATGGCAGAGCCACTGCAGTCAAGCCAAGCCTAACCTGTGCTATACCCAATGTCATGCATAGGAAGTCAGGTGTGGGGCAGGCAAGGACCTGACTCCGCTGAAAGGCTTTCCAGGCACCGACAATCAACTGCAAAGCCCTGTGATCTGCTGACTGTCAGCTGATCTCGTGAAGCCCCTTGCAAAGCACTCCAGAAGACCTCACAACTGCAAGACTAAAGATCAGCAGAGCACCTTGAAAGGTGCTTTGCAGGCTGTTCAGTTAACGGTATAGTCTTGATTTCAAACCCTGCAGGCAAAAAAGGGGTCAAGACTGTGATGCCAGACAATTGACAGCTGGGTACTTCTAGCCTCATGCTGAATTTGGCAAACAAGAGGGTGGGAGGAGATCCTACCAGCCAGATCCAATTTCCCACCCCTGGTGTAAAGGTAAAGGTAAAGGGACCCCTGACCATTAGGTCCAGTCGTGGCTGACTCTGGGGTTGCGGCGCTCATCTCCCTTTATGGACTGAGGGAGCTGGCGGGTCATGTGGCCAGCAGGACTAAGCTGCTTCTGGCAAACCAGAGCAGGGCACAGAAACGCCGTTTACCTTCCCGCTGGAGCGGTACCAATTTATCTACTTGCACTTTGTGCTTTTGAACTGCTAGGTTGGCAGGAGCAGGAACCAAGCAATGGGAGTTCACCCCGTCGTGGGGATTCAAACCACCCACCTTCTGATCGGCAAGTCCTAGGCTCTGTGGTTTAAACCACAGCGCACCCGTGTCCCTCACCCCTGGTGTAGATAAGACTTAAAAACCATATTTAACCCAAATTGCAATAATGCTTGCACATTTTCAATACCTCCCAATGAAGACTTTTTGAGTACAATCAGATGATTGGTCTCAAACCAGAACGCTGACTGTTCACTTACCATTTATATCATGAGGTAGATTTTTCATCATTGATCCAGATTCACATGCTTCAATGTAAAACACCATCTGCAATTTATGTTAAGAAATAGTGAGACACACTTCTAGATGTTTGGGTAAAGATCTGGTACCTGCTATTTCTCCCAAGTATCCTTTCCCTTACCCATAAGCTCACTGACGAACGCTACATCTCCATCATATAGCGAAGATACTCTTTAATATTTGATTTGTAGATTATTACTGCTCACCATGCCTCTAGACTAGAGGGGGAGGGAAACTGGCTTATTGTGATGTGCAAACCATACCAAGGTAATTAAATCTCAACTACTATCTGAAACCAGCCAGCTTCATCAAACACAGCGTGTTTCAACAGCTAACCATAGTTAGTTGAATGCAACACTAAGCAGTAGTTAATCTAACTCAGAAGCTTCCAGTCTTCTAGCAAGTACTCGCTAACCTTATCCACATAAAGCTATGCAGAAATTAGCACTACATGCAAACTGGCCCTACCTGTAAGACTTGCGAAAACCAACTTTCACTGAATTGTCCCTAAGTTCAACCCTGGGTTTCTCTAGCATCCTTTCTTGCCTTTTTGAATAGCTGTGCACATAACGCTCTACGTGGGGCTACCTTTGAAGGTGACCCGGAAACTACAACTAATCCAGAATGCGGCAGCTAGACTGGTGACTGGGAGCGGCCGCAGAGACCACATAACATCGGTCTTGAAAGACCTACATTGGCTCCCAGTACGTTTCCGAGCACAATTCAAAGTGTTTGTGCTGACCTTTAAAGCCCTAAACGGCCTCGGTCCAGTATATCTGAAGGAGCGTCTCCACCCCCATCGTTCTGCCCGGACACTGAGGTCCAGCACCGAGGGCCTTCTGGCGGTTCCCTCACTGCGAGAAGCCAAGTTACAGGGAACCAGGCAGAGGGCCTTCTCGGTAGTGGCGCCTTCCCTGTGGAACACCCTCGCACCAGATGTCAAAGAGAACAACAACTACCAGGCTTTTAGAAGACATCTGAAGGCAGCCCTGTTTCGGGAAGCTTTTAATGTTTGATGTATTATAGTATTTTAATATTCTTTTGGAAGCCGCCCAGAGTGGCTGGGGAAGCCCAGCCAGATGGGCGGGGTATAAATAAATTATTATATTATTATTTTTATTATTATTATTATTATTATTATTATTATTATTATTATTATTATAACAGGTATAAAAAAGGCGCCACGTTACTTCAACTCCACATTTACCAGAATTTGTTGGACCTTATACATGTTTCATATTCACTCAGAAGGCGCACCTACCAAGTTCAACAGAACTTACTTCCAGTTAATCAAGCAGAATAAAATAATACTGCCTTAAAAACCAAGTGTTTATTTTCACATTACCCTCCAGTGCAGAATGCATATAAACTGGCTGAACATTACACACAAACCAGATACTCTGAAGGTAGGATGTGCCACAAAATGTTGGGTGGGGTTGTACCATTCTATCCCAGGTCAGGGTCTCCCTGCTGACCTGCCCAGTCTCCCAACTGGGTGGAAGGAGGAATGGAATGAAGTAGTGGGAAGAGGGAAAGATACATGGAAATCAAAGCCTGTAGAAAGAACTATTTCCTTTTCTGGAGAGGCCACTTCCTGGTTCACATAGGTTATTTCCTTTAGGGTGTTTTCCCACCTTAAGGTGTTTTTGAGAACCTGCAAACTTTCGGGTTAACCCATGTTGACTGATACTTCTCTTTCCAGCTCTGTAAGCTCAGAAAATTTGAACTGGGAGAGAGAAAGAGGACACTTCCCATTCCAGTTTCAGAACTGTATTACTCCAGGTATGCTAAGGCAAGAGTCTCTCAATATGCAAGATGATAAAGTCCAATAGTTTTTGGGTTTTGTTTTTTTTAAAAAAAGAAGAAGAAGAAGAAGAAGAGTTTGGATTTGATATCCCGCCTTTCACTCCCTTTAAGGAGTCTCAAAGCGGCTAACATTCTCCTTTCCCTTCCTCCCCCACAACAAACACTCTGTGAGGTGAGTGGGGCTGAGAGACTTCAGAGAAGTGTGACTGGCCCAAGGTCACCCAGCAGCTGCAGGTGGAGGAGCGGAGACACGAACCCAGTTCCCCAGATTACGAGACTACCGCTCTTAACCACTACACCATACTGGAGAGGGGGAAAGCTTAATCATACCATCTTTCCACATACTTCTGTGTTATTGAGTTTAGGACTCTACTACAACATCCTTTCCAGTAACAATTAGCATTTAGAGTGGAAGAGTTCACAAAGCTGAGTCCTATGCAAATTATAATGGCTGTTACTCTTAAAATAAATAAAGGTGGAAAATAGTCATTTTACCTTCTGGTATTTTTTGTGATGGTACATATATGAAATGGTCTTGTTCAATTCTCCTACGTGGAGCTGTAAAAAAGGAAGTACCTGATCATATCCCACTGCTGTCCACTAAAGTAATAAGAAACACATCTAGCATACAATCAGGCATCTGAAGCACTCCAAGTAAGTTATCAGCGATCTTTACAATAACCTTGCAAGGTGGGCTTGCATTGTCGCAATTCCCATATTAACCGAAGGAGGCAGGAAAGCCAAGAATTCAGCCCCTGCTCTACTGAAAACACTCACTGGGTGTCCTGTCAATGCATTCTCATGGCTGTTATATATTACCCAAAGTCCCCAAACAGCTACTTTTCTAGCCTTCAGTGAGTGAGAGAGAAGTCTGATACAATATACTGATACAATGCAGCCAAACTGCAGCTTGAGAAAACAAGTGTTTCTAGGCTTGCGAACTAAATCAGTGCTACTTAAGACAGGGGGGAAATTATTACGTACATCATCAGATGGAAAAGCCAGAAGTCCCGGGGCGCCATGATCAGTGAAATAGACAAATATGTGATCCCGAGGGCCACTGCAGAGAGAGAAAACCTTCTTAATTTCCAATCTTTTACTTAAATTCCAACTTGGTGTTAAAACTATATTGATGAAGAAACAATGGCATTCCATTCTCACGTCTTTCCAATTACCTTCGTAGTACTTTTCCCGATCCTTTATTCTTCACTGCTTCAGCATCACCTCTGAGCACAGCAAGGAAGTTTGCTGGTGTAACATCCTACAGGTTGGAAAGAGATTTGAAGCTGAAATGCAGCCAGCAACATTCCTTTTAAAATAAACAAATAAAAAGTTGACTTCTGCGTGTTGGCTCCTATCCAGCAGAACCATGGCTTTCAAAGAGTGCTCTGGGGAACCCTGCGTATATAAAAAAAAAAAATGCTCGCCAGCAACACACATCCACAGAACCCTGGAACTTTAGACTGGCTCTCAGTTCATGTGGGGAGACGGAGAGTGTTGGGATTTTGAATACGTGCAGCTTCACACAGAGTCTATTAGGAGTTGGCCGACAGCCAAGGCAATGTGAAGGAGTAAAATCTGCCTGGTGATACAGAGGCATGGAGACAGCTCCATGATTGGTCAAGCTCTCACGGGAATAATGATTTATGGCCTACTGACTGGAATGTGTTAGTCAGAGAGTAGGAGTTGGAGGCTTGAGAGTTGTGAGTCGGAGGAGAGAGCTAGTTAAAGATCTGTGTTCTGTTCTGTTCCTGTAAATAGTCCACTGTATATAATAAACACCTATAAGTACAAGTTACTGGTTCCTGCTTTGTCCATCCTGCCTGCAGCCAATTGCTTTCGTGAACTCTGCATATACAGTGCTAGGTCTGGCTAAGGTCCTGCAACAAGTCAGGAAGTTGCAAAACACCAATAGAGAGATCAAGCAGGGTTGAATCATAGACCCTGCACAACTGCACCCCTTATTATAGACAGTGTTTCCTCAGAGTCTCTGTGTACTGGCCCACTACTATGAGTGAGGGCTGCTTTGTAGGGCAGATTATCCCCAGTAGCTGCACTAGGATGTGGGAGTTAACTGGTTGGGCTGGAGTTTTAGGAAATTCAGTGAGTTAAAAAAATTCTTATAGGCTAGTGTTAGCGACAGTGTCTCCTGAGCCTTCAGAAACTGTCATCAAACATCATTAAGACTCCAATATCAGTATCTGTCTATAGTATCCCTTTAATAAACCAACCATCTTAGCTTAAAGTTCATCCTGCCTCTACCACAGGTGTCCATCATACCCCCTAAACCTACTATACATGCTACTAGGATGCTTTGAAAGCATTCTGAGTAAATTGATGGCAGTGTGAAATTAAGGAAATACAGATAGCTAAACTTAATACAAGTGAGGCTGAGATCAGCGAGTATCCCTAACAGACTTGGAAAGCCAATGGTGAATTATGAATTGATCTCTATGCCCATCAGCTGCAGAACAAAGAACCAATTGCCTGGAAGACTTCCAAGACTTCAGGCTGCAATTCAAGGAGGGGGTGATCTGCCATGCAGGAGGGGGTTTGCATGCAGTGGATTTTGTGCTAATGGACCGACACTGTGCTTACAATTAACTAGTCTTGCTTCACTTGAAATATGTGGTTTACATTTAAATTGAAGCAAAGTCTCTAGGTTCTGGACAAAAGCATCCAAACTCAAGTGGCCCACTCTTCAGGTGGGTTAATAAAATCCTATTTCTTTGGGAAACTTGTGATATTCAAAGCTAGCAATGTTCCTAGGTTACCAAGCAAATAAATCTAGTTCTTACCTCTTTTACATAGTCTTTTGGTGTTCCTTTGTACACATCTGTACCATTGGGCCTGTTGATGATGATTCCTTTGGTTGGATTCCTGAAGAGAGGAAGTGGACAGGAAATTTTAAAGGGGCAAAAAGTGAAGTCATTTCTTTTCAAAGTTAAAAAAAGAGAAAACCTCTACAACATGCATTAACAGGCTATTCCTGTCCAGACAGGGACGCCGCTGGGTCCACCAGCTGAAGCTTTTGGAAGGCATTCCTTGCCACCAAACTGTGCTTCATGCAAACAATCCAGGATCAGGGATTTCCCTCTTTCTGTGGAAAACAGGAGACTAAACACTTGAGAAGTGTAGCGGCTGGCCCCCTTCTAACTATGAGTGAAGTCTGCAAATTTTGTGAGATGCTTTTGTTAGGTCTTGTGACAGAGACACTAGATTCATATACAGCAGGGGTAGGGAACCTGTAGCCTTGCAGATGCTGTCAAACTACAACTCCCACCAACTCCTTGGGCCTTCAGGCCATGCGCGCCGGGAGCTGTAGTTCAGCAACAAATGAACCACAGGTCTCCCACTTCTGATACGCAGCAACAGCCCTGCACACAAAGTTCTGCCAAAATTCTGATACTTACTGCTCATTGAAGGCAATGTCGTCATACATCATCACAACGATTTGTTCATCTGGAATGCCATTCCGGTGCACAATTTGGTAAGCATGGCAGGCATCAGCCTGAAAAGACACAGGGCAGTTTTATTTACTGGGTGATTTTTAAATGTGTTACGGGAAACAGAAAAGTTGTAGCCCTTGTCACTGGCCTCCAGTGGAAGTCTCTCTTTTCATGCAAAGAAATCTCCAGTTAAACCCGGGACAATCCACCCCAAAGCCCTCTTTCGTTACAACGCCGATAGGTTTATAAACCAAACCAACCTGTCGCACATTCAACTTGAGCACAATATATGTGCGGTGCCAGGAAATAATTAAATAAAAAATTTAAACAGCGAAAAGGCAGGGAAAGGGCAAAAATGGCCCCAAAAGAGTGGGAAAACTGCAAAAATGGAGAGAAATGAGCAAGGAAAATGCTAGCAATCCCAGAAGCCTTTGCAACTGCAATCCCATGAATTTTTGAACGAGGATTATTTTGAGATGGCAGCTAAACGCAAGGCATCATCATCTTCCTTGGTTGCTGAGAAACCAAAGAAGCAGCAAGTGGTTTAGAGGGTGTTTGCGGGCTTTTTAAGATGGTGTTCGCCCATATGTGATTTCACATATACGCGGAGTACCCAGGAATGTAACACTCATGTAAGTGGGGAGTCACTTGTAGTTAAAATGAGGCAACGGAAAAACAGAGGCAGGTTTGGCACACTCAAGGGAACTACAAGATATGCAAAAATAGGGGGGACCCTAAGAGGGTCCCCCCAGTCTAATGTGGACAGAGATATTCTGTGACTACAGAATATGTAATGTTTGTTGTGGGGAAAACCTGGGGTGGAGAAAAGCCAAGCAGCTATAAAATAAAAGCTGGTTAGAGAAACTCAGCATGCCACAATCAAAGGCCCTGTCCATTTGATAACTTGATATTCTCACAAAAATCACTGCATTGCGGTAAATCCAAATAGGAATGGGGAGAAGGGGAAAAACTATGAACAGTGATGCTTTTACACTACTTGGACAGGAAGATATTGAACAAAATAAATAAGCAATCTGTACAGAAGGGGTGACAAATTGTGCCCCTTCCCCAAATGCTGTTGGACTGTATCTCCTATCGTCTTTAATCACCTGCAATGTGAGCAAGGGCTGATGGGAGTTGTAGTCCAACCACTGAAGCACACCAGGCCCCTCACCCCTGCTATGCAGAAACAAGTCCTGCGTCATGTAGGCTTGCATATATGCCAAGAGAACAACTCTCATGACTTCAGCACGTTCTCACTGTAGGATGCCATCTAGCGCCTGCAAAGGCCTTTTTATTTCCTTGCCCCTTTCTCCAGGACAGCCAAACACAGAGGTTTTAAGTTTCATAATACCACTTTAAGAAATCACTTTCAAAATACTTCAAGCGTTAAGTAAACACTGAAGCCTTTTGCAAAAACCCACCACAATGTTTACCAATAACCTGTTTAAACTAGCAGAGATTCCTCCACCCCCCCAGGCAAGACAGGACTGGATTCAGATTTAGCTATGGTTAAGAGTAGACCTACTGAAAGCAATGAGACTTAACAAATTTAAGTCACGTTGATGTCAGGGGGTCTGCTAACTACAAGTCTAATTCAGTGACATATGGCCAAGTCAGGTAAGTGGATACAGAATCCCAGCCTGAATTTCTGCAAAAAGGAGCTGGGCCATGAAAGGCAACAGACCACAGTTGGGCTGAGGGTCTCTTTTATGATCTGTTTTTGCATCCTTTCCTACAAACGCTGCCATCCAAATCTGCAGCTTTCATCTTAATGAAGACTTGAACACTTCTACACTGAAGCTCAACCATAGACTGCCTAGGAGTATAGGGACCACAGGCTAAGAAACCCTACCCTGGGAAATTCAAACCTGGAGCAAATCAAAGTTACTTAATTGTGCAAGAACCTACATCAGAGACACAGGCTGCTATTATAAGAAGTCTGTGACAAGCTTTCCTCACATGTCGGAATTTCAGTTCATAGTCCTTGCCTAAAGAATTTAGACTTCCTCCTCCTCCCACACAGTGTTGTTCGATCCTCTACCTCTAACCACAACTGCCTCTCCCTGACCTGCTTGCAATTGAGGTTAGAGAGCTGAGTAGGGATTGCACAAGCTTTCCCACGTAGCTGTGTTTGTGCCAGCCTACTTCTGCACTATAGATGGGGAGGGAAGAAGTGTGCTAGACCTCAATGTCTGTGCAAACCTTTCAGGCTTGCAGGATTACGATGGCACAGAGAACCACACCAGCCTACCAACACCACTTCAATAGAAAGAGTCCCCAGAATGCTAGGGTAAGCTTTTCGGACTGCAATATTTAGCAGATTAATCAGCTAGTTTAACAAGCTGGCAAGTAAACCACCTAATGACTTAATCCCAGTCACTCTTATACTCAGCTCATGTGATGAATGTCCACACTTGAGGATTGCACCATCGTTATGTGCTGACTTGCAAGTGTAAATATGACCTTCTAGACAGAATCTTCAAAATCACCAGACCATTCGTCCCCAGTAGACTTTAGTGACACTACTTCTGCCTAGAGATGGGGAACCTGCAGCTTACCTCTTTCTTGCTGGGACTCCAACTCCCATCAGCCCCAGCCAACGTGGCCAATAGTCAGGGATGATGGAGGCTGAAGTCAAACCATTTTTTGAGGGCTCCAGCAGAGGTGGGGAACTGTATCTGGCCAATGGACTGGATCCCATATCTCCTACACCCTTCATGGGCCAGGTGTCACAGACGGGCAGAGCCACCCTCCTGGCAACCACCCAATTTCACAGTGACATCAGGTGACCCATTTTTGCTTGCATACACACTTAGCTGATTGTGCTAGCAAAGTCTGGTGCTAGCAGGGCTTTATAGGTGCTGCTGATCAGAAGTGCCTGCAAACCCCCTATGGCCCTGGTACATCTTTACCCACCTCACATCTGACATCATCTATGACATCAGGTGTAAGGGAAGTGGGCGTGGCTTGGCCCAAATGACCTGGTGGTCCAAGTGCGAAAGCCGGCAGGCCAGAGGTTCACCACCTGTGTGCTATGTAAGAGAAACCAACTGGTGTTCAGACATGCAAGAGCCAGGATAGAGAACCCAACTTTGTTTAATGCAACAACTCCCTTCGCCCAGCCAACTCTTACCTGGTGTCTGTAGTTATACCAGGAATTGGAACCAGCGACAATGACAACCCAATGCTTGCCTCCATCCTCAGGGTCCTCCAGGGGAAAGGTGCTGATTCCGAGGACAAAACTGAGCAGTACTGCTACCTTCAAAGCCATGCTCTTTCTTCCTTCTTCACGAAGTACAGGAACTATGGGACACAAATAAAATGTCAGACTGGGGGAGGAGTGAGGGAGAAGAGCCACAATCCGTTGATGTCCTTTAAATTTTATTGTGCAGAGCCAGTTTTAAGAGACTATAGTTCAAAGTCCAGAGGAAGTGGGACACTGGATGTTCTTTCTGGTGTAGGCAAAAACAGAGGCAGTTTGAGTTCTTACTGGGGCTAGTGTGGTCAGGTAACACAGTTTTAAGAAGGCTTGCTCAGAATTAAGACCCACCCAAGAATTTCCAAGTAAACATGCACTGGGTTGTAAAACCATTCTTGCCAGCAGTTAAAACCAGCAGGAGACGAACTTCCTAGAATTTGGTGTAATTGCATTTCTTTGACCAAGGCGCCATCCTGATGGAGGAAATGGATGGTTCTGTCTGCCTCAGAATTAAGAAAAAGCGGAAGAGAAATGGCACTGCAGATCTTTTAGCAACCAACGCAACAACACTGGTACAGATCATGGCTCTGCGCCTGCCAACACATCCCTCAAGACAATGTCTAGCAGAGGAAGCAAATCTGCAACTTCCTTTTCAAGGCGGGGGAAATGAGGACACACAAATCCAAGATATGGCAGGGAATCCGAACAAGACTTGTTCTCACATATTGTTCACCACATTGTGGCAAATAAAGTGAATGTGATGCTGCCAATCTAGGAAGGTAGTGCGATAAGGATCACGTGTCACAAGATTAGGGCGACATTCATCTAAGTTCTACTCAAAGTAGGCCCACTGAAATGAAATTAGGCACCATTTGCAATATAAGTTTATAGCAGTATCATTACTACTTTTAAACTATCAGGGCTTACCATCAAAGAATCCTGGGAAGTGTAGTTTGTTAAGAGTGCTGAGATATGTTAGGCAAACCCCTATTTCCTTCACAGAGCTACAGTCCAGAGTGGTTTAACAGTCAGTCCCTCTTCCCAGGGAACTCTGGAAACTGCAGCTCTGCAAGGGAAATAGGGGTCTCGTGACAATTCTCAGCGCCCTTAAGTGCAGTTCCCAAGATGCTTTGGGGGAAGTTATGACTGTTCAAAGTGAATGTACAATGCATTAAATGTACAATGCAGATGGGGGTCTTAGTCATCCTTATTGATATCTAAATAGGACTAGCATTACAGTAGATACCACCATTAGTGATTGCAGCAAGATAATGATATTAAGTAGATGCTTCACGATGGCACTGCGGGGGGGGGGGGGTGCTTTTCTATGATGGCCCCAAATTGCAGCGCTCCCTCTGCAAGGTGGTACGTATGTTTGGCCGCTGCAAGCTTTTAAAGTAGATTATTTTAATTTTTAAAAAATCATTCATTTCAGTCTGTCTTCCTCTAAATAAGGCTTACAGTGTTAAGAGAGCCATTTTAAAGATGAATAGCTTTTCTATTCATTCAGGATATTTTGTCACTTTTATTTCCTGTAACTGGCCTGTGTTTCTGAAGTAGTTGATTCCGCAAGGTTTTTCCTGTATTTTTTAAGCTGACTTGTTTGAGTTACATCCCAAAATACGCCCTATAAATGATTTTAGAAATAAATTAAATGCTCTGGGATCATAAGCTCCACCAGGAACAGAAGATTCAAGCATGTAGGTTCACGATTCCCATGTAGGTCTAGATGCCATCATCCAGTTCTCCTGATTCTGGGCTGCAAGGCCTCCTCCAGCAGGCTCACCCCTGTTCTAAATGAAATGGCCTATGAATCTATGTGCACCCTCTTCTTCACACGCTTCCTCTGCTGCTGGTTCTGTCATCCAGTGGCAGTATTTCTTTCAAATCTTTTAGGTAACCAATGCCATCGTTGATTTGCCTAACAAGGAAACCCTTAATTGTAGCAAGGGATTCTGGGATGCTCATGTCTGTGGTTAGCTGCTATCCAGTCCTCCTGTGTGCGTGTGTCTAGCCGCCCCCATCCTAGAAACAGAATGCGCCATGGAATGCATCAAGACACCCACTCACAGCTTCTTCACATTGAACAGGGAGATCAATAGCAGCAGGCAAGCTGTCTTCCATGAAAATTAGTCTGGTGCAACCGATTGAGGAACCCCCGGGGTAAGAACACCACATTGCCCAATTTCTCTTGGATTGCCTTTATCCCTTGTTGGAATAATTGACAGTGGACAACATAATTATCACAATTTAGTTATACAAACACTGTTACAGAAGTAGGGCAGCTCCAAGCTAGAGGAGGAAGGGTGTGTCTTCCCAAAGATGCAATCGTACTCAGGCTCATTGAGAGAGCGACTCACTGGGACTTGCATCTGAATAAAGCCTGTGTAGGATGGGCAAAAGTGACGCGGGTGGCGCTGTGGGTTAAACCACAGAGCCTAGGACTTGCCAATAAGAAGGTTGGCAGTTCAAATCCCCGTGATGGGGTGAGCTCCCGTTGCTCGGTCCCTGCTCCTGCCAACCTAGCGGTTCGAAAGCACATCAAAGTGCAAGTAGATAAATAGGTACCGCTCCGGCGGGAAGGTAAACGGCGTTTCCGTGCGCTGCTCTGATTCGCCAGAAGCGGCTTAGTCATGCTGGCCACATGACCCGGAAGCTGTACGCCGGCTCCCTCGGCCAGTAAAGCAAGATGAACGCCGTTGGCCACGACTGGACCTAATGGTCAGGGGTCCCTTTACCTTTAGGATGGGCAAAGACACTGGTCTGTGGTGAGCATGGAAGGAGACAGGAGGAGCACGGGCCTCTAGGATGATGTGCAGCCTGGCAGGAAACTCTTAGCTCCTTAATCCGAGCTTAGTGAGCACATTCATGTAGCCCAATGGACAAGGTGGCTGCCCACTAGGCCACTGGGACATAGGAATCCTTGCCCATCGCCACACAGTGCAGCTAGGATAAGAATATAGCCAGGCACAGCCTAGTTAGCATTGCTTCCTCCTTCCCTTTGTGGGCAGTTGGTGGTACAAAGGGCAAGATGGTCTTTTCTGGTGTGTGGAGAGGCCTGAGGAGTCTCTGGGACTCAATGGTGTATCATTCTGACAAAGACAAAAGAAGACGGTGGGCAGACAAACTCATCAGGCACATACACCCTGTTATGCTACAAGGAAGCCTGCCTTGAAGTTTACTTCAGTTCAGTACAGTCACTTATTTATATTTAGGTAGACCGTTAATAGTACTTTTGGCAAAGGTTTCTCTTTTTAATATTTAAAGACACTTAGAGAGTCTGTCTAGAGCCAATTAGATCCAACAGATAAATGGCATCAGTTCCATTACTTTACAATAATAGTTTAATAGTGGCTGGGGAAACCCAGCCAGATGGGCAGGGTATAAATAATAAATTTGTAATAATAATAATAATAATAATACTTAAACATTGATATAGTGCCTTAAAGCACTTCACGTGTAGTTTCTAGTTATACTGTAATCCTTACAACAGCCCTGTGGAGTAAAACCAGTGTTGTGCCCCATTTTGTGGATGGAGGACAGAGTCACTTCCTTAAGGCCACCTATTGTGTTCACAGTAGGTGAGTAATTAAAACCAGGAACTTCCTAGCCCATAGTTTAGGCCCCATCTGCACTATAGATTTACGAATCATAGAACTGAAGAGTTGAAGGGAGCCCAAGGGTCATCTAGTCCAACCCCCTGCAATGCAAGAATCTCAACGAAAGCATCCATGGCAGATGACCATCCAAGCTCTGCTTAAAAACCTCCAAGGAAGGAGAGTCCACAACCTCCAGAGGGAGACTGTTCCGCTGCTGAACAGCTCTTCCTGTCAGAAAGTGTTTCCTGATGTTTGGCCAGAATCTCCTTTCTTGTAACCTGAATCCACTGGTTCGAGTCCTACCCTCCGGAGGAGAAAACAAGCTTGCTCCATCTTCCATGTGACAGCCCTTGAGATATTTGAAGATGGGTATCATATCTCCTCTTATCCAAGCTAAACAAACCCAACACTTTCAACCTTGTTCTTCATTAGCCTTGGTTTCCAGACCCTTGATCATCTTGCCTGCCCTCTTCCGCACAAGTTTGAGCTGCAGTATGATACCACTTTAAACATTAATCGCTTCCCCCAAAGAATCCTGGGAACTGCAGCTTGTAAAGGGTGCTGAGAGTTGTTAGGCAACCCCCTATTCCCCTCACAACTCTCAGCACCCTTAAACTATCATTCCCAGGATTCTTTGGTGGAAGCCATGAGAGTTTGAAGTGATATGATACTGCTTTAAATGTGTAGCACATATGAGGCCATAACCAATCAGTTCTCCCAATAACTTGCTACTGCTCATGATATGAAAGTACAGATACTAGGACGTGTTAAACTCTGTGTGGGCACTCGCATGTGTGCAAATGTATGGGGGGGGCATGGACGTAGCCAGGATTTATGTTAGGAGGGGCAGGCTTTTGTTAGGGGGGCAGAACCTGTTTTTTATTGATTTAGAGGCAACAACTGCCCCAGCTACACCCATGGGGGGTGGGGGAAGAAGCCACACAGCACAGCTAGCCTTGCTAAGAAGTGTTATCTGTTTAAGCTGGTTGGCCTGGATACACAATTAAAGCTTACAATAAATTACCTCAGCCAAGTCACGTTATGCCTGAATCATCAGAAAAGAATCACAACAGGAAGAAAAGGTCAATTTGGCTAAAGTTTACATAAGATCTTCTACCTCCTCTTAAAGGATTACACTCTGAACACAGAAAGGTGACAAGAAATCCAAGGCCGTTAACCACATGATGTCGTTCCCCCACCTCGTTTCGAATTAAAAAGTAGAAGTAGACTTCTTGAAGTGTTCCTAAGCTCCCACTTCTTTTTGGAGGGAGAAGAAAGAACTGGATGACAGTCATATCCCTCTGCCCCCTTTATTTCCCATTCTTGGCCTCTACTGGGCTATGAAGACTGGAAAGTGCCATCTCCACAGTTGCCAAACCACCAAGAGGAGAAGATGGCAACCAGGAGTTTGTGGCTTGACTACCAAAGCTAGCCAAAAATTGTGGGACCCCGCCCCCCAATTAAAAAAAAGTCTTTTGCAGCAGCAAAAAGAGCTAAGCACTTCTTTGGACCTTGGTCCTTGTTTTCAGCCAGCATATAGGAATGTGCACAACTGTTAGAAGCAGTGAACACACTATCAAGTAGTTAATCATTTTCCTACCATCTACAAATCTTTGGCACCTGGGTCATTTCAGCAAAGGCGATCAATACAAGGCTGTGGTGCAGCCTTTGCCAACCTCCAGACGTTTGGGATGACAACTCGCATGAGCCCCAGGCAGTACGGTGGTAGTCTAAAATATCTTGTTATTTTGGCAAAGGCTGCTGTTTGCATTTTGAGTTGTTCTTGTGCGGGAAAACTTCCTGCACAGCCATTTCCTTCCCCCCCACCCCCCATCTTATAACACAATATGAAGAGGTTGACGATTTAGCAGTCCGTAAGTCCTAACACAGGGACAGCCAACCTAATGCACTCAAGGTTTTGTTGGACAACAATGCCTATCATTCCTGATCAATTGCCATAAAGGCTGGGGCTAATGGGAGCTGAAGTCCATCTGGAGGTTGTCTACCCTCAGCCTAACTCTCCCTTTTTGAAGCAGTGGGAAGTGATTTTCTGCAGGGCTGGGGAATGTGTCAGAATTAAGAAAGCACATTTTTTCTTCTTCTCATCTTATCAGTGGGGGGGGGACCCCATTTTTCACTTTCATCTCAACCTAATTATACCATACTCATGACTAAATGTTCGTTTTCTCTTTTCTGTGAAACATGGTGCTGACCCAGTCCTTAGACCCGGACAACTTATCTGAGAGGATTGAGGTCAGATTTGAAACGAAGACTAAACTAACCATCCTGTAATGTGGGCACAACTGGTGATAACAGCGACATTATCAGATCCCAGACTTGATCAGAGAACAGCAGCAAAACTAAGCACCCGGCAAATTTTAAATAGAAATCACCAAAAGCCAATCACCTTTGGTTTGAATTCCATTATCTTTCCTTGATAAAGTACAACAGAATTTCAATCAAACATATGGACTGTTAAACATTGCCAAAAAGAAATTTCACTAAAATTTCCCTTTTTTCCCTTTTCTTTTTCATATATCTTTTTTTAAAAAAACCACACACACCAAGATCAGTTGGTTCTGACGAAGCCTCCTGATAAATATTTTATTAAGATAGCATAGGCCATTTTTATTTATTTCACATATGCAGTAGCCCGGCCAGTCTCCCATGCATGGTGTTAAACTGTAATAGAATATACAAGTTACAAGAAAGGATATTCAGACTAAACTTTCGACAAAACAATCAGACAGTAAGAGCTGTTCCACAGTGGAACAGACTCCCAAGAGAGGTGATGGACTCTCCTTCCATGGGAGGTTTCTAAGCAGAGATTGGATGGCCATCTGTCATGGATGCTTTAGCTGAGATTCCTGCATTGCAGGGGGTTGGACGAGATGACCCGTGCGTCCCTTCCAACTCTAGGATTCTATGATAACACACCACATTGTAACAATATTTGGAATCAACGTTAAAAAAAAATCAAAATGAATTTTCAAGTATTTTTAAAAAGAACATTAAAGTTGGTTTCCTTCGTTCTAAACATTACAGTGGTGTTTTCTGCGCTGCCTCTGGAGAAGCCTCTGTGGGTGTCATGGAAGGATTGTATTCTTCCGGCACACACTCAGCCCACACAAGGGGCTGGCTAGGCCTGTTGAACCATGGGAGGCAATTGCATGTTACTGAAGGTTCACCCTACAACAAACACCCGGCACTCCCTTTTGATCATAACAACCAAACAGCCCTGCCACATCAGACCAAAAGCCAATCTAGTCCAACACCCTGTTTCCCACAGTAGCCAGAGTCAGGCGCTTGTCTGCGAAGCCATAGACTTCACAGGGTAAGGTTTGCATTAGATAACAAGCTGTGTTTGGGGGGGGGGGGGTTGACTTGTCACCTCTCATCTCAACCAAGCTTCCCCTTCATACAGCTTCAGAACTATACAAATACTAGAAAAGGATACCACTTCGCTCATGTTGAAACTCCTGAACAGCAGGACAAAATAATGCTTCTTACACCACTACATGCTACACCCTTGGTTAAGCGATTTACAAGAACAGCCAGTTCAGCCAAGTAATTGACAAATGTCGTCACAAACATACAGCCTTCCAAAGCCAGCCTTATGTTTCAGGGTGTGCGCTAACCTCACCGCAACTCAATTTCACGCACACCTCCGAGGAGCAGCGATAGCAGAGGGATTCTCTGAGACGGTGTCTATATTAAGTTCTGCACCACTTGCATGTCACAGGACAATTTGTTCCACCGTTAATTAAAAGAAAGATGGGGAACCTGTGATCCTCCAAATGTTACTGGATTTCCAGCATGGCTGGAGGTTGTGTTAGGTAGTATGTTTGAATGTTGAATATGTAAGTGTATGACTAGAGCCGTGGATCCCAACATGGGGCACATGCCCCACAGGGGGGCAATTTGGAAGTTTCTTTAGACCAAGTTAATGGCCTTTCTCCGTGTGAATAGGAGTTCACTTTTTGAATAATAAGAATTATATGTCACGGGGTGGGGATCAGGATGCTTAGGTGGGGCATGGCAAAAAAAAAGGTTGGGAACCACTGGTCTAGAGACGATGGATAGAACAAACACCGTTAGCTGTACTGCTGGATAAGTATTTAATGGTTATTGTATTTGCATTTGTTTAAAAAAACCAATACAATTTTGGGGGGTTTTTTGAAGTGTGGAGAACTGTACTGCTTAAGAACAATCATCAAAATTGCCTCACTGAACTGGAATAAAGTCCATCTAGTCTCCCTCAGTGACTAGCGAAACCCTGCTGGGAAATTCCCCAGCAGGGACCAGGCACAATGTTAGTAACTATTTCGGTTGTTTGTCTTCAGCAGCCAATAATATGTCTGCACAAAGGGGAGATACCCAGCCTGTAAACAAAAAGCTCCATTTTGTCATCATTGACAAATTTATACAAAACAGGTCACTGGGTGGCTGCTTTGTGGGAAAGTAACTCCTTATGAATTCTCTCAACACAAGGCAGAATTAGTTCCTGCTTTAGTCTTCCCTGAACCTACTGGCAGTTTCACTAGGACACATGGCTTCGACAGTTCAAGCGCACCAACTGCACCAGTACGAAGTGTTAAAAATTGTGGGTCTCTTATACATGGATAGTGCATGGGGGGGGGGGCGAGCGATTGGTGGCAGCTGCGAGCAGGAGATTGAGTGGCAATTGGGCGGGTGACTGATGCCTGCGGCAAGGGCTGCTTGCGATTGGCTGTTGCTGCAGCAATTGGGCGGTCGAGGTGTGCAACTGGCAGCGGCGGTCGGGCGGTTGAGCGTTTTTCAGCAATCCCCCCCCCCCAAGCTTTACAACTCTGGGCAATCGCCCCCCATTTCCTTAATTTGGAGTTCCCAAAAACAGGGGTCTTATACAAGGGAAAATACGGTATACATTACAAGTTCTTCACTGCCTATTACTGGTTCCTGTTTGCAAACAATTTTCAAAAGCAAGCCTGCAGCTAAATATTTACACTTGTGGAATTTTAAATTTATCTCTGTAAACTCTCTTATCAACTATTGCAAAAGGTACAGAGCTGAATACCAAACCAACTCCTCCCCCACTCAGGACTCAACATGACTAGGGTTACAATACCAGAGAAACGTGACTGAGTTCCAGGAAAAGGCATTACCTAAAGTCCTCCCACATCTTAAAATGCAAATAGTATGGCTGGTTGGAAAAGATATACAACCAACTGCCTCACCCCAAAGCACACAGAGGGGTGTAATCAGAGTTCCTCTAGGGTGCTATTCCGCTAAGTTTCACTCAGAGCTCACCAAATGAAATTAATGGACCTAACTTAGAATCATAGAATTGTAATAGCTGTCAACTTTCAGATTTGAAAATAAGGGATCAGCAGCCTCAAAAATAAGGGATCAGCGTAGATATCTAACAATCCGGGATAGCAGCGGGAAATGGTGCTGGAATAAGGGAATTTCCTGCAAAAAAAGGGAAAGTTGACGGCTATGAGAATTGTAGAGTTGGAAGGAACCTCGAGGGTCATCTAGTCCAGCATTGCAGGAAGATGCAGGAAGCCTCTATGCGGAACTGAACCCATGACCTTGCGAGTTATCAAGCACCACACTCTAGCCATGGTCAGATCACTTCCTGGTGCAACTGGACTTTTAATGTTTAACGGACTATTGCATTTTAATATTCTGTTGGAAGCAGACCAGAGTGGCTAGGGAAACCCAGCCAGATGGGTGGGGAATAAATAATGAATTATTATTATTATTTTTTATTATTATTATTATTATTATTATTATTATTATTATTATTATTATTATTATCGGGAGTTAACTAATTTCATTGGGGCTCCTCTGAGCAAAACATTATCAGAAACTTGTTGCTCAGTTGGACTTATGAGTACAAAACTGTAATGCAAGTGATTTGGGGGGGGGGGAGTATATGCACGAGAGCCTCAATCCACGGAAACAAATGGGTTCCAGAGCGCTTGAGTAGGATCAGGTTGCGCATACCTACAGAATCCAATATAACCCCAACAACCTGGGGATGATGCATAGATGTGTGTGGGTTGGGGGTGTGCGCACGTGGCCCACATTGGTAGAAACTCCCGCTGTGCATGTTGTCATTATTATTATTCTGGATTAAATTTGTGCTCCGCCCTTTGATGCGTAGATCTCAGGGCGGCGCACAACAGGAAAACCACAATGTTGTTGCAGCCACCGCAATAGGCGAAGCGGCTGGCGGGCTTGGGGCAAGAGGAGAGACCACCTCGACCTCCGGCAAAGCAAAGCGACGACCCCTGTGGTCTCGCTGACTCGCACCCTCCATTCCGCAGCAAGTGCGGTCCCACTGCCGCCCTCGCCCCCCACAACTGGCAACCCAAATTTAAGGGGAGGGGGACGCATAACGCTTCTATACATTGCTACATAAACGCGCGCGCACCGTTCAGACTTAGGCCCCGGGCCCCGACCTCTTACCAAAAGCTGGAAGGAGAGGGCGGGTCGTCGCCGCTGCTGCTGCCACCCGCTTTCTCGCGCCCACCCCGCACTCTGCAAACACAGGAAACCAAAGCCCAGCGGTGGCGGAGACGGCGGCAGCGGCTGAGGTTCGTGCGGCCGCGGGAGATACTTATAGGCGAGGAGCGGCAGGGGCGGGGCAAGAGCCTGACGGGCAGGCCTGGAGTCCACTGGCTGGGCGGCGAGGGGGTCGGCCCACATCGGACGGGATGGCGATCCCTATGGAACGGGCGGTGCATGTCGGGAATGGGAGGCCTCCGTCGCCGAGCGCCTCTGGGGGCGGGGCTCCCGCTAAGGGGGAAAGCCTCGCTCATAAACACAAGGCAGTCGGCCGGCCCTGCGAGGCAGGCCGCTCCGGGGTCAGCGGGGCTTAGTGCCTCGTGGGCGTGGGGATAAAAAGGGGGCCGCCTTGAACTTCTTGGCGGAAGGGTGGGCTATACCTGTAATAATAACAACTATTATTATTATTATTTGCAGTAATAATGATAATACATCCTAATAATAATGATTTACATCTTATGCCCTGTTAAAATGCGTTTTTTGTGGGGACGGCCCTATTGGGTTGTTTTTGTTTTTATTATGTATTTTGAGGTTTTATATCTTGATTTTATTCTTTGCCTCGCGGGTATATAAACTCAATAAATGATCATGATTTCTGAAATCAGTTTATGAGTCTCGCTCACAACACGATCCCTGTGTATGTTTTTAATACATTGAGTTCCATGGGAAACGGGGGGGGGGGGGGCTTTTATTTTCACAACAACCCTGTGAAGTAGGTTAGGCTGAGAGGAGGTGACTGGCCCAAGATTACCCGCTGGGCTTCATGGCTGAAGTGAGGATTTGAAATCGGGTCTCCCAGGTTCTCCTCAAACATTTTAATCACCAGTCACACGGGTTGGCACAGCCGGCGCCCTATCATTAGACAAGAGTGTGGAGGCTGTTCTCAGGCAACTGGTTTTGTTAGGGAGGGTAGGATTTTGTCTCTCAGCTTGGCTGGCCTTCGGTATTATTATGTACCTTGATTTGAAGGTGAGGGGCCAGTTTGCTGTTCTGCCCCAGAGAACAAAATGTCTTTGGACAGGTCTAGAGGTCATGTGGCTCCACTACACAAAATACTTCGAAAACATTTGAGAAGTTTCAGTGACCTCTGCTGGATGAAAACTGAAATTCCATTTGCTGGAGAAGGAAGTTTCAGCTCAAAACATATTTTTAATTTTTAATCTCTCTTTCGCTCTTGCGCCAACTTTTCTTCGCAGCTTTACTAACCATGGCAATCTCTTTTTGTTTTAGCAACCCTGAACAATTTAGTGTCATCAACATGAATAACTTGGGACCATTCATTTTAATGGGGCTACTCTAAGTAGAACTTAGTCAGATACTACCCAAAAGCATCACTAGCTCAGATGCTACTTCACTTTCACTACAAGCTTATGATATTGTTATGAGTTAGTAGGTACTAGACATTCCTAGTACTCCTGACTCTAGAATTTAATTAAAGCTCAATGTTAAGATTAGGTGCCAGACTCCTGTGTATTAAGTTGTGTGCAATACATTTTTAATCCCCTGGAATTAAAAAGCTAATTAAGGATTAAAAAGCCAATTAAATTAGGGTGAGCTTCATTGTGAGATGACAGTTTATGGAACGAGCCCTTAAGAAGACAACACATCAAAGAGACTGTGTGAGATAGCAAATGGCTGAGGCCTCTCCCTCAACTCAGAGTTAGACAATAAAGCCAGATTTTAGAGAGGTTTAGAGTGAGAAGCAATGTGAGTTAGGGATTATGTGACTGGGTTGCAAAGCAGCAAGCAGAGCATGATGTCTGTTTGAATCCAGGGCTGCAGCTATGGGAGAAGCAAAACTAGGCATAGGCAAACTTGGCTCTCCAGATGTTTTGGGACTACAACTCCCATCATCCCGAGCCAACAGGACCAGTGGTCAGGGTTGATGGGAGTTGTAGTCCCAAAACATCTGGAGGGCCGAGTTTGCCTATGCCTGAGCAAGACCCTCTTGGGATGTTAATCCTTGAACTCCTCCATCGTAGGCTCAGGTTGTATATATGTGTAAATAAACCATATATCATAAAAACAACACAGCCTCCGCTGTGCCTCATTTCCGAAAGGAAACACAAACCCTGTATTTTGCAAGCCACACTGAGCACTCTGCAATGGAATGAAGATCCCAAAATACATGTATACACAATGGGACAGCAGCAGGTGCGTATCTTGTGTTCATGGACACACTTCACTAGAATCAAATGGGCTGGGGTGTAACACTGGACAGCAGACAGGCTATCTGATCATTATTCTTGCCCATGCCCAGCCAATATAGTCCTGTAACCCAACCTGATATTGTACTATAACCAATGAAGTTGTGGCCTGTTTTGTACCCATAACTAAGACCTACATCTGCACCATACATTTAAAGCACTTTTATACAACTTTGAACAGTTTCCCCCAAAGACTCCTGGGAACTGTGGTTTGTGGAGGATCCTGAGATTTGTTGTAAAGACTCATATTCCCTTCCCAAAACTACATTTTGACAGAGTAGCTTGTCAATCTTGCTTCCCAGGGAACCCTGAGAATTTTAACTATGAGGATTCAAGAAAAAGGGCCATGCAGCTCATAGTTAAACTCTGGGATTTGTTACCACAACAATTTTCACCAACTTTTAAAGCTTTAAAGGAGAATTAGGAAACCTCATGGGTGGAGGGAAGTACTGGGCTGTGGGGGAGGGAAGTGAAGGGATTAATTGAAATTGTTAAAGACTGGTATAGGATTTAAGAGATTTAAATTTTTATATTCTATAAGGAAAGCAGAAAGGAGCAAGAAATATCAAGTAAAGGTATCGGAGGGAAGATCAGTGTAAATGAAAACATGAGATTTATGGTTTTGTTACATATGATTTTATTTTGGAGTTGTCTGTTGTAAAGAATGTATATTATGTGAATAAAATAATAAAGGATTTGGAAGTACTGGGGGGGAGGAACCTCATGGAAGATGAGGCTATTAAATACTACTTGTCATACTTGTTCCCATATGATGAAACCATCATCAATATAGTGTTACCACACCTAAAGTGATTGCAAAAAGTGGATTGCAATAAACAAAAATACATTTAATATCAATGTCCTCTGTAGAGATTAGTTTTCTAAGATAATAATGCGTGATCTCAGCTTCAGTCCGTTTTAAAACATGATGGCATCATCATCTGCTCACTATCCACATGAGAAGCAGAGAAGGACACTTTTGTAGCTATCTGCTAGAATTTCACATGTGCAAACACCTGGTGCACAATAAAGGCTTTCCCTTCAGTTACTTCTGAGTAGTAGAGATAATTTCAGGGGTCAGGGATGATGGGAACTCTAGTCCAAAAACAGTTGGGGAAACCCTGATCTGGACAGTCTTGAGCATTTGGAGAAAAGGCAGAAGCTCAAATCAAGCCCGTTAGCATTGGAAGTAGGAGTGGGAAACCCCTTCAGCTATCAGGATCACTCCCATATCTAAAAAACTGGGCGGATTTCCCTCTCCTCAAGGCACTCGCAAAGAGGGAGAAAGCAAAGAAACCTCGGCTACGTTTCAACTCCACGGGCTACTCTATTCATGGCCCTATCTCTAGACACTTCGAACGCCGCCTTTCTACGTAACGGGGGCGCGGCCACCGGGGACGTGCGTGCTCGCGTCACTTCCGCACGGGGTCAGCCGCCTTGCGAAGGGTTGGCCGACGTGGGGCTGACGCCGCTGGGTCCTCGTGCCCGCTGGTTAGTGGCCACGTCTCCCGGAAGATGGATCCGGGGAGCCCTGGCTAGACTGCGGCCTGGGCAGTAGCTGCTGCCGCTGTCGGCTTCTGTCCCGCCTCGCTCCTTTCCTCGGCGTCGAAGGCCCAGCGTGGGCTCCTTGGCTTCGGAGACCTGGGGTAGGCTGCGAGGGTAAGCAGAGGCCTACCTGGGAGCGGGGTTTGGACCCCTAATAATAACAATAACAACAATAGTAATAATAATAATAATGGTCATAATAATTGCAATTAGGTTTTCTACTGTGGTTGTAATTTCGCTGTGTCTTGTGGAGCGGCTAGTACCGCGCGATTGCGATTTTATTTGTTGTTTATGAGTACACCGGCGGTTTATAGTCTTCATTTTCGCCCAAGGTCGCTCACACGCTTCTCCCATTTGATCCCCACAACGGCCCGGCGAGGTAGGTTAGGCTGAGAGGCTGGAAATCAACCCTTGGGCCTAATGGTTGAGTGGGGATTTGAATCCTGGTCTTCCAGCCCGACATCATCATCATTACTATTACTACTATTACTTCTAGCCCGACATCATCATCATTACTATTACTACTACTATTATTAATTTCTTTAAGCCACATTATTATTGTTATTATTATTCATTTGTTTAAAGCCCACCTTTCCCTCTGAAGGCTTTAACCACTATTTTGCACTGGCTCTTCTCTCTCTCCTGCCAATTATTATTATTATTATTATTGGCAGGAGAGAGAGGAGAGCCAGTGTAAAATACCGTAATTATTATTATTATTATTATTATTATTATTATTATTATTAAATTTATATCCTGCTCATCTTGCTGGGTTTCTTCAGCCACTCTGGGCAGCTTACAACATATATAAAAACACAACAAAGCATCAAACATTTTTTAAAAAACCACTTATACAATCAACAAACC
Source organism: Podarcis muralis (assembly GCF_964188315.1). NCBI lineage: Eukaryota > Metazoa > Chordata > Lepidosauria > Squamata > Lacertidae > Podarcis > Podarcis muralis. The sequence goes on along the minus strand of NC_135655.1, from coordinate 22,407,654 downwards.
AACCAGTAAATCAATAGAAACCAATGATAACAACAAAAACAATAATAAAAATATTAAACAGTTTACAGTTATACCCAAATCAAAATAACCGCCAACCCCAACTAAACATTTAACAAACATCAACCCAACAAAAACAAAACAGGAACCAAAATTAGAACCGTTTAAAACATTTTAGTCAGTTGCCCCAACTCAAGAGTTGTTCAGGAGCCTCTTTTAGAAAGGACACATAGTGGCTTCAAATCAGTGTGAAGGTAAGTAACCTGCTAATTGCGAACTAAGTTGAGATTTAGCAGGTGAACTCCGCCCATAGAGAACTGCAGCAGAGAGATTCTGCCTTCCCCAAAGGGAGATTATTCCAGCTCAGCTGGAAAAGGCACAGGAGCCTGGCCACTCAAAATTTTTTAAAAGGTGGCAACCCTACTGTGGTGGAATTACTGCTGTTGTAGAACTGTTCTTTGCTAAGGAGGTGAGGTGGTTTGCATAGAGAGGAATGTGCGGGTCAAATATAGAAAGAAATAGGAGGTAGGAAGAAGAGGGTTGGGAGCATTGTGGAATTTACTGGCTGCAGTGAGGGCATGGGGCAGAAAATAAGTCTGAGGTAATATCTCTGGGAAAAGATGGAGCCTTTGGCAGAGCAGGATCTGATGAGCAAGATTAAAATTTAAAAGGCAAACAAATAGAATAGGAGAAAAGGAATATTATTGACTGACTGACTGACTGACTGGAGTTTGAGCAAATAACAATGCACATCTCAGTATTTATGCCAACCCCTGGACCCACCCACATGTTGTTTTTATTCTTGAAGCGTGTTCCTCCTGTGTACTAGAAGAAACACCTACACAATTTAATCTACATAGCAGGCAAGGGTTTGCCAAGGTTGTGGCTTTCTAAAAACAAAACAAACAAACAAAAAAACCACTTGTAGAGTGCTATATATTTAAAGATAACTTGGCTGTGGTTTTTCTTTCTTTCCACAAAATGTGTTGCTTTTTCCTCCAGATCTGCAGTAGCAACCATCCCCAGGCCTGGAATACATTTATGCAAAACATCAGTGGAGCAATCACTGGCTGGCAGCTGTTTTCATGATGGTAGAGGTTTAAAAATCTGCTGCCATGATCCAAGGATTTGGTGTTGCCTGCCTGTTTCTGTGATTGTTTTCACGCATTTGCCTCCTTGGATGAACGTCATAGCAAGGGGGAGACTAACCTGGTCCCATCCATTGGGTAGAGGAGCAGCAGTACTTCCCCACACTCTATAAATAATAAATTATTATTATTATTATTATTATTATTATTATTATTATTATTAAACCACTCTGCTGTGACTTTCTAAACTTTGCTTGCTTCCCTCTTTGTTCTCCATCCTTTTCCCTTTTGTATCATATTTATTGGATTGTGAACCTGCCGACAGGGGATCTCTTATGTTTTAATAGCTGTATAACACTTAGAAAGTTTTAGGTTCTTTAAAAGTGTTTCCTAGAGAAATGTAACATTTTTATTGAGGCCAGAATTTCCTCATATGAAGAATAAATTATTGTGTGGATGGACCCTGGATGATGTGTGGTAGCTCAACCAAACAAACTTATTCATATTTTTGACTGATCTTTATTCGTATTTCTGGTCACATTTTCCAGCAGTGGGGTAGATGAACTTGTCTTATATAAATACTTAAACCAGTACTGTTTTTAGCCTCCTTCCTTGGAGAAAACTGTTTGGCATTTGAACTGATGTAATATAGAATTCTATTTGGATTTATTGTAAATAAAAAGGCTGATATGTCCAAATTTGTCTCTGGCACAGCTTCCATTGATTTCAGCATGACTTGTACAGAAGAGCTTCACAGTGAATTTTGTCTTGTTGTGTAAATCTGTCTGCCATTTGCCTGCTTTTAATAATTCTCAAAATCCACATATATACCTGCAAGCACCAAATGTTATGTCATTGCATCCAATACACATGTTTACAGCCAGATCTTCCATAATCTCATAGAAAGTAGTGATTTGTAGAGCAAAAGGAATGCATGGCTGAGCCAAGATGTATCTTTCTTCATCACATAGCTTATGTCCCCATAGTCCAACTCCACCAGAACAGCCAAGGTCGCAAAATTGTATAGTTGGAAGGGCCCATGTCGATCTTCTAGTCTAACCCCTGCAATGCAGGAATTTTTTTGAACCCACAACCCTGAAATTAATAAGAGTCTCATGCTCTACCAACTAAGCTATACTTCTCCCCCACTCATCCCTTTTGCTCACTGAATGGGACATTCTTACTTTCTGTGTGATTGAGTTAGATCTGTGTTGAAACCCATGGATTTTATCCCACAGCCTGTGTCCTGTAGGGCTGCCTTTAAAAGTACTGCTGAGTGAAATGGAGATGCTGTCCAGGCATTGCCCTTCTGCCTGACACTTTCATTGAGGATATAATTTTAAAGAATAAGAGAAATGTTAACTTGGTGATTTGTTGGGTTCCAGCTCCGGTTTATGTGGTGATGGAACAACTTCCTCCACCAAGCTTTACAGAATTGACTTTGCGTGGCAACCTGAAGGAAATGCCAGCTGAATGCTTTAGTTAAAAATAATAATAATCTATGTGTGATCTAAAAATCCCATTGATTGACTCTTTTCTTCTCCCACCAGGGTGGATATTGGATCTTCAAATTCCATATATTTTTTTAACTTTCATTATGTCTTGGTTTGCTGACCTGGCTGGAAAGGCAGAAGACCTTCTCAACAAGGTGGATCAAGGTGCTGCATCTGCTTTGAGCAAGAAAGAGAGTTCTGGCAATGCAAATTACAACAATAGCACCTTGGATGATGTCGGCGAGTTCCCCAAAGTGCACCAGCAGACCCGGGATCAGCAGTATCCAGCATCATCTAAGTCTGGCTTTGTCTCCTCGGCAGCAGATAATATTAAACATCAAAAGGCAACAATCCTGGCAGGAACCGCCAATGTTAAAGCATCGTCCAGGATATCCGTGGAATCTTCCCCTTCCACAGAGGCATCCTCCATGCCCAGACCGTCTTCCCAGTTTGTGAGAAGGAAAAAGTCCGAACCCAACGACGAACTCCTGTTTGACTTTCTCAATAGCTCTGAAAAGGAACCAAATGGGAAAATGGACCTTAAGCGAGAGAAGAGCAGAGCAGCTGCTTCTCAAAATCACTCTCGGACTTCAAGCATCAGCTCCGTGTCGGCAAGTTCGCAGAGTGTCAAAACCGGTGAAGATGCTTCCGTTCGGAGTCAAGGCAATGGTAGTTAAGCATAACTACAGAGGTTAAGGAATATGTTAAAGTCTGGTAGTGGTGAGAGGATTCTGGGCCTTTATTATGATGATTACATGGTGCAAATTCTGATTTCTGTGTTATTAAAGGATTTTATTTTAGGATTTTTCCGCTTGCCACTTTGTGGGGGGGAACCCCCTCAAGGTGGTTTCACAACAAAATTAGTAAAACAAATTAAAAAGATACAGTTCAGCTCATCAAAACTACAACTTAAAATAACTTTTCTACAAGCCATCAATAAAACAGTAGCAGCAGTTAAAACTCTGGATTGGAAATATAGACCAGCATCATTATTCAATAAAAAGGGGTTTTCAACAGTCAAACCCTTTTAAAAACAATAAGTGAGGAAGCCAAACAAACATCCCAGAGGAAAAAGTTTTACGGTGAAGGGGCCACCACTGAAAAGGCCCTGTCTCTTGTGTCTTCTAGCCTGTTAGATCTTACCATTGACCCATGTGAGGGGTCTCCACAATTTACCTTAAGGCCTTGGTAAGATCATATAGGTACATCTGCCTTATACCAAGTCAGACCATTAGTCCATCTAGTTCAGTAGTGTCCACACTGACTGGCAGCTGCTGTCCTTTGTTTTAGGAAGGGGGACATTCTCACCCCTACCCGGAGGTGCCATGGATTGAACCGGGCACCTTCTGCATACAAAGCAAATGCTATATAACTTATCTGCAACCCATCAACCCATCTTCTTGAAGGTGGCAGGTGATCCTTCAAAGAATGTAGTCCCAAGCTATTCAGAGCTTTTAAATTGGGCCTGGAAATGTGCTGACAACCAGAACAGCACCGGTGCTTTATCCTCTGATCGTCTGACTCTGCAAGCTTTATTGTAGTGAACAGGAGCGGTTCCTTTGTGTGCTTCCCATTCATTTCATTACACTGGGGACCTTACTGGGAATTTGCACCCTGTGGGCCTGTTTCTCATTTTAATTCTGAGATCACCACCTCCCCTTTCCTCCTGGTAGGCCCAACCTTCACCATGCATAAGTGTGCACAAATATTCTGCATGCAGTTTTGCACTTCCATTGGGCTTTCATTTTCTCTCCCATGTTGCATTTCCTCCTGCTGAATGCAGGAATCAGGATGCCATGTCCTGGCTTTTGTCTAGTATCTGTTTACTATGCCATTGAAAATAAGGTTAGGTTTTGGGCTTTGTTTGGCTAGCACGTTAGAAAAAAATAGATGGGGCATCCTGTTTCACAGATGTCTCCTACATCATTTTGGATTTTAAAAGATGCCAATGTGCTCCTACGAAGCCATACTGAACAGTCGGTCAGGCTGGTGGGGTGATGAAAATGGTCAATTTTGATGCACATAGTGATCATCAGCCTACACCAGTCCCATGCAACTTTTGGACCACTGAGTCTTGCACACTCCACCAACAGGGCACAATTTTCAGGACAGGGCCATCGAAAACAGCTCCACTCTCCTCAGGTGATTGGAATTGTGTGGGGCTTGGAACACCCAAACAGGGCTATGGAGTAAGGTGGTATCTTTGTATGTGTGGCAGTAATTTTAAAAGAATAAATATCTGGTGTGTCTGACTGCTATGGCAGATAATTGTATTTCATTAGACTACCTGGGAGTCAGTACATAGGAGCCTCTGTGAGGCTTGTTTCTGAGCAGACAGGCATGGGATTACTCTGTTCTGTTCAACGTAGAAAGTAGGTCTGCAAAGAGATGTGCTTGCTTTAAATGTGGCTCTCTGTACAGATACTCTGGATAGTTCCAGTTCTGGACTGGAGACTGATGTGGATGTTAAAAAAGACCCATTGCCAGCTGCAGAAGCAAACCCCAGCCTCGCACCTAACGATGGGAAATCGCACGAGTTGTCCAATCTTCGCCTTGAGAATCAACTTCTGCGGAATGAAGTGCAATCTTTAAATCAAGAAATGGCATCATTAATTCAGCGAGCCAAAGAAACGCAAACAGGTAGAGGATTTACAGCTTTGACATTTCCAGCTATTAGCACCTTTGGAAATAGTTGAGGGTAATACAGCAAATGATTGGGAATTGTGCTAAGATAATTTATGTAAAGCCCTCTGAATACTTGAAACATGCTTTAAAAATTCCAAGTATTATTATTGATATGGGGTTGGATCCAGAGTTCCCATTGGAGGAAATAGCAGGGACATATTATACTGACATATTTTCCCTTCTGAATGTCTTTGCTGGATTCTCCACACTAGTGAGAACCCTGTTTTGTATTTTTACAAGTGTCTTCCGTCCTTAAGTCTTTTTTTTTACACATTTGCATTGTTTTGCTTAATAACATTATTTATTTCAGGTAGTTATAGCCCCCCATTTCCTAACTGTACTTAAGAAATTGATAACACTGGGTTTCGTCCAGGCTTCACCCTCCACAAACAGAAGGGCTACTTCTGTCCATGGATGGCTTTTGATCCAGTGGAAGGATTGTGGTGAAAGAAGCAGGGCAGTTGAGGGAGGCCGCGTTTGTCCCCAGCACCACCCACTGCACTATTTCAAAGGGTTCCCCAGTCTTCCATAGCAGATTTTAGAAGAAGCTCCAAGGGATGCTCTTCTAAAAGGGAGCTGACAAAAGCATCCTCCCTCTTTTGTTGGTGGGAGCAAAGTCTGGATACAAGTCGGTGGTATCCAAGAAACGTGTCCTGTTAGTGCAGGGATTTCCACTGGTGCAATGCAGCTTCCCCTCTCCTTTCTCCACACCCTCCCCAGATCTACTTTGGGGGGCTAGAGAAGGTTCGGAACAGATTGAGGAGGAGGAGAGGGGGAGTTCTGTTGCACAAGTGGAAATCCTTCTGCTGAAGGGGCATGTTGACTTGAAACTGCCCAGTATATCTGAATTGGGACAATGTGGTCAAACACATTGATACTTTCATATTTAGTATCCTAATCACTGGCAAAATCATGTTACACAAACTAACTATTCAAACAACCTTGTGAATCACATTGATGTCTGCTGACTTAAACTTTTGCAGAATTAAACAGTGCCCGAGCAAGAGTTGAAAAGTGGAATGTTGACCATTCAAACAATGACAGGCTCGTTCGGGGACTTCAAGCTCAAGTGGATGATCTGACGGAAGCTGTTGCCGCCAAGGATTCCCAGCTGGCTGTCCTGAAAGTGAGGTTACAGGAAGCCGATCAGCTTCTCAATTCACGTACTAAAGCATTGGAAACAGTGCAGAGTGAAAAATCACGGTACTAATATATTCCTCTTGCCTTATTATTTCTTAACTAGAGCAGGGTTCCCCAAACTTGGGTCTCCAGCTGTTGGACTACAACTCCCATCATTCCTCCTAGCCTGCAGGACCAGTGATCAGGGATGATGGGAATTGTAGTCCAAAAACAGCTGGAGACCCAAGTTTGAGAAACCCAGAATTAGAGAAATCAAGGTCTTTAGGCTTGCTGTCTCTTAATGTATCCTTTTTGCTTATAACATGATTTTTGTATCAATAACCTGATTGTTGGCTTTATCCTTAAAGGCATCAGTCGGATTGCTCTGGCGGTACTTCTTCTGTTCATAAAGGAGAATGCTCATTATATGCTGTGCTGAGGGCCTGATTCATCTGACACATTTAGTGCTGTAGAAGCTGCTGCCACAACTACTACAGTTGCTTCCATGTGGTTTGGCCAGCTTGCATGATTTTGAAACCGAATCTATGACATCTGCAGGTGTGGTTTCGAACCATGGAATCTGCCCAAGCACTCTCTGTCGAGATCTTACTCATGTTCCTTGTGATATGGGAGCCACCCCAGAACAGTGGCTCATTTAAATAGGGCCTAATTTTCACTGGAATGTGCAGCTCCTCTCTGGAGGTGGGGAATGGGCGGCTCCTGAAAGCCCATTGGCTGAAATGCATCAATCCAGGCTCTTTCAGTGTTTCTAAGGGGGTGATGCGAGCTCATTGCACCTCTTGTTTTTCTCAATAACAGCACCATCATTTAGTGTTGCAAGCTGCTTCTTAAGCTCCCTGAGGTATTAAGGCCCAGCTCATTATGTAGTACCGGTGACTGTAACTTAGAAAACAGAACAGATGGGAAATCTGTTTGCATTCTCTGCATTGGGAAGTGTTCCGTTTTAAGGTGGCTCTTCCTCCTTCATTCGGTTTGTAGAAACTGGGCTGAATTCAGACAAATTCGTAGAGGTTAAGGCTCTCAGTCGTTACTAGTGATGGTGGCAATACGTTACCTCTAGTGTCAGAGGTGCCGTGCACTTTTGCCAGGGAACAACAGCAGGAGAGATCTGTTGTCTTGTGTGTGGGTTTCCCAGGTGCATCTGGTTGATTCTCAAGGGAGACCAGAGATTTTTAATCTGATCCTGCAGGAGTCTTGTAAAGTTGAGTTTTTCTTCTCTGGAAAAATGAAAGGAAGCAAAGAACCCAAATGCAGTCACTGTCCTTGTCCAATAACTCATTTTCCTTTGAACAGGCAAACAAACTAGAAAATGTAGTTGGTAGTTTGTTTGCCTTGAGATTAATTTTCCCTTTATAAACTTTGAAAAAACACAGAGAGGGAAAGTATGCAATATAACATTTGGCTCGGTGTCTTGTTTTGTTTTTAATTGAGACTTCTTTTTTGTGAAAGCTAGGCACTAAACTAGAAGAATACTGTGGAGGAAATGTTGAATAGGACTGAGTAGAACGAGAGCAAGGAACCTCTGGCCTGCAGGCCAAGTTTGGCCCAGCTCAGGTCCCGATTTGTTCAGTGAGGCTTTCCCCCTAAACTGCATCCACCTGCTGTCAGATGTGGGGCAGGCAGAGATGCGGCTGGATCATTGTGAAAAATAGGATAATGCAGCATGGCTCATGTCACTGCCCATCAGCTGATGTCTGTTGACTCTAAGCCTGCTAGACCTGCTGTGCAACAGGCTTCCCTGTGGGGAACATGGTTGCGCAGCTCATCCCTTCAGAAAGCAGCTTTGCCCGCCATGTGCTCAGCATTGGCAAGCATAGGGTGGGCAAAGCCCCTTCCACAGTGGTTCCTAAGTGCTTGCACAAGGGCCTCCCATGGGTGGGTAGGATAACCCACCAGTCAATTGTCTGGCACCATAATGGCATCATGTGATTGGCAGGTGAGTTTTCACACTCACCTGTCAAAGTTGGCCTGCTGGATCGGGGACAGATAAGGATCTGGTCCACAACACACACAAAAAAACTTCTACTCCCAAAGTAGAAGTAATTTTACAATACTGTGGAAAAGATGGCATTACTATGGATTGTGTCTTGATATTCTTCACATCTTGTTTCACTAAACCTTTGCTTTCTTCCTCTCCAGAATAATACAGGACAACAGCGAAGGGAATAGCCTGCACAATCAAGCTCTCCAGACTCTTCAAGAGAGATTGCATGATGCAGAGTCTGCGCTCAGACGGGAGCAGGAAGGCTACAAACAAATGCAGGTTAGAACAGCAACCTTGGAAGCTGGTGCTTCACTTCAGTGATTGAGGAACTGCAGTTGACAGAGTGCAGTAAAGTGCCTTCAAATCTTGGCGATGCTTCTCCTCCCTAAGCACCCCTCATGCAGAGTCTGCCCATTTGTCCACCTAGCTCAGTATCGTTGACGCTGACCGGCAGCAGATGTCCTGGCTTTCAGACAGGAGTCCATCTCAGCCCAACTTGTATATAGATTTTATCTCTTAATTATGGATGGTTTGTGTAATAGGTTTTTATTATTTGTAAACTGCCTGGGAGCCTATTGTTACTAAGAGTTATATAGACTTAATAAGAAACAATAATAAATAATGCCTTGCAACTCCAGGGATTGTACCTGGGACCTTTCTGTGTGCTGCCACTGAGCTACAGCCTTTCCATATGTGTATTATAGTTATAATTAGTTGCTATGGAGCAGGATCACCTTTCTTTCTTTCTTTCTTTCTTTCTTTCTTTCTTTCTTTCTTCTCACACCCTCCAGAGCCAGTTTTCAGTCCTCAGGGGAGAGCTGTGGGGGAAAGGGGTAGAATCAATTCCACCAACAATGTCCCTTCCAGTTTTCTCATTTTTTCTCTATGTCTCTTTTTATTGTTTTGAAGTGATAAACATTAATCTTTCCTTCACAGAACGAGTATGTGGCTCGTCTCGGTAAGTTGGAAGCTGAGCGTCAGAACTTGGCTGAAGCAGTTATTGCAGCAGAGAGGAAATCTGCAGAGGAGAAGCGGAGGGCAGATGAATTTCAGCAGCAAGTCAAAATGGCCAAGAGCGGCTTGGAGTCTGCTAGGCAAGAACTGGTAGACTACAAACAAAAGGCTACACGCATACTCCAGGTGAAGCAAATTTATTGGATCAAAATTCATACCTCCCCTCCTTTTTATCTCTTTAAAAATAAAAAATAAAATGTTCATACAAAGTAACCCAAGCCTTATCCGCAAAGATACGTATGCAGTCATGTTTTACTGATAGCTGGGACTGCTAATGAGAACCTTCAGGTATTATTATTATTTACTTACGTACTTACTCATTCCACCTTTTCCCCAGATGAGATTCAAGGCATCTTACAGATTTAGCAGCCTTAAGAGCTGCTAAAAACCTAGAAAAAGCAGTAATTAAAAAACAAATAAACATTGACAAAAATTGAACAATATACATATAGAAAATCTATTTAAACCATACCAATAATTACAATAAAACTAGCATGGCAGCACCCCTTTCATCGAAAGCAGTTGTTTTGCAGCTATGGGGTTGGTTGGGAGGAACACATAACTAGTTACAGAGTTAGTATCCCTCCAAGTAACAGCTGCTGAGGAGGAACCACAGGGAGCTGCCATCACCTTCAAGTCCTGCTGTTGCCAGATTCAAAGTGAGCCCTTCTGGGGTAGTAAATGTAAGGTATTATTTTTTAATGTGTGCGCAATCAAGCATAGACTGTGGTGATTACTTTGCAATTTCATTAACATTACTTCTATATGTTAGGTTGTTTTATGCATGGCTGTAATGTTCATTTTTGTAAAAGAATAAAAATTAAGCAGCTAATATAAATAAGTAAAATTATGTCTTAAATCTCAGTCAAAAGAGAAGTTGATAAACAGCCTGAAAGAAGGGTCTGGCATTGAAGGTCTGGATAGCCAAACCACAAGCATCATGGAGTTGGAGGAACTAAGGCACGAGAACGATATGCAAAGGGAGGAATTGCAAAAACTGCGGGGGCAGATACAGCAACTGAGGACAGAACTGCAGGTATTGTAACATCCATAGCTGCTGCTGCTGCTTCTTGCCCTCTTGCTTACTACATAAAATATCTCAAACCAATTTACATTTTTTGAAAAAGAGTTTAAAACAAACACTGAAAAGAATAAAATGATGGCATTTATCAGAAGTGCTCATCCTGCGGTAAAGGACAAAACCCTACCTCACCTACTAAAAAATGGAACACCACTACAGGCTAGCATGTTGTCATACTATTTGATCCCAGTTAAGAACCAAAATGCCTGGGGAAGGTCTTAACATATTTTCCTGTTGCCTAAAAGTTGGTAGTGTTGGTGCCAGGCGCACTTTTCTGTAGATAGCTAGGGTGGCATCAAGGAACAGACCTGTTCTGCTTTGCACGGGGTCAGAAATGCAGGGTCCAGGTTGGTTAATGTGGCACAAGAATCATGAGCAGAGGAAACTGCCTTGTACCAAATCTTGGCCGTTAGTCTGTCTAGTTTAGTATTGTCTACACTGAGTGCCAGTGGCTCTCCAGGGATTTGGGCAGGCCTTTTTCCAACACTGGTCTAAAGATGCTGGAGGTTTAAATGTTTTTATTGACTGAATAGGGCTTGGGGAAGAGAAAGAGAACTGCCGTGGGGCTCCATTGAGAGGAAAGGCAGGATATAAATTTAATTTAACAACAATGAGAATGGCTGGGGTGTTGCTTTTGAAGCAGGATGTGCCCGATTCAGATCTTCTCTCAGCCTTAAAGCTTGCAGAGTGACCCATGAGCCAAGCCCCCTCAGTCTAACTTAACTCGCAAGGTGGTTATGTGAGAATAAAATAGGATAAGCATACAAAGGGAGGAAAGTGTTAATTACACAAATGTGAGAAATTTCATCTGCACTGCCCCAGTGCTGTCTTCTTGTTCATTAAATTAAACCAACCCTATCTTTGGCCCAATGCTTCAAGGTGGCTGCACTCATTGGCTACAGGTGCTTCCATTTGAGATCTTGCGAGGAGGCAGGGCAGGATGCATAGAGAAAGAGAGCGTGAGAGAATGAGTGTGTGTGTGTGTGTGTGTGTTCATCTGCCTCCTTTCCCTAGGATACAGGACTGGGTACCTCCAGCTACTGGCAGAGAGATTTGAAGCATTGGCCACCATAGATTAAAAGATAGAAGTTCAGAGTACACAGAGCAGTAGACCTGGAAGAGACTTCAAATGACATCTGGTCCACCCCACTGTCAGTGAAGGAACTCCATTACAGTATTGCAGCACTCTGATTAGCGGCTATCTAGCTTCTGCTTAATCTCTTAGGCAAGAAGTTGGCCTTTTCAGTACTCTAATGAAGCACCACCAGCACATGACTCAGGAGACTGCATGTGCAGTTAGCCACACTTCTCCATAGTCTCTGGAGTTGCTCCCAGTGGGACTGCCTTGGCGCACAAGCCAACTGCTGAGGAGGAATAGTGTGTTGCAAGGACCACCCTGCAGTTATCACACGCAACCAGTTGTGGCTGGTGAGGTGATGCTAGTGGGGCACCATCGCGCTCCCAGTTTCCCAGCACAGGGAGTTGCTGGTGCTTACTAAGAGGGGAGAAGCTTGGCTCAGTGTGCTATGAAGATAGGGCCACTTGCTCCTGCTCATAAGCGTTGCCATTTATGAAATTGCATACATAAGTAACATTTCCTTATCATGCAGGATATGGAAACCCAGCAGATAAACGAAGCCGAGTCCACAAGAGAACAGATTCAAGAGTTGCAGGATCAAATTGCAACACAAAAAGCATCCAGGCAAGAAGTGGAAGCTGAACTAGAGAGACAAAAACAGGTAAGTGTTGGAGAGAGGTTATCATTTCGCCATACTTAAATATTTCCTACCACCCAGAAATTGAAAAAACGATTTTGGCTGGTGAACTGCATGTCTTTCTGAGGGAACTGAGGAAGGTGTGATTAACAGGTGCTTATTGAGCCTGCTGAATGAGGTCTGTGGAGCAGGACAGGATTATAACTTTTTATTAAACAGACTTTTAAAATTAAAAATCTTCTAGAATTGCAAGGATTTGAGCCTCTCAAATGTAGGTGGTCATTAAATTCCCTGAGCCCATAAAGACCCCAGCTACCAAACCAAACTCTAGACAAGACGAAGAAGTGCTGTTGGTTTGGGTTCGTTTCTTGGAATCTCGGAGTATGTGTTCAGCCATTTTGGATGGGGTTGCATTCTCCCCTCAAAATCAAATTAAACCACCAGGGAGTGTTCCTAGATCCAGTCTTACTTCCGGAAGGTCAGGGAGGTTGTTGGCTGTGAGTGCCCTTTCCTTGAGAAGCCACAATCTGGCCAGAGTCATTCATGTCCAGGCCACTTCCAGTTTGGATTACTGCAATGTGCTGCCTTTGAAGACTGTTTGGAGCTTCCGTTTGTTTTGCACATATGAAAGTGTAAATTTTGCACATTTACAATAATTGCCTGTTCACTTCCTGGCTCAGAGTGTTCGGTTTGATCTTTAAAAGCCCTAATCTTGGTAGAAATCCAACTGCTTCTATAAAGAGCCAGCGCAGTAGATAAATACAGTTGTGAATGCTACTAAATGATACACTGCAATGGTCCTGCAGGCAGGGACATGGAGTGCTTACCACCACAGCTATGGTGTTCATACATTAATGGAAATCATGGTGTGCTTTTGCACATAATTTTGATGTTATGAACCCTTGACGAGGTCAATGAAGAGCCCTCAAAAAAGGGGCTCTTTATCTAACCTGATTCAAAAGGCCCTGTCAATGCTCACTTGGAAACAGATCGGTTTCCCTGTATCTCATGAATCTTTCTCGTTTGTTTTTTGTTTTCATCATGTGTATTGTGAGATGAAGACAAAGTCATGGGGAGTGAAAAAAGGTTTAATTTGCTTTACCTGGTTGGAACTCTCCATCTTGCAGGATTACTTGTCCTTCCAGAAATTCCATATTAACTAGAGAGTGGCAGGCTGAACTAATGAAAAGGCAAAAGATCTACGTTTGCTCTCGGAAGGCGGCTGCATAATGTTTATTATTATAGTATTATGAAGCCATATGGTGTGCCCTGTTGCAGTTTGATGGACAGTCCGTTTTTAGCCTGTGCTTTGGCTCTGAGGTGGAAACTCTTAAATGAGTATTGGGTGTAATTCGCTTCAGCCTTCTTGCTTGTTATTTCTAAGCAATACTTGGGTTAAATAGTTTGAAAATGAGGATGAAATCTGCCAACAGTGTAGTCCTGCTTTATAGTCATTAAAGAGCACTTACTGTACATGTCAGGTAGGTGCCATCGCTCTTGTCTTTTGGCATCTGTTGAAGACTTTCCTGCTTCAGAATAGAGATCTTTCTTGGTCCGTATTGGATTTGAAAATGATGTTTAATGCGTTTTAATGGCTCTTGTTCATTTGTATGTGCAAACAAATTTGAATTTGGTTTTTATATAAGTAGTGACTTTTAATTGTATGTATATATGCATATGTTCATAAATGAAATAATAATCGCAGTACTGAGCACAAGGGTGTGCAGCCCTTGATCCACTTACTGCATGTGACCGGAGAGACACTTGTTGCTTAAATAATGCCTTTCTAGCCTGCTGAATAAGTCTGGAATATGTAGTGCAAACTCCCTCGTAATCAGGCATGGGGAACCTGTGGTCCTTCAGATATTGAGGGAACCATAGCTCCCATCAGTCCCACCCCAGTCATGTTAACTGCATGCAAGGGGGAATGCCAGTTCACTCAGGCCTGTTTCCATAATAGATGTCCTCTCTGCTGAGCAGGTTGCTCAGCCGTCCAGTCCTTGTGAAGTGACAGGCCTTTCAAATAGACTGGCAAGGGCATCTGCCTTTTTGGGACAAAGGAAACACTTTGGAAATCTAAGAAAGTGTTGTGAGCACCACCAAATTCTTATTTCACAGAAGAAAAACTGGAGGTGCTCAGAATCCCTCTCCTAAACAGGCAAAACTCCTATATACACACACACTCCTAAAGTGCAGGTGGCCACTAAACTCCCACTCACTCTACCTGACAGAGTGTTATATTGCACTTTTGGAACCATACAGAATATGTTTTGGGCAGTATTAATATTCCAAGAGGCAGCCCCACATTTGATGTACTGGGTAGCCTGGGGTGGCCCCTGCCAGTTTGGTGGAGGGGGCTTCTGTCCATACTCTTAAGGGCCAACAATGCCCAAACACTTCTCCACAATCCCCATCCTTAAAACACATTGTTATGGATCTCCCAGGCCCATTTCATTCAAGGTCTTCATCCTGTGTCATACTCGTGCTATTTCACAGTGCCCCGAGTTGTAGTTTCCAAGAAGAGGCATGTTCTGAAAAGGGCCCCTGATCAAGTTCTGCTCATTTGTTTCCATATTCATAACCGGAGGATGTTGCTAACAGGCTTGGGAGTCTGTAGGTGTCTCTGTCACCATGCAGAACTCACATCAGATGAAGCCAGTGTGCAAGGAATGCCAAGAAATGAGGCAGGGGAACATCTAGATGTGAAACGTCAGCTTTTCACCACTAAAGAAACAAAGCGTGTTGGAGCTGTTCCCCCCTTGTACCATTCTTGTGTGATCAACCATTCATCTATATGGCTGGCACTGCATTCCATTGCCCATAATTTTATTCAGCCTTGGATAGCCTAAACATGCTTTTTCTCAACTCTGACGTACCCTTTCAGCTGTGGATGTGGAAACAACAATCCATTGGTAAAAAGCAAAGGGACCTGGTAGTGGCATAAGGAAGCAGAGTTTGCTTAACCATCCCATTTTAACCATCATTGCTGGATACATTTCTTTTCCAGGAGCTACGTTACACTGAAGAAGAACTGTACCGGACAAAGAATACTCTGCAGAGTCGGATATCGGACAGAGAAGAGGAAATTCAGAAGCTGAGAAACCAGGTAACTTGAGTAGACTTTAATTCTTTTCATAAGAAGGGGAGAAACATAGAAGCCCCTTGACCTCCTTGGAGGAAAGGTGCGATGTAAATGTAGCACAACAGAATTATTAGCCAACGTACTGCTGGTAGATGCTGGAAGAAACCAAAAGCTTCCTGTGAAAGCACATAAATGCTTTGGATGTGGGGGGTGCTGGCATCACAGTGGGACTGCTCCAGATTTTGGGTTGGTATTGGGGTTTTTTGTTTTTTAAATCATTTATATTAAATACTGGCATCCTTGTACCTGACATTGCTTGGGACTTCAAGTTGTGCAGTGAGTGATATTGCTCTGTATCCTTGCTTGTGTTCAGGAAATTGATTTAATTCATGCCACTCTTATGTGATCGTCAAGATGTTTTCATCTCCTCTATCCCTTTTCCTCTACCCAGCTGACAAACAAAACACTAGGTAGCAGCAGTCAATCGGAATTGGAGAATCGGCTTCATCAGTTGACGGAGACACTAATTCAGAAACAGACCATGTTGGAGAATCTGAGCACAGAAAAGAACTCCTTAGTCTACCAGCTGGAGCGATTGGAGCAGCAGCTGAAGACTGCCCAAGGTCCTTCAACAAATGGCTCCTCCATTAATATGGTGGGAATTGACGGCGGCGAAGGTAAAAATGGAGGCATGTTGACGACTAACAACCATCTTCACTAAGGATGTGTGCATTGTAAATAAATTCATGTTAGTACATGGATAGACTGGGGAAATACCTGGAAGCTAAGCAGGTTGTGTTGCTTTCCCCCCTCCAGTTAGAATCCAGTGGGACCCACACCAAATGTTGCAGTGGATCTACTCTGAGTATGAGTTGGTCATGTACAGTAGTTTTAAGAGAAGCAAGTCAATGACTGTGTAGGGCTTTTCATTGAACTCTTGTTAAACATTTGATTACAACCAGTTTACATGTTGAAAGTTTAACCTGCCCTTTTGTAGAGGTTAGTGGGCTACAGGAAGACACATGTAGGTGTTTTAATTCCTTTTCAAGCAATTTTGTTGCCAATATACCAGAACTTTTCTGCAACATATTCAAAATAAAACCTTCCCTGTTTTTGAAATGTTTAAGCTTGGAAGGAAGTCCTCCTATAACTTTGATTATTTCTTTTCATTATTCTATCTTGTATATTTTTGCTCAGTCTTTTGAGAAATGATAAATATTCTAACCCCCCCCTCCTATTTAGTTGTGGTCAGGTGCTTAATGATAGTAAAACTACCCAATGCAGTCATTAGCTTGCTTCTCTTAAAATTGCTTTTCACTTTAAAATCAAAGTTTATTTTGATTTGATTTTCTTGTCTTAAAAAAAAAAAATCTTCAAAATAATTATGCATGGTTGGGGGCTATCTTTAGCCCCCCCCCCCCTTTGAACCTACTAGAAATTATAAAAGGTTTTGTGGGACTGGAAGTGTGAGCCAGTCAATTGAGTGTAATTAATCGGTGACTTCATCAATGACATATAAAAATGTGGATTTCAATTACAATTGTCCCCAGTAAGAAATTTCATTACTCGTTACATTCTAATGTTCTTAATGCAATCAGTAAACTCAACAGGACATTCCATCTTATCAAAAGTTATTTTAGCAAGGGAAGTCTTTCATCTAGACAGAGCTGTAGGAGAATTGTCAGAATAAAAAGTATTCCAGCACCCTTCTAAGGCAGTAGTAGCCCACTCCCAACTCAACAGATTTAATCCCATCATCTGGACTAGGGTACCACAGTCCAGGACTTGGAAACAAACAAGGTGTCTGGTGCCAGAGTTAAAAAACAACAACTGGTTTAGTAAAAGGCTACAGATGACTTGAGCAAGTTGGCTCTGCTCAGCTTTCAAAGTACTTTCAAAATGCAGTGCAGCGCAGTTGTAAACCAGTTTACTCTGAAATAAGATGCACTGTTTCCATTGAGGCTTACTTTTGAATAACTGCATCTTTATGATGGCAGCCTTAATTCATCATTTGGCTGCAATCAAGATAGCTAAAACTCCTTAGTCAGTTTACAGTCCAGCTTTTTTGTTTCAACGCCCCTGCAGAAGAGTTGGGCCTGTGTTGTATACTTTCTTCCCCTTCTTAATACATTTAAGTCGTAGCATTTCCCCCAAAATGAATCTCATTTATCTGTCAAAACAAAAAAAATTCCTTCCAGTAGCACCTTAAAGACCAACTAAGTTAGTTCTTGGTATGAGCTTTCGTGTGCATGCACACTTCTTCAGATATGTGTATCTGAAGAAGTGTGCATGCACACGAAAGCTCATACCAAGAACTAACTTAGTTGGTCTTTAAGGTGCTACTGGAAGGAATTTTTTTTGTTTTGACTATGGCAGACCAACACGGCTACCTATCTGTAACTCATTTATCTGTGTACACGAGCTTAAGATGTGCTCCTTCTGCTATCCCAATTGTGTGTACACATATCCTGGGATTTTTATTCCATTGCAGGGCACTCGGTGTGACTTTCAAAATATGAGCTTGCTGTTGAAGTCAAGTAGCATCTAAGCTGGGTCTTTCAAGTGTTGTGTTTGGGTGGTATCCCAATAGGTCCTACTTAAGAGTAGAATCATTGAAATGAGGGGACCTAACTTAGTCATGTTGGTTAATGTCAGTGGGCCTGCTCTTGAGTAGGACTATAGTCCTTTTCACTTTTTGTCACAGTAATGTCAAGCCATATGTGGATTTTCAGTATTACCGACTGGTTGATGAATTCTTTTTTCTGCTACTAATTTTTTTAATTGTTTTTAATCTAGGTGCACGCATGCGAAATGTTCCTGTCCTTTTTAGTGATCTTGATGTTAATGCAGCAGGAATGTATGGCAGAGTCCGCAAGGCTGCCAGCAGTATAGATCAGTTTAGGTGAGGAATTGAAGCCATTGTGATTTTCTGCCTTTTCCTCCCCACCCCACCCGTCTACTTACAGTATCGGCTAGTAATATAAACATAATTCTGAAAAACCAGCAAGGTGAACGAAGGTCCTGAATCTGGTACATGCTCATTTTAGAAGTAAAGAGCCCTCCTTGTTCTCTCATACAAGCCCACTGATCTGCATTCTTCTGCCACCACTGCTCTGGTGGGGCAGGAATCATTCTCATTGTCCCATTTCTCCATACTCTTTGAAACCTCAAAAGGTATTCCGTGTTAATCTTGAAAAGTTACAGGTGTAAACAAATGAAAGTTGTCTCTGTAAACGAACAAGAACCTATAGATCAACCACCTTCTTCTAGGGATTTCAGAATCTATCCCCATCTGTGTGGACATCTTTGTTCTGTTATGTCTCATTTGATGGCTTAGAGCTGGGTTGAGGAACTCCCGCCCAAAGGGTGGATATGAACCACAGCCAAATTTTATCCAGGAAGTTCTCTCCTGCCCATCAGCTATTTAACAGGGAGCATTTGGGATGGAAAGGGTTTGATGTTCTGCAAAGTATGCCATTACAGATCTTTCTTCTGTAAGAATTTCTATTACAAGAAGGTCAAAGAAGAAGGGGAGATGTCTCAGCAGAGAGGTAGACCTTCGTTCTTTGTAAACACGCAAAATGCGTCCATGCATTTTGCTATTGCATGCAAAAAATTTCCAGGATGCAGTTGTTTTTAGAAGTTTGAAGCTTTGATTAGCTCTAAGGACTTGCCGTTCTGCTGTGAATTAATGCTTTCAGCTTCTTTTGTTAGGATTCTGGAGTTATTTTTGCCTGTTGTGCAATCAGGAAAGATAAACTGCTGGAGAGTGGCTCTTTTATTTTTTACAAAGTTTTTAATGGAGAAAATTGAAAGTGACACTTGAGTTGCCAAGATTTAGATATATGTCCATTGCGTGTTATTTTGTGTGGGCCTTACCCCACCTACTACTGGAATACAACCCTCCCCCCCCCCAAGCCTCACCTCTGGATACTGCAACCTATTCTCATGACTGTGGCAGAATGCTTATTTCAAGCCTAATTTCAGCAGGGCATGGGAACCTGCCAGGAACATGTCAGGAGTGGGTGCCCATAGGCTTCGTGTTGCCAGCCCCTGTCTTACCAGGTTGTTGTTGTTTTAAAAATTAACCACTGCTGCATAAATGATTTAAACAGTAGTTCATGGCTGCAAGCTAATAACCATATATTATTCCCTAATGTTGATATTGCATTTGGTTGCAGCATTCGACTTGGAATCTTTCTACGACGGTATCCGATCGCAAGGGTATTTGTGATCATTTATATGGTGAGTCTGTTTCGCCTACTTTGAAAGCACAGCAGTTTTATTCCTTCTTACATAATAAATAATCTTCATCTGACAGGCATTGAGTGGCATGTACAAGAAAAATGGGATGTAATTAACGTTGGCAGTTGAGCATGCTCTGTAAGTAGGTTATGCAAGCTGCATCTTGGAATCATGCAGCGCAATAGATGCTGGCTGTTGCCTTTTTTGAAAAGGTCTTGTGCTTCAGTGCAGCTTTACAGTTGGCTCTTAACTCGTAGTATTAATAGTTTGCTCCCTTGAAGTAGCAATATCCTGTTTCTGGCATTAGTAGTTGCTTTGTTTGACTTAACACTTGCTTTTGGTAGAGCAGCATTTCCGACGTGGAAGCCCTGTGGCGGTGCAAGAGGCTAGGAACTGTCAAAGGTTGAAACAGCCACATGGCAGTCCTGAAGATAAACTTTCATGGGGAGATCTCTTGGGTTGAATGCCTGGGACTGCCTTAAGAGAGGAAACTGAACATCCTGTTCCATACCCTCACCCCAAGCCCATCACAGCAAACAGCCTGCAGGCAGTTTGTTCCTGGAAGCTCAGGACAATGCCCACGTTATGGTCACAACCCTGGAGCTGTCTTGCCGTAGTTGTGCCTCTCTTTGTACCCTATCACTGTTTAGACCTACAACAAACTTTATTTTTTTAAAGAAGATTTTAATAATAAAAATTATACTTTTTATCCTAATTTAAACTAAAAAAATAAATAAATTGTGATTCTGCCGCTGTTGCTGCCAGGATCCTTTCGATTTATCTCACAGCTTCCTTGCAGCTAAAGCATACAGTACCATCCTATAGGTGGAAACCAGAACGGACAGAAATGCCGTTTACCTTCCCACCGCAGCGGTACCTATTTATTTACTTGCACTGCCATGCTTTCAAACTGCTGGGTTGGCAGGAGCTGGGACAGAGCAACAGGAACTCACCCCGTCGTGGGGATTCGAACTGCCAACCTTCTGATTGGCAAGCCCAAGAGGCTCAGTCATTTAGACCACAGCGCCACCCACGTCCCTACTTGGCCCATTTAGCTCAGCATTGTCTCCACTGACTAGCATAGGGGCCCTGCAGAATTTCAGCCAAGGGACATTCCCACCCTACCTGGAGGTGCTGGGAATGCATGCAAACCAGATGTTCTATCACTGTTTTCCTGCTCAATCATCACGGCAGATAAGATATTGGGGGGGGGGGCGGGGCGGGGTATGCCATGATTGTCCCAAAAGAATGCATCTGTTTTGCCTCTACAGGGGTGAATAAATTTCCAGCGCATGTAAAACTCCTGTCCTTTTCCACTAGAGGGAACTTCAGCCTCTGCTTTGTCGTGGTATCTTGCCTTGTTATATAAGCAATCCCTTTTTGAATTTCATCTGTCTCTTTTGGTCTCTCCACTTGTCGTAAAAATGACTTTCTCGAGAGCATATTACTGAGTGTCTGAGATTTTCAATTTTCTGGCTTCACAATAGTGACATACTGCAGGGGGCAGGAAAAACACTTCAGCTGAACACTTATATGTCGTTCCTCCCGTGCCAGTTCCAAATATTAAATGGGCCATGTTAATTTTCCCCCATCTTTTAAAAGTATTCAGACCCAAAAGTCCACTCCCACTTAACAGTAAAATCTTTAG
The DNA here is from genome assembly GCF_964188315.1 of Podarcis muralis. Lineage (NCBI taxonomy): Eukaryota > Metazoa > Chordata > Lepidosauria > Squamata > Lacertidae > Podarcis > Podarcis muralis. The sequence goes on along the minus strand of NC_135655.1, from coordinate 22,386,482 downwards.
ATTAATATCCCAGTTCAGTTAGCATCTGCAGTGTATCAGCGGGGGTTCGGCCTTCCCACAATGTAATCTATAATCTCTTCAGCAGCCATTGTCGCTGCCCACGGGAGACTCTCACAAGGTCACTGTAGTATTTGAAAGGCTTTTCATAACGTGTCTGAAACTGCACTTTACTTTGCCATCGCTCAGAGCCCTTGTCGTGACTAATGCAAGTGTGTTCCTTCTCGGTGCGGTGAAAAAGGGGGAAAAGTCAGAATTCATTTATTTTGTATTGCACCAAAAGCTTTTGCTTTAACCATTTTGGCATCTTGGGTAGGTAGAGAGTCAGTGTGATGCAACAGATAGAGCATTGAGAAGAACTGAGTTCAAATCCTCCGTTGGCCAATAAGCTGACTGGGTTTACTTTGAAGTGGTCTCTCTCTCTCTCAGCCTAGCTTACCTCCAGTATATATACATCTATGGGGCCATTCTATTTTTCCTTCAAAAAGCAGATGAAAGGATAGCATGGAATGGCCCTATGTATGCATAGGTGAACTGCTCAGCAGAAGAGCTGATATACCAGGGGTCACCAAACTTTTTCAGCAGGGGGCCGGACTATATTTTTTTGGGGGGGTGGGCAGGAAGGAAAAAATTCCTTTGCCCCACAAATAACCCAGAGATGCATACTTCTCAAAACATGATTTTATGGTCCTCTACGGCCATACTACCCTGAACACGCCCGATCTCGTCTGATCTCGGAAGCTAAATAACCCAGAGATGCATTTTAGATAAAAAGACACATTCTACTCATGTAAAAACATGCTGATTCCCGGACCGTCCGCGGGCTGGATTTAGAAGACGATTGGCTTCTGGGCCTTAGTTTGCCTACCCATGTGATATACAAATGCAAATGGATCTCTGTGCTTATGGCATTCCCCCCCCCCCCCCGCCGCCGCCAATGCAAGTTCCCCATCTGCACGTGTGAGGTTTTATGGGGAGCACATGTCCCACTGCTGTTTCCTGAGTGGAATTGGATGAATTTCCCCTAACGGTGCAGGGCTTTGCCTCAGGAGTGGGATCCAACATAGTGCAAAGTCTCTCATTCCACCAGATCATTCCTCTCCTCTCGTCTCCCTGCTCACTCCCTAAATCTTTTCTAGGGCTCCCCCCAAAACATCTGGAGCAGATTTGGAAATGGTGTGTGCATGGGGGGTGCCCAGAGAGTCCAATTCTACAAGCTGAAATCCATGTGCTGACGGGATGCGGTAGTTGAATACTGCCCAGGGTGTTTGGGTTTCTCACAGTTCCTAGTGTTGTGCTCTAACTCCTGTTTCTCTCTTGCCAGGCGCTGCTTCACCTCTGGGTCATGATTGTTTTGCTCACCTACACCCCAGAAATGCATCATGATCATCCAAGTGGGAAATAAAACCCGATTCCGGAACAGAAACATACTTAGTTTATGTAACCTTCATTGGCCAAGGAGAAACCCCCCCAACAGCTGACTGCTTGCAAGGGGGAGAAGGGTTTTGGCATTGGAAAACAGGACAGCGGCTGCATTTGTTTCCTTGCTACTTTGGCAAACTTAAATTATTTGGCAGGTGATCTAATTTAAGTATCTTTCACTTCCATGAGACAAAAGCCATATCCCTGGGGGAGAAGGCTATTCAAAGAATTCTAGCCTCTGTTCTGTCTTTCGTCACTCCCTTAGCGTTGCACACACTTACGAAGCCTGTGTAGAGCAACACCATTTTTTGAAAGGTATACATGGATATGGGGCACACTGTCTTTTTGATCCTGCAGGAAATGGGCTCTAATCAGGGAAACTAACTGTAATTAGAAGCTAAAATGAACTTCCATTCATTATTGCACCTTTTAACTTTGTAAATATACATTTAGCTTTTCTTGAATAAGCTCTCTCACAGACCTGACGCCTGCTTCTCAGAATTTACCTTATCTGTAAATAGCTTTAAAGAGAAATAAAGAATATATTGTGCATTGCTTTAACTTTGGTCCTTCAAAATTTTGGAGTGTCATCCATAGTAATGCAGAAAACTGATATTTTTGAACCATATTTTGATAGTCATGTATAGCCGTGTACATATGCAACTGTTAGATTTGAGTGCCTTTTGTTCTTTGCATCTTTGCCATTGCCCATCAGTTGCCTTATTAAATCTTTCCTGTCTTCAAATTTTCATGGTATCAATCTTAGCATCATGCTCATTTAATAGAAAGAAAATATTTATTTATAAATTCAAACACATTCAGAAAATGTGTTGAGGATTGATCATTAAAGGGGTTGGCAGCTGGCAATAAAAGCAACCACCAAGCTTGAGCTATTTTTGACCACTGTTGATTTCATGCAATTTGTATAGCCTCCTATATATATCTGTGGTCTATTGATCTGCCAGTGCAAATTTCCTGTGGTCTTTTGACTTGCTTTCCTATTAAGAGACTTTTCTTCCTTTTGCTTGTGCAGCTGAGAAACACAACAGTGATTAAGGTGAAGGGAATTAGACCTTTTGGGTGTGAGGAAGGGGTATGGGGCAAGCCATCAGGCCCCTTTGGCTTCCACTGGAATTTATTCTCAGACTGTTAGACTGTTCTGATGATAAAATCAAAGGAGCATCGGAAGCAAGAAATATTGTAGCAATGGGTGATTTCACACAGACTGGCTACATATATGTTCCTGTTAAAATTTCTAGATACCCTAAATGACTGCCCTAAAGCAGTGGTCCTAGGCTGCAACTCCTGTAGCCAAGCTGGTGCCAAGCTTTCCTTTGGGCCACATCAGTGAGGCTGAGAGAGGGGTCTTGTCATCTGGACAGCCCAGAACCTCCATACACGCTGCCCAGGCTTGCAACTTGAGGAGGTCACATTGGTGCTTGCTAACACAGCTGTTTTGTTTCACCCCTGGAGGCAAACTCCATTGTCTCTTAAGACAGACTGATGCCAACAAGAACAGTTGGACATGGAACCAACTGTTCCATGGGTGGGTGACCCTGGACTTAAGTGGGTTCACACTCAAGCCCAGTTTCCCCAGATACCCATTGGTGTTTTTCCAGGCAATAGGCATCTGGTGCAAAATGCAATTTTGGTTGAACCAATTGGGAGCAGTGACAATAGGAGGAGTTGAGCCCACTCAGGGAGGGGTTCTTCCTGAGGAAATCATGCCCAAGGTCCTCCAAAAGCTGCAGGCAAGAGTGCTCTCCCTTCCCCTCAACTTAACCCACTACTTAACCCTTCCCCTTAACCCACTACTGTCATCATTCCCTGCCAATCAAATGTTGATTTGTTTTTAGCATCCCTGCATGCGGTACAGCATGGCTCTCTCGTTCTCCAGCTGCTGAACTGCTGCAGGGCATAGCTGTCAACTTACAGATTTCAAAATAAGGGACCTGCGGCCTCACCTGTTCCAGGCACTCCAGTCTTCCTGTCCTCCTGCAGTCTGGTCAAACTCATGCTGGTAGCTTCGAGAACACTGTCCAACCAACTTTGTAACCAGAGGTTCAACTGAATAGAATCTGAATTACATGCACCACAAGGCCTATGCAGCCTCAACTTAAGATGGCTCCCCGGCCTGGCTTTGCACTGCAACGTTTGCAGCAGCATGTGCACAAAATGGCGTCCAGCATTCAAAAACCCCCTCTGCTTGCATTAACTAGCCACACACAAGGCATGCAAGCTGTCGTTCTTAGACTTCTTATTGGGTGAGCAACACAGCGAAGCAACACAGTTGGAGCCTCCCTCCTCCCTGGCCGGCAGGGAGGGAGGGAGAGGAGCTGCTTCCTTTGAAATTTAAGGGACATCCATCAATAAGGGACAGCAGCGGGACATGGCGCTGGAATAAAGGACTGTCCCTTCAAATAAGGGACACTTGACAGCTATGCTGCAGGGTCCGGCTTTGAAGCCACACGAGTGCTACCATCATTTTTCCAGAAAAAAATGGATCAAGGGGATGGAGCAGCTTGCCTATGCAAAAAGGTTGCGGCATTAGTACTTTTTGGTTTAGAGAAAAGGCGACTTAAGAGGTGGCATGATAAAAAAATTACGCATTGCATGGAGAAAGTGAATAAAAGTTTTCCTCCCTCTCATAAGCACCAGAAACATCTAGTGAAGCTGAATGTTGGAAGATTTGGGACAGGTAAAAGAAAGTTATTTTCCACCAAGCAGATAATTAAGACTATGGAGCTTGCTTCCATGAGAGGTAGTGATGGCCACCAACTTGGGTGGCTTCACAAGAGGAATGTACAAATTTCTGGAAGATAAAGCTGTCCAAGTCTGCTTACCATGATGGTTATATTCTACCTCCACCTTTTGCTTCTACCAGCTCCTGGGATTTGCAGGGGGGCCAAGTGCTCTTGTGGGCATCCCATAAGCATCTGATTGGCCACTGGGAGAACAACATGCTGGACAAGATGGGCCATTGGCCTGAGGGCCTTCTGGTGGTTCCCTCACTGCGAGAAGCCAAATTACAGGGAACCAGGCAGAGGGCCTTCTCGGTAGTGGCACCCGCCTTGTGGAAAGCCCTTCCACCAAAGAGAACAACAACTACCAGACTTTTAGAAGACATCTGAAGGCAGCCCTGTTTAGGGAAGCTTTTAATGTTTGATGCATTACTGTATTTTAATATTTTGTTGAAAGCCGCCCAGAGTGGCTGGGGAAGCCCAGCCAGATGGGCATGGTATAAATATATTATTATTATTATTATTATTATTATTATTATTATTATTATTATTATTATTATTATTATTATTATTATTCAGCACCAGGCTATTTTTACGTCCTTGTTTCTTCCTGCAGTAGATCACCTACTGAATTTCTCATGGAAATAGAATTGGCTTAATTAAGCAGTCAGCTGGAGTTTTTAAACCAATTAATCCAATCTAATGTCCACATTTCACTAGAAGTTGATCAGCAGTACCAAACGACATGGGCTCCTCATTTATTAACTCTGAACCTTTTCCAGTAAAGCCTCTAATAAAAAGACCTTCTCATACTTAGCTGCTTATCATGTGGAGTTTATTCTGTGATCTCCTAATAACCTTTTAAGCATTCTTTTTATATTACTCTTGTCTTTCCATTAAATCTGCCTTTTGCTCTGTCTTGGTCAGCTGTTTCATGAGCAGAGCTTCGCTGATGCAGCACAGCTCTGATATTACAGTTTGCCATGCAGCACGGCGATGTTTTTGAACTCCTTGCTCAGCCACTCCAAGGGCTGTGCCTTACGTTAAATCACAGCTTATCTTGGTAACAGATGAGAGGAATGGCCCCTCCAAATGTCCTCTTTATTAAGCATTCGTGATGATTTGTGCTCATGAGGGCATTGGGGTGATTTTACGCAGTTCCTGCTTGTACCTGCAAAAGTTCTGGGGAGAGTGCACTCTCCGGCAATTGATGTGTGTCCCACAGCTTCCTGTTAAAACCCTCTAACTTCATACACCGCAAATGCGGGGTAGGATGGGCGTTGTCTCGCTTTTGTTGTGTTAAAATGAAAGGGTGCCCTTCCAGAAGACAGTGATACGCTAACGCTGAGGAACCATCACAGAACAATGAAGAAAGTGGGATGATGCGCAGATAGGTAAAGGTAAAGGGACCCCTGACCATTAGGTCCAGTCGTGACCGACTCTGGGGTTGCGGCGCTCATCTCGCTTTATTGGCCAAGGGAGCCGGCATACAGCTTCCGGGTCATGTGGCCAGCATGACTAAGCTGCTTCTGGCGAACCAGAGCAGCGCACGGAAACACCGTTTACCTTCCCGCGTGCTTTCGAACTACCTTGACGTGCTTTCGAACTGCTAGGTTGGCAGGAGCAGGGACCGAGCAATGGGAGCTCACCCCGTCACGGGGATTCGAATCGCTGACCTTCTGATCAGCAACTCCTAGGCTCTGTGGTTTAACCCACAGCGCCACCCGCATCCCTAAGCTCCAGTATAAAAACCCACCACTGGCACACTTCTCGTGTCAATGACATGCTGCAGAATGCAAAAATGAAACAAAACACCTGCCTGGAGGGAACCAAAGTAGAATCCTAGTAGAGTTGGGACCGCAAGGGCCATCTAGTCCAAACCCCTGCATTGCAGGACTCTCTTGACCAACCTTCCTCAGAAAAAATCACTGCGAGGAAGGTGGCCATGGGAGTGCCTGTTGAAAGTTTCACATTTTAATTTCCTTTTTCAAGTTTCCCGTCTGGCATTCCAACACAGACCCTCCAAGTGTTCCTATTTTTCAGGGACAGTCAGATGGACGGGTTATAGTTATTGTTATTAAATAGGGTGTCCCTGAGAAATGTTGGAGAGTATGACTTAAGTCTTTTAGTTTTGACTGTTAGTACTGAAGCTGGGTCTGGATTGTGTTGGTGTACCACTCACTTAGCTGCCTATTAGTCTTTCCCTCACCAGACTTAATAGTTGTCTCCCCAGCTGTGGGGGAAATAAATTATCGTTGGCATTAATGGGAGCACTGATTGCAGCAATGGGTGGAAGTAGATTTTCCTTGGGATCACAGCTGGGGAGTGAAGAGTTAACCTCCTCCTTCCTGTACACTGGTCCCTATGAGAATTCCCCCCCTTCTCAGCACATTTACATTTATTTCTTAAGTCCTGGTGTGGTTGCTCATCATGCGATAAAAGTAACAACTCGTTTAGTCCTCAGATGCAACGAGAGACAAATTAATCACACAATTCTGAGTGCTAGAGCTGTTGTAAAAAAGCCTCAGACAAACTTCTCTGTGCTAGATCAGCATGACGGCAATCATGTTAAGTTATGTCCTGGTTTTGATAATACACATTGAAGATATCTACATACCATATGCTAACAAGCTGGGTGAAAATGAGAGATCTTTGCTATGATTTGAGAGCTGCATCAAGTTGTCCTCACCACAGTCAGAAAATGTGACCATATAAATGATACCTTGAGCCATTTATAGTCGACTAACAAGACAGCAATGCAAATATAAGCAGAAAGCCTTCTTGCGGAAGACTTCTTAGCTAAAGTTTAACAAAGTTAAAGGAACTTTAGCAAATGTTTGGTCAAAATAATGTGAAAGAGAGAAGCTTTTACTGAACGATGTTTTCATTTGAATTGTGAGCTGTGTGGCTTTTCAACTACAGTAAGTCTTCAACGGAACAAACGGCTATTTGCTCTAACAGATATCTCACAGCATTTAATCTGGATAACACTCCCAAGTATTTAAATTGTCCGACTATCAGGAGCAGAAGGGGCATTTGAAAACACAAAAAAGTTGGAAACGGTATAGCAATTAGAACTCAAAAGGATCTGGCCAATTAAAGAAGGAGTTCTGATCTTCTGGTTTTCGTGTACTGTCAGGACATGGCGCTTGCTTCCGTGAATGGGGAAGAATTTGTGAAAGTGGCTTTTTTTCCCAGATGAGACTTGTCTGAATCGTACTGTCTCTAATTTTCTTGCCTGTCTTTTGGCTAACCCGAACGGCATCCTCTTCAGTTGTGTTCTGCTGCTCCACCGGCTTTATCATAGTTCTGCCATCACTGACGCTAACTACATTTGTAAGTGGCATGTGAGATTTTACCTGCGAGGATGTGCGGTGGTCAGTGGATGAGGGACTTCTTTGGCTTACAGACTGCTGCCTTTTGACAAGGGACTGTGACCTGACACCCTGGTTTGGGTTCTGAGGCTGTTCCTCAATCTCATCATCTGCAATTGTTTCCTCTTGGGCTTCTCCCTTTTCTTCTTCACCAGCAACTCCACTTTCCTGAGGTTCATTACTTTCATTGTTACCCTCCTCATTAATTTCACTGTTAGGTTTTTCCTCCTGGACATCAGAGACTTCTTCATTTGTGATGCTGCTCTCAAGAGCTTCCTGATCAACCAGGCCTTCAGAATCCCCCATCCTTCCTATTTGTCTCCAAACTACTATTGTCAGTCAGTCCGCTTGGAACAGATGCTCAGCATTTCCTTTTCCTATTAGCTACCTGCAACGTTAGCACGCCTTTCCCTATTTCCTTCTTCCTTCTCTCTGAAAACAATACATCAAGAATAATTGGGAGGTGTTTTCCCTCTTATTTCGGTATGGCCCCACCTTCATGAAGTCTCATCTGAGTTCAAGCTTGTATGGCTGTTGCATAATGGATCCAGATGGGCTGCAGATGTCTTCTTTCCTCTTTTTCCTGAGAGTGAGTTCACATCATGGCATTGATACAAAAGCCATTGCTAGGTTGGGAAAGACTTAGGTGGAGTCTTTCTGTTTTTACTGTAGCTGCTACACTGTTCTAGAACCTCTGACTGATTTCTATGACATCACTGTCTGTTCTACATCTATGCGTTCAGGGATAGGCAGGCTTCTAGATTACACCGTCTCCTTTCCTTTGGTTTTTTTCCACTAGAAACTCTGTTTCTAGTGGAAAACAGATTTGTTTTAAGTTTACAGCGCAAGAGCACATAGCTGGAATATATTAAGGCAAAATTGATTTATGTTTAGTGATCTATGCTCTTGCTTCATAACAAAATGGCATGTTGGATGTGATCAAGAATCACAGTGTTGATAAAAAATGGAACCAAGGAAGGGACTAGGGGGAAGTCATTTGTTTTGTTTTAATTTTGTATTGTTGGTTTTATTTTTTGTTACTTTTGGAAAATTAATAAAATGTTATCAAACAAAAGAAAAAAGAACCACAGTTTCTTGGCAGTATAGCTTAGGCTGGTACACTAGCTATGACACTACCTTGCTTCAGTTTCCCATGCTTTGGCAACTTCCAGTTTGGATTCACTCAATATGAATGCAAAACACACAGTACTGATTTTAGTTCAAAGCAGAATAGAAATGTCATTGCCCCTGAAAAAAGCAACACACTGAAAGATGTTGGGCATAAGGCCTTCCTTTGCAGGAATGGCTTAAATCCAAACCATGCATGGAAAGCATAGAAAGAAAGAATGGGAAGTGCTCTCCCCGATTTTTCCATTAGCTGGGTATGTTTAGCTTGAAAAGAGGAAACTGAGAGGAGATATGATAGCCATCATCAAATATCTCAAGGGCTGTCACATGGAGGAGGGAGCATGCTTGTTTTCTCCTGCTCTGGAGGGTAGAACTCAAACCAATGGCATCATGTTACAGTGGTACCCTGGGTTACAGGTGCTTCAGGTTACAGACTCCGCTAACCCAGAAGTAGTACCTCAGGTTAAGAACTTTACCTCAGGATGAGACAGAAATCGTGTGGTGGTGGCGCGGTGGCAGTGGGAGGCCCCATTAGCTAAAGTGGTACCTCAGATTAAGAACAGTTTCAGGTTAAGAACAGACCTCCAGAACGAATTAAGTTCTTAACCTGAGGTACCACTGTACAAGACAGGAGGTTCCAACTAATATTAGGGAAAACTTTCGGATTGTAAGTCTTCCTCAGGAGATGGTGGACTCTCCTTCATTGGAGGTTTTTAAGCATAGATTGGATGGACATCTGTCATGGATGATTTAGTTGAGTTTCCTGCATTGTAGGGGCTGGACTAGATGATCCTGTGGTCCCTTCCAACTCTATGATTATATGAAGTTCAGTCACTGGGTGCATTGTGGTAATGATTGACAGGTGGAGGGTCTCACCTGTTGACAGATGATTGACAGGTGGAGGGTCTCACCTGTTGAAATGGCCTGCAGGCAGGATCAGCCCAATCAAGAGGCAAGGTGAGGCAGTGACTGCCTCAGGTGGCAGGATCCACTGTGGTGGCGGATCCCAATGTGGATCTTTCTTTCCCCGCTTGTTCCTGTTGTAGACCTTCACCCCTTTTTCTCTAGCGGGGGATGGGGCACCATTTGGGCGTTCCCTACTTGCTGGGGTGGGGAGCATATTAGCCACCCATTTTCTAGACAGGATTGTAAATTATATGTGTGGGTAGGAATTGCATGATGATGATGATGATGATGATGATGATGATTATTATTATTATTATTATATTTATTATTATTAACTTGTACCGTGCTCAGTCACTCTGAGTGGCTTCCAACATAATATAAAACAACATAATGAAACACCAGACATCAACAGCTTCCTGATACAAGGCTACCTTCAGGTGTCTACAGACTTTAGTATAAATGTTTATCTGGTATGTCCCACGGAGGACCTTACGGTCTTCAAACAAAAACACCTTGGAGGTCCCGGGCCACAGAGAGGTTAGGCTGGCCTCAACCAGAGCCAGGGCTTTTTCGGCTGTGGCTCCAATCTGGTGAAACACTCTGTCACAAGAGACTCGGGCCCTGCGGGACTTAACATCCTTCCGCGGGGCCTACAAGACAGAGCTGTTCCACCAGGCCTTTGGCCAAGGCACAGCCTGACCCCCTCCTTTGGTAATTCTTCACAGAACTCTAGCCCAATGCTTGCCATCAATTTGATTTGAACTGATTTTATAATGAATTGATTTTAGAATGTTGTATTATTTTACTGTTGTTAGCCGCTCTGAGCCAGGCTTTGGCTGGGGAGGTTGGGATATAAATAAATTATTATTATTATTATTATTATTATTATTATTATTATTATTATTATTATCTCTTTGACTACTGATGAGAGAGCATTACACAGGGCAGGCCCTCTGCCTGGTTCCCTGTGACTTCACTCCTCACAGTGAAGGAACTGCCAAAAGGCCCTCAGAGCTGGACCTCAGTGTCCGGTCTGAATGATGCAGGTAGAGACACTCCTTCAGGTATACAGGACCAAGGCTGTTGAGGGCTTTTTAAACCTCAATGCCAACATTTTGAATTGTGCTTGGAAATAACAGACAGGTGCCATCCCTGTTGCATTTCCAACACCTGCTGGAGACCTTCCGCTTTCAACAAACCTTTGAGGTGGAGATCTTCCCCAGCATCTGTGTTCCAGATATTCTTGATGTTTTAATTATTTTACTACAGTTGTGTTGCCAACCTGGACTCCTTGGAAGGGGGGTGGGATGTAAATTTAATGATAAAGAAATCTGCACCGTTAACTAGGAGCATTGAATTTATTGAACACTATTGCCAGTTTTAAAATTGACCGGTGGGCAAAGTTGATGAGAAGCACCCCCACCCCCAAGATGCAAAATGAAGGTGAGGGGCCCAAGGTCCAAATCAGAACCACAGAAGGGTTAAACATCCCCTTCTCCAAGGTAGGATTGACTCATGTCTGCAATTTACTTTTAAAGAGCCAATCATGCAGTTGCTGATCACATGATTCATGGCATTTGAAAGAAGAAGATCGTACATAATCATCGGGCTCTGGGATGACCTGCGGAACTACGTTCACTAGTTTCTGCTCTTGTAAGAGGAATTAGCATTTTGTCCAGTGGAGGAAAGACATAGTAACTTGGAGAACAGCACAGATACTCTGCCAGTGTTCTTCAACCCCAAAAGAAACTTGTCTGCATAGTACTGCATTTAACTTCTTTGCCTACATGTCAGCTTAGCCAAATGGCATCCTCCTCAACATTAATTTACTTCCTTTGCTGCAGCTGCTTAGTTGTTTTGCTCTGGAGGTATCTTTGCTCAATTGATTGTTGACTGGACTGCTGAGATTCCTGATCCGCTGGCTGTTGGTGGCTGCTAGGAAACGCTTGCAGCAACTGCTTGATTTCTGGGCCACTTGCCTTTCTGCCTGTAGAATGCAGGTACTCTGAAAGGGTTTTTCCGTCCCAAAAGAAAGTTGTTTGAGTAGCACTGCATCTAAGCTCTTTGCCTGTTCGTGGGCAAATCCAAACGGCACCTTCTTCAGTTTTAGCTTTCTTTGATTGCTGGGGTGGGTAAGCTTTGTTTCTTTCCGGAGACTGGTTCCTGTACTTGTATTCCGCACCTGCACCCGGTGGTTGACTGCCACTCCCGCAATCCTGCCCCACTAAAAATTGGAAGCTCGGGACCAATTTATACAAGGAAGACTCTTCAGGCTCTGAGCCCCCAGGAGGAGCTGTGCCTTCTTTTGCACCTCTCCCATCTCTCTCAGCATCTTTGTTTACCTGCCGTTTGTTACTAGAAGGGCTCAGGACTTCTGCAAGAGGTTTCTTCTCCCAGTGGGGACTTGTCTGGTTAAAGTTGCTATGCAGTTCTTTGCCTGTTCTTGGACTTAACAAAGGTTTGGTATCCTTGGCGCTAGCGTCGTTTGTAGGAGGCACTTGGAGAGTTTTAGAGCTCTGCAAGCAATGGTGGCCAATGGATGGATGGCTTCTAGGGAACCCTTGACTTACTGGCTGCTGGCAGGAGTGCTTTCTGACCGAAGTTGTATTATTACCTGCTTTGCTGCCAGGCAGACCTGGTGTTTCATTGCTCCTTTCCTCGGGAATTTCGCTAGGTGTTCCGCCCTTGACACCAGAAATCTGTTCATTTGTTCCGCTGTTCTGATCAAGCCGGCGTTTGGGATCCATACTCCCCTTTCGTCTCCAGACTACTAACGCCAGTCAGTTCCCTTGGAAAAGATGCAGCAAAGTTTCCTGTTTTCTACTAGCCACCAGAGAAACACTTGGGAAGCCTTCCCCAAATGTCCTCCTTCCTTCTCGTTGAAAACCATAAATCAAGAATACTTGGGAAGGGTTTCTTCTCTTATTTTATTCTGATAACAGGTGTCTCCTCCCTGTTCTTCCCATCTCAGCTCCAGCTTGAAAGAATGTTGTGTAATCCCATAATGATCCAGACGGGTGGTAAGTTTCCTGTTTCTTTTGAGAGCAAGTTCAAATCATGGTGTATTATATATATTAAAGCAATAGCTCTGGGTAGGCTGCAGGTGGATTTCTATGGTATCTTCATGTTTTCACTGGCTCTACCACACTGTTCTAGAACTTCCGGTTGATTTCTATGACATCACTTCCTTTTCTACTCCACCTATGAACTGTAATCCCGAGCCTACCAAAGTTTAGTGTGCAGTGCCAGCACCAATCAGGGGAAGCTGTGTATGATCAAACCATCTACCTACTCAAGGGCTTCAATCTGAGGAACTGGCACTTAGACAAGTCCCTCACAGTATTCTGCATTTGCAAGGGATCATAAGAACATAAGAAGAAGAGCCTGCACGATCAGGCCAATGGCCCATCTAGTCCAGCAATCTGCTCTCACAGTGGCCTACCTGCGGGAAACCCAAATGCAGGATCCGAGCACAAGAGTATTCTTCCCTCCTGCAGTTTCTAACAACAGGTATTCAGAAGCATATTGCCTCTGACCATGGTGGCAGAGCTAATAACCATGGATAACCTTCATTAATTTGATGGCTTTTTCAAAGCCATCTAAGTTGAGGGCCATCACTGCCTCCATAGTTTCACATTTTATTGTATTGTATTGTATTGTATATTGTATTTATTTTATATTTTATTTTATTTTTATTGGACTTGTTCGTCTTGCCCAGGGTAACCCAAAGCGACTTACAACCAACCAAATAGACAAACAACACCCCCAATCGTTTCATTAAAACCAAGACACCTGAGACATTTTCCAGAGCTTGGCGGGGGGTTGAGAGGAAGTTTGCTTATAATTCTTTGGTAGGGTTGAGGGGTAAGGCTTACCTTACTGAAACACAGTAGCTGACAGACCCCTGCCCCTATCTTTATGGTTTAAAAATGCTTCATCAGCATCACCCACTAAATATGAATGCAACCAGGCGAAAAGGAAAAAGGAAGAGGCGGGACATGTGGCTCCTTCCTGTCTTAACCTAGCAGTGACCTCTCCACCCAGCTGCAGCAAGACAAGAGATGAGCAGGGCCTCTTCACTGGCACTGCTAAGAGAACAGCTGCATTTGCTGCTCTTCCTCTCCCTGAACTTTTCCATTCCGACAAGCCATCGTGAGAAGTCCTGTTTAAGATTTAGAGCCCAAATGTTCTTCCCCACCCCTTCTTTTCTGTTTGTGTTGCCTTTTAAATTGTAAACTTGCAGGCAGAGACCGCCCAGTTTCTCCCCACCTGGGGAGCCTGTTTGGCTAAAGAGCAGGTTAGAAACACTTTAATAAATTTGTTGTTGTTGTTGTTGTTGTTGTTGTTGTTGTTATTTTCAATTCAATCTTTATTGGTTTATAAACAGTACATCCAATCCACTTGAAACACCAAAACGCAAAAGCACTACAATTAAATGATTTTGCAGAACTGTGCTGAAAAGCAGGGTGCAACGTTTGGAAAAGCAGAACAAATCCCCCCCCCCCGCTTTAAATGAAAAATAAACAATTAAACAAACTCTAGCTATGAACTGTGTGTGCTAAAGACCCAAATAAGGTAAAGGTAAAGGGACCCCTGACCATTAGGTCCAGTCGTGGCTGACTCTGGGGTTGCGGCGCTCATCTCGCTTTATTGGCCGAGGGAGCGAGCGTACAGCTTCCAGGTCATGTGGCCAGCATGACTAAGCCGCTTCTGGCGAACCAGAGCAGCGCACGGAAACGCCGTTTACCTTCCCGCCAGAGTGGTACCTATTTATCTACTTGCACTTTGACGTGCTATCAAACTGCTAGGTTGGAAGGAGCAGGGACCGAGAAACGGGAGCTCACCCCGTTGCGGGGATTCGAACCGCCGACCTTCTGATCGGCAAGTCCTAGGCTCTGTGGTTTAACCCACCTGCGTCCCTAAAGACCCAAATAGCTTTGCTTTAAAAAAGTGTGTGTTTTTAACTTAGCTTCCTATGTTCCTATTTAACCTTTCTTGTACTTAGTCCAACCATTGGTCCATCTAGCCCAGCACTGTCTACTACACAGACTGGCAGCAGCTCTCCAGACAAGGGTCTTTACCAGCCCTACCTGGAGATGCTGAGGATTAAACTGGAACCTTCTGCATGCAAAACAGATGCTGTTCCGCTGAGCTAAAGCCCTTTCCCCCAGCCTTGCTAGAGTAATTATGAAGCATAAATAAGCCCACAGCTAATGGTCGACAGAGAACGTTTATTAGGCCACTGGCAAAACTACCAGCCATTTTGCAGCTGTTGAAGCTTTAAGATTATTTTAGGCCTGCAGATGGGCTCCCGCCCTTGATAATTAATTATGTTATGCTTTAACTGGCCACTAGGTAAGCGTTGCTTTTCTCCCTAGAGTAAGGTACGTGCCCATTTTATCAACTATATTTTTTCCTGGCGATGGAGGTAATTTGGTTACTGTGTTCCCCCTTGCTTTGTACCCTGTCAACAAGGCCATGTGGCAAAACAAACAAGTCTTTATTAAAGCCATCTATTTGCTAGCAGTCAAGTCGGGGATTATTACGAGGAAATGGATGTTCATCTTTTCCGACTAATACCTTTATCTTTTTTAATTATCGCTGCTAACGAGCTGGCAGCTGACATGGCCTGTTATTGACTGGCTTTCTGTGTAAACTTTCATTCGGGGAAACTGCAACATAATCACAGAGGAAAGGTGGTTGGAAAATTCTATAGACTCAGGCAACGTTTGTGTTTTTCATTCATCTCGTGGGCAAACACAGCCTGGCCCTTTCACACCAAAGCTTTGTTCCCTCCACTTCTTTTACTAGTCAGAAAAGATGACTCAGACCACATCCCTGTGAAGGCAAAGGCAACACATTTGAATTGCTAACTTCCACTGTTGTTCATCACTGTTCCATCAGTTTACATTTGGGGCTCAATTGCTTTGGGAAATACTGAATAATTCCCAGGGTGATTTTTAAATAAGAAAACAATCTAATCTTTTAATTTTATCTCTGTGCTGGAAGAGTATTGTTTTATAAAGGAACATGTTACAGCAGGAATAATTTTATGTTAGTTTGAAAGTACATGAAGATCCTGCGTGACAAACATTGTGTGTGTGTGTGTGTGCGTGCGCACGCGCAGGCTTTGCCATTTCACAGGTAAGCACAACAGAGTTAGCACAATAGAGTTTGCACAACTGCTGCTGCTTCCAGTTACAGTGGTACCTCGGGTTAAGTACTTCATTCGTTCCGGAGGTCCGTTCTTAACCTGAAACTGTTCTTAACCTGAAGCACCACTTTAGCTAATGGGGCCTCCTGCTGCTGCCGCGTCGCTGGAGCCCGATTTCTGTTCTTATCCTGAAGCAAAGTTCTTAACCTGAAGCACTATTTCTGGGTTAGCGGAGTGTGTAACCTGAAGCGTATGTAACCTGAAGCATATGTAACCCGAGGTACCACTGTATTTGGCTGGCCACTGTGGGAAACAGAAGGTTGGACTAAATCAGGGGTCGGCAAGGCTTACCTTGCCTGGGTCAGTTCACTGCCGCGAAGCCCCCTCCGTGGGCTGGATTGTGGGTGCACATGAGCATGCGCACTCGCTATTTCTGGCATCTGCGCAGAGGCACTATTCGGTGTCTGCGCATGCAAAGATGTGATTTCCAGCACCGCAAAAGTGAGTGTGTCCCGTCCCCCCCGTCGCCGCGCTGTGCCGGTTTAGTGCAGCGCTCAGGGACTCGACGAGCAGACAGCTCTGTTCAGGAGCGGCTCAGGGGCCAGTAAAACAACCCCCGTGGGCCGCTTGTGACCCATGGGCCTTAGGTTGCCAACCCCCGGACTAAATGGACCTTTGGCCTGGTCCTGTCAAGCAGAAGTTTCTTATGCTGTTCACAAACCCTCCAAGTGTCCCTATTTTCCAGGTGTCTTGAGAAGCCGTCCTGGTTTCTGATTTGATCCCAGAATGTCCCACTTTTCCTTAGGATGTCCCTATTTTCACTGGAGAAATGTTGGAGGGTATGGAGTTATCCAACTCCTGAGCCGTCGGAAGGCAATCCTGTATAGAGAAGTTTTTTTTTTTTTTTAAATGTTTAATGCTTTATTATGTTTATATAAATGTTGAAAGCTGCCCAGAGTGGCTGGGGCAACCCAGTAAGATGTTTGGGGTATAAATAGTAAAATTATCATTATGGAATGGGACATACCTATTTTCATTGGAGAAATGTTGGAGGGTAAGGTAACCCCTGACCATTAGGTCCAGTCGTGGCCGACTCTGGGGTTGCAGCACTCATCTTGCTTTATTGGCCGAGGGAGCTGGCGTACAGCTTCCGGGTCATGTGGCCAGCATGACTAAGCCGCTTCTGGCGAACCAGAGCAGCGCACGGAAATGCCGTCTACCTTCCTGCTGGAGTGGTACCTATTTATCTACTTGCACTTTGATGTGCTTTCGAACTGCTAGGTTGGCAGGAGCAGGGACCGAACAACAGGAGCTCACCCCTTCGTGGGGATTCGAACCGCCAACCTTCTGATTGGCAAGTCCTAGGCTCTGTGGTTTAGCCCACAGCGCCACCCACGTCCCTATGTCGGTACCTCTATGCAGTTGGCATTTCAGGTAAATGAGCACAGTTCAATTGTCTAGGACACTTTATTGACAAGTAATAATGAATAGCAAAAAATCTTTTCTGCTTTGTTCTCTCTTGCAGAAGTGGTCTCTTTGCTCTCGGCCTCCAATCCTATTTACTGTCTCCCATTAGAAAGCTAACTAAGAGATTAAAAGGAGAGATTACATTAGAGGTACGTTTCAGGGTTAAGAATCCAGTCCAGTTCTATTTTAGCATTATCCTGTCGAGGTCTTGAAGGACTTTGATTATCAGGGAGCTTTGGAAACCAGATTTTCCCAAAACTTCATCCCATACGACATTTAAACATGGCCTTTTACCCAGGTTTGTTCACGTGAGGCCTTAATTGAAGGGTGCACATGTATGGATAGAAACCTCTCACCTTTGTGTGATGGGAAAGGACCGTACAAAGGTTGTACAGAGGTAGGGTTGCCATATTCCAAAGAGCAAGAAAGAGAACACATTTGTAGCTGGGATGGCGAGGGGGGAGGAAGAAAAATAGTAGTAGTAATATGTGTGCAGGTGGATTGAAATATTTAATAATGGTATTAAAACATGACATGCCCTCTAACATTTTGTGAGAAAAATTCGGGGCAACCCTCCACCACCCCCGATCTCTGTCGCTCGCCCCCTCCCTGCCCCTGCTTGCCTGCCTGCTCACCCCCTCCTTCCCTCCCCTCTCTTCACTTTGCTGGCTTCAACCCAGTGGCAGAGGAAGGGGGCGGTTGTGGCCCACCCTGGGCGTCATCACTGGGGGGGGGGGCAGACAAAATTAGTTTTTTTTAAAGGGCTCATGAAACTTTTTAGGAGTGACCTGGTGGTTTAGGCACCTGTAGGTTCCATGCTGCCTGAAACAGCAGCGTGGGACTTGCGTCTGCCTACTGGCTCTCCCTCAGACACCCTACAGCTGAGGGGGAGGTGGTGGAGAGGCTCCAAGCACCGGAGAGTCCCGCCCCACCCCTGGCTGCAGGACACCCCCCACACACACCAGGCACCTGACCAGCTAGCTACGCCACTGCTTCAACCTCCTGCTCATGGGATGCTGCATCTCCAGACGGAAGCAGCATGAGTCCTAGCACAGCCCTGGTAATAATGGTACAAAAATATTAAAAGCTGGACATTTTTCAAAATGGGAAAATCCGGATGTAAGGCAACCCTATACAGAGGTAAGCTGTATTGCCATACATCCACTTGTTGCCTCAGCCCCACCCCGTCATGTGATAGCAGGAAGGTTGCCTGCAAACAGGACTGGATTAACCATGAAGGGTATATCACCCCTGTGAAATTAGCTAAAATGTATAAAGTAAGTAATAAATGTTGGAAATGTAAAGAAAAGGAAGGAACTTTTTATCACATGTGGTGGGAATGTAAAAAAGTGAAAAACTTCTGGGAAATGATGTATAATGAGATGAAAAAGATGTTGAAATATACATTTATTAAGAAACCAGAAGCATTTTTATTTGGCATTGTAGGAGAGGATATTAATAGACAGGATTGTAAGCTGTTTTTATATGCAATGACTGCAGCAAGAATATTACTGGCACAGAAATGGAAGCAAGAAGAATTACCGACGAAAGAAGAATGGTGGATGAAATTAATGGACTATGCAGAATTAGATAAATTAACAGGAAGGATTCAAAACCTGTGGGATCAGAGATTCTTAGAAGACTGGAGTAAATATATGAATTATTTGAAAAGCAACTGTAATGAACAGATTACACTTGTAGGACTGCAAGAAATTCTGTAAGGAGGACTATTTGAAATATTACAAGAAAGATTATGAAGAGAATTATTAGTTAATGATAATTAAGAGTTATAGAGAAATTAAGAAGGTTGTTGACGGAAGTCTAAAATATTGTATAAGATAAGAAGTTATGTTAAATGATTGTTGGAAATGATATGTTAAAAAACCCCAATAAAAATGTATAAAACAAAAACAAAAACCAAGAAGCAAAATTAAGCAGGTGCTTAATGGTCACCAATTGCTCAGCCGAGCACTCATTTTCTCAGTTGGAAAAAACCCTAAGAGAACAACTATGCAAGAAGGCAGGCTAGATGCCTTATCTCTATTAAGTATAGAAGCAGATGTGTTGCGCAAGATTAGTTTTGAGGATCTGATCAAAGACTTCGCAGTTAGAAAAAGCTGGAGAAATATAAAAAAGTGGAAGTATTCAAAAATAAGCATTATTTTTCCATCTTGCTGTCTGCTTTGCTTTGTTTCAAAAATAATAATTTGAGGTTTATTAATTGTTTGGGTTTTGAATTAGATATATATGGGGGCATGAAAATCTTTTAAAATCTTCCTACAAAGGAAAGCAGCCTTCAGGCTGAAAAAGATTGCCCTTTGCTTGTATTAAGTATTCAGGCTCCATCTGCATTTAAAGTGGTATCGTAACAGAAGTACCAAAGAATCCTTGGGGCTGTAGTCTGTGAAAGGTGCAACAGTGGAATCAACTATGCACATAAACTAGCAGCCAGCCTGCCAACACATGCAGTTCTCTGACCAAGTAATGTCATGCAAAAGTATTAAGTGAAAATAAAAATGCATATATGGGTGAAAACATACAGAAATACATTATATTAGGGAACACAGAATTATGAGGGAAAGTACATTAGGAGAAATGTGTACATTAGGACAAATTTGCACTAAGGTGCTGATTAATTTTCATTCGAAAGCTGATGTGAAAATATGGAGAACTGAAGACTAGGGGGAAAAAGAGGAATTGAGAGAAGCTGAAATTGACTGAATTTGCTCATCCCTCTCTTATTATTTTAGAATAGACAAGATTTCCTTAGGCAACCAATTGTTCCAAAAGATCAAAAAAATAAATTGCTCCCAGTGCTTTTTTCTACAATAGCAAAACGTGGTCACAGCCAGTCAGTTCTTTCAAAATTGCCAGCAGCTTAGCACGATTATAATGTATCAGATTTTCCTACCCCATTAATCAAGCAGTAGCCATCTTTAGATCTTTCCAATATTTAGCTGTCAGCCTTTGGGCTCCAGCCAAGAAACAACTGCATGTCAGTTGAAATGTTAGCTGGTCTAAATACAAACAGCACCACACTGTCACCTTTTGCTAGACTGGATCAGTGAGATCCTGAGAGATCCTGAGATGTAGCCGGTCTTGCATGCTTGTAGGATGAAGCCCCCAACTCAGCAAACTCACCACTATTGTTCTGCTCTAGGTGCCCCTACTTGACCAACCTTAAAATCAGCCCCATATAGAATGGATTAGTCCAGTTTGGGGAGGAGGCTGGAGAAACCTATGTGTATATATAGAATAAAAAAATTCCTTCCAGTAGCACCTTAGAGACCAGCTAAGTTTGTTATTGGTATGAACGTTCGTGTGCATGCAGATACACTGAAACAGAAGTCACCAGACCCAGAGCCAGTGTGGTGTAGTGGTTAAGAGCGGTAGTCTCGTAATCTGGGGAACTGGGTTCGCGTCTCCGCTCCTCCACATGCAGCTGCTGGGTGACCTTGGGCCAGTCACACTTCTCTGAAGTCTCTCAGCCCCACTCACCTCACAGAGTGTTTGTTGTGGGGGAGGAAGGGAAAGGAGAATGTTAGCCGCTTTGAGACTCCTTAAAGGAAGTGAAAGGCGGGATATCAAATCCAAACCCCTCTATATATAGTGAGAGGGTGGGGAGGTATTGCTCAGAAGGGTGGTGGGAATGGGTGAGGCGAGTGAGGCTGATACGTGTGGTAAACCTGTTGACGACTGTTAATGACTGCAATTGGTCTTACAGGAAAAAGCAAGGGGTGAGATGGCTAAAAATGTATAGATGTATAGAAACGCTTGAGTTTTGCATGGCTGAAATGTAACCTTAAGAGTCACATCCATTGGTTGTCTCACTTTTGCACCTGGCCCCACTTACTGCTGAGATGCAGCCTCCTAAAAAAAGGGGGGGGGGGATGCAGCCTGGGTAGAGCAGGTGGTCTAAACCATGGAGCCTCTTGGACTTGCTGATTGGAAGGTCGACAGTTCAAATCCACTAGACAGTGGTGAGCTCCCGTTGCTCTGTCCCAGCTTCTGCCAACCCAGCAGTTCGAAAGCACACCAATGCAAGCAGATAAATAGGTATTGCTGTGGTGGGGAAGTAAATGGCGTTTCTGTGCACTCACGGTGTCCCATTGCGCCAGAAGTGGTTTAGAGAGCCAGCGTGGTGTAGTGGCTAAGAGCGGTGGACTCATAATCTGGTGAACGGGGTTTGCGTCTCTGCTCCTCTACATGCAGCTGCTGGGCGACCTTGGCCTAGTCACACTTCTCTAAAGTATCTCAGCCTCACTCACCTCACAGAGTGTTTGTTGTGGGGGAGGAAGGAAAGGAGAATGTTAGCTGCTTTGAGACTCCTTAAGGGGAGTGAAAGGCGGGATATCAAGTCCAAACTACTCCTCCTCCTCCTCCTCTTCTTCTTTTTCTTTTTCTTCTTCTTCTTCTTCGTCATGCTGGCCACATGACCCAGGAAGCTGTCCATGGATAAATGCCGGCTCCTTCAGCCTGAAGCGAGATGAGCGCTGCAACCCCATAGTTGCCTTTGACTGGACTTAACCGTCCAGGGGTCCTTTACCTTTTTCAGTCCTTAAGCTGAATGAGGCTCCCCACCTCTGATTTAGATGTTCATAAAATCATAAAGTTGGAAGGGACCAAGAGGGTCGTCTAGTTCAATCCCCTGCAATGCAGGAACCTTTTTGCCCAAGGGGGTGCTGGAACCTATTGCCCTGAAATGAAGAGCCTCCTGCTCTACCGACTGAGCTATCCTAGCACTCTCTTTGAGCGGATATGGTTCACTGCAGCACCCTATTAGCGCAACTGCCAGGGAGCCAAGGTGACATCCAATGCCCTTTTAAAATGTGTTGGGGAGGTGGGGTAATTGGGGTGGTTTTTTTTTATTACGTATTTTGTGTTTTCATATTGAGACAATTGGACCGTAATAAATAATGTGTGTGTGATATTGTGGTTTTATGTTGTAACCGCCCTGAGACCTGCTTGTATAGGACGGTATACAAATTTAATAAAACATCACCATCGTCACTGAATGTCCTTCCCTAAAACTGGCCCCGTAGCTAAAAGAGAGCTGCAGTGCCTCTCCTCCCAGGCCACTAAGTCAGTGATGCCATGGCCAATAGTATTGAAAGCCCTCTCCTGATAACGTCATCCATCTGAGTACCATGAAACCAGCTGCATTTCCCGCACGTCCAATTCTTGGCTTTGCTTCTGCTTCAGAAGAAATTCATCAGCACACTTGTTTGGCAGATTGCCATCGTGTTGTGTGTTTCATTTACCATTCAGCCTTTGCAAGCTGCTTGCTGCAGGCTTTTAAGTCTTTTGGATCCTTGATTGAACCTTGCTGGGTTTGTAGCCTGTTCAGTGACAGTAACATGCATCCCCTCTAGCAGTGTGCAAATGAGACGTGACCTCTTGCAAGCTGAAACCTAAGCAGGGATGCAAAACATGTTTATTTATTTTTTGATGGAGCTCTCTGGTCTGCTTGTTTTCCAAGAAGCAGAGGATCATGGGAGAATATTAAATGACCAAGATACATGACAGGACAGGGGCAAAGTTTTGTAATGAAAGGTGGTTTCTTTAGAAAACTATCTTCTTCTTTTCCCCCAAGCAGGGTTTTGAACCTTGGGAGCACAGCATGAAGGTAGAGAGGGCAGCTCATTAACATAAGCCTGAGCTCGTTAGCAGCTTACTGCTAATTTGTTCGGATAGCTAGAGAGAGTAAATGCTAGCGACCCTGATACAGCTCTGAAGACTTGACATCCACAGTGTGTCTAAATTACAGCCCTCATTTCTAGGTGCATTCTATGTCACAGCTCGTTTTCACTTCAATATACCCACACACTCACTCTGGAATAAGGCAATGGAGTCTGAGGAATAAGTCTGAGGAACTGAGGCACATAGTGGTGATGAGAGACAAAGTTCTAGGTCTAGTAGACCCCCCTCCAAAAAAATATTAATCACTAGGCATCCACTCAAATAGCTCAAATGTGAAACTGCTGCTCTTCTAACAGAAATATGTAGCTCCTCCCCAAGGTCATCCTTCATACCTGAAGACTAGAAAGTGCCCAAGGTGACACCATTTTTAACAAGGGACACAGGTGGCGGAGGGATGTGAGTGGCGCTGTGGGTTAAACCACAGAGCCTAGGACTAGGACTCAGAAGGTCGGCGGTTTGAATCCCCGTGATGGGGTGAGCTCCCGTTGCTCAGTCCCTGCTCCTGCCAACCTAGCATTTTGAAAGCATGTCAAAAGTGCAAGTAGATAAATAGGTACCGCTCTGGCGGGAAGGTAAACGGCGTTTCCGTGCGCTGCTCTGGTTCGCCAGAAGCGGCTTAGTCATGCTGGCCCCAATGACCCGGAAGCTGTACGCCGGCTCCCTCGGCCAATAAAGTGAGATGAGCGCCGCAACCCCAGAGTCGGCCACGACTGGACCTAATGGTCAGGGGTCCCTTTACCTTTACCTTTACAGCAAATTCCAGTCAGTTAGCTTAACGTCTCTCCCTGGAAAACTGGTTGAAAGTATTGTTAAAGATAAAATCACCAAGCCTATAGAAGAAGTCGTCTTGCTGAAGCAGAATCAGCATGGCTTCTGCAAGGATTAGTCCTGTCTCACTAACCTCTTAGAATATTTTACTGCTGCTACTATTATATCCTGTGCTGCCCACAAAGAAACTTAAAATCTGTATTTCGACAGTGGCTTTGAAGATAGAAAAAATGACAGATTCTTTCCCCATGGGAAATACTCTGCAAGATGCTACAGGGATCTCCCCCCCCCCCCCCATGTTTTTCAACATATATAAGAAGGCACTGTGTGAGATTGTCTGAGGATTTGGGGTTAAGGTATGAGTAGAATAGCACCCAACTTTATTTCTCCTTTTCTTTAGAGCCAAGTATGAGGCTGGAGTCCATGAACTGGGGTTAGCAATGGGTTGAATGAGGATAAACAAGCTTAAACCAAGTCAGTTATTGATGGGAGCAATCCCAATTGGCTTTAGAGTTGCTGGGTTGCCTGTTTTGGAGGGGATTACCCCCACATACACACAAAAAAAGGCTCACGGCTAGGGCGACACTTCTGCATTTTTAGGTGCAGGTGGCATTTGTGGCCAGGAACAGTTGTTGCTGTTCTTTGCCCAGGAAGGGCTGATCAGCAGGTGAATGAGATGGTTGGAGGGGCTCCTCAGTGAAGATGGACAGAATCTGATCTGTTTAATTTATGCACGTGCTCAGTCATAGGTCCCATTTCATCTCACTTCGTGTGGATTTTTGTTTTAAGGATGTGTGAGAATTTTGCATTTAAATTGTATGCATTATTATATGCGTTTTTGAATGCATTTTGCCAAAATAGCTATTTTCTCATGTGCTTTCCCATAAAATACACATTTTATATGCACCTTGCATGGGAAAAAATGTATTTTTGTGCATGTAAGCCAGAGATTTTCAACCTTAATGAATCCATGGTTCCCCTGACCAACTACAAACTTTCTGCAGCACCCCTGTGGGGCTCAGGAGCACTTTTTTTGACAGCCTCTCATCCTTTTTCAAACACCTTCCCTTGTGGAGTGTTCCCTCAGTCTCCTCTCCCCTCTCCTTGGGAGTCCTCCCGGCAGCTGCTGCTGCCACCCCTGGTCTCTGACCTGCCCCTATGAGTCCGCCTCAGCTCCTGGCAACCAGCACCCCCTGGCCAGTCTCAGAGGCACCATTCACCTGTGGAGCTTGTAGCCAGGGCTGCTGCAACAAACACCTGTGCAAGTCTTTGGGCAGCAGAGACGCAAGAGGGCATCAGAGGAGGGAGGGAAGGAAAGAGAGACAGAGGCCAGTGTTGCCCGTGGCACCCCTGACCATCATTCAAAGCACCCCAGGGTGCCACGGCACACTGGTTGTAAACCGCTGATGCAAAACTAGAGAAGTGCACAATCCAATCAAGAGTTCAGCTCCCTTCTGTGAGCAAGTCTGTTACCATTGGATTCAATCGGTCCTTTGCAAAAAGTGGTCCAAACAAATTCCTCCCCCATCTTTCCTCTTCAGTATCAGTACTTGCTCACAGGTGAGAAGATTACCGTGGTTGAGTAGCAACCAGGGGCCAGGAGCTCCTGATGACAGGCTTCCTGCAGAGGTGTCGGCCTCAGCAGTTCCGGGACCATTCAACCCTGGGCACCAATCCTGGGGATCAGGGTATTTCAGGGAATTCTGTCTTCTTCTTATTATCTCTAAGTTCACCCTAAGACCCTTCTTTCCTCTCTCTTCAGGCTCCTCCAATGCTCTGCTTATGATTTCCGATGCAGCCCTGCATGGCTTTTCTAGCTGTCCAGACAAGCAACACTTTCTTTTGCCATTTCAGCCAGAGATCCAAATGAGTTACTTCATTGGCCAATACGCTGATGCAGGAGAAGTGGTGCTGTTGCTGGGAGATGATCTATAATGAAATGAAAAAGGTATTTAAATATACCTTCCTGAAGAAACCAGAGGCCTTTCTCCTGGGCATAGTCGGCCAATTGGTGCCAAAGAAGGATAGAACTTTTTTTATGTATGCAACAACAGCAGCAAGAATACTTATTGCAAAGTATTGGAAGACACAAGATTTACCCACCCTGGAAGAGTGGCAGATGAAGGTGATGGACTATATGGAATTGGGGGAAATGACTGGCAGAATCCGAGACCAGGGAGAAGAGTTGGTGGAAGAAGATTGGAAGAAATTTAAAGACTATTTGCAGAAATACTGTAAAATTAATGAATGTTAAAATGATGTTGGATTAAAAATAAGTGGTATTGGTAATAAGGTTAATAAGAATATGCAAATATGGATTGATAATGGATGAAAATATATAGTTATAATAGGTCAAGATATAAAGATAAATGAAAGAGGGTAAGAATTTGCTGAAATGATTTTGTAAATGGGAATACAAAAAGGGGAGGTGTGAGGAGGTCAAGGAAACAAGTAAATGAGCTTAAAGATATTGAAAAATGGATTTATTTTTTAAAAAATTTCTTAGCTATTTGTTTTTTGTATTTTGTATTCTCTTCTTTTTTCTTCTATGTATTTTTTGGTAATTTCTGTATTTTTCTTGTTATCTTTTTTCTTCTTTTTTCTATGTTTTCTTTTTAGTTTGTTAATTTTTGTTTTAATTGCCTTTATTCTGTAAACCTATGTTTTTTGTAAAACGCTAATAAATATCTTATTAAAAAAAAGAGAAGTGGTGCTGTTGCTAATACATCCTCTTCATTAGGCAAGTCAGTGGAGTCTTCTGTCGTTTTGTTGTAAAGCACAGCTGTAATTAAGCATGCTACACTTTGCGATGGGATTTGTTAGGCAATGAAAGATGGGCTGTGGATCAAGTGAGACAGAGTTTATAGCAAAAGGGATCGTCTTACATTATTGTGGCAGGAGAATCTGTGCAGAATAAGGAGTAAAAGCAGCCAGAGGTTTTGTTAAGTGTAAGGCGAGTCTGCTTGAGCGGGATCTGCAGGGGGTCAGTTAAAAAACCAGTGAAGTTTTTTTTCTTTTCCAGTACAGCGCAGGTGGGGAATCTGTTACCTCCAGGCAGGGCCGTCTTTAGCATATGTGCTGCCGGGGTGCAAAGATCTGCCCAGCGCCCCCAAATTTACTTTAGCCACCCCCAAATTTACTTTTATTGAGCTATTTTGGGGAGGGGGGCAGCCAAAGGGGAATCGCTCACCTGTAGCAATGACACAGCGGAAGAAACTGCTTTTGTTTCCTGACTCGTTGGGAATATTTGACGCTACAGAGTATCAGAACAACGGGGGGGGGGCAGGGACTTTTGCTCAATTACTTTTCACTGCCACCGATCGAGAGGGACGGATATACGGTAGGTATACATTTGGAGCCCCCAGAATTCGGCACCCGGGTGCCCTGCACCCCTTGCACCCCCGGGTAAAGAAGGCCCTGCCTCCATTAGTTGCTGGACTGCAACTAACATCATTCTTGGCTAGTAGCCCTGCTGGCTGAGGCTGATGGGATCTGTAGGTTAACAACACCAGAAGAGGCAACAACAGTCTCCCGCCTTGCAATACAATGGCAGGAAGCAGGTATATGTTCTAGGTCAGCGGCAGTCAGAGCCTAAGAAAGGACAATTGCCACATGATGCTTATTTCATCGGCAGAAAGGTGTCTTGGGTTAGGTCACAGCGGTTCTCAAGCTGTGGGTCCCCAGATGTTGTTGGACTACAACTCCCATCATCCCTGAGCTCTGGCCTTGCTAGCTGGGGTGATGGGAGTTGTGGTTCAACAACATCTGGGGACCCACAGCTTGAGAAAGGCTGGGTTAGAAGGAGATGATTAGATTTCATAGATTTCATAGAATCATAGAAGGGACCCTGAGGATCATCTAGTCCAACCCCCTGCAATGCAGGAATATGCAGCTGTCCCTTACAGGGATCGAACCTGCAACCTTGACATTATCTGCACCACGATCTCACCAACTGAGCTATTTATATGTGGGTCCCCCCCCCCTCGCCGATAAGGGCAGTGTGAAAAGAGGGGATGGTGGCCAGGTTGTCTGCACTCATTTCAATTTCATTCTGGTAAACAGGTTTTTGCACAGGTTTTTGCATTGTTTCAAAAACCTGACTGACCAGATGCATACAACACAGGAAGCAATATAAACCACTTCCAGTTTTCTTTAGGAAATGACTCTGTCTGCAGCCAGACTGCAGTTGTAGACTTTCTATCCATTGGAAACTAGTTGTTAGTATCAGTTCACTATAGATGTAGGTTTCCTTTCACTTCAAAGGGCAAAAGTGCCTTATCCACACAGACCTAAACAAAGCCAGCATCCTCGGTGCATATTTTGCAGAGCTTCTGATTCTATGCAGCAGCTGACAATCCCCTGACACTATTACAAGCAGTGTCATTATGGCTGCCAGCTTTAATTAAATGCACTCCCGTTTCTGTGACAGCCTGAATCCTGTTCCCGCACCAGGTATAATTCAATATGTGGCCGGGTTTCATCAGAAAGGTTCTCTGGATTATTATCAGGGTCGGCCCAAGACTTTCCTGCCTGAGGTGAAGAACAAGATGGGGCCCAGCCCCCACCAATTCTATGTACAGAAGTTAACTAGGCTGTCAGTTGACAGTTTGACATGGAGTGTCTTTCATCTCCATCTCACCTGAGGGCAGCAGATTTGGGCTCCATCTGCACTACATTTAAATACTTCTTATACCACTTCAAGCAGTCCCATCTTTGTGTAAGTGAGAGGGGTGAAGAGACAATAACAAACCCTTCAAGTGTCCCTATTTTCCAGGGACAGTCCTGGATTTACAGAAGCCGTCCCGGTTTCTGATTCGATCCCGGAATGTCCCACTTTTCTTTAGGATGTCCCTGTTTTCATTGCAGAAATGTTGGAAGGTATGGAGTTATGCCACCCGCAAGCCAAGGAGATAAGTAACTATACAACCTTTAGAAGACATCTGAAGGCAGCCCTCTCTTGAGAGCCAGTGTGGTGTAGTGGTTAAGAGCGGTAGACTCGTAATCTGGTGAATCGGGTTCGCGTCTCCGCTCCTCCACATGCAGCTGCTGGGTGACCTTGGGCTAGTCACACTTCTTTGAAGTCTCTCAGCCCCACTCACCTCACAGAGTGTTTGTTGTGGGGGAGGAAGGGAAAGGAGAATGTTAGCCACTTTGAGACTCCTTCGGGTAGTGATAAAGCGGGATATCAAATCCAAACTCTTCTTCTTCTTCTATACGAAAGGGTTTTTTGTTTCTTTAGTGTTTAATTATGTTTTTACATCTGTTGAAAGCCACCCAGAGTGGTGGGGACAACCCAGTCAGATGGGTGGGGTATAAATAATAAAATTATTATTATTATGGAATAGGACATCCCTATTTTCATCGGAGAAATGTTGGAGGGGATGCAACGATGGGTCTTGGGCCTGATACAGCAGGCTTTTATGAGGGGGCTGGAGGAAATGTCTTCTATAGAGGGGGGAAATGTTCTGGGTGAGTCTCTGATCACATGGAGGTAATCTCTATTGCAGATGGAGCTACTGCAGATCGCCTCTGTTTGAGAGAGTTGGACCATCCATCAGTTTCAAGAGAAATCAGTGGAAAGTTCCAAACACTTTTATCTGAGGCATAAAACTGATTGTTCTATTTAAGTCTTGCTCCACAAAGAGGGAGGGAGGGAATGAGAGAGAAGCAAAGGAACGTGCTTTAACAACTTGTAAAAGAGTGATTAAAATAAAATACCAGAGAGATGTGAACTCCTTCTGATAATCCATCTACGTTTTTTGCGCAAATACCCTGCTGTGTGTGAGAAGCTGATTCACGTTCCTCTCAAAATACAGCACAGAGGAGGATAAAGCTGCAACAATATGCCATGATTTGTTTTTAAGTCTGCCTTGGCAGCCATGTCACTGTAGCAGGAGGAGTGAAGTATCTAGGCAACCAGCCAGCCTTGATGATTAGAAATATGGTGCCTGTAGCCTGATTTAATGAAATCTCTCACAAGGAGACCTGACAGGGCTCGTGCCAATGAAAAATCACAAGCGGAAAAAAGAGGAAAAGTGTAAATATGGTACGTTTCTTGAAATATATCTTCACTGGTGTGCCACCCCAAACAAAGTAGGCGTTGTATAGAGAGATGAGGACATAAACAGTCACAGTACATCTGCTTTAGAGTAAAACTGTGAACAGGATCAATACGGCGGTTGCATTGTGTCAAGAATAGTGCTGAAGAACTGCTTCTGGCTGAGTCTTTATATGTGAGATGATTGACTTATGCTGACAGATTCTCCTGCTGCCACGTAATAGAAGACAGACTTGACCAGCTTAAGTATAGCAGGGAGCAGGTAGTGACCCCGACATAGAAAGCTGTCAAACCTACTGGTCCATTTAGCTCAGACTTATGTACTTACTGACAGCGGCACTGCAGTGTTTCAGAGAAGGATGATGCCAGGGACTGAAGCCGGGGTCTTCTAAATGCAAAGCAGGTCTCTTGCTACCGTGCTACGGCCCTCCCGCTTCTCTCAGAGCCATCTCACCTTGTATGGTGACAGAGATGTTTGCCGTATTTATAGTGGGGTGTTCTGCTGCAAATGCAACATATCGGCCTGCAGGGGACTGACTCCCACTGCATGCCCCAAAACTATTTGGAAATATCTGCCTCCCCTTTACACTTTATGTACTCCTTCCAAAGAGTTGCAACCAGGAGGTGCTGCATTTCTGTAGTCGGTTTCTCTTGTTTTATTCCTCTGTTAGTCTCGACACCATTCCATCTGCAGGCCTTGTCTACTTTGGGGGGCCTTTGAGCATATTTGCAAAGTGGAGGAGCTGTTGAGAGGAGGAACCAGGCATCGACCAACGCACAGAGACTCATTCATTCTCATCACCACCATACAGCAGTTAGTTTCGCCCCTCCTTGGTGTGTGATCTTCTTGAAGAGTATTATCAGAGAGACAAGAGTTAACCTTCCCTCCAGGGAAATTGCCCCCACCCGACCAACAATTAGGCTAATGATGATGATGATGATGATGATGATGATAATAATAATAATAATAATAATAATAATAATAATAATAATAATTTATACCCCACCCATCTGGCTGGGTTTTCCCAGCCACTCTGGGCAGCTTCCAACAGAATATTAAAATACAATAGTCTATTAAACATTAAAAGCTTCCCTAAAGAGGGCTGCCTTCAGATGTCTTCTAAAAGTCTAGTAGTTGTTTATCTCTTTGACATCTGGTGGGAAGGCATTCCGCAGGGCGGGTGTCACTACCGAGAAGGCCCTCTGCCTGGTTCCCTGTAGCTTTGCTTCTTGCAGTAAGGGAACCGTCTGAAGATCCTAGGCGCTAGACCTCAGTGTCCGGGCTGAATGATGGGGGTGGAGATGCTCCTTCAGGTATACTGGACCAAGGCTGTTTAGGGCTTTAAAGGCCAGCACCAATACTTTGAATTGTGCTTGGAAACGTACTGGGAGCTTATTGAAAATAAGCCTCCTATTAGAGCCAATAGAAAAATCTCTTTTCCACCAGGCCATTGGTTTTTAATTATCTGTGGCTCCTTTTAGTGGAAGGGGTTTAAAGAAATATATGAAAAATATATGAATTCGTTTTCCTTTTTTCTGTTTTGTTTTATGCTGGTTTTAATGTACCTGCTTCTTACTCATGGATTGAAGTTGCTTTGAGTTGCCACTACTGTTAATTCTGCGCTAGCTGCAACTTCTGAACTAGGAACAAGGATCCCCCCCCATACAGAGCATTACAGTAGTCTAATTGTCAGAGGGACACAGGTGGTGCTGTGGTCTAAACCACTGAGCCTCTTGGGCTTGCCAATTGGAAGATTGGTGGTTCGAATCCCTGCAGTGGGGTGAGCTCCCAATTGCTCTGTCCCAGCTTCTGCCAACCTAGCAGTTCGAAAGCACACCAGTGCAAGTAAATAAATAGGTACCACTGTGGGAGGAAGGTCAACGGCATTTCTGTGCACTCTGGTACCTTTACCTTAGTCTAATTGTGATGTTACTGATGTGTGGACTACCATCCATACTCTGAACTTTGACTGGTGCTCCATAGTCTGGAGCCTGTGCGTGTGGTTCCTCATCATCCCTCCGCTTCATGTCACTTGCCATAAATCAAAACTTGATAGATCTTTTTGGTCAAGCCAGTACAATCTCTACCACATTGTCAATGCTTGTTAAGTAAACATTTCTTGATTTAAGCCCCAGTTCAAACAGCTCTGGTTACTTTGCCAGCTTATTAAAACCCTGCCGTCCCTATGCAACTTTGCACACATAAGTCAATTAGTTCCATGCATGTTCATAAAGCCAGCTTTAATTGGGTGGCCCTGTTTGTTTAGAGTCATCATATCTTGTTTATATGCAACAGCAGGATATTGAAAGCAGATGTGTGGCTGACAAAGGTCTAGCTTAATATTTCTGGGGAGAGAGACAAAAGCAACCCACTGGGAGATAGTCACTGTTGTGCAACTCCCTTAA
Organism: Podarcis muralis; assembly: GCF_964188315.1. Classification (NCBI taxonomy): domain Eukaryota; kingdom Metazoa; phylum Chordata; class Lepidosauria; order Squamata; family Lacertidae; genus Podarcis; species Podarcis muralis. Next base: position 22,354,361 of record NC_135655.1, on the reverse strand, counting down.
ATTATAGCCAGGAGGGAATTAAGGTACTGCATTAGCGAATAATAAAAATGGATTCGAACTAAATAAGTATGGGGCTCATCATTATCATGGATCATATGTTCCAAAGGAATATCCATGTTTATTTCAAATGAGTTGTCTGAGTCCTTATCATTAGAAAGAAGAGCCATGCTCCATATTTGGTGGGTTTGTAAAATAATCAAAACCTTCTGAAATGATAGACATACTCAGCTTCAAATAATGTTAAATGCATCCTTCCAAAAAAAACACAACAGAATCATTTTTATTGGGTATTACAGGACCAGATATAGCCAGGAGGATAAGGAAAATCTTTCTGTATGCCACCACAGCCGTGAGAGTACTTATAGCAAACATTGGAAGAGTGACCAAATACCCATCAGATCAGAATGGTTACTAAAATTAGTAGAATATGCTGAACTAGATAGTCTCTCAGGAAAAATTAAAGATAAGCAAAAACAGGAGTTCATTGATAACTGGAAACCTCTAAAGAGTTACTTAAAAAATAAGTGTTGCAGTCTGAATTCGGTAGCAGCTTTTGAATAAGCTCTGTAAAGAAAAGTTAAATGGGTTAAAATAGATATATATACCTAGATGCACATTAATATTTTTTATGATATTTTTGCTGATAAATTTAGGTAATAGGTTTATTAGAGTGAAAAGATGTTGAGAAGGACGGGAAGCCAAATTTATGAAAATACATACTTCTTTGTTGGAATTATTATTTTGATGAGTTTGATTTACAGACTATAAAATGTCTTTGGTGTATGGATGTAACTACAGTTAATAAAGCATATAAAAAAAGAAAGAGGAGCCTGCTAATCAGCTCTGAATGGCAAGGAACAGGGAGGAATCATTATGGTCTTAAGACACTTCCACCTTGCTGAAGCTAAGGGCATTGGGCCAATGCTTGGAGGAGATGCTACCTGAGAATCTAATGTACTCCATGTTGAGTTCCATGGAAGAAGGAAGCCAAGGATATAAATGTGCTACATGAGTTATGTTGTTAATCCTCCAGGAACATAGGAACAAGGTCGGAACTTTGGTCCACCTAGCTAGCTCAATACAGTCTACACTGACTGGCAGTGGCTCTACAAGTTTCCAAACAAGAAATATTCCCAGCCTTACCTGAAGAAGCCAGGGATTGAACCTGTGACCTTCTGCAGGCAAAGCAGATGCTCCACCACTGAGCCATGGCCCTAGGAGACCCCTATTCCCTTCACAGAACTACACTTCCCAGGGAAGGAGAACTGACAGACCACTCTGAGAACTGGCATCAGAGTGGGAGAACCAACACATTGGGATGGGGTGTTGGAGAGCACCCAAAAAAGAAGGTTTTTAGATTTGAACATTGCACACAGGTCATGCTTTAGCCACCTCTGGTGTAGAGTAGACAGTACTGAATCAGATTGTCCATTGGCCTAACTTAGTATAAGGCAGCTTCCTGTCTTACTCAAGGTGCTGGTTAATAAGTGTTTATGAGTGCAAGTGTTCCTAGCATACAGAAAGGTGAAGAATTCTGAGATATAGATCATGTTGCAGATTTTCAAATTGCACAGTTTGAAGTGACTGGAAGCATAAGAACTGACTCCTTTTGGAAGTAATCATTGTCCACGCCCATAAAAATATTATTCAAACTTTTACTTGCAGAACTCTTTTAAAAACAGAGCATAAGCATCAAAGATACATCATAAATAGCCATACAGTGTCTTGTCCTGTCAAGCTTAGGCTCAGCGTCTTAGAAAATATGAAATAATCCAAACAGACCTAGAAGCAGAGGTCTGTCTCTTCCTACAGCCTGCTTTCCAGCCTCGATTGGCCTTACTTAGACTGTTTACTCTCCGTTCAGGAGAGCTTCATTTACATCCTCACTCCATGGAGTTTGGGAGGGAAAAGACTAAAAGCAACTCCCTTTCAAAATGGGGATTTGCAACTCAATATCTTCATCACATGATAAAAGGTTCACTCTCAGCACAGAGTAGAAAACAACCAACAGTTGTTCATTAACCCACCAAGGAGCTCAGAGTCCTTTAGAAAACAACATTGGAAAACCCCCAATATTAGCAACCCTTCAGCTATTCATTAATATACAGGCATTTTCATTCCAGGGTCAATTAAATCAATTACACCTAACAGATCATAGAGGCAACAATTATCATATTGCCTGCTGTTTGTGTGAATCAGGCCTTCACGTATAGATCATGCCCTGGTTGTGGACTTCCCAAAGCGTACGGCTGGCCACGTTGGACCCTTTGCCTGACCCAACAAGCCCATGCTGATGTTCTTGTCAGACTGATGCCTGCCTCTCTTGTTGCGTACAGCAGTGGCTTCATGCTGCAATGCCACCTGACATCCCACAGGCAGCTGCGAATACAAATTGAAACTGGTCCAGGAAAACAGCACTGCTTCCTGACGTGTCCTTAGGGCAAGATGCTGGAAGGGAGCTTTTGTGGCTGCCTGAGACAATGCCAACGGCTACTTTATACGCCTGCCCAGCACTTCCTGTAAACTTAATTAATGTGATGGACGCAAGAGCGAAGGATGCAATTAATACAGCAAACAAGCAGGAAGCAGCAGGTATGCTTTGCAACAGCCCTGGCAGTGTAGCATCTCTCAGCAGCTCCTGGCTGCATGCCAGGTCACCTTTTCCGTGACACGGAGCGGCAGCCAGAGTTCTGTATGTTTTGCTTATGTTGCTCTGTAAAGCCCCACGCATTGGCAGAAAGAAACAACTGATGCCAACGTATCGTTCTGCAGAGTATTAATAAAAACAAGTGTTATGTACTGAGTTGAATAGGATCCAGAATGCAGCAGTCTGATTGGTTCTAGAACAATAGGATCCAGAATGCAGCAGTCTGATTGGTCCACAGGAGCCACCCAATCCAGCTCCAGGTGGAAGTGAATCCGCAACCGGATTGGTCTACAGGTGAATCCCGGAATTAGCCAATCACGTGGGGCCCATTGTGTAAATAATGTATATAAAGCAGACATTCTGGGGGAACTTCCATTCCTCCTCACCACTATGAGCTGAATAAAGAGCATGAAATCCACTCTCGACTCCAACTTTCAACAAGGGTGTTGCTTGCTACAATTCGTTCTGTCGAATTGTTGCATCGAAGCTCCCCAAGGAAGCCTGATTAGGCTGGCCTGGCCCAATAACCATTTTGCTCGTTTGATGGCAAAGGGATAGAGGCCATGAAGTTTTCCTCCCGGCTCTGCAGTCCTGACTTTCTCAAGAAGGTCAAGGAGTCCTGATAGGCCCAAGAGTGGACTTACTTTGTTTTTTCTATGGTGGTATATGATGTAAGACAAGGGTTGAGAGCCTTGGGTCAAATGCAGCCCACCAGACCCCTGTTTCTGAGCCTGAGAACTCTCCTCAGGCCACAACCCTCACTGATCCACCTTAGGACTTGGGTTTTGTTGGGGTTTTCTGTTGTTGTTTCTTGCTTGTCTGGCTAGAAGAAAGAGATGGATGCATGAGTGTGTATGGAAACTAGCCTTCTCCCTTCTAGTTGAAGCCAGACAGGTCCCCTCCCTCTTACTAAAGACATTTTTTTTCTTCCAGCAGGCATCTAAACTGGTCTGATTTTAATGTTTTAACCGATATTTACATTTTCTTCATTATATTTTCTGCACACCACTTTGATCCAATTGTAGTCAAGCGGTATATCAATGGTTCCAATAAATAAAAATGAATAAATCCCTACGGCTGCAGGATTGTGGCATTCACTGCCACAAGATGTGCAGGTGAAGCCCACTCGCTTAAATGGCTTTAAAGGAGGAGGAGATTACCAGTGGCTACTAGCCAAGATGGCTATACTCTGCTTCCACAATCTGAATAGCACTTGCTGGAAGCGACAGGAGAGTGCTATTACACTCACGTCCCACTTCCAGACTTCCCATGGGCATCTGGTTGGCTACTCTGAGAACAGGAGACAGGACTAGATGGACCTGATCCAGCAGGACTCTTCTTAGGAGTGACATAGAGCTGAAGCATTCAGTTTTTTAAAAATTGTATATATTTTTATTAAATTTTCATATAAAATCCATCTTCAGTACACCACAAGTTATCATTTTTGTTTGACTGCCCTTATACTGCCCTTGTAAGGTAAAGGTAAAGGTACCCCTGCCCGTACGGGCCAGTCTTGCCAGACTCTAGGGTTGTGCGCTCATCTCACTCTATAGGCCGGGAGCCAGCGCTGTCCGGCGACACTTTCCGGGTCACGTGGCCAGCGTGACAAAGCTGCATCTGGCGAGCCAGCGCAGCACACGGAACGCCGTTTACCTTCCCGCTAGTAAGCGGTCCCTATTTATCTACTTGCACCCAGGAGTGCTTTCGAACTGCTAGGTTGGCAGGCGCTGGGACCGAATGACGGGAGCGCACCCCGCCGCGGGGATTCGAACCGCCGATCTTTCGGTCGGCAAGTCCTAGGCGCTGAGGCTTTTACCCACAGTGCCACCCACGTCCCTTGATAAGATGTCAAATACTGCCCTTGATAAGATGTCAAATCTCTTTACTGCCCATTTATTTCATCCCTTGTCCCGTTTTTCCAAGAGAGAGTTGAGCTAAGCTGAGGCAGTTTGCATTGTTGCGTTCCATTTCCCCCCAAATCATAGAATCGTAGAGCTGGGAGGGAGAAGTCATTTAACCCAACCCCCTATAGTGCAGAAATCTTTTTTTTGCCCAACAAGGGGCTTGAAACTGCAATCCTAAGATTATGGCTCCCCCCCCCAACAACACACATAACTCAATTTCCAGTGTTTTAAGGCCAGTATGGAAAAGGTGGCTTTAAAAAGGCTCTTTTGCTTGTTAGTTTGCATTTGCACGAATGGCCTCAATTGGCAATATCGATTGACTTTATGCAGCTCATTCTGTATAGCTCCAGGAAGGCTGGCCGGTCAGCCTAATGACATCGCTGCACGTTCCCATTTGTCGTTAAACTAGAAGGAACCATTTACTCCTTTATAATAAACACAGTGCAGCACATAACTCTACAGCAACGGGGAGCCATTACATCAGGGGTAGCTGCTGTGGCTACAGTTCCCATCATCCCTGACCATGTGGCTTGCTTGCTGGGGATGATGGGAGTTGGAGTCCAGCCACATCTGGAAGGCAGCAGGTTAGCCAACAGCATTAGATGCTCAGACAGTGCCCAAACATCACAGCTGGAGAATAGCCACATGACCCCCCCTTTCCCATGTGGACAAAGAGGATCCATATAGGCTTTTATGGGAGGCCCATTATCTCCACTCCAGCTCCCCACACTCACCTAGGCTTATTATTCAGCAGCCTATTCACCTGCTGACTTTTAAAGTCCTAAATGGCCTTGGTTCTGTATATCTGAAGGAGTATTTCCACCCACATCATTCAGCTGGGGCACTGAGCTCCAGTTTTGATGCCTTCTGATGGTTCCCTCACTGCCAGATGTGACAGGGAACCAGGCAGGGGATCTTCTCAGTAGTGGCGCCTACCCTGTGAAACACCCTCCCATCAGACGCCAAGGAGATAAGTAACTAGACAAGTTTTAGAAGGCACCTGAAGGCAGCCCTGTATTGGGAAGTTCTTAATGTTTGATGTTTTGTTATGTTTTTAATATATGCTGGAAGTTGCCCAGAGTGGCTGGGGCAACCCAGCCAGATGGGTGGGGTATAAATAAAACAATATTATTATTATTATTATTATTATTATTATTATTATTATTATTATTATTTGCTCCCGCAAGGAGTATAAGTGCACCATAGGCTGGAGATCCAGCAGAGTATACAAATATAATAAAACATCAAATGTTAAAAACAGGGCTGCCTTCAGATGTCTTCTAAAAATTGTGTAGTTTAAAAAGCCATAAATAGTAACCTGCTAAAAATGCTCTATGCTCAGAGTAGCAATCTCAAATAAAGCAAAACAAAACCCAGGGCTGTAATAGTGTGAAACGTTCCCCCCCCCCCACAACACACACAAAAACACTGGTGTTTAATAACCTTGGCTTAATAGTAGCTCAGAGGAAGCATTTATCTGTGTGGCCTTGCAAGAAAGTGGTTTTGATTAATTAAAAGAAGAAGATGATGAGATTGCTAAGTGGATTTAAGTATACTGTAGATGTGTTATCTGATCGCCCTCCCAATGGAACACATTGGTTATAATAAATGCAGAGCAGATGGTTTGCTACAGTGGAAGCAGATATGACGCCTCCCCATATTTCTCTGCCTTCCTCGCCTCTCCTTCCTTAACATTATTTTCTATCCTAAAACACCTATTGCCAGATTGTTATCTGATACAGGAACAGGCAATTGGTGGCCCAGTCTGGTTCCCAAGATTCATTATACCACCACTAGCACTCAGCTTCGCCCCAGTGGCAAGTCTCCCATTGCTTGCTAGAGCTGCGTTTCACTAAGGCAAGGCGCAGGCAAAGAGCTGCTGATTTTCCGTTCCCTCATTTGAACTACTACAAACGCTTTGTATGAATTCTTCCTTTAGTTATGCATTTCTTTATTTAAAATATTTATAAGCTGCCTTTTCGGATCATGCCCATGCAGTATAATTGATGAACGATGTAACAATTACAAGTACAATACCATAGCATAGCATTCAGTATTGTATATATTGATCTGGTTTATCCCTAACGCTAAACCAATCCATCGTTTAGCACAGATATGTGAGCAGCTCCCAGAGAGAGTTTTGCAGCTGCTTTGCTCCTCTGCGGTGAGATAAGCCACGGTTTGGCTTACCGTGTCATCTGAACGCAGGCTCGTGGTTTGACTTGCTCCAGGCAAGCCATATGCTTTAACCAAGGTTTGTTCTTGGGTTTACAGCTCATGGTTTGCCTGGAGGAGACAAACTATGGGTGTGACCACCAACACACACAGTCAAACCATGGTTTAGTGCATAGCAGAAGGATCAGAGGAGAAGCAAAGTGACCGCAATCTCCTCTCTGAAAGCTGCTCACACATCTGTGCTAAACAATGGATTGGCCTGGTGTTATGCGTAAACCAGGTCAAAATATACAATACAGTCAAACACCTCCGTTTTGGAACGTTTTGGCTCCCGAACGCCAAAAACCCAGAAGGAAATGCTCTGGTTTTTGAACATTTTTCGGAAGCCGAACATATGACGTGGCTTCCGCTTGAGTGCAGGAAGCTCCTGCAACCAATCAGAAGCTGTGCCTCAGTTGTCGAACATTTCGGAAGCCGAACAGGCTTCCGGAACTGATTACATTCAACAACCGAGGTTTGACTGTATCTATGCTATGGTGGTTGTGCTTTTTATTTGTCCAAAGTTGTTGAGCTTTTGTAAGTTTTGTCCAAAGTTGTTGAGCTTCTTTGGCAAATTCACAAAAAAAGAAAAGAATTTTTTAAAGCTATTTTAAAGGAAAAACAAGAAAAAACTACTGACATGGGTTGCCATACGTCTGCCTGGACACTGCTTTATTGGTGTCCATCAATTATACTGCATGGACATGATCCAGAAAGGCAACTTGGAAATATTTCAAATACCAAATACATCAAATTGCAGTGCACAGATTAACAACAGCATCCTAGCCCTTTTCTTCTAATTATGAATACTGATCTTTAGCCATGCAGCATTTTTATCGATGAGATCAGGCCATTGCTGCTGCTGGGATCGAGGGGATGTTGCTGGCAGGGTTGATCTGGGATTGGTTTGCCATATGTAGCTCAGATAACGTTGCCGGAGGCTGTTGCAGACCTAATTGTGAATAGGATTGGAATTGGTACATCAAATGCGACTGTAGCTTTGAGGTGCCCAGAATTCTACTCATGAGATTTGGTCAGCCCATCTGAAATATTTGCACAAACTGGGGAATTGTCATCTTCTGCCTCTTTTGGGGTTTACATTTAATTTGTGCATATATTGATGTGCCTAAAAGCAAAACTGCACTCAAAATGTACTGCAGCCAGTGGAGACCTAATTAAGCAACAGCTGCTGCGGAAAATATAGTGACTGCAATTTTTTATCAGAATAGACAAAATAATGAGACAAGCAGGAGACAATTGTGTACAGTGGTACCTCGGGTTAAGTACTTAATTCGTTCCAGAGGTCCGTTCTTAACCTGAAACTGTTCTTAACCTGAAGCACCACTTTAGCTAATGGGGCCTCCTGCTGCTGCTGCAGCGCTGGAGCACGATTTCTGTTCTCATCCTGAAGCAAATTTCTTAAGCCAAGGTACTATTTCTGGGTTAGCGGAGTCTGTAACCTGAAGCGTCTGTAACCTGAAGCATATGTAACCCGAGGTACCATTATATAGGAAATAAGAAATTCAAGAATGAATTGAATTTTTTTAAAAAAAATAACTTTTTTAAAAAAAAAATCTCTGAAGCCTTTCTTTTAGGAATTCTAGGTGCCAAAATCCCAAATAGAGAAGAAGAGATTATTTATGTATGCAACCACAGCGGCACAAATGTTATTGGCCCAGAGATGGAAAGAAGATGAAGTCCCTGCCAGAGAAGAATGGCAGATTAAGTTGATGGATTAGACCAAAATGGCTAAAATGACCAGAAGAATCAGGAAGACCAAAATTTTAATTAAAAAAAACCCCATTGTAAATAGCTAGAATTGTTAGTAGGATTGGAATAATGCTTGTAGTCTAAAGGTGAATTTTGGACATAATGGAGATGTAAAAGATTTGGATTATTATAAAAGATGCGGGAGGAAATGATTAACAACAGGACCCACAAAGGGGAAGAGGGAAGTCCAGGAGATTCTTTGGAATCTCGTTTTTATGTTGTATGTTGGATATGCGATTGTAAAACTTTTATCTGAAAAAACAAATAAATTTATATTTATAAAATTTACAAAAGAGAGAAACACAGGTGTCCTTCAAAACCCACACTTCTCCAAATTTTATGATGCAGTTCTCTAAGCAAAAATGTTTGGAAAATTCATATATTAGGGGGAATTGTGCAGGAAAAAAGAAGAAAGAAGAAGAAGACAGCAGGTGCAGCATGCAGAATTTGTTGCAGAACACGTACACGGCCATATCCTGTCAAGGAAGCGCACCTTTGCTCATCCAAACAGATCCCCTATGCCACTTAGTTAAATTAAACTGTAACGCATATGGCGGATTTAATGGTAATGTTATCTTGCATCAAGGGACTGGAACCCATTGGTTTTTCTAAAGAGAGATATTCAAAGATTTTTCTTCCTTAGCAGGATGAAAGATAACAGCCTCATCAGATATACTGTTGAGCGTTCTTTCTCCCAAGCACTCGATACCATATCCCTTCTGGAGGTCCTTTAACCAACACACACAGCATTTGTGGTAATTAAAGTGAGCTCACCCCACCCCGCTCCAAGGACAATCAAGGCTGCTGTTTATCTCAATATTCCCACTGTGCATCAAGGTCACTGTATTCCCGGCACAATTTTACACTGTAAGATTTAAGGCATCTTGCGGCGTTACTTAGCTCCTTGATCTCATTAGTGAAGCTGCTCTCCGGTTTGGCAAAACAAGCCACTTTCCTATGAGATCAGAGATATAGATTCCACACTCACGGCCAACAAATCAGAAAAATCTGGCTCAGCTTGAGGGTTCGAAAACCCCTCTCTAGCAAATGCGGAAATCTTACAAGGGTTCCTGCCGACAGAGAGAGGCCTTTTAGTGAGTCATGTTTTTGGCATCACAGACATCTGCTTCCATTGAGTAGTACAGGTGTATTATTAATAGACGGTGGCCATGATCCAGAGCACAAACTGCATCATGTGAAAAAGCCCTCAGACCCTACATTAATAATAGCAGGTTACTTAGCAAGACCAGATTGCAGATAAGTAACTGTGTTAATTGTTTTATTACCTATCCCCGCTGTTGTAAAGGGCCACTGTGTTCATTCCGCACACATTGCAGCTCTAATTGAATTGGCACAGACTTCCTTCTTCCATTTTGTTTCCCTTTTACTTGGCTTATTACAGTTCTCCTCATTCCACCCCCCAAAACTCTAGCATGTCTTGAGGGTGACGATGTTCCTGAGCCCTGGTTGGGGCAGATGTATGCTAAGAAAGGTAAAGGATCTCTGGACAGTTAAGTTAAGGTTACCAGATTTTTTTCAATGAATCCAGGGACACTTTTCAACTTCCTACTACAGTAAATAGATGGATTTTGTCACGGGACTGATTTGTAAATCCGGGGACTGTCCCCAGGAAATGGGGACGTCTGGTAACCATAGGTTCAGTCCAGTCAAAGGCGACTTTGGGGTGCAGCGCTCATCTCACTTTTCAGGCCAAGGGAGCTGGCGTTTGTCTGCAGACAGCTTTCTGGGCCATGTGGCCAGCATGACTAAACCACTTCTGGTGCAACGGGACACCATGATGAGTGCCAGAGCGCACGGAAACCCCATTTACCTTCCCGCTGCAGCAATACCTATTTATCTACTTGCACTGGCGTGCTTTTGAACTGCTAGGTTGGCAGAAGCTGGGACAGAGCAATGGGAGCTCACCCCATCACTCTCAGTGGTTTAGACCACAGTGCCACCCACGTCCCTTCATGGTTGTGGACCAGATATGTGGTCATCCCAAAGTCAGGAAAGGACCCTGAATATGTGGACTCCTATCACCCTGTTTTGCTCCTCAGCCAGGACCAGAAACTTTCTACAGCCTTCCTAGCAGCACAGTTTAATAGATATATATCCACCTATATCCATCTGGACCAGGTGGGATTCGTAGCAGGCAGACAAGTTATGGATTCTACCTGCCACTTGCCTCCCATAATCCCTTAGTTCTCATCATTTCCGATGCCTTCAAGGCATCTGGTTTTCTTGAGGGGCCCTATATTCTATCCCCCTGCCGTATGATGTCACCACCATGCTTCATGACGTAAGGACTGCCCTCCCTGAAGTAATTAAGACCACTGATACATGGCTATCTAAGGTATCTAACTGTTGGAGATGCCATAGGGATAATGCTTCTCTAAAACATTTGTTTTTTTGTTGTCCTGTATTGAAAGGTTTTTGGCAGAAGGTAACTGAAACCACCAACAGAAGTGTACGGAACAACCTTACACTTACAGAGCAAAATATCCTCTTGAATTATATACCCAGCATGTGGAACCTTACAGAAGGACAATATGAGTGGACTCTCCGTGCCCTGACCACAGCAAAAAGACTGATAATGATGAATTGGAAGAATTAAAATGCACCTCCCTTCTACGATTGGCTTGAAGATTTATACAAACTTGCAACATATGAACAACTTGCATATAAACGCACACTTGCCATGGACAAATTCAGTGATATTTGGAATCCATTCTTACAAATACTGTAATAGGATAAGATCTGGTGAAGTACAATAACAACCTTGTAAAATATACAATTTTGGGGGTTTTCCCCCTCCCCCCTTCATTTTTCCGTCTGCACAGGTTCTGTTTCTCTTTCTCTCTTTCTCTTTTTTGCTTGCGTCTCACCATGTCTGGGGCACATATAGTTATGTACTTTTCGAACTTCCAATAAAGGTGTTTATTTTTTTAAAAAATAAGTCCACTGATACATTTGGCACAGAATCAGGGGTTTGTATTAATTATAATAAGTCTGAATTCCTCTCTGGTTTTTGGAGCATCAGCCCTTGAGTCCAGTTGGATATACTCTGACCCTGGAGATAAAGATTTGTCTGCAGGCTCTATGTTATTAAGGGATCCAAATACTCAGGAATCTGAGTAAACTATAAAACTGGGACGTGCTTTTCCAGGTAATTATAGAGATCTTACAAAAACAGCATCAAACTCCAATATTCCCTTCTCATAAGGAAACCAACCCTGCAAAAAGAGACCCTGGAACTTACTAGCACTTGGGAAGGTGGGGACATGATAGAGAGGGAAGTGCTGTTCTTTTCCCCTGAAGCATGTGCATGGGAGAGAAATGTGTCTTGTGACTATTGGTGAGATTGCGCGAAGTGCATTTGTATTAAACTCCGATCCAGGGGTAGCCAATGTGGTGTCCTACAGATATTGTGGACTACAACTCCCATCAGCCCAAGCCAGCATGGCCCAAGCCAGGGATGATGAGAGACGTGGTTCCAAACATCTGGATGTAACCACATCTGTTATTCATGCGCTGCAAGTAAAAACAATGCTTACCAAGAGCAGGGCCCCAGAAACCGATCATTTAATTTGGTATTGTCTCCTGGATACTTTGATTATGTAACTTCCAGAAGCCCACAATTTGGAGCCTAATTGTCTGTCTTAAAACCTCATTGGATATTTTGCTCTTGTTATGCGTCCTGGCAAATGAGGATGCTGTCAAATGACATGGTGCAGCAATTGGCAGAAGAATCCATTTGGTTTTATAGAATATTTCCCTGTTGGTGCATCTTCTGCCATCTGTCAGCACCCCTATTTCAGCCATTGTGATCACCAAAATGGATCCAACAGCAACAGCAGCAGCTGTACCCGTTTTCAACCGTTTCAAATAAGAGATCAGACTTTCTGAAAGACAGGCAAATGTGCGCACACCGTCTTTCAGGCTGGCTTCTGTCCCCCCAGAGTGGCTGGCAGAGACCAGGATCTGGGATGCTGTCCAGCATTTAATTAATACAGCAGTGAAAGCATTAGGAAAGGCAACAGAACTTAAAGCCAAGCGCAGCCTGAAAACTCCAGTCACGGAGGCACAACTCCATAAATAGGCTGCATAAATGCTACAGGATGCAATTTCGTCTTCTGCTTCGAGGGCTGTTCACACAATGTGCCTGACGTGGTGCGGGAGCCTTGGCTTGGATCCACAACTGCGATTGCACCTCCCTTCCTCAGTTCCCCTGCAGCGATGCCTGGCATTGGGAAGCCAGGTGAGCAACACCACTGAAATATACTCAGAGTTGAGAGTGGATTCGATGCTCTTTATTCAGCTCATAGTGGTGAGGAGGAATGGAAGTTCCCCCAGAATGTCTCCTTTATATACATTATTTACACAATGGGCCCCGTGTGATTGGCTAATCCCGGGATTCTCCTGTAGGCCAATCAGGTTGCGGGTTCACTTCCACCTGGAGCTGGATTGGGTGGCTCCTGTGGACCAATCAGACTGCTGCATTCTGGATCCTATTGTTCTAGTACCAATCAGACTGCTGCATTTTGGATCCTATTCAACTCAGTGCATAACAACCACCCACATGTACTGCCCCACCAGTCTCATGATATGATATTCATATGCCGGTTGTCTGTGGACCTGCTGTTTTCCTTTCTGTGTAGGAAGAAAGCCCTCATTATGACATAATGAAAATGATCTATAGGTGGTATATGACCCCAGTCAAACTTGCAAAAATTTACCATTTGCCCAATAATAAATGTTGGAAATGTAATGAGACTGAAGGTACTTTCTATCACCTTTGGTGGACCTGCCCGAAGATTAAAGCCTACTGGGAAATGATCTATAACGAAATTAAAAAGGTCCTTAAATGGACATTTTCTAAAAAACCAGAGGCTTTTCTCCTGGGCATGGTGGGCCAATTGGTGCCAAGGAAGGACAGAATTTTTTTCATGTATGCTACCACAGCAGCAAGAATTCTTCTAGCAAAGTATTGGAAGACGCAGCAGCTACCCACTCTGGAAGAATGGCAAGCAAAGGTGATTGACTACATGGGAATGGCGGAGATGACCGGCAGAATCCGTGACCAGGGGAGTGAGACAGTGGAAGAAGATTGGAAGAAATTTAAAATATATCTTAAAAATTGTTGTAACATTGAGGAGTGCTGAGATGTTATGGTGTTAAGAAACAGAGAATTGCAGCTGTAAATCATAAGTTTAAGGAAATTATAATGAAGATGAGTCAATTAATTAAATGGAGGGTTGCTGTGAAAAGGTAAAAATAAGGATGCAGAAAAAGGGAGGTATGGGGAAGTCCGGGAAGTAAGGTGAAGGAAAATAAGTTTATGAAATTATACATGTTTATTTGTTTGTATGTTTTGTTCTGTTTTATTGTTTGTTTTTAATACATGTTTGGAAAATTAATAAAAATTATTTTTTTAAAAAAGAAAGCCCTCTTTGCAGTAGGCCCAGAGCTGCTTCACAACATCAGCAGGCCCACTGCATGGGTCTGTGGTCTGTCTTACGTAAGTTGAAAATAGCCTTGATTCTTTTCTTAGATGTTTTTCAATATTGAGCTTAAAACAAAGCAAGGATAAGCAGAATAAACTGCCCCTTTCTCCCCAGTCTCTCACACCTTCAATTGCAGATCAATGTCCTTGTTCAGGGGGAAAAATTCTCCAGAGATGGATCTCTGTAGCAGGCAGATGCCAAGCTTTTATCACTAAAAAATGATATGAATGGATGCCACCTTTCAATAAAATTGTCCAAGTCCTGGGTGTTATTTAACGCGTTTATATGGTTAGTCAATATCTCCATCAGGTCTGCCATTCAGACCTTTTGCCTCTGCAGCAAAAGATGGCTCAAAACTATTCCAGCTCTGTGCCATATTGGTTTCTGGTTGCATAAGCACATGTAGACACAACCGCACTTAACCAGTTTCATAAAACACAAAATGCATGTTTTCTCTTGCATGTTCTGGAATAAACTTCAGCTACCCCCGCCCCCTGTGCACACCTGCTAATTCTCAGCCATTCCTGGCACACGGATCAACTACCCACATAGTAAATACCATTCAAATGGATGTCAGGCTATGAGCGAATGTACAAAATAGCACCTGATCTTGGTGCAGCAACAGCGTGTCCCTATTCACTGTGAAACAGCTCTGGGACAATCCAGTTTGGGGCAGATCTAGGAACAACTCTGGCCACAAGAAAACATCTCTTCATAGTAAGCAGAGCGGTGCCGCCACACCTCTAAGAAGTCTGGTTCATTCCATATACAGGCAATGGCTCAGAGAGCTACGATTAAAGTGAATGCAGGGATAATGTGGGGTGCTGCTTCCCCCCTTTGTGGGAGATTATCTACAGTGGCATTCCCTAGCCTGCTGCTTTCCAGCTGTTTTGGACTACAACTCCTGTCAGCTGTTGGGCACCCAGTTGTTGGAGGCAGCCCTGCAATAAATGCTGACTAAGTCCCTGCAAGCTGGAGAGGACTTTGAAAGTTATTCCTGCAAATGACAGTTTTAATAAGTTCTTTGCTGGCAAAAGTCATGTTTGACATTTTAATATGTGACCTAAGGGAAGGCCAAGCTTCTCATCCAAAGCAACCGGCACTCCTAATGATCACTGGCTGGTCTTTGTGTAGTTGTGGCTTCCTACATGGGTTTTTCCAGGTCCCCTAGATTGTCCATGAAGTTCTTCCTCTTCTTCCTTTTTACTTAGATTGTGACAATCATCTCCCAAACAATGCAGATTGTGCAACCTTCTCAACATCTAGATCAATATTAAGACGCTTAAGAATACTTGACATTTATTATGGTAGAAAATGTCCCCCTTATTAGTTGGGAAAGCATAACATGTAATGAGTTGCATATCTGCCTGGACTTCCTTCCTCTCGCAGATCATTAAAACAATGTCATTTTCATACCTTACGGGTAAGGGGATGTGATGATAGGAGAGATGTGTACCCCCAGCCTCCAGGTAATAGTTCTTGCACATTATTGAAAAGCAAAATGTTCGCTCAGAACCAAATGGGATGTTATGTAATAAAATTAAAATATTGCTTCCCCCAGTTTATGAGCTTCTTGGTCATTGGCTAAACTGCTGAGATGTAACAGAATGCTCATGAATTTTCTAATTGCCAGGGAGCATTTAGCCAATCACAAATTGTTGATAATGCAGCACAGCATAGGGAAGGGAAGTTTGGTTGGGGGAAAACCTTACACAGGGCCTAGGGGCAGGAGAAGGTGTGTAGTTCTGGTTAGGAAATGTGCAGAGAGGTTAGATCATGGGTAGGCAAACTAAGGCCCGGGGGCTTGATCCGGCCCAATCGTCTTCTAAATGTGGCCCATGGACGGTCCGGGAATCAGCATGTTTTTACATGAGTAGAATGTGTGCTTTTATTTAAAATGCATCTCTGGGTTATTTGTGGGGAATAGGAATTCGTTCATTTTTTCCCTTCAAAATATAGTCCGGCCCCCCACAAGGTCTGAGGAGCAGTCGACCAGCCCCCTGCTGAAAAAGTTTGCTGACCCCTGGGTTAGATGGTATTTAACTCTGAGTAGGTTGGCTAAGATTTACAAGACAGAATCAGATAAGTGCTGGACATGTAAAGATGTGGAAGGAATGTTCTTTCACATGTGATGGATATGCAAAAAGAGTATTGGGAAATGATTTATAATGAACTGAAAAGAAAGTTTAAAATTACTTTCCCAAAAAACCCAGAGTCCTTTCCGCTGGGGATAACCCAGACTGAAACCACCAGGTGTCAGAAAAGGTTATTCGTGTACGCAACAACTGCAGCCCATGTTTTGTTAGCCCCCAAATGGAGAGTGAGTGAGGTCCCAACTAAAGAAGACTGGCAACTCAAGTTGACAGAATATGCACAACTTGCAGATTTAACATATATAATAAGAGGACAAGAAGAACATACATTTAAAGAAGATTGGAAAATATTTATTGAGTATATGGAAAATAACTGTACAGCTGAAAGTGCTGGCAGCATTAAGATAAATCCAACAGAGTAAATAATTTTGATGGCTGTAATAGTGGAAAATTGGTTTGAATGGTTATTGTAAAATATGCAGGGATGTAAGATATGTAAAAAAAGAACCATGGAAAGAGAAGAAAGGAATTCATTAGATATTTTAAAGTTTGTAAAATGTTTATTTGAAATTGTAAGACAGAAAATTAAATAAAAATTATTATATAAAAAAGGAAATGTGCAGAGAGGTAAGAGGGTCTGAATTCAGTTGGTAGAGCATGAGACACTTAATTGCAGGGTCATGGTTTCAAGCCCCACATTGGGCAAAATATTTCTGTATTGCAGGGGGTTAATGGCCCTTATGGTCCCTTCCAACTCTACAATTTTATGATTCTATGATTTCACCTACACTCTGTATATAGTGCTGTATTTGAAGATAGGCTGGCATGAAACTTCAAGTGGTTGTGCAGCTACCAGGGTTTTAAGCGAGGTTTTAGAGGTTACATCATGCAATGCCACTTTTGTATCAACTACACTGCCTACTTATCTATTTCCGGAGATGGTAGGGATTGAAAACCCAGAGTCTTCTGCATGCAAAGCTGATGTTCTGCCACTCTACTTGGGTCCCTTAATAACACAAGAAGAGCCTGCTGGATCAGGTTCATCTAGTCCAGGATCCTGTTCTTGCAGTGGCCAACCAGATGGCTTTGGGAAACCGACAGGCAAGATCTCAGCACAGGAACCCTCTCTCCTCTGGCGGTTTCCAGCAACTGGAATTCAGAAGCCTTGCTGCCTCTGACCATGGAGGCAGAGCATAGACACCATGGCTCTATCCAATGATAGCCTCGCCCTCCATGAATTTATCTAACCCTCTTTTAAAGCCATCCAAGTTGGTGGCCATCACTGCCTCCTGTGGGAATGACTTCCATAGTTTAAGCCATGTGCTGCACGAAGAAGAGCTTTTTTTCTTTTATCTGTCCAACATTCATAATAATAATAATAATAATACAATTTTATTTATACCCCGCCCTTCCCAGTTCAAAAACCAGGCTCAAGGCGGCTAACAACAAATTTAAAACACTTACTTGATGCAACAAAAAACAGCATAAAATACAGTATAAAACGTGAATAACAATAAATTCAGAATTCAAAAATCAATTTGGGGAAAATCCATCCAATAAGCATTAGATAGTCACCAGGGCTAGCTGGCTGAATTAGTCCTACTTGGGCCAGCGAGGAGGCCAGGGGATAATTAGCTGTGGGGTCTCAGAGCGGGTAATCTTCATAAAAAGGGGAGGGGAGGGGAGGAAGGGGAATAAAAGATCAGGCTAAGTTCAAGTTGAAAGCCAGGCCGAATAGCTCTGTCTTACAGGCCCTGTGGAAGGACGTTAAATCCTGAAGGGCCCTAGTCTCATTCCACCAGGTCAGAGCCATCACTGAAAAGGCCCTGGCCCTGGTGGAGGATAATCTGACTTCCTTAGGGCCCGGGACCTCTAAACTGTGATTATTCATGGACCTTAAGATCCTCTGCGGGGCATACCAGGAGAGGTGGTCCCATAAATAAACAGCCATAAACCTTTTTTTCCCCTTTGATGATAACATCATTCAAATATTTTCTGCAGGAACCACAAGAGAAGCTAGATTTGTAATTCTGCAATGTGAGTTAGCACAACACAGTAGCATTTATGAAAGCGTCATTTAAAAATCCAGATACGTACATAGATGATAGATAGATAAGATAGGTTTTAAATACAGTTTTCCAAACCTAGCTTAAAGTGATGTTGACAAGCTATCTATCTGGTTTCATTGAAAAATAAGGTCAATTAAAAACTGCAGATTTTGTTTGCCAGAACACTAAACCACACCAGCTGCTGTAGCAAAATAAGACTTCCCATGCACAGGTCTTAGAAGGTGAATATTCATTGTGGGAAAGGCCAGCATGTTAAATATATGTCGGAACAAGATATTCCAGGTCATCATTCACCAAACAAAGAATCCATTATATCTAATGGACTCCAACCTGGCAAAAGATACACACAGAACACGAGTAATCAGCCTTCACTCCAAGGTTCGCTGGGAAAATCAGTTGTTTGCTTGAAGTGCTATTACACATTGTTCAGCTGAGAGAATTAGTGAATCAGAGGCTCTTCAGCCTTGGCACCAATCCATTTTTGCTAACTGTGAAGCCAGTGCCAAGCTCCAGTGCTCTTCTTGGGGTCTTATTTAGGGGAAAGTAGATCATGCACCTGCAAGCACTTGCTAAAACCTGGTGTCAGCCAATGAAGCCGATGTGCAGTAGATTCTGGACAGTCAAAAGAAAATGCTTCTTTACATGATGCATTCCTTCTGAAGGAAGCATGGTTGGCTTCTGTAGATGGAATGGGGCAAGGGAGAGGTTGTCCTGGGCCAGCCCTGGGGCTATTGCCCTCCTCCTCTGCTTGTGGGCTTCTGATTGGTCTCCAGGTGAAACAGGATGCTGGACTAGAAGGAGCTTTAAAAAAATATGATTTTCATTGATATATATTACAACAATTATTAAATAAAAATTTTAACATTTCAAACTCCAACTCCCTTCCCCGTCTTTCTGTGGTTTCTTTTCATCTTCCTGCATACTCCAAATTATCTCAACATATTCTTTTAGGTATCTGTTCCCATATATATTTTGAAACCACAGGTTTTTACATTAATTCTGCCAATGCCATAATCTGTTTGTTTGTAAATACTCAGTAAATCATTTCCATTCCTTTCTTTAAAAAAAAAAAATAGTTATCTTGATTTCTTATTCTCCCTGGAAGTTTTGCCATTTCTGCACAGTCCATCATCTTCTGTTTCCATTCTTCTCTTGTCAGGATCTCTTCTTCCTTCCATTTTTGGGCAAATAAAATTCTTGCAGCTGTGGTTGGATACATAAATAAATTTCTATACAGTTTAGGTAGTTTTGATCCCATAATTTCCGAAAGAAAAGCTTCTGGTTTTTTAAAAAAATAAATACAGTGTTATCTTAAACATCTTTTTCAGTTCATTACATATCATTTCCCAGTACGCTTTAATCTTGTTACAAGACCACCACATATGGAAAAGGTACCTTATTTCTCTTTATATTTCCAGCACATATTCGATTTGGATTTATACCTTTTTGCCAATCTACTAGGTGTTAGGTAGCATCTATATAACATTTTCATATAGTTTTCTCTTAAACTGTAACATGCTGTAAATTTTACACATTCCATAAATGTTCCCATGCATCCATTTCTGTATGACCAATATCTATTGCCCAGTGTATCAACTGAAGATTTCACTTGTTTGTCCTTTGTCTCCCATTCCAAAAACTTCTTATACATTTTAGACATCACTTTCCCCACCCCCACCCCACTTCATATCCTTCTTAGTCAGATGATGATATTGTAACCATGTTGTTAACATCTCCGATAAATCCTTAATTTTTTTTAATTTTAACTCTCCACCTTCTTCATCTTAATAAATTTATATAAGTTGCCCAAATTCCCATCATATTTTTCTTTTTCACCACTATGACTTCCAAAGGTGAAAGCCATAGTGGTGTTTTGGTCTCCAACAAGTTTTTATATTTATCCCATACTCTATACAATTCTTTCCTAATTATATGGTTTGTAAAACTTTTATGTACTTTCACCTTTTCATACTACAAGTAAACGTGCCAACCAAAAATATTATCATGACCTTCCAGATCTAAAATATGTGAATTCTTCAATAACAACCAGCACAGACAGGATGCTTCATAATATAATGTCATATCCGGCAGGGGAAAACCTCCTCTCTCTTTCACATCTATCAATATTTTATATTTTATTCTCATTTTTATATGGAAATATATTTTTGCCATTTGTTGAAATAATCTGTCTTGCCGATCACCAGTATTGATTGAAACAAAAATAACATCCTTGGTAATATATTCATTTTAATGGTTGACACCCTACCCAATAATGAAAGTTTCATTCTACTCCATATGGACTAGAAGGAGCTTTGATATGATGCAATAAGATTCTTACGTTCTTGTGTTCTTAAACATGCCCTGTGTCTATTGATTTTCCATCTTGTGGAACTAGGCCCAAGAACACTTAGACAGGGCAAATCCGATGAGAGTGAAAATGAAAGAAATTTACTGTCAGAATACGACACTATTTATGTCTCCCTCTCTGTGTATTTTTTGGCAGCGTGTAAGCGAGATGCTTGGCAATTCATGTAATTAATTCCAGGCTGCTGTAAGTGCAGTCGAGGCAAAGGAAAATCAAAGGGATTCACATCACTTTGCTGCTGACCTAAAAAAATGACGATAAAAGTTGAATACCCTTTTGCAGACGGGCGACAGCCTGCTCTTTGAAGCTGTTATATTTGGGGGGGAATATATTATTCTGTTTTGACATGTGAGACATATTTCACTTGCACTATGAAAACAGCCCCATTCTCGGGGAAACACGAGGCTGAGGAAGTATGGGAACGTTATCTGTTCCACTCTTTTGAAGCAGCTGAGCTGGAGTTTATGGGCAGGAAGAGACCAGAGGTCAATCGTAGAACACATCGTTTGCATGCAAGTTTAGCTCTCACACCTGCGGCTGAAGTGTCTCAGGTATCATGAGTGGGAAGGACCCAGTCCTTGGAGTGGGAAGGACCCAGTCCTTGGAGAGATGCAACCAGTCAGAGTAGACAGCTCTGGTACAACACAGTTCTGTCTCAACACATGAAGAGTTTCAGTTGTTTCCATTAGTAACTCAAAGTCAGCTTCCCCGTGATTGGAAACTGGAATCTTTTACAAGGGACAATATGAGTTCTCTTCTACAAGTAACACTGAAATGCCCACTACTTATAAATGTACATCATATTCAGTGCTGTTAGATGGACTTCTAACAACGTAGTAAGCTTTGTTGGAGTAACATGACATGGGAAGGGGTTAATTTCCTTCATGACTGTAAATCACCTCATGGATGAGCTAATCGCAGGTGCAAGGTGAGCCAGTCCAGTTGCTATGGTAATGGCCCAGTGCCCCAATATATGTGATTAATGTCAGCTCAGGAGTAGAGTCTGTTGCTTCTCCGGTGTTACGTCTTGAATTGCTGAACTTATTTAATGGAGATACTTTGTACTTGTATGTCTCTATCTATATCTGTACCTGCAAGAGCCTACAAGCTGTATATATCTACGTCCAAAACTGTTTTACTGAGTCTTATCTTCTGCAACAGTAAACTATTTGGACCTTAAGCAACTTTCATGTGATGACTGGTACCAGCAGCAACTTCTTGAGATTCCCAACAAGTTTCCCATAGAGACTGATAGAATTTCCAGCTACAAGTCCACAGGCACAATTCCAGAGCTTCACACAAGCTTCACAGATGAAACTTCCTTGCAGATCTCTCCCCTGCTTTTTCCTTCAGGATGTCCCTTGCAACCATGGGTGATAGTGACGCAGCTCAACAGGCTAGATGAGAATGAAATCTGTGTCAATAGATAAAGAAGTTCCCTAGTAAACCTCTTAGGCAGTGTCTGCCACCACATAAATATGTGGGTTGGTGCAATATTGGTTGCATGCTGCTTCTCATCCCACCTAAAACAAACTCACCTTGGAAATTTCCTTGCTCATTGGCTACATACTGATGTGCATCTATAGCCAGGATATCTGTGGGTGAAGAACACCCACATCATTTTTTTTAAAGAGCAGTCATCAATGCATCTTTCACACTGCAAATAAGAATCACAACACTTTAAACAATTGCAGAAGTGCTCCAGGAATTGGAGAAAGAGATATGTTGCCAATGGCATGGGTGCTAGCCAATAAGCACCCAACACATACAGCTTTTCTTCTCAACAGGCTGAAAACTTGCAGAAAACTTTCTTCCTCTTCAGAGCACACTCAAGGAAAGAAGAAACTAAGTGTATTTTCAGGGCAGCCTTCAAATCACCTTCACCATGTTTGAAATGTTATGCACATCTTCACCTGAAATGACCGACTTTCTTATCACTGGTGAAGCTGTGCCACTTTCATTGGCCTCCCTAATCAAAATAGGGTCCTTTGCCATGCCATTCCTGATCTTCAATGTAATCACACCTCATTGCAAGGTGTATGTCTAAATCCACTTACGTGTCCATTACAAATGTTCCTACAGTACTTGCAAAAGGGTAACAGTTATGTTTGGCTAGTTAAACACAAACATGAGTATGCTGATCTTTTCTGTGGCTTTTAGGGTCAGGATGCTACTTATTCATATCCAGAGTTCCATGGATATTTAGCATAGTAAACATGTGAAGTGCGTGTAAGGGAGGTGTACCTGTGGCAGACCCATAATGTGCTACAGTTGTCTGGCAGGTGTCCACTGTAGCATTGCCTTTTACCTCTTCACTTTACATTAGAGGAAGCATGCATGTACCTTGCATACAGGGCCATGGAACCTAGCGCCCTCCAGATGTTGTTGACCCGTAACACCATCAGCAACATCTAGAGGGTCACAGATTCCCCACGGCAAGCTTCAGTAGATCCATATTTAACCACAATGGCTTAACTTCCAGTGCTAAATGTAGCACAAGAGGTTGGAAGCCTGTTGTGTAAAATGGCTCACCCCTTATTTCCACAACAGTCTCCTTGGGTAAGCAATGCTTAGAGACAATGCCTGGTCCAAAGTCACCCAGTGAGTTTCATTACTGAATGAGGGTTTGGACCTGGGCCTCCCCAGTCCTAATCCAGCACTCTAACCACTGTATCATGTTGGCTCTTGATCTAATTATTAAGAGAATCCTCTAGGGCCCTGTTTCCCCTCCATCATAAGTAGCCCCACAGGATGGGGGCTTTCTGATGTTCTGATGGTTGACGGCAAGAAAGGAAGTTCAGCACCATCACAACACTCCTTATGATGACCAGTTTCCTCCTCCAGCATATTGACTTGGAGTTTATTGTAGTTTTAGCCTAATTGCATGCATTTTATTGTTTGATATTGTTCTAATTTCCTATCACGTTGTTTGCTACCTTGATTTATTTTTATTTTATAGGAAAGCAGGAGACAGCTGTTGAAAATAAGTAAAGGAATAAGCAAACATGCATGGCCGAATTAGATCTTGTCCAGTTTCAGCTCCATAGAAGTTTCCTAGTGTGTTTGCATACCTTCACCCCTCCTTCCACTGTCAGAAAAGACACTGGTTGACATTTGAGGAGACCTCTTTTTCCTGTAAAGTGGCCCTAAAGGTACAGAAGCTTTCTGCCTCCTTTTTCTTGGGTGAAAAAAACCAAAACTTTAGGGGGCAATTTGAAATGGATAGATTACAGGGGCAGGAGATGGGAGCACTAAACCCTCCTTCCACCTGCTACTTCTCCTCTTCAAACCCCCACCCCATCCCCCGCATCCAGACGAGCTTCTACATCTGTAATGTTCCAGAAGTGAGTTTGAAGATGGAAAGCAGTTATTAGGATTTTTGTGCTTGTGTGCAACATGTAGTTAGATCCTAAATGTCCGTGAAAACACAATTTAGTGGTTGCAGTTGTGTGTCCCTAATCTAACAGGAGTGCCCTTTCAGATGTGGGGGAGGGAGGAAAGATTTTAGGAGGAGTCAAGATCCACAGCCAGCTTCAGAGGCGAGCCTTAGGGCAGAGTCAACATTAGCTTACTGAAAAGTACTCCCTTGAACTTTTAAGGGTTTATCTGCTGTGGTCATCTCTTTTTTCATCTTCTTTTGACACCTTTCAATCATTAGATCTCTAACTGCTCTGAAGAACATGACAGCCCACCAGAATTGGCGCCTTTGCACCGCTCGTTCGCTCCCTCCCTCCCTTTCTTTGGAGCCTACGCTGCGCCATAGGTTACCTGCCAGCAGTGAGCATTTCGACTGGGCGCATTTGTGCCTTCTCTACCACAGCTTGCAGAGTGTGAAAAAGGAGGAGCTGGCATACGCCTCTCTTACTGGAGCCGAGCGCTGTCCGACAGGAGCAGCAGCAGGGCTTTTACTAGGCTAGCCAGGTTCCCGCTCTAAGCGGGCAAGCTCAGAAAGAGTAGCTTAGCCGCGCGTCGGCTCTGCAATCCCTAGCCAAGGAGATCTGGGACGTACCCTTCCTGGGAGGGAGAGATGGCTTCCTCCTGACGCCGTTTCCGGAGGGGAGGGGGAAGAGACAGAAGGGAGGGGATGAGATGGGAGGGGGGCCCTATATAAATGAGGTTGCTGCTGCAGTGCCCCGTCGGGGATCATCAGCATTAGAGAAGGAAGAGGATCTAGGGAAGGGGACGGGCTGATTAATCTGCCTCCCGGCTCAGCTCTCGCCCGATGCCAGAGTCCCTCTCCGCCAGCTGCTACCTCTAAAGCCCGGCCGTCAGCAATAAAGGCAGGAGAGATCTCCTCTAGCCATCCTTCGGCGCTGCAGCCCGTTTTGCCGGCGTCATGACCCGCACAGTATTGCTTGCTGTTCTCCTCCTCGCAGCGCAAGGTAAGCCTCCGAGGTAGCGGCGGGTGGGCTGGCTCCGTCTGTTGTCCGCAGTTCCTCTGCCTTATAGAACTTGCCCGGGGTCCGTTGTCCGCAGCGGCTCTTCATTTCAGCACCAAGGACAGAGGCGCGGTGAGGCGCGGTCTTTGGCTTGCTGGCCCCGTCCGGCTCCCGTGGAAGCAAGATGGAGGAACTGCTCCAGGAGGACGGGGAGTTGCCTTGTTTTTGGAAGAGGGGAGAGTTGGCTTGCGGGTACCACGCAGTTCTCTGAGTCAAGAGACTTCAGTGAACTCCTGCGAGAGCCTCGTGAATCTGACTTGATCCACAAGGTCATTTTACGCTAGCAAACTTTTTGAAGCCCAGTCGACCCATTTTGCAAAGCACTCGAGTTCCTTTTTGAGTCTGCTTGGTTTCCTCCCCTTCTAAAAATAAAAATTCCGTCCTGCAATTTCTTTCTCTTTTTAACCAAAAAACCCCGTTCCTTCCTCCTCCTTTCTCTCCCTAGCTTCCTACTCATACCCTTCCTCTTATCTGTTTGCACCCATGAACATCCTAAACAAACCACCAACCAGCTTACTCAGACTCAGGAGGGTGAAAAGAAAGAATCTGCAACCTACTTCTGAATGATTTGTTGCAGATCTACCCCCAGCACGCAATCATTGCTGCAGTCCACTTAGCCTTCGCTTTGGAGGTCTGTTTGAGCAATTGTGTTCAGGAATCAACCACTTCTCTCTGTTTTTAAGCCCCAAAGTGGAGCAATCTTGCGGTGCTGGATTTCATACGCTGTTTTTGTGACTTATTATCCTAGCAGAATATATTTGTGCCAATCGCTCTCCCTTCCCCATCTGGCTTGCATTGGCTGAGTTTTGCATGCCATGGGCCAGCTGGCTGGAACTATTCCAGAGAACATGTAATATCTTGCCTTTCTCTCCCTTTCTCTCTTGCAGTACTTTCACTTCCAGTAACAAACCCAGCGACTAAAGATGACACAAAGGTGAGTTGCAAAAACAAAATGGTAAAAATAAATAAATCAGGAATGTTGTTTAAGCAGAACTATGGGGCAGTGTCCTGTCTTGTCTGTTTAAAAGATTCCACAATATATAGTAGCTTGAAATGAATAAGAAGAAGCAATCAATTGCCTCTTGTGGAGGTCACTTAACATGTTACATTTTTAGGTATATATCCAAGATTCATGTGTGCTTTTTTTTTTTTTTTTTTTTTTTTTGGTACCTAAAAAACATGGAGCAAATATTGGCTGCAAATCCCCTCTGGGGTAAACCCAGGCATGTTGCTGGGAAATGTAGGAAACAGTCCTTCTGAAAAGTCATTTCCTTGCCCTAGTTTCTGTTCCTTCCCACTTTTTGCATGTGATTAAAAGCAAGACAACAAAGACGTGTGTAATTTCATCACTGTTTCACAGCAGCTGTAGGTGCCCCTCTTGAGTATCTGAAAGGTTAGTGAATTAGCTTTCCAATTATATCCTGCATAAGCCCATTGTGGACTATACTTAACTCCCTGCTGTTAAAGGGCTTAAGTGTTACTGGGTAACATACTTGAAAGTTGTCATTAAGACTGATGGACTGTCTAAAGTGAGGCAAAACCAAACCAAAACGAACATTACACAAGTGTGTTATTATGCCAGGAGCTTAAGAGATCAATATCAAGGCTCAGATAATCAGTGGGTAAGCGTATATGCTGTACGAAGTGGGTTGCAATTGAAATATTGTAAATCCACATTTGAAGAAATGGTTGGATGAAGGTTTTGCTACAGGACTGCCAATGGGTGGCATGGAAATTATTAAGATCCCTGTGAATTCTACCCAGTACTTGTGTGGCAATATGATTATGGGAAAACAGACAGAGTGGGAATTCATTAATTCCACCAATCCATTCTGTCACCTATCCTTGTAGACACATTGAGCTGTAAAAGTAGTAAGATATAAATTTGATCGGGAGAAATATGTTACAGGAAATGAAAAAAGTACCATACTGAGGCCACTTTACCTTGTATAATATGTACCTTCTTTTATGGCCTACTGTGGTCTGGTTTATGTATCTACAGGACTGGTGGGCCTGGGGAGGCGTCATTTGGACCTTGGGGATAGACTTGATGCCCCTTTCATGCCTTTATTTTCAAAGTCAAATGCATGCATGGGGTGGGTGTGTGCACAGCCAGAGGGCCGAGGGAGTGGGCATGGAAACACACCCTCAACAGTGCAGGTGGGGAAAGGAATTGGTGGTTCACATCTGGTGGCCTCCCACAGTGTGGATGCACAGTGCATTTCCGTATACAGATCTGTGCTGGGACAGAGTATTTGTCTATTTTGCACAGTGGTGTTTTACAAACCATTGATTAGTGCTCTGCCTCAGCCCCTGACACATTGTGGTTTGTCATGGGTAAAGGGGCAAGTGGTTAAGACTAAGACTGACTTTGTACATCTTGGGACTAACACAGCAGGCGTTGCTGTATCTGCTGCCTACTATCCCTATATTTCTATTTATTTATATACTTTTACGGCCCTTCATCACATGGCCAAAAGGTGGTGCACAAATTATTTTTTAAAATGCAGCGACTCATATTTCTAAAATCAATTATTTCATAGCAAGTTAAGCACAGCATAAACTAATAAATAAGGGCGGGGGGGAAGCAATGGGTACAATACACACTGACTTCAACAAATCACACCTCTTTGAGTCCAAAGGCTTGGCAGAAGAGGTACATCTTCACCTTCCTTCTAAAAGAGCACAGCTCTAAGGCAAGACACACCACAGTGGCAAAATCCAAAGTTTTGGAGCTGTCACTGAAAAAGTCTTCCTATAAACCCCTGCACTGTTGAGCCCTCACAGGCAGTGTTAGAAACTGAGATATGAAAGCTAGGAGCTACGTTATGGGTGCCACAATGGAGTGCCTAGGCATGCTTTTTTAATAGCAAGAATACAAAGCTGAAAATGGATGAACTGCAGCTAAAATCTTATGTTCATTTTTCACATAGTCTAGTCCTTCTCCTGCCTACCCCTCTAATATTCTTAAGAGGGTCTCTTCTCCAGTCTTCAGAGAGTAGCTGGAAGTGGGGAGGCAGAAAAAGGTCCTCCTTTCCTTCCACTCTGCAGTTTTAACCTGAAATCTTAGGCGCAGTACTGCACCCACAGCTCAGAAACTGCTCACACTAATGAAATTCCCTGTTGCAAAATGTGACTAGACTATGTTTTGAACACTGCTTACAGGGACACCCTAGGAGGGTTGCACTAGCTGATCCTAAAGACTAGAGAGGTTGGTATGGGGAAAGGGATTCTCTCAGGTTTTGGGGTTCCTGGCTGTTCAGGGCTTTGTGTGTTTGTGTGCACTTGTATATCACCTGGAAATCTGCAGTCAAAATTCCCTACTACAATGTTTCTTTATGCAACCTTAAAAAAAAATGCTGCCCACTTTAAATTTACCTAAATTGGCTTCCCTTGTGAGTGCGAATGGAGTTGAGCTTACATGCCTTACCTCCATCTTTTGCTGAAATCTGCTACAAGAGACCTTTCCATTTTTGCGTGGATGGGGAAAAAAAGCTTTTTGCCAGCTTTGCTAATTATCCATAATCTCTCCAAAAAACACAATTACCTTTCAGCCCATGTGCTTTAAGAAATGCTGCACTGTCCCCTCTCTCTGCCAGCTGGGAGATTTTGTATGGAACTCTCTTCATGCCCAGCGGCAGTTTTGGAGGCTTCCAAATATCTTGGGGTAGGGGGGTCGATGTAATTTCACTTTTGTCTGGGGCCCCCATGCTGGCTCAAATCACTGCAATTTTGCAACATTTTCATTAGAAGAGAGCACATCAGCACTTTTTGAGGCACTGTGCTGTACAGAATACTTGGCCGTGGCTGTTTGAGAAAACTCTAATAAGACCACAAATTCCCTCTCCCTACCACAAGTGCTTTTATATCTGCAATTATATGAATCTCTGTTGAAAAACCTTCCTTAAATGTTTGATGGTACCATTTGCACCGCAGCACCCCTGAGCAGTAGTCAGTGGCTTGAAATTAAAATGCTAGAACTGTAGAATTGGGTGCAAAGACTGGAATGGCCAAGAGAATAATCTGAAGGCCAAGAAGATGGTTCTGTTGCTGAATATAAGAAAGTTTGGGCCCTGAGCTCTGTTTGCATGAGAAACTTCCAGGCTTGCAGTCCAGTCAGAATTATGCCCAGTGCTGTCTGTGTTGATATGACCAGGCTTCAGCATATGCATGCTGGATTGAGGACCATATGCAAAGAAATCTCAGCCCCATGGAGGAAGAGCATCATATAAATATAGGGTGCAATCCAGATTAAGTTAGCTGAATTTAGTTCCCATTGATTTGGACTCAGGTTAAGCCATGACAAACTTGTCCCATTGATTTCAGGGGATACTAAGTACCGTACATCTTGCTTTGCACTGATTCAGTCTATAATAAACAAGTCAATGCTCATTTCAAGATTACCAATGCCCATGTGTCAAACAGGAATAGCAGTAATCCACAGCATAAAGATGTTGGGGGACTGCAGCCATTAAGGCTAAAATTCCGCACATTGTTACATAGAAGTAAGCCCCATTTAAGGATTTACTTTTGAGTCTCTTCTTCTCCTCCTCCTCCTCCTCCTTTGTCTTCCTTATTAAATTTATATACTGCCCTTCATCCAAAGATCTCAGGGCAGTTCACAAGATAAAAAATACAGGATAAAAGCTCAATTTAAATAGTTAAAACAAAAGCAAAGCAAAGCAATAACCCCCCCCTCCATCCATAAGCTGTAAGCCTTGCAAAGCTCTCTGCACAATGAGCATGCTATAAAATAAGATAAAAGAATTACTGTACTAACAGCACTGTTCCCCATTAAGCCTTTGCAGAACGGTTTGCTTCCCTCTGCAAGCCACCAAGTCAGAACCCAATTCCGCCCCACCCCCGCACCCACCCCGACCACAGCACCTCCTGCTGACTTCGGCCATCCAGCATTGCTGACAATGTGAGAAGGTCAATGCTGTGAGCTATGAAGTTAGCCTACTTCCGTAGCAAAAACTGCCAGCATCACATACATTGATTCCCCCCCCCCCCCCGGGTACCCATCATATAATTCACCAATCTGCAGTGCCAGGCATACCTCAGAGGAACATGAAGCAGCTGCTTTGGGCAGCAGATCTCAGAAGGAAGGGTCATTAGTCTTACTCTAGCCTTATTCTGTATGTATCCTTCAAATAAAACAGGGAAGGGTGCAAATTAGCTCTTCCTTTTAGCTGCACCAGTGGCTTAAACTGGTCCTGCCAATGTCCATCATCTCCCCTTGAAAATCTCTACTGTTGCTGACTATACTTCAAAAGGACCCCACCCAGCATCTTTATATGCTATTCTAAACCTCCTTTGAGTCTGCTTCTTTCTCCTGTATGTTGGGCTTGGGTAAAATTAGGGGAAATCACTCTAATGAAATACTTGCTATAGAGAAATATCATGCCTGACAGCCTTCCAATTGCCTCCACTTGTCCCCTGCCCACAAGACCACATGGTATTCTCACTGCCTTCCTGCCTGCTAATATTCCTGAGACTAATCCAGGAATATAACCCAGCTCCGTATTGTACGGCAGCGACTCTCCAAGAGTCTCAGGCAAGGAACTGCCTGAGTTGTTGTTGTTGTTGTTGTTGTTGTTTGCATTTACAGCCCACCTTTTCCCAAGGAGCTCAAGGGTCTTTCTCCTCCTACTCATTTAATCCTCACAACAACCCTGTGAGGTAGGTTAGGATAAGAGGCAGTGACCGGCCCAAGGTCACCCAGAAGGCTTCGTGGCTTAATGGGGATTTGAACCCAGGACCTAGTCCAGCACTCTAACCACTATGCCACCACTGGTGTACCCAGACCTGCATAGAGAGAGGCTGAGGACTGAACCTGGGAACCAGGGAAGCAGATGCTCTACCACTGAGCTATGCCCCCTCCTCTAACCCCAACCGTGTGAGTATGAGCTGTGGCCCAGGAGACCCAAATCCCAGGTCTCTTGCACTGGCCCCAGATGCCCTGGATCTTCCCTCTCTTTTTAAAAAAGAAAAAGTGCTGCTGTTGCAGCTTGCAGAGTGTGGCTCAGCCTGCTGCCAACGAAATGCTGGTGAGATCCCAGCGATCCGTCATCTTGTTTTGCTCAGAAGCCCAACCTTGCATCTGTACACATCCATTAGCACGTACAAATTTGTATCGAAGCCTTTGACCTGGTTCTTAAGTGCCTAACACCCTCCAGCTGGCTGCACCAGACCCTTAGGTGCTCACAGAAAGGCATACAGCAACACCCCACAAAGCAGACAGCTCATGATCAGAGAGGCATCGTTTTATGGCTTTTATCTATTTCAGGGTTGAGCTCTAGCATCCACAACATGTTTCTAGGCCGAGCCCCATAGGGCCATAAAAAGGAACCCACAGGATCAAACCATAGGACTATCTAGGCCAGCACCCTCTCCCACAGGGGCCAACCAGATGCCCCCAGGATGCCCACAGTAAGCACATCCTTCCCACCATACATCCAATGGGTGAACTATGAAGCAGGTCTCCCGTAAAATCCATTATTCCCTGACCCTCAAATCTCCTGCAAAGCTGAAAAGCAATTCGGTCAGAGTGAAGAAAACACAGCCTTAAAAAAAAAATTATTCAGCCTCACTTCAGCTGAAATTATCCATTCCTTTATTCAGTGGCCCTTGCAGAGTCACCAACACATTAACTGCCGAGTTGTTGCCCATTAAGACCTATAGCAGGGGTGGTTAACCTTTGGCCTTCCATATGTTGCCTCCATCATCCCTGACTATTGACCAGGCTGGCTGTTGGCTGATAATAGACAAAAGTCCAACAGCGCTTGGAAGAATAGAGGTTCCCCTATCTCAGTCCTATAGGGTTTAAGTACAGGCAACATTTCTTGTGTTTAAAGGTCCCCTGAGGAGTCCATCCAGTGGCGTAGCGTGGGGGGTGCAGGGGGTGCCGGCCGCACCGGGCGCAACATCTGGGGTTAGGGCAAATCCACGGGTTAGGGGGCGCAAATCCACAGGTTAGGGGGCACAAATCCACGGGTTAGGGGGCGCAAATTACTTGCCTTGCCCCGGGTGCTGACAACCCACGCTACGCCGCTGAGTCCATCCTCCAGATGCTATTTCCTCCCAGCCCACAATTAGGCTGGGCTTTCTCAGTGGTGGCCCCTCGACTGTGAAATAAAATCCCCAATTAGGCTTAGCAAGCTCAAGGATGGTTTTCCTTTATGCAAAGGCTGAAACCTTTCTGTTTTCCCATTCTTTTAACAGTTAACGCTGCTCATTTTTCTTCTTTTGCTTGCTTATGCTTGCTATGACTAAGTGCTGAGGGGTGTATGCCATTTTAATATTTTTAATTAGTTCTATTATTGCTTTGTTCCTTATGTAAAACCTCAGGCGCTTGCAGAAAGGCCAGTGATAAATGTGAATAAATAAAGCACTGCTATGAAAACACATCTTTCAAACACCCACTTCTTCAAACGTGCGCATAATGCTCACATACCTGCCCATATAGGAACACAAATGCATTATCTTTTGTGTGTCTGTGAACATTTTATAGCACCAACATTAAGGGGGAAATTGCAGGGTAGTGAACAGCATAAAACCAACAATAAAATGTCATTTATAAAACAAGCATAAAATATGTCACAAATCAGTAGATCAGTACACACACACACGTGTGTACTTATTCACGTGTGTGTACTTATTCACATGTGTGTACTTATTCACGTGTGTAGCCTGGAGAAGAGGAGGTTAAGGGGTGATATGATAGCCATGTTCAAATATATAAAAGGATGTCACATAGAGGAGGGAGAAAGGTTGTTTTCTGCTGCTCCAGAGAAGCGGACAAGGAGCAATGGATCCAAACTACAAGAAAGAAGATTCCACCTAAACATTAGGAAGAACTTCCTGACAGTAAGAGCTGTTCGACAGTGGAATTTGCTGCCAAGGAGTGTGGTGGAGTCTCTGTCTTTGGAGGTCTTTAAGCAGAGGCTTGACAACCATATGTCAGGAGTGCTCTGATGGTGTTTCCTGCTTGGCAGGGGGTTGGACTCGATGGCCCTTGTGGTCTCTTCCAACTCTATGATTCTATGATTCTACGTCCGTGGTTTTATGTGCAGTTGTGCCATGTGTCATCCTAATGTGTCGTTAGCAAATAAAGTCTTGTCACATTCCCAGCCAGAGCAGTCAAGGACCTCTGGTCAGAGTGACAAAAGATATTGCAGATGTAGCTCATCATACCTGTCCCTTTCCTGTTCTTGTTGGACACCTCACCCCCAAGCTGCTGCAAATGATCCAGATATTTCCCACATCTAGCAGGAGTGGGACTAATGTGTCAGAAATCCTCTCTCCACAGTGTATCGGATCCAGACGAAGTCACACTTGAATCCCACTGAAATCAATGTGATTTGAGTAAGTCATTATTCACATAAGCCCAATTGATTTCAGTGGGACTAATTTGGTCTAGATCCAATTGTGGGAGTCCCTCTGCACAGCTGTCTTGCCTTTAGCAACTGATTGAGCAGCGGTAGGGCAACCTCTGGTTCTCCAGATGTTTCTGGACTCCCATCAGCCTTAGCCAGCATGACCAATGGTCAGGGATGATGGGACTTGTAGTCTAGCAACATCTGAAGGACCACAGATTCCCTCATCACTGTGGGAGGGGGAGCCTTGAGAGCTGGAATTGACTCAGGGACCAACAGTTGCTAACCCAAAGTGCATAGCAATTGGTCACATAGTAGAATTCCAAAATGGTGCCCCAAATTAGAATATTTGCAAGCAGGATTGACATTCTTTCTCTGAACTAGAGCAAGTCTTCCACCAGGCAAGTCGCTCTGAAACTATGTTTTCTCCAACATTTGTTGTGCTCTTTATCCTGGAAGAAGGGGGTTCATTGTTTGCCTGTGAGATGTGATGCCTATGAAAGCATCAATAAATTAGTTAGTCTTTAAAAACTCTGAAGAATGTAAAATCAAAGCATTGGTCTTTAGGAAGAACTAGTAGAATAATATGATATGCGGTGCCATGTGAAATGTGCAAAACATGAATGAAGAACATATTTGTTATGTGTCCCCCTTTATTGTCCCCCCTTTTTCTTGGGAAAGCTCAGTGGGTAGAGCATGAAGCTCTTAATCTTAGGGTTGTGGATTCAGGACCATGTTGGGCAAAAGATTCTTGTGTTTAAGGGGGTTGGACTAGATGATCCTAGTGGTCCCTTCCAAATATACAATTCTATGTTTCTATGATCATGCTCTGGGTTACCTTTATCAGGGAGATAAGATCAGCCCATGGGTTGGAGCATGGCCTGTTGTGCAGTAAGACTACAGAATTAGTACCCAACAGATCAGTGAAACTTCCCATTTGGCTTCAGGAAGAAGTATAAAGCACACACCTTTTCTTTTTCTTTGCTAATGGCTTTGGAGTACAATGGTGCTGTCATTAATCTATCTGCTGCTGCTTGAAATTGCTTAAGTGGTGCATTGGTTTTTTTTAATGAACTGTGAATTTATTTTTATTTTTTACAAATCTATTTTAATGGCTGTAAAAGCAACCCTGAGCAAATGATGTAATGAAGTGCACATTATTTATCAATGAATAAAACATCCACACTGCATGGGGGCTGGTGGCAGTGCTGCAACTGGGAGGAGGAGGCAGTTGTAAGGTTTGGAAGAGGATGAGGACCAAAGTGGTCTCTTTCTCCTTATCCCATGCTCCTGGGCTGATGTGTTTTTCTCCCTGGTTTGGGAGCAGCTCAGGGGTCAGAGATGGCTATGGATCCTTTGGATCCACGTCTTCCCCTGGCCCTTCCCACCACGAGATGCATCCTCTTGAGTAACTTCCCAGGGAGCTATAGGATTGCAGGGTGTCACAGCACTAGCAGGCCCAGAGTGCTGAATTAACTCTTCATTGTCAAAAGCACACTTACAAGTTAGGGAAAGGCAGGTCCATCAGTCCTCCGTCTCTCAGCTACTCCTAGGTATGCACCCGATGAGGCAGTTGCCACAACAGAGAGGCCCCTGGCCTTGGCTTAAGTATCTCCCTGATCTGAGCTCCACGCAAGGAAGTGAAGACTGCCTGCAGGGAACCTTCTGCTCCTCCCTCTTCAGTCCTCTTCTGGTTCTGGGAGACAGTGGAGCAAGAGAGGTGGAAGCTGAAGGAGGAAGTATGGAAGCCCTGGGCTCTACCCTACCTGACCTCTCCCTCCCTCCACTTTCTAATCCTGCAGCTTCTCCTGCCTCTGACTCTCAGCTCCTGGCTGCTACAGGCTCCCCCAGATCACTGATCCCTTCTTCAAGTTGGTCTCCAAGCCCCCTTCTCCCAGGGCCCACACCTCAGAATCCAGCCACTACCCCTCAGTGTCCTGCCAGTCCCTGACATCAGGTCAGCAGCTGTTCTGCAGAAGGATACACAAAACAATATAAAGAACTAAAACAACACCCAATGCAATAAAGGCAAATGCCAGTAAGATCCAATAAAACAGGGATAGAGAACTTGTGGGGAACAGATGTTTTTGGGCTCCATCTCTCATTGACCATCTCATAGACCATTGACTATGCTGCCTGCAGCTCATCAATGTTGAAGTCAAACAACAATTTCTTTTATTTATGGGTTGTTTTAAAAGAGGTGCAGGTTGTTGCGAAAGATTGGCATTTGTGTGTGTGTGAGCACTAGGTTCGAAAGCTGGAATACCGTGAGAGCAAAAGGGTTCCTTCCCATGTGGTTATATTTCCAAATTCCTTTTAATCTGAAATGTCAATATGGGGAAAGCAAATTTCTACGGGGATGATAAGGGTTAGTCACTTACAAACCACAAACATTTGGACAAGGCTTGACGAAGGGAAGTTATTGGCATCTGGGACTCAATTGCCTACACATTTTAATTTAAAGGGCAGCTGTGATGGTCTAGTTTTGTGTTGCAGCAGCTTGTAGGAGGTTTAAATTTGGAACGCCCTGCTGTTGGTGTGTTTATAAAAGTGTTCTGCTTCTAGAAAAGAAGGTTGCTTTGCAATAACTTTAAAGTAACACCAATATCACAAACACACCCTGCCATTTATATGAGAGTCAATGTGGATTATTGCTTACCGTATATGATAAGGAATGCAATCCTATGCCAATATACTTGGGAGTATGTGCCATTGAGCTCAATGGGGCCTATTCTCAAGTAAATCTGTATAGACTGGCAGCCTAAATTGAGAAATGCTCCTCTGCATAGACTTAAAAAACAGGGCATAAATATTGCAGTGCTATTAATCCCTCCTGTACATGATGGATAAATTGTGATATGAACACATGGTTTTCAACTTTGGTTTGGAAAGCGTGGTGCTCAGCAAGAACAGGATAAAGTGTTCAGGGCTTTTAGCCAATCTTCCCCAACCTGGTGCCCGCGGGCAGTTTTGGACTCCCATCAGTGTGACTCTTTTGCATTGAAAGGCAGAGTACAATGTTGACATTTATTGCTTTATTATTATTAAGGCTTGGTTATCTTGCTAAGTGATGCTAGCAGCAGCTTAGGCTGCTACTAGGGGATTGGATCCAAAGCAGTGGTATGTAAGCATTCTGTCAGCTCAAGGATTTCCCCTTCATTAGGTTATTCCTGCCTTTCTCACCCTGCATGTGCCCATGGCGAATGAAGAAGGAAATGGAAATTGCAATCTTGGCAGGCCCGGATTAAGCAAATGGAGTCCCCGAGGCCATGCAAACTTGGGCGGCCTAAACAAAATAGCATCTGATCACGAGAAACAAAACTTAGTCCTCTTCTTTACTATTACTAAGCAACTGGGTCTAGATCACAGGTAGGCAACCTAAGGCCCATGGGCCACAAGCAGCCCACAGGGGTCATTTAACCAGCCCACAAGCTGCCCCCGAACCGAGCCACCCACTCGGTGAGTTCCAGCTCGCTGTGCTAAACCGGTGCAGCACAGCATGCGGACTCGCTTCCACAGCGCCAGAAATTGCGCCTGCGCAGACACAGATGCCAGAAATCGCGAGTGCATGTGCTCAGGCACACGCACGATCCAGTCCACAGAGGGATCTCTGCTGGAGTGAACCAGCCCAGGCGAGGTAAACGTTGCCGACCCCTGGTCTAGATAGTAAAATCTGCCAATTTTTATTTTTTGGCAAGAGGTTAAGGGCCTGCTCATTTATCAGGCCCTGGGCTGTAGCCTGCTCAGCCTGTACCTAAGTCTGGGACTAGATCTTGGTGCACAGCCATCCACAACATCATTGTGCAGGCATGGGTGCACCCACCCACGCCATTGCTGAGACCAGCTCCATCTGGTTTCAAATGGACACACTGGGGAGGGGGGGCGGGGAGAGGGTGTGTCATGCAGAGCCAATAGGCACCAAGCATTGATTTTCAGAGTGAAGCTAGTTTGTGGGGGAAATGCTTTTCAGGGACACAAAATGTGCTTTAGGTCCAGATTGTGTGTGGACTAGGTAGAAGAAACAAGATCTCAGAGAAGAGTGGCAACTTAAGTTGACAGAATACGCGCAGCTTGCAGACTTAACATATAGAATAAGAGAACAAGAAGAACATATGTTTAGAGAAGATTGGAAAACGTTTATTGAATATATGGGAAGTAACTGTGTACAGTTGAAAACGCTGGCAGCATTAAGATAAATTCAACAGCGTAAATAAGTTACGATGGGTGTAATAATAGAATAGTGGATGCTATCGTTTGTGTAAAATATGCAGGGATTTGTGATATGTAGAATGAAAGAGAATAAGGGAAGTCATTGATATCTTAAGGATGTCAAAAGGAGTATTTTAAATTGTAAAACAGAAAATTTAATAAAAATTATATAAAAAAAGAAAAGAAACAAGATCTCAGCATGTGTTGACTGTAGAATATAATGTCATGTGTATGCAAGCCGGACTAAATGTGGAACCATACAAGTTTCCCTGTTCCATATACCTGCAGCCCTCCAGATGTTGTTGAACTACAGTTCCCATCATCCCTGACCATTGGCCATGCTGCATGGGGCTGATGGGAGTTGGAGTCCAACAAGATCCAGAGGGACATCACAAGGTGTATCGTTGGAGTGTTGTATTAGTGCTGGGGAGACCTGGGTTCATATCCCCACTCAGCCATGAACCTCTCTGTGAGGATGAAATGGGGGGAGGGAAGGAGAACCACGTCCAGAGCGTCCTGAGTTCATTGGCAGAAGGATGGGATGTAAACCAATATATTTGTGTTTCTCCAGGTGATGAACTGCATCGTTGAGGTCATTTCTGACATAGTGTCAAAGCCAAATCCACTCCCAATCAGCCAGGAATGCCTAGAAACTCTTCAAGGAGGTACAGCGTCATTTTCTCCCTTACTAGTGAAAAGTCCAATGTGTTAATATTATAAAACTAAATTGTGTGTTCTTTTTTAATGGGCTGCCATAATGGATTATTTTTTTAAAACAAACCCAAAAAGATAACCTCAACCAGCCCGTCTGCTAATGGAGCTATGATGAGTATGCCAGCTCACCTTGGCTTTGGCAGGCTTCCCTGACAAGCTTCTTCTTCTTCTTCTTTGCAGATGAAAGAATCCTTTCCATTCTTCGCCATCAAAACTTACTAAAGGAGCTTCAGGAGATTGCAGTCCAAGGTACAGTTTAGCTGGAATCATGGGTAGTGCCCAGTCTTTCCCTTAAGAGGCATGCACAGCTTCTTGTATTTTACCCAAATGGAAATAATTAAGAAAAAGCGAGAAAGAGTAAATTATGCAGAATAAGGGAGTTGCATTATCTATTCATATCGCAGCATTTCACGTTATTTGACGCAGGGTTTAGATTGCCCTGGAGTTAGGGCTATTGGTCAGTTTTGTGTGAGGAGTACACACAGTTCTCTCTACAGACAGCCTTTGCAAGAATGGCTATGCTCCCAATGGCATAAAAAAGCTTTCTCAGCTAGCTGTTCTGCAGAAGGCACATTTCAGCCCAGGGCTTCCTGATTTGTAGCCGCTAGCATGTTGCAAAGGCTACCCTAGACCAGTGTTTCCCAACCTTTTTTGGGCAAAGGCACACTTGTTTCATGAAAAAAATCTCGAGGCACACCACCATTAGAAAATGTTTAAAAAATTAACTCTGTGCCTATATTGACTATATATAAAGTAACTCTCTTTAATAGGAATCAAATAAACACAAAGATAGTATTTTATAATTACAGTGGTGCCTCGCAAGACGAAATTAATTCGTTCCGCAAGTCTCTTCGTCTTGCGAGTTTTTCGTCTTGCGATGCACGGTTTCCCATAGGAATGCATTGAAAATCAATTAATGCGTTCCTAGGGAAACCGCCTTCAGACCAGGTCCGGGGACAGTCTGTCCCCCGACCTCTTCTGAAGGCTGGGGGGGGGGGACAAGGGCTTTTCTTCCCACCCCCAGCATTTTAAAAAATCCCGGGACAGCGGAGGACGTCGCATCGCGCGCGGAGCCTGGCTCGAGTCGCCAATGCTGCGGGCGGACATGGCGAGCTGGGCGGGACTCGGGCGCGCGCTGGGCGCCTGCTGCCTCCTGGGCCTCTTCTGCGGCGCTGCGCTGCCCTTCTCGCTGCAGGGCGCGAACGAGAAAGCGCCCGCCTCCCTCCCACGGCACACCAGGTAACGTCTCGCGGCACACTAGTGTGCCGCGGAACACCGGTTGGGAAACACTGCCCTAGACAGTCAATGAAAGCCTGTTGCATTTGTGTTGTGCTCAGGTCTACCTTGCAAGCTTTGCATGAGAAACGGGTTAGCAAAAATGGAACCCCACAGCGCCATCTGGTGTCACAGTGTTAGAATGCATAAACAACGCATATAAAGCACTTTTTCTTTGCCAATGTAGCTGAGACCTGGGATGCTAGACTAGATAGGCCATTTGGCTGAGTCAGCAGCTCTTCTTATGTTATAATATATGCAAAGCGGGTGGTGCTGTGGTCTAAACCACTGAGCCTCTTGGACTTGCCAATCAGAAGGTCGGCGGTTTGAATCCCTGCAATGGAGTGAGCTCCCGTTGCTCTGTCCCAGCTTCTGCCAACCTAGCAGTTTGAAAGCACACCTGTGCAAGTAGATAAATAGCTACTGCTGTGGCGGGAAGGTAAACGACGTTTCCGTGTGCTCTGGCTTACGCCACGGTGTTCCATTGCACCAGAAGCAGTTTAGTCACACTGGCCACATGACCCAGAAAGCTGTCTGTGGACAAACGCCGGCTCCCTTGGCCTGAAAGTGAGATTAGCGCCGCAACCCCATAGTTGCCTTTGTCTAGACTTAACTGTCCAGGGGTCCTTTACCTTTTTACCTCTACACACACACACACACACTTGCTGCCATGGGCGGGGGCATCGCAGCCCCAATGGAAGTCTGTTCCCCATCCCACTGCTATTTGAAGCTCCTATTGCTATTTGCCTCCTGGTGCAAATAGCAGCTTCAGAGCCATGCTGTGTGTGTGACTGCAAGGAGGGGAATGGTTAAATATCCTCCCAATCCACCTCACCCACCATGGCTGCTATTTTGAAAGGGGGAAAAAGATGCCCACTGGCTAACCAAAAGATTCCTAAGGCAGCGGGTTGGACTAGATGACCCTCGGAATCCCTTCCAATGCTACAGCTCTATGATTAACATAACATGCATTTTGTTCCGGGGGGGGGTGCTTTTAGACAATGGGTTTTCCCCATGTTGTTGCGAGGAGAATGAATGCACTTAAGATAGTTTGTATTTTAAAAGAGGAGAGATGCCAAGTGTTGATTTCCTTCTCTCTCTCTTTCCTGTCCCCATCTCCCCTTCATCAAAACTTCTGTGTTGCAAAAAACAGGAGCAAGTGAAAGGACAGAGCAGCAGAAGAAAAGCAGCGGCTTTGAAGATGAGCTTTCTGAGGTCCTTGAAAGCCAAAGCAACAGGAACATGGAAAGAGGTCAGGGACGCGGGTGGCGCTGTGGTCTAAACCACTGAGCCTCTTGGGCTTGCTGATCAGAAGGTTGATGGTTTAAATCCGCGCAATGGAGTGAGCTCCCATTGCTGTGTCCCAGCTCCTGCCAACCTAGCAGTTCATAAGCACGCCAGTGCAAGTAGGGGTGTGGCCTGGGGAGAACTCAAAGGGCCAGTTAGAGAGACTTGGATGTCCACATTTGGCCCCTGTGTTTGAAGGTTTGTTTTGTTCAAGGTTTGTTTTGTTCAAAGGAAATTGCATAACAAGGTAGATCAGGAGACTTCCTGGGAGTTGGTGAGGATTATGAAGTCTGAATAGAATGCTAAGGTTAAAAGATATTGTATAATTGTTATTGTTAATGCAAAAAGGCAAGATGAATGAGTTGTATCAGAGGAAATACGATTTAAAATTATGATCAATGATTTATATGGATAGATAAAGGAAGAATAACTCTACTTGAACAACTTGGATAAAGTTATAGTTAAACAAAAGTCTAGGCAGGAACTGCATGCACAACCAAGGGAAATTGAGAAAGGATGGAAAAGCTATAGAAATTAGGGGGGGGGGTATTTTATTGTGAGCAGCAAAGGAGAAAAAAGAAACATATGGAAAAGAGGTGGGAAGTCAACTTTTAAAATTGTTTTAAATTTGAATTGATTTGTTGTTAATTTGTTAATTTTTTTGAAACTCAATTAAAATTAATTGGCAAAAAACCAACAACACTGTTCCACATTTTGGGGAAAGACCCTTTGCCTCAGTAAAGTAAGTGCAACTGCTTGACTCACATGAAACATTCAAGGGTTTGGTTATGAATTGGGGCTGGTTTCTACTGTGCATTTTGTAGCACAGCCCAATTCCCGCTTAACTCTACCATTTCGCCTCTCAGATCTGTCAGAGGGGACCCCTGATGAGGAGCCTACGGCCTCCTTTGCCGAGCTGGAGGCAGAGAGAAGTCAGAAGAACAGCGAAAGGGATGTTTCAAAGGAAGAGGAGAGGAACAGCGTAGAAGAAAGGGAGACGAGGGCTAGAGATGTTGACTCTGAAGAGCAAAAGGAGAACGCGGCAGGATTTGACGGCAACGAGGTTGGCGAGACGGAAGGACTGCCCTGGGACAACACAGTAGACAATCACATCCACGATGAGGCCCAAGACGATGAGGCCCCTCAGCAGAGACGCCAAGAGGGTGAAGAAGAGGAAGAGAGAAAGGAAGATGATGAGGTGGTGGGGGTGGAGGGGGAGGAAAAGGGGCACATTTCCAAAAACAGCCAGGAGGAAAGCGAAGAGGAAGGAGAGGACAGTGTCAGAGACCAGGCTGAGGAGGAAGAGGAGGAGGAAGAGGAGGAAGAGAAGGATGGGGAAGAAGAGGATGAAGAAGAAGAAAGAGAGGCCTCTGAAGAGGAACGTCCTACCAGCTCAGAGGACAAGGATGATCAAAGGGAAGATGGTATGTTTATCAGCTTAAACCCATGTCCCCTCATTTGGCTTCCTATCTGATGTTGCAGTCAACATCACCACTCTGAGCTTCAATACTTGGATGATCTATTTTACTGATGGGCAGTACCCAAGTTAACTTGTTTCATTAGGGCAAGGATTTCTGCTCGTGCCATGGGACCTCCCCCATCTCCCTCTCTCCATGCTCTATCTATCCTGGGGCTTTCCCCAACCCCCCCAAGAGTAGATCTGGGGAGAGTATGGAGAGAGGAAGGGGGGAAAGTTCCATTGCATGAGCTGAAATCCTTGCAATGACGGAATGAGTTGGTTGGATAATGCCCTATATGTTTGGACACTTCTTGCAGCAGCAAGGAAGACTGTTCCCCTGTTTTTCAATCCTAAGTGCACTTAACTGGAAGGAAACACCATTAAATCTTTCAAGTAAATCACCCAGACATTCAAGTAATGGAGGGGATTTGAATGGAAGAGCTGGGCTGTTTGTGCTCTCTGCTCTAGGTCTATATCCGCTCTCGACCCATTCCTTTCAGGCGTGTGAAACGGGGCAGAGCTCCATCCTTTCCCTACCCTAAGGTGTGTTGGTTGCTAGACATGGAAATGAAGGAGATGAAGGCCAACAGACAACCTTCAGAAAGGTGTTTAGGGAGGCTCCATGATCAGTATAGTCACCATGGCCAGTAGGCGTCTATTGCTTTATACTCCTATTTATGACCTGCATTTTATTTAGCCAAAGCAAACCATTAAACTATGTCCATTTTGTTCAATTTCCTTTTAGATAACCAAGATGCTAAAGAGTTTGATCGGGATGGACAGCCTTCAGAAGAACAAGAGAAATTCCGTAGTACAAAGGGAGGAAGGCATCACACGTCTCGAGATGAAACAATGCAGGATGAGGACACCTCCCTCGCCAGGGATGCTGAAAGTGAGGAAGTGGAAGAGGACCCCTCCAAAGGTTTAGAAGATGCCAAGAGATGGAACAAAATGGATGAGCTGGCTAAACAACTGAGCACTACGAAGAGGGCGGAGGAAAGCGAGAGCAACGAAGACCCAGACAGGTCCATGAAACTGGCTCTCAGATCCCACAAGCAGGACTTCCGCACCTCTGAAGAGGACATGAGGAGAGCGCAGAAGCATCATTCCAAAGAGGAGAGCAGCGAAGGAGCCTTCCCACTTGCTGCTCTGCCTGAGGAAAAGAAGGATGAAGAAGGAAGTGCTAACAGGAGAACAGAGGTAAGATTTCCCTATCTGCAATGATCAGTCTGAGAATGGGGCTGCATACACACCATGTGACTGAAGCACGTGGCTTGCCCCAAAGAATCCTGGGAAGTGTTGTTTAAGGGTGCTGGGAATTATAGCTTGGGGGGGGGAGTAAAGTACAGTTCCCAGGATTTTTGTGTATATGCTGCCTGGGTGTGTTGAGTTCTAGAAGAGGATGGAGTGAGTTTTCTGGCTTAGGAAATTGCTTCTTGCAATAGCTATTTTGTCACACACTCCAGGGGCAGTGCTGCTTGGGCCTGGGCTTCCTTTGGAGAAGACACTTTCTGGGAGACTCATGGCAGCTCTTACTTTATTTACAAATATTCATATGCATTTCTACCTAGGGCTTTTAGTGCCTGTGAGCTACCCTGGAAGGCGGACCTCGCCATTTAAAATCGTTATGTCATAAAGTACAGTTAAAGATATATTTATCTTTAAAGATATATGAAATATAAAAAATTGCAACAGCAGAAATACTTCACCTTTGCAGTAGATACTTAGCAGGCACAAAAGCCTGCCGGAGCAAGAACATAAGGGCCAGCTGGATTAGGCCAAAGGCTTATTTAGTTCTCAAAGTGGCCAACCAGTTGCCTATGGGAAACCAACAAACAGGACCTGAAGCACATGTGATCCCCAG
The DNA here is from genome assembly GCF_964188315.1 of Podarcis muralis. NCBI lineage: Eukaryota > Metazoa > Chordata > Lepidosauria > Squamata > Lacertidae > Podarcis > Podarcis muralis. Next base: position 22,310,167 of record NC_135655.1, on the reverse strand, counting down.
CAACTGGTACTGGGAGGCACATTGCCCCTGACTCTGGAGGTGCCTTCCTCAAACTCCCTATTTCCCAAACCGTCTCCCTTTGGTCAGAGCTGCATCCCTAGTAGAAGTGGGGGCCTGTTCTCCTGTACCGTCAGCAATGCAGAATTGAGGTTTCTGAAAGTGCAACACTGATCAATTGATTTTAAGCATCTTTACCCTGCTTTTCAGCCAGAGTAGCTTACAAATGCCAACAATAAATCAGGCCCTGCACTCAGGTTTACAACCAAAAAGGCGTGACTCCAAAGGAAATGCAGGTGGCGCTGTGGGTTAAACCACAGAGCCTAGGACTTGCCGATCAGAAGGTTGGCGGTTCGAATCCCCATGACGGGGTGAGCTTCCGTTGCTCGGTCCTAGCTCCTGCCAACCTAGCAGTTCAAAAGCACGTCAAAGTGCAAGTAGATAAATAGGTACCGCTCCGGCGGGAAGGTAAATGGCGTTTCCGTGCGCTGCTCTGGTTCGCCAGAAGTGGCTTAGTCATGCTGGCCACATGACCTGGAAGCCGTACGGCGGCTCCCTCAGCCAATAAAGCGAGATGAGCGCTGCAACCCCAGAGTCGTCTGCAACCGGACCTAATGGTCAGGGGTCCCTCTACCTTCACCTTTATTAAAGGAAAGGGAGGATGGGAACACTTGTTAGAGAATTCTTGCAATGACCGGCTTTCAATGACCAAATCTTTGAAAAGAGATTGAGGAGAGAAGGACTCAAAAGTTGCTGGTCTCTTAGCTAAGCCCATGCAAAAGCCCTGTGAGCCCCTTTCTGCCTCTACTGTAGCCTGACTGAGTGGCAGGAAGGAGCCTCAGCTGGTGTATCTCATCCTTGCATGGCAATCTGGATCACTAAAATCCCTTCTGCAAAGAAGGTACCTGAGCTCCCTTTGTATTGCTTTGCGTCTGATAACTGGGATCCCTAATAGCCAGCAGAAAGAGGCCAACTTACTTGGCCACCAAACTGAGAGGCTATTCCCTTTCTTCCATCTACAGCAGATGGGGGAATCTTTGGCCCTGCCCAAGATGTTGCCAAATGGCAACACCCATCACTCCATGCTTGCTGTGGCTGATGTGAGTTGTTGTTCAGCAACATCTAGAAGGTTCAAGGTTCCCCGTGACTGATCCGCAGCTCCACACTGCCTTGTTGTTTGGGATGCATGCACACACAGACACAAATCACTGTGTTTTCAGGGAATTGCCAAGACACTGATGAGACACCAGGGAGGCCACCAGAAAACCATGACGACGGTTGCTCAGGTGCCAGTAGCAGAGCAAAAGCCCTCATCGCCAGCTCAGCAAAAAGTAAGGGAGAGAGAGGGGGGAAAGAACAGCACACCTGCCCATGTTCATTAGGAGGTGAAAGAAATGTGATACCAGTGAGATTGTTCAAACACATAAGAGAAGCGTGTGTACACACACACACAGATACATTAACAACAGTTACCTGGCTTGCAACTCACGGCAAAACATTTTGCAACCCTTGATCGTTTTCAGCGATCTCTCGTGCTTTACAATCCTCTGAGACCACACGGCACACATCTCTTTGTCAGGGTAAACTTCTCAGCCCCCTTAGGGGTGCAAGTGGTGTCGCGAGAAACTGCGAGCGACCTTGGTGTCAAAATACTCATTGTGCTTAATGGCACAGCATGCGGCGACGGCTGTTTTCTCTCTAGGCGTTTGGACTTTCACCAGGACTGCGGGACATTTGGGAGGGAGACTTAGTAGAGATGGAGAAATTTGGCGCAGTTCACCTTACACAGCTAACTTTTTGAAATTCACACTTCTTTGAATGTTCTTGCAAAAGAACAGAAAATGGCCATTTTGTTCCACAAACAAAGTGTCTCCTGTGATGCTACAAAGTCTTCCTTTCGGTTACATTAACTGGCTGCTCTCCAGGAGATTCTAAGCACTTTCGTTAAATGGGTAGGGTTGAGTTCCTCTGCAGCTAACATATATTTCTAGCCAACTCACTGATATTATCCAGAGACATATAACAGCCTTTAGGGCTGTTATTTAAATAATACCATTGCTGTTGTTCAGGGATGGGGAACCTGTGATCCTCCAATGCTGTTGGATAACAATTCCCATCATCCTTGACTATTGGCCATGCTGATTGGGAATATTGGGAGGTGGAGTCCAATAACACCTGGAGAGTTGCAAGTTCCCCATTCTTGTTATATCAAGTGCAGGCACAGTAGCTCATAGGATCAGGCAGGATAAAGACCCGACATAGGCAAGAATGACATGCACTATTGGTTCTGCTGATGGCTGACTCCAGATTTAATTTAATGCTGAATATATCAAAGAGCAGGCCTTTCAGTTCATTTCCCCCATTTAATTTTTTTTTAATTTTAAGTATTTAAATTAAATTAATGTATTAATTTGTTATAATAAATTATATTAAATCAAATATTTTTAATAATTAAGTTAAAATGTTTAATTAAAATTAAAATAGTTACAAAGTGGTTTATAAAAAGGATACAGACTTAGTAAAAACAAGCAAACTACTTGTGCAGTAAGTGCATGTAAAACCCAAGAGTCCAGCAAAAAAAGGGCAGTCCATTGCAAAATACATTCTTATATATTTTTTTCAAAGTCTTTAGAGCCACTCTAAAAGCAGATAGTTCTCTCTGCAGAGTTTCACAGCTGTGGAGCCATCTCTTCCAGCCCTGAAATAACCCTTCATGTGCTGTGTTTTCCCCCTTTTCTTTTATAGGACCAAGAACTGGAGAGTTTGGCAGCAATAGAAGCGGAGCTGGAGAAAGTGGCCCACAAGCTGCATGCCCTGCGAAGGGGTTGACACTTTTATAACACACGCCGTGAGCAAGAAGCCAGAAATTTTAACTCACCCTTTAAACACTGCAATTTAATGTCTCTGTGTGTGGTTTTTGTTTTTTAAAAAGATGAAAGTAATAATAATGGAGAAAGTGCATTTTGCATAGGAAGCCAATTATCACTAGAAAAACAAGAACATCGATTTCTCTCTCTATGGTAGCAATGCTTTCCATTCACATTTGCTTGTTGTTTGATTTCATGCTTGCTTTACTGGCTTGTAACTTTTGGATTACAGGATCACAAGCAGTATGGCTTACTCATGTATTTTCTGTTGATTAAAAGGGATCGTTTTGACATTTCCCACCTTACTTTTTTCCTATTCCTTTTTGTCCATTTCTTTTTTTAAAAGAAAAAGCCATGACAGCTTTCTAGAATGTTTAACTTGTACCATTAGGTTTTACTGGATAAAAGAACTTGCAATAACTTGTTAATCTTTTGATTCAAAGATGAGAATTCTGACTGTAATATATTCTATATAAAAATTAAGGACAAAAATAAACACACAACGTTGGGCTCCTTCCTTCGTCTCTCACAGCTGCATTCTAAGAACCCCCAGAGCAGCGCTTCTCAAGTATGTAGATCTCTGGGGCGGGGTACCTCGGGTTACATACGCTTCAGGTTACATACGCTTCAGGTTACAGGCTCCGCTAACCCAGAAATAGTGCTTCAGGTTAAGAACTTTGCTTCAGGATAAGAACAGAAATTGGGCTCCAGCGGCACAGTGGCAGCGGGAGGCCCCATTAGCTAAAGTGGTGCTTCAGGTTAAGAACAGTTTCAGGTTAAGAACGGACCTCCGGAATGAATTAAGTACTTAACCCGAGGTACCACTGTAAAAGAAATACAATATAAAAATACAAAAGTATGCTGCGTTCGGAAGGCAAGATCCTGTGCAGCTTATTACATGATCTGCACATCATCGTGGGGGCAGAGTTTTTTAGCATTATCTCATGAAGAGTGGGGCATACAAGACACGGGCACAGTACATGGTGTGGTTAAGTGTGCTGTTCATTTCCATGAAATTTGATGTCAAATGTACTCCATGCTATTGCCATTCATCCTCAGTTCAAGGCAGGTTTCTTTTAGCGCGCAAACGCACACACACACCAAGTGCAGTTGGAGAAATGGGGAGAAAACTAGACTTGCCATTCCGCTTCTGATTTTATCCCAGAATGACCCTATTTCCCCTGCCAGTGTTGCTGCTGAGGTCGGGGAGAAGGATGAGCCAGCCCTTGTCCCGAGAGGCAGCGGCAAGGGAGCATCTTGTTGCCTCTCCATGGCCTCCTCATATTATTATTTACTGAATTTATATACCGCCCTATACCCAGTGGTCTCAGGGGGGGGGTCACAGTTGCTGGAGAGCAAGTCAGTAGGAGGAGAGGCTTCGCTTCCACCACGCAGGCCCAGCTCTTTGTGATGCACTGACTTTGAGAGACAGGCAAAAGGAAAGGGCTACCCAAGTGGAAGAAAGATTTGTCCTCCTAAGAGGAAATGCTCTTCAGGGTGAGATATCAGGCCAGCCAGGACCTGGAACTCTTCAAAGCAGCAGGTTAGAATATGTGCAATTTACCATATTTTTCGCTCTATAAGATGCACCAGACCACAAGACGCACCTAGTTTTTGGAGGAAGAAAACAAGGAAAAAAATATTCTGAATCTCAGAAGCCAGAACAGCAAGAGGGATCGCTGCGCAGTGAAAGCAGCAATCCCTCTTGGTGTTCTGGCTTCTGTGATAGCTGCGCAGCCTGCATTCGCTCCATAAGACGCACACACATTTCCCCTTACTTTTTAGGAGGGAAAAAGTGAGTCTTATAGAGCAAAAAATACGGTAAATTGCACTGGGATTGTAAATCTGGATATGAAAGTTGTTGCGTGCTCTTTTAAAAAAGACCAGCCTTATGGAATAAAATCTCACCCAGGCCCCGAACCCCAACCCAGCTATCTTGAATCATTAAAAAGAGTGCAGGAGAAGGTGGTTTAATAAGGCATTTATTTTAATCATGTGTTTGGAAAAGGACAGTGTTGTACCCAAAGCAGACACAGAAACAACAGGTGATACTTAAGTGCATTTTACTCTCGTTAAAAAAAAACCTGTCACAGGTGTTTGGCAAAGAAAGACAAAAATGGGATAAACTGCTATTGAAATCAACAACATAAGCAAGAGTTGAGAAGCACCATATTATTATTGAGAAGAATGTCAGACATGCAGTACATGTAAAAAAGCCATGGAGCTAATATTTTTGGTTTTTAAAGAAGCCCAGATGTTTTTCTTATATCTAATCTATCATCTATCTATCTATCATCTATCTATCTATCATCTATCTAACATGTATGTATGTATATATAATATATACATATTCAAATTAAATACAAAACCATTTAGTTTTTAATGAAAGTAATTTTGTGAATGGGAACATAACAATCACAACACTCACACTTCCTAACACTACAGAAAGTGGCAGAGAAATATGAATGTTCTTTTGCAACCTTGGGAGGAGTAGGAAGATGGTCCCGAATGAGGCGAGCTTGGAACTGGGAACACTGAATGTCAAGCATGCCTTAAAAAACCAAAACCCACAACGATTCCTGATTCATCAAACAAAAGATGTGAAATCCCAATTACTGGCAAAGATTAGTCCAGTTTAATGGGGTCTTTATTGGGGATCTCACTCGAAAGGGTGCACTTGAGCCACGTTTATAAACACTGAGGAAGGCAGGGATCTAAAGAAATAAATAATTTTTAAAATACATCTAGTATAGATTTTCATTTTTACAGCAGACTTTTCTTTTCTTTACAAAAGAGATGAAGACCTCTTATCATTCATATACAGCCTCAAATATAGAAGTCACTATTTTATACTTACATATTTGCAAGGTTCAGATACTACACAAATCTCTTCACACCCTGAAATGTTGTATCAGGAAGTTACTGTGCAAGCAGGGGAAGAGAAACGTGAAATGCTAAAAAGGAAGACGGGATTCCTCTCCCCACCACACACACCAACACACAGAAATTTCACTAGCTTTGCTCATTAGAAATTAAGACAAGCCTTTTTTCCGCCTTTTTTTTTTAAAGGCAGGAATTAAACTGAATTAATAAACACTCAAGAGTTTGATTTTCAAGTCATCCATAAGTCAATTATGCTGTTAAGCCCAGTGTACAAAAAACAGCAGATCCAAGGGATGGGACTCTCTGATGTATCTAGCAAACACAGGCTCTAGCCTAAGAAAACTTGCACCCCTATATATTTAGTAGTGTTTGAGGTGCCACAAAGCAATGTTATTGTTCCTGGACTGTTCCAATTTAGGTGGCAGGTGAGTTTGCTTCACTGAGTGCTCTGCCATATAAAAAAACAGAACGCTTCCAGGCAGGCAGGGAGGTGTCAGTGGAAGGGATTTTCACCTAGGCAGCCCCCTAAATATTCTGGCTTTCTAAGTACCTACAAACCTGCTGCCTGAAGCAGTCCAGTCCAGAAGAGTTTTAGCGCATGACCTGTTTGCTGCTCTCCCCCAGGGAAAACTGCTCTTTAGTGCTCAGTTGGAGCAAATGGCAATTTTGGTCTTCTCCAGATTGATGTTTGCTCCGATTTAGCATCGGGTTTTCCCTGGGAAAGGAGCAGAGCAAGGGGGATGGGAGACGGGGACTGTTCAGACCCATGCCTAAAAAGGGCTGGGCGAATGGGAAACGTCTTAGAACCATGCTCTCTAGGTATGGGACACAAGCCCTGGGTGAAAGAAGGAAAGTTCATATGGATATTACTAAGAACAGGAATTGGTGGTCAAATGTGTGCTTTTGATCACAGGGGCTAGAAAAGCAGCAAGAAAAGGCTCAGCGGCTTTGAAATAGCAGCGCTCAAGTCGTGCTACAGGTTGTTATGTAGAAATTATGTTTCTTTAAAAAGCGACAGCTCCTCATAAAAGCTGAGTTTTAATATTAGAGCTGCAAGGTTAAATTATTTACCTGCCCAAGGAAGTAACATTTTGCTTGACTAAGATACCCCCAATATTTTTAATACAAGTAGTTAAAATTGCAGATTGAAAGCATAGTAATAACAGAAGAATTCCTTCTCTTCAGAAATTAGGAATGTCTCGTCTAAACTGATGCCTGATGCACACATGCATGATTAATTAAAAATAAAGCTTTTTTGATAGGTGGAATGATAGAATCATGGAAAGGACCCTACAAATCGTCTAGCCCAATCTCCTGCAATGCAGGAAAATGCACCCATATAGGTATCAAACCCATTACCTTGGCATTATCAGCAACACGCTTTTTTTAAATCTGCAAATTGACTGATTTAATTAAGAACCAATGAACTAAAACTCATGATTAAACCAACCAAGACGGATGACAGACGTAGTTTTTATTGATTAAATGGCCAGCATCCACCACCATTTGACAACATTTTCCAATCACACAAGAATGCTTTTGAAATCAAGTGTCAACCAGGGTGTGATGGGTGCGTGGGGGGAATAACAGAGGGGTAAACTCTTGTAGTTTTCAGTCAGCCACGACAATAATAATAAATCAGGTATATGGATAACGTAGCCCCATGTAACTCCAATGGCTGATTTCTTTAAAGTACAGTTCAGTGCCATGAATAATTTACATAAATTAGGCTATAACATTACAGCAGATTCTGAGAAATTCTTTACTCTTGACTTATTTTGCACACTACTGGGAGAGCATGGCAGCGCTCATGGCAATGGCATTACATTCACACTGAAAGAGCTAGGTTTTATATATGTTTATTTCTAGAAGGAAGGGCTTTTCAGAACTGGGGGGCGAAGCTGAATGGGCTGTGGATTTATGCCCAAGTGCACTCTGAAATCTGTCAATCCATATGTACACAAAACACTAGCGTGAATGTCTTCTTTCTGTTCATACAAGGATGGGCAAAGCACCTGTTTCTGTAATACAAAAAAAGCCCAGTGGCTGCCTTCTGACAGGGCCTTATTTTAAGCGTGACTTTGCTAAGTGCACACAAACATTAACATTCTCAGACAGTCCGAGAATTCTTTGCAACTTCTGTTAAAGATGTATCTACTGAACAGCAGCAGCAGCAGCCGTTCAGTTAGCTGTTCTCCTTGCCAAAGGTATATGTGTTAACCCTTGGTCCTGTCCCAATGGTGGCTGTGATTGCCTTTCATATTAAATTAAAGCAACATTTATGCATAAATGCGTAAGTTCCCCCCTCCCCAAATTTACAAATGTTTGAAGAACAGTAGCAAAACAAAAACAGTTCCCCCCTTACTCAGTAACAACTGTTCCAGGGCTTGGGTGTATCCATGACAGCTCTGGTGCTAGCCAATAGGTAACCAACACTGGCCTTTCCTTGTTCCAACTGAACAAGGAAAACCTGCAGGACGATAGCCCTATTCAGGCATTAGTTCTCTCTGTGCATAAAGAAACAAGTGACTCAGTGCATGCTGCCAAACTGTACCCCTTCCAAAGCATCACAATTACCGTGTTTAGAGCACTCCACAAGCAAAATCTGCAGCGGGGAGCCTCCTCTACCAATCATTTTCAGCATTTAGATCCCTGGTTATATGCTGGAGTGGGACAGCACTTGACAGCAAGCTCCTACTCACATTTGTTTATGCATTCAGTAAAAACGGTGCCCCAATAAGGTGTGTGTGTTTTCCAGAAGACAGAAAAATGTACAGCTGTTTTCACCCTATGTATGACAAGGAATATCACGCATACTTTCAGACTGTTAAGCACACACACAAAACTGGCACTGGAAACTAAAATCTGGAAGCACCTCAAATATGGGTTCAAGAGTTTTGATTCTCCTGTGGCTCATAGATGAAAAGTTCATTTTATACTGATGTAGCTTTATTTTTTAATAACATTTGCTCATTGCTCTGCAATTTGCAACAGCACACCCTTAGTTCCCCAGCACTTGTGTGAATTAGTTGCATTCCTTACTCATGCCATATGGAAAGACTGATGCAGAGAAGCTTGAGGAATTTTCTGCGGAATCCACTGCAAACTGGTTATCCTTTGGAGTTTGCATTTCTCCAGATTTTGAGATAAGAGATCTCGGCTCAAAAAAAACATATGAAAATGCTTTTTTAAAAAGTGTATTTTAGTATTATGTAAGTTTAGAAATGCACACACACTCTGATGTAAAAGACATGTTCAAATATGTATTTTGTGATAAAATACATATTTAAAAATAATTCTTGTGTGGTTTAAAACAAAAATCATTGACTCATGCGGACACGGGAACAGGCTTATGAATGAACATGTGTGAAATTGACACAGACCAGAGTTGGACTGATCCACCATCCTTAGTTTGACCCAAGATACTGACAGGCAAATATCATACTAACAGAACTACAACTTACTTGCTGATCAAGCCAGTTGTTAATACCATCTTGTTACAGAATATTTGTAGGACATGAAACTTCAATAAACTTCAGTTATAGCCATGGGAGGAAAGAGGCTGGTAACCTATTTGGCTATGAAACTTAAGTTAGGTTCTATTGGTAGTCAAGATTTGGACTGCATTTTTGTGTTAAAACTTCAAAGAAATTACAAAATTTATTAAATAATCATTTTTAAACAAATATTAAAATGCACAATTATATTTCAGTAGTTTATTTTGGAGAAATGAAGCAGTGCAAAATAGGCCAACCACAATTTAGAAGGCAGCCGCGAAAATAATTCCTTGCTTATTATTAAATCTAGCAAACAGCATAAATACACTGTAATTGGATCCAATACTCAGATTCATGTAAACATTGTTAGTTTTGAAATGTTTCCCCATTACTAAACCAGACCAAATAGACTCTTCTTCCAGCTTGCTCACCCCTTAACTCAAATTTAATATTGCCACTTCAAATTTTTTTTTAAGGTGGGGGGAAGTAATAATTAAAAATGCTCCGTAAGCCAGTGATGTCACAGTACCACGATATATATCATGGTAGACTGCTTGCTCCCTGAGGACCTCTGTGGCAAGAACCCACGACTCTTCCTGCTGCTCACAGCCCATAATGGTAAGTAAAGCAAAGTTTGTGACAGTACATCACATTGCTGGTTTCCCGACTCATGTCAACGGCAGCCAGTGAGGTGGCACAGGGTTTGCAACACTCAACATGATAACATCACAAACCTCGTATTACTGAACATTACAGGCAGAGAAGAAGGGGAGAATCAGTTGCTTTCAGTGATGCTTCTCACCAAGATTAAAAGGGTTTTGGAGAAATACGTTCTGTTTGCATTCATTTTTTTTTTTTTTAACATCACAAACTTTGAAAAGGCTTCCTGCAACAGGAAGAAAATCCACGTTTGACCTACTTTTCACTCCCGCCCCAAATGCACGTTTTTAAAAAATGCACAGGCAAATCCATACAATTTGTTTTGATGCCTCCACAACGGCCGACATGGGAGGAAGATAATTATTTAGGATTGCTGTGGCCTAAATTTCGTACGGAAAGCGCTAGCAGTCTCTTGTGGAAAATAGTTTACAAAGGTTAGCCTCTTTCAGAGGGTGTGGGGTGGCTAATTAAGTTAATTACTTTCTTGTGGCGTTCTATAACGGAGTTTATAATTGAAACGCAAACATATAAGTAAAGTTAGCATTCTCTCCCCAACCCACCCCCTGCTGCCCTCTAATACCAACACTTACAAACCTTTCTCCAAAAAACACACCCCTAAGGTTGGGCAGGGTGAACACTTGTCAAGTCTCCAAAATGTGTGTGGTCATTCTCCCACTCTGGCTCTTCCAGTGCCCCAAAATTCATCAATTGCTCCTTGTTACTCTTTCTTTATTGCATATCCAAACATTCTTGGGACCAATGGGGGGGGTCCTTAAGGACAGTTCATATTATTTTAGCGTTAACAGTACATCAAAGCAACGTGTGACATGTGAAGTGGCTGGCAGACATGCATGATGGACATGCTCCGTTCCCCTGAAAACCATGTGTGCTGGGAGAGAAAACACATGTACAGCCTGGGCCACAGGCTGGCTTGCATGCACACATATCCTCTTACCATGCACTCACCATGTGTGAACTGGCCTACGGAGCTACAATCCGTGTAAATGTTCACTCGCTCCATCGGTATCTAAGCCCGATATAAGACCTTACTAGCGTTTCCTCAATTAAACGACTTGGTGGTTGTTTCAAAAAGGAAGAAGCCCGCAATCTCACCAACAATGCCATCTCAACATCCTGGCCAGCTCCACTGATTTTGGTTTAAGATTTGGAACTGGACAAAGGCGGACAAAATTCCTGGCAGGAAAATTGAAAGGAATTGTGTGCTGAAAGAGTTTAAGGTGCACTTTTGCTTTGCAACCAGGTCCTAAGGTATAAGCAGGCTGTGAAATAAGTTATAGATTCTATAACATTGCCCTAATGACGCTATTCCGGTGACAACGAGAGGAGGTGGGGAGAGAAAGAGAGAGACAGCCAAACACAAAGAGTGATTGGGTTGGGTGGGTAGTGTAATGAAAGTTGCTACCCGTTGTTGTTTTTTGTACAAGTTCTGCCTGTTGAGTAAAACGAATGATGGGGAGTAGTGGTCACAAAACTATTTGACCCTTTGCAGTCTCAGGATCAGCAAAGCAGCAAGAAAATTAATGGTTGAAAAGGATTGTCCCGGATTACTCCTGTGCCAAATACAGCAACGTTCATATACGCCAAAGGAACAAATGGCAGTGTTGCGTCGACCTACGCCAATAAGAAATGTACTGGGAAAACAGACTGTTCACACTTGCCAAGTACATAATTTTCTTATGAGAGAAGGGGGAACATTTTGCAACTGGCCCTAACCTTAGCGTCCACCAAACCAAAACTAATTCTGGGCATGTAGGTTGTGCCCTAGTCCCGAATCCTTTAAAAGCACCCATGGACATTCGTGCTTAACTCTTTGGACTGGTCTGGGAAGGAGTCACGAAGAAGAACTGGCATGTGCAAATTTTCAAATACAATCCTTATCGATTCTGTGAAGTTCATCCTTGAAATTCTGGTCATTAATAATCACAAAGAGGAAAGGAGTGGGGGGACAGAGACCCCACCCTCCAACATTAAGATCTAGTGTTTAAGACACATACACACACACACACGTACGTATGTGTAAACTCACTACAAATCTACAATAGGAATCTGATGAAGTGGACCCAGATCACTAATTTTGTTTTTCATTCCCAAAATCACGCTGAACCGAGAGAGATTTGTTTCGTAGTTGCATTACCAACCATCCTGTTCTGATCCTGGGGCCTACAGAGTTTTTTCTTAGTCCATGGCACTGATTGGGTTATTGAGAGGAAGCTTTTGTTGCCAACGTAGCAACGCAGTGTTGTTGGAAGCTAGGAGACACTGCGGAGTTGCAGCCTAGTCTCTGGTGCTGAAGCTTCACGGAGCTGTTGGTCTCGTTCTCCACAATCCAGGAGTCTTTGCCCGCCAGGCTCCGGCAGCCCATGCTAGCACAGCATGTCCGCTCTCCCGCTAGGCTGTTGCTCTGCTCTGTCAGGTGCTTGCTGCGACTTAGCTGCGACACCTCCGGTGACTGCCCCTGCAGGACGGTAGCTATGTGATTCAGGAGGTCTGTGAAGAACTCCGAGACACCCTCATAACCTGAAAAGGGAATGCAAAAGAGGAACAGTCAGGCATGGATGTCTTCCTATTAGACTAGCTCCTTTTGAATTGAAAACTAATAAAATCCCCTCCTTAAAAAAAAGTGATCCTTTTTTGTGGGAATGTAACAGTCGAATTCTAAGCTATACTCCTAAAAGCATACAGCAGAAGACTATCACTTGGGTTTGCATGCTCAGGTGGTTTTGTTCTCCATCGTGTCCTTAAATTACAACCCTTAATTCACCTTGTGATTCCTTTACTCGCCAAAGAGGTCACTGCAAGAGAGGGCAAGAGAGTTAACCTAAGGCTCTTGGACCAGTTTTTTACCCCTTTGGTGAAACCATACTATGCAGGCCGTTGTTAGGAATATTGAGGAGGGCAGACAGTGCTCAAGATCCATTCCTAACCATGATGCACCCAGAACGACCCAAGCCAAAAGGTCCAAGGTGGGACCATGATTATATTCCCTGACAGTGTGAGCAAAGGTAATCCACTCATTTACTAGGAACTGGCATTTGCAACTATATTCCTGGGCCAGATCTTGTTCCCTTTCCCTCTCTGTGTTGTGAGAGAAGATGAAGCAGGGGCCTAATTAGTAAGAGGAAGTGTTATGTTGTCTGTGAGAAGTCACATTGGTACATCTGAACATTGACTACCATCTCCCCCTTCCTATCAAGATGGCTTTGTGTTTTCTGAGTTTGAGGAGCATAGGTGCTTCTCTTGCATGGCTCAAGGGTTTAGTTCTCTAGAACTTCCCTCCAGAAGCATGGGAGAAGAAATCAGTTACCTAGCTTAGTTGTCCCTTAACCCATTCCTGATACATTCACACATGGAACTGAACCGAAGTATTCCTACATCCTTTTCCATTCTCTCAAGGAAAGTTCCTGATGAAATAGGGATTCTAATTCACAAATCTTCCTTCCTTCCTTCCTTCCTTCCTTCCTTCCTTCCTTCCTTCCTTCCTTCCTTCTTTCTTTCTTTCTTTCTTTCTTTCTTTCTTTCTTTCTTTCTTGTATAATTCAGACCTCCTATCAAGTGATGGAGGAGCATTTCACTAGGTCTGCAATTTTAAGCAATCTGAACTATTTCCTACCTTTCAGAGCAAATATATAATTATTCTTTGGATCTCGCAGTTTTCTGAAATCTGGATATGGTTCTCAGCTTATAAAACATCCTAAAAGGCACTTTTAAGGATAGAATACATTTGAAAACGAGTACAAGGAGATAAATAGTATGCAGTATGGATTTTCATACAGATCACAACGTGACTGGAGGAGGGGAGAGCAGTAAAGTGTCTTTAGAGCAATTTAAGCACTAAAACATCTAAGCTGGAACAGCCCCCAAGTGTCTGATTGTGGAAGGAAGGGCAAAAAGCACATTTCCTCTCTAGAGGTGATGACATCGAGTGCCATAAAGCAAAGCAAACCTACCATGTTCCTAGCTGCAATATTTTAAAGTGAAATTCTTTTCCAGAGAATGATAAATCCTCATGACAGAATAAAGCAAACATGGGATAAAGTAGGGGAAACCTGGATATTTTTAGGTGCTATACTTAGCAAGAAATGTTAATCTAAATACAGGAAACATATCCTGCAATTGGTTTTTGTTGTGGTTAAGAGATTTCAATTCATAACACCAATTTCTCATTATCAATGAAACTCCGGTTTCTAGTTTACTGCTGTCCAAGTTTTCCCTCTCAACCTCCCGCCATCACAGTAGGAACATTGCAGGGAAGGTGAGTGCTGCTCCATTGTTTCCTGCAAAATCACAAAGTGCATGGACATTACATGCAAGTATAAGCATGACTGGGGAAGCTGATTGGGTCGCTTTCCAGAAACGTATATGCTGGTGTTAAAGAAGTATCTGTACGCACATGTGATGTCCAACAAAGTCGTCCTGTTGACAAAAGGACTTCTGTTGTGCAACAAAACTTCCCCTCCCTCTCCTCTCGTGCGTCCCCCAAATCTGTTCTGGACCCCCCCCCAACACGTCACAGCAGATTTGGGATGGGGAGAGGAAAGGAAAGGCAAGTGCCCTTGTGCAGCGGAAGTCTTTGGGCGAATGAGACTCCTGCAATGGGTACAACCCATTATACATTTGCTGCAGAAGGTGGTAGTGAAATCACCTGTATTTTCCACATCCATCATAATGTTTGCGGATGCTCTCATACGCTATGTAGCAGCCTGTTCTTACCTGGGAATGCATTTATATCGATGACAGCATGCTGACCAGTCTGGTTGTTAATGATGATGTCAATCCCAAAGAGAGAAACACCCAGGGCTTGCCTCAGTGTCTTCGAGATTGCCCGAATGACGTCATCATTTGGCCTCTCAAACACACCTTCTATTTTATCTAGCTATAAAGGAGAGAGAGAGAGAGAGAGAGAGAGATAAAAAACTGGAGTGTGTGTTTTGTCTCCAAGACAGTTTCCTATTTTACTGCTGGCAGATTTTTTTTTACTTTTTAATCATTGATTAATGACAGCCATGGAAGAGTGTATTTTTTTAAATACTCTATGGTAACTGCATTATATATTGCTTTCCGTTATGAGACTTTAGAGGAGGGAGGTTAACTGATGCTCATAGGATGACCTCAAAGCCACGCACTCATGGAAAAGTTACGATGGACTTAGTTACTCATATAACTTTTCTAAAGGTTCAGGTGTAGTGCTTTAAGTGGTAAACATGCACCTGTCAAGGGAAAACAACAACTACTAATAGACCCTTATTTTAAATGACTTCTGAGTACAAGATCAACCAACAAGCTGTATCCAACAGATTTCTTCTCCCTCCTACAAATTCTTGTACGCCCTAAAAGTCTGCCCCAAAACCCCTGAATAAGATTTTGAGGGGCTGCTGGGGCAAGGAGAGGAAGGTGAAGAACCACTGAGCAAGCAATGTCTGTCTTTTTGCACCATGGCAGCAGGGTGCTAGGACAGAAGCGGGCAGCACAGTGGCGGCAAGTCAGGCGGCACATCTCACTTCACCTTTAGCGGCCACATGGCTGCTGAATAGAGTAATGATAGACACCAAGTTGCACTCCAGATGTTGTTGGACTTCAGCTCTCAGCAGGCTCAGCCAGGACAGCAATGGTCAGGGAGGCTGGGAGTCGTAGCCAAGTGAAACAACACTGGCTAGCCTTACAACTGGAGTTTAGGGCAGTGGGACCAACTAATTCACTCTTTTGTCCCATTTCCTACTGCGCAGCCAGTGCAAGCCACATCGGATATCTAGGACACGAAAGTGACTAATCAAGAAGGGGTCTTACGGACTAGGAGAAAAACACAAATACAGGGAACCTCGGTTATTGAGCATCTCGGAAGCCGAACGATTCGGAACCCAAACGCCGAAAACCCAGAAGTGAATGCTTCTGTTTTCAAATGCGCCTCGGAAGTCGAATGGCTTCTAAGGCGCGTTCCTCCATTTTCTCAATGGAATTCGCCAATCACCCATTGCGCCTCGGTTGTCGAAGGTTTCGGAAGTCAAATGGTCTTCCAGAACGGATTACGTTTGACAACCGAGGTTCCGCTGCACATTTATCCTCCCATAAGTGACTGCAGAGGGAGTGGACCTTAAACTTCTCAGAGCTGAGATGCACTGCTCAAATTGCTCCACTGTTTACTGTTTCCTTTTTATTAATTCAAAAAGACTGCATTATTACATCAAGTGTCAGGAACACACTTTGTTGCACTGTAACCCATTCTCCATTAATCCCCTTCAGTCCACTTCTCAGGAGTGCTGTGGCGAATTACTACGTGTCCAGCACCCTGATTTTTTTTTGGGGGGGGCAACCACAGTGCATGCATCACATGCAGAAAACCCCAATCCATGGCATTTCCATTTAGTTATAAAAAGGAAGACGAATAACTATCACGTGCTGAAAGGCCTTCGCCCAAGACTCTGGCGGCCACTGCCAGTCACAGCAAACAACAGTCTGACTTTGTATAAAGTAAGTTTCCTACATTTCTGTGACATAAAAGGTAAAGGTACCCCTGCCCGTACGGGCCAGTCTTGCCAGACTCTAGGGTTGTGCGCTCATCTCACTCTATAGGCCGGGAGCCAGCGCTGTCCGCAGACACTTCTGGGTCACGTGGCCAGCGTGACGAAGCTGCTCTGGCGAGCCAGCGCAGCACACACGGAAACACCGGTTACCTTCCCGCTAGTAAGCGGTCCCTATTTATCTACTTGCACCCGGGAGTGCTTTCGAACTGCTAGATTGGCAAGCGCTGGGACCGAGCAATGGGAGCGCAGCCCGCCGCGGGGATTCGAACCGCCAACCATGCGATCGGCAAGTCCTAGGCGCTGAGGCTTTTACCCACAGCGCCACCCGCGTCCCTTTCTGTGACATAAAAGGTGCAATTAAAACATTTCAAGAGGCTTTCTTGGATGATTTTGATTTGCAACTTTGCTGTAGCAGCAACCATTCCTAGAATAAACCAGGAAAGAATGGCTTTGGAATGGAGAGATGGTTGCAAAAAGGGGCCTTGAGATCTGTTTTGTTGCTTGAGTCACTGTATTCAGAAATAGGCCTTGTTATACTTACTGCTGTTAGGACTGAAGAGGATTCTGGCTTTGATACGTTGTGGCTGTTGAAAAATATTGATTCTCTATCTGCAGCGTGTAAAAGTAAGAAAAGCATAAACGTTAAAACAGAACTCTGGAGCTGGTGATTTATAGGTGATTACTGTGCTGTACAGGCAGCAGAAAACCCTCCCTTCTGCATTCAAATCATTATCCTTGGCTCCTTAAGGGATTTGAATAGATAAATGAAACACCAGGGGGCAGTGTAACCCAGGAACTCTATGTGTCTTTGCCATATTTGCAACTTGTTTAGAAGTCCTGGGACGATTTTACATCATCCCTTCACTTGCACCAATCCAGAACGAGCACTGCAATACTTCATCACAAAATAATGGGCAGGGAGGTGGTACCTTTGCTGCAAAAGGGAGGGGACAGGAGCTTTTAATTAAATTGTTGTTGTATTTTTGAAAAGAAAAATATTGGGGGGAGGCACTAGTGATGTCACAAGCAGGTGCATGCGGCTCCTCACAACACTTGCAAAAGCAATGCACGCACGCGCACACACACACACAATATGATGGGCTGTGTGCTGGGAAAATGTTATACATTTCCAACGAAAGGCTTCCCTTCAAACAAAGACATCTGGATTCCGTGTAACAGAATGAGAAAAAGCAGAACATCTACTGCAAAACAACAACAACGACAAACATGATTATCCATCATGACCTAAAGCCCCATTCTTGAGAAGGCAGGTTCAGAGGAATCCTCCCCTTTGGTCACCCAGATTTCTTTCCCGTTCAGGCTTGCACCAAAAGTGCCATTCTCAGAGGTTTACCTGAAATGCCTGCTGAGAAGTTCTTCACAGACGGTCTCTTCACCACAGTGTATGACTCTCCAACCACAAAGACTTTGTATAGGACGGCGTTGTGGTTGATGAAGCTTTGGATCACACACGGAGGCTGGATAGCTTTCAGGCCTTCCTGGTTGAATATGATGGCCATCTGAAAAATGGAGAGGGGAAACCACATATTCTTACCTCAACAAGGACTCGCAATTAAGCGTAATTAACGCACATTACGTGGCGTACAGGATCACTGTCGTACCAGTGGCTCCCTGCAGCAGTAACACAGATGTGCACATAATCATTTTTAAGTCCTAATCATTTTAAAGCCCTAAACGGCCTCGGTCCACTATATCTGAAGGAGCGTCTCCACCCACATAATTGTGCCCGGATACTGAGGTCCACCTTCGAGGGCCTTCTGGCAGTTCCCTCACTGCGAGAAGCCAAGTTACAGGGAACCAGGCAGAGGGCCTTCTCAGTAGTGGCGCCCTTCCTGTGGAATGCCCTCCCACCAGATGTCAAAGAGAACTACCAGACTTTTAGAAGACATCTGAAGGCAGCCCTGTTTAGGGAAGCTTTTAATGTTTGATGTATTACAGTATTTTAATATTTTTTTGGAAGCTGCCCAGAGTGGCTGGGGAAGCCCAGCCAGATGGGCGGGGTATAAATAATAATTTATTATTATTATTATTATTATTATTATTATTATTATTATTATTATTAGTCTGGAGAAGGTGCGGCTTCTTCCTTGCACCTTGGGTGTGTTCGTCAGGCAAATTGTCAAGTGGATGAAGAGCCCACTTTGGCTGCCTTTACATTTAGTATTCAGATGAGGTTTGAGTCAACGCAGAAAACAGCTTTCTGAATTACTTTACGCAGCATTTGGTTTGGGGTGGGGGGTGGGAAGGAGACTGAAAGAAACCAAAGATGCTTATCAGAGATCTCAGACAAGCAAAAATAATATTTTAAACCTTGAATGAACAAGTATGGACTGACAATAAAACCTTTTATTTTAGCAGTTTTGCATGACACAGCAATGAACCAATGGTCCGTATCCAGCTTTCTGGGCAGGGACTGTGCGACTTCTGTTGAGCCACTGTTATGGTTTCTTTTGTACTGAGCAGTTGGGGACACTTTGCTGCCCGTCTATTCAAGCCGACAGCTAGCTTCTCACCTGCTGCGCTAACTTTAGAATCATGGAATCATAGAACTGTAGAGTTGCAAGGGACCCTGAGGATCTGTACTTTAAAAGTACAAAGTATAATTTAACATGAAAACTCTTTGAAAGCAAGCCAACAGCCAGCCCACTGCATCTCTGAAGTTGGTGCCACTGCTTTGCTGAAGATTTGGGTTCAGAATTTAATTAACGTCTTCTTAAGCTTTATTCCATACTTTTCCACCAGGTAACCCAAGAGCAACAAAGAGCATCCTTTTATCACTGTGAGCTGCATGTGGATAACATGGGGACCTAAAGAGGCATTCCTATCAGTTGCTGCACAGGTATGAAGCTCTCTTTCTATAGATGCCTGTCAATGCAGAGGCTGAATACCTTCCAGGTAGTTAAAGGTAAAGGCTGGCATTTAGTGGCTGGAATTTTTAAAAATGTCTCTGTACTAAATAGAATTAGGAACTCTCTAATGTTAATTTGGAGAAGAACACTTCAATAATAGTATTTCATTAACTGAGTATCAAGTGTTTATTAAATTGGCTTGCGGAATGAGAAAACAGTTAACTGCGATGCCCAGTATGAGTTATGAGACAATTAACAATTAACAGACTTCTGATTTTTTTTTTTAAAAGAGAAGAACCTTCCCTACTTCTCCTTCAGATATATAAACAAAACTACCTATGGGGGCAGTTTCTCTCCTGCTTTTCTACTAGGACTCCCAACAAAGGCACTTTTTAATTTTTCATCAGGCAGAAGATGGAGATAGATACTCACCTCATGCGAGTTGGTTCCATGGGCCACTCTTGTCTTACAGACTACATGAATGAAAAAGGAGAAATGCTAAAATGAATTCAAATTCTTCCATTTTCTGCAGAAGCTTTTCACCCTGTCATCTAAATAGGGTACAACATAACCAAAACACTCTTCACTGTGACTACCAGAGCCCTGCTGGGGGCAAGAGGGTCAGCACTGGTAACAGGCAGTGCTGGTACATTTTGGGGCCTAATGCAAAGGGATGGTTTTAACATTTAAAGCACTAAGTGGACTGGGCCCAAATTTTTTGTTGGTCTGCCTGCAGCCCGCCCCAACCTGGCCACACGTTAAGATCAGCTTTGTGGGCCCTCCTGGTGTGTTCACCCACATGGTTTGTAAGATGAGTGGCCATGGGAAAAGGGACTTTCTCTATGGTGGCCACTACAGTTTTGGAATACCGTTCTCTCAATGCCACCAATATAATCAGGGACCCGAGTCTTTCACAATGACCCTGGAAAATCATTCCATACAATCCGGAAAGAATCAAACAATGGGGAAATCTGTTGCACCACACTGTGATGCTTGGTGAGAGCTTTCCTGCATACTATGTAGTGTACAGCACACACACAGTAAATCAAAGACACACACATTAGTCTAGGGGTGGGGGAACGTTTTCCAGCCTAGGGGCCACATTTTATTCTGGACAACGTTCTGAGGGCCACTGTCAAGTACTGTTTTCAACCTTCTTTTCTGAGATGTGCTGATTATCAGAATACATTTCAGGGGATAATACTCTAGTTGCCTATTATTAGGTGAAATGCAAAGTCTGTTGACGTACTGAATGGGAATGCAATTCCATTCTTCTCTATTTGCTGCAACGTGTCACCTCCACAAGCACTTGTCAACTCCATAAATGGTGGAGAACAGATCCTTTCATCTGAAAAACAAGTGGGGAGGGAACAGAGAGAGTAGATTGAAGCAGCCTGTCCGCATTGTTCAATTTCTGCCAGTACTGGCTTTCTTATTTCTTATTTCTTATTTCTTCTTTACTTCTTGAGAAGTAGAGACGTCACCTTGCCAACAAAGGTCCGTATAGTTAAAGCCATGGTTTTCCCAGTAGTGATGTATGGAAGTGAGAGCTGGACCATAAAGAAGGCTGATCGCCGAAGAATTGATGCTTTTGAATTATGGTGCTGGAGGAGACTCTTGAGAGTCCCATGGACTGCAAGAAGATCAAACGCATCCATTCTTAAGGAAATCAGCCCTGAGTGCTCACTGGAAGGACAGATCGTGAAGCTGAGGCTCCAGTACTTTGGCCACCTCATGAGAAGAGAAGACTCCCTGGAGAAGACACTGATGCTGGGAAAGATGGAGGGCACAAGGAGAAGGGGGCGACAGAGGACAAGATGGTTGGATAGTGTTTTTGAGGTTACCAGCATGAGTTTGACCAAACTGCGGGAGGTAGTGGAGGACAGAGGTGCCTGGCGTGCTCTGGTCCATGGGGTCACGAAGAGTCGGACACGACTAAACGACTAAATAACAACAACTGGCTTTCTAAGGAACAGTTTTGAACCCAATATTTACAACATTCTCTTCCCTTTCCCCTTATGCCTGAAATCTGGAGGAGCTCACTTCATGCATCTAGCCCATAAAACCTTATGACACAATAGATTTGTTAGTCTTTAAGGTACTGCAGAACAAAGTGGCCTGCCTTGCATATCATGTCAGTCTATAACATTTAACTATGGGCAATGCAAATGCACAACATTTGTTCTTGGCTTACCATTTGTGCTTTGTTTTGAGGAATCAAACCATGAGCACAAGTTTGGATGACACAAGCCAAAAGCTAGCAAAAATACAGAGGAGCAAAGTAGGGACGTTTGGGCAGTGAGCACCAATATGCTTCTCACTCACATTTAACCACTGCTAACCACTGACTAGGGATGCGGGTAGCACTGTGGGTTAAACCACAGAACCTAGGACTTGCTGATCAGAAGGTTGGCGGTTCGAATCCCCGCCACGGGGTGAGCTCCCGTTGCTCGGTCCCTGCTCCTGCCCACCTAGCAGTTCAAAAGCACGTCAAAGTGCAAGTAGATAAATAGGTACCGCTTCGGTCGGAAGGTAAATGGCGTTTCCGTGCGCTGCTCTGGTTCGCCAAAAGTGGCTTAGTCATGCTGGCCACATGACCTGGAAGCTGTACGCCGGCTCCCTTGGCCAATAAAGCGAGATGAGCGCCGCAACCCCAAAGTCGGCCACGACTGGACCTAATGGTCAGGGGTCCCTTTACCTTTACCTTTAACCACTGACTATGGTTTAATGAAGAGGTGGCAGCAGGCCTAGATTAAAGCAACTGGACGTCCTAAGCTAGGATAGCTTGGGAGGCCCAAACTTAACAGCATGTGATCATGAGAAACAAAATCTTGTTCTCTTCTTTATCTATGCAATGAAACTAGAAGATTGCTGAAATTTTAGCATTGATAAAAAGCCTATTTTTAAAAATAAATTTATAATCTTTAATAAGTTTACAAAAGTATGGAAGTAATGAAAACATTCACACAGAACATTCATAGGGGAATCATAGCTATGCCGTAACATTACACTACATACAAAGTCGGAACAGTTTCTTTCAAGTTATTTTGGATGCAAATGTATCAATTATATCATTAAAATCAGTAAGTCACAGTTCATCATTTTCTATGCAGAGCATGCTTAGATCAGACAACCAATCTCAGGACATTGTTGACCGTAAATCATTCTTTATCCTTCTTAGTCTAGAAAATGATCTTTTGCCAGTACAGTTTGTGACCATTAAACAGAGGAACAATCTGAAAATTGTTTCCACATTGGGAAAAGCTGTCCAAATTTTCTCCAGGAATATTATTTGATACATATCTTGGTGGTGAGCTTGTTTAACGCACAGGTGGAAGTGCAAGAGATCATGGACTAGACTAACCTCAGCATCCTTTGGATACTCTTGCATCAGCATCTCAAACACCATTGTGAATCTGTTCCTTGGCTGTTTGCAGGTTCACCAAAAATGGAAAATTGCCAGCTGCACTCCTATACACAGTTGCTGTTCTGTCTAGGTTGACTTCAAGGCCATCCATGACAGGGATAAATGAATTTACCCTAAACATGTCTCTTAGAGAAAGTCTGTCTAAGGCAGTGATGGCCAAACTTGGCCCTCCAGCTGTTTTTTGGACTACAACTCCCATCATCCCTAGCTAACAGAACCAGTGGTCAGGGATGATGGGAACTGTAGTCCCAAAACAGCTGGAGGGCCAAGTTTGGCTATCACTGGGTTTGGGTGCTGTCTCATCATTGTTCCCCTGCCCCCCGGTACTCACTGCCTTCTTTTCACAGATTCGTACTCTACATCTGGTAGAGTAAATTTTGCTTGCTGTTCGATTTCATCAAAATTAGCCTGAATGTTTGATACAGACTGCAATAGTGAGCTGTAAATATCTGCACATGAGCTCATTTTGCAAACTTTGGAGTGACTTGCTAACCCTATGAGATTGGTCTAGCAAATGCCTCCAAAGGTGAAGCATGGAAATGAATTCAAATTCTTCCATTTTCTGCAGAAGCTTTTCACCCTGTCATCTAGAATCTCCTTTTTCAGTTTCATCACAAGCTTTCTTGTTAAGTTTGTTAACATGGAGTTCATATGATTTTTAGAATTTCCATGGGTTTGAACAAGATAAACGTGGTGCCAATAATCAAATCCAGAAGAAGATAGAGCTATAGTTGAGCTAGTTTGGTTAGAGAAAAGTCTGCACACAAAACAGTAGACTGGGTAGATTTCTCAATTGACTTTGATGGAGTAGAATAAATTATTTGAGCAGAACCAGGCTGGGTTTTTGAATGCTTGCTTCAAAATGGCAAAAGGTCCATTGCAGTGTTAATATTCCAATGGACCTTTGTCCAGTGATCTGAACATCTGAATTGCTTAATAGCTGACTTTATCATTTGAATCCAAGTAGCTTTAAAGCCTCCATGAACTTTACTAAACAGACTCATACATCATGTGCTTAATGTTACTTAGCAACTGGGCCTAGAGAGTAAAATCTGCCTTTTTAAAATAAAATAAAACCAGGCAAGAGGCCAAGGCCCCTCTAGAGTCTGAGTCTCTGGGCTGAAGCCCACTCAGCCCATATGTAAACCTGGCACTGGGTGGCAGCTGCCTATTGGGCAATTGGGAAGCACTTTGGCAAGCTGACAGGTGAGCAGGACAACCCACCTATTGATCATCTGACATTGCAATTATGCAAAGTGATTTGACGCTTGCGTTGACCACCCCACCTGCCGAAGTTGGCCAGAAATGTTCCCTACCCTTGGGTTTAACATGATATACAAACATGGCCATTGTTTTTGCTGCAATAGACTAACACTGTTACTCCTCCGGAAGTTTTGCTTCTTTTAGTTATTCAGAGGAGGTCTATTTTTGGCTTTCCCTTTGAAATATGGGAGGACATCCTTGAGCATCATTATGATGTCTGAAATGTGGATAGAGAAAATTATGGCCCATACAACCAACTGAAAGCAGTCTTCTACAAGGTATCTGAAATTTATTTGAAGTTTATTTTCAGATATGGGACTGGCACATCTGTGAGTCATCCCCTTCAGACTGACACTCCCTTCCAGAAAAGGGAAAGTGCAGTTCTATTTATTTATCTTATTAACTTACGGCTACTTTTTGCCTACCCTTCATCCCAAAGCGGGGTAAGATACATAATAAAAATACACACAATCACAAAGCACACCATAATATACAAACTCATTCAATACATCAAAACAGGAAGAGCAACTAAAAATACAAAGCAGGCTATCTATTGCTAAGGAGGCACAGAGAACAGAGACAGCTCCTCGTGCATGGGCAGAATAAGACTGGGGCAGGTGCTCCTTTCATTTGTTTAGGTCCCAGGCTGTTTATGGCTTTAAAGATAAGCATTGCCACTTTGCATCGGGCCCAGAAGCAGCTAGTGAGACCAGTGGCGTAGCGTGGGGGGTGCCAGGGGTGCCGGCCGCACCGGGCGCAACATCTGGGGGGGGGGCGCGAGTCCAGAGGGAAGGGACAAGTTCCTTCCTCCGCCGGGCTCCCCGCCGCCACCGCCAGCCTTGCGCCCTAGCGCGCGCGCGCCCCCCGCCACCGCCGCTGTTGCTGCGCTCCACTCACTGCTCGCAGGAGGAGCAGCCGCTGCAGCAGCGCCAACGTCGCCACCGACGCCTGGCCGGGCACGGGCAGTCTCCGCACCCCGACGCCGATGCCATCCCCTCGGCCCAGCCACAGGCGGCGGCTGCTTCTGCCGACTGGGAGGGAGGAGAGCTCCGAGGGGCCTTGCCGCGCCCTGCGCTCCCCAAAACCCTCCGAGAGGAAGCCGGCGGGCGGGCGAGGGTCTCCCGGCGGAAGGGGGCGCCGCTGGCTCCGGCTCTCAGCGCAAGTCTCAGCCGCGGGGGGGCGGGCGAGGACGGAGCGCGGCTGGAAGCCCCCGGACCCGGCCGGGAGGAGGAGAGGCGCTCGCCAAGCCCGGATCTGGAGCGCCTCGGAGCGCGGGCTCCACCTACAGCCCAAGGAGAGGAGGGGGCGGGGAGGCGCCCGAGGGGAGGGGGCTTCGGCTGCCTCGGCCCGCGGGGGCTCCGCAAATAATAAATTTAATAAATTCCTGCTGAACCTTTGGAGGGGGGGGTCCTTGGCTCCTTCGCTCGCCCCCAGCCCCAGTGGCGTAGCGTGGAGGGGTCAGGGGGGTGCCGGCCGCAACATCTGGGGGGGGGGCGCTCACAGTCGAGTGCTAAAATCCACGGGTTAGGGGGCGCAAATTACTTGCCTTGCCCCGGGTGCTGACAACCCACGCTACGCCACTGAGTGAGACAGCCACTGCCATATCGTTACAGTGATGGTTACTAGAACATGGGTCAGTGGCTGGGCTACCCCTGTTCAGGAAAGGCAAACCAGCTAAAGTTGGTAAAAGGCATTCTGGGCCACCAAGGCCTTAAGTGACAGACCTGGATCTAGGAGTACCACCCTAAGTAGGCATCTGCTTCTTCTAGGGGGAGAAGTCCTACCTAATTTTCAGTGGTGTAGCTAGGGGAAGACGGTATGGCAGCACTTCTCTCCTGCCTTCCTATTCACCTCGACTGCCCTGCTTCCTAAGGCTGCCCTGCTTCTTAACATCCATATCCCTTCCTTGTGAAGCAAGAATAAATTAAATTAGGGGCCGTACATGATTTATTGAAGTTTGCAGAAGCATAAAGTAACACTACCAGTTCTTGTTCTTAACCTGTGAACTAAGTTTCAATTCAGATTCAAGTGCATGAATCTAGTTGTATATGCTAGTCTAACTTGCATAAGCATATACAATTGGCCCATTGCCCATGCTGGCTGGGTGCTAATAGGACAACATCTGTAGTATCACAGGTTCGCCATCCCTGCCGTTAAGCCATTATTTTATTGCAGTGCACTGTAGCAGGCAAACAACTTGTAAGAAAGGGAGGATGACAGACAAACTGATGTTTTGAGGTCGCTTTGGATCTAAAAATAACACCTTCCAAACAAAATTAAGTTCTCCCGGCTTCAAAGCTTCCTTCTCCTTGCCATGATGAAACAGACACCAGCATTTGAAAGTGACAGGACTGCAATATTTTTAAGTTCCTGGGCAGAAAAAAGTTCCTTAACTTCAATTAAGGACTTGCACCTGATTTAACCAAGATACAAGGGACTCTTTCTGGCCTTGACTGAGTCCCCATCCACATGTCTAAAGCTCACAAATATCTATTGGCGCCAGCCATGTAAATTCAAAGAGAAGTCTAGTTCCACCTTTGTTCCCTCAGCTTGTCTTCCATGGAAACTCAAATGGAAAAAAAAACCCTACAGAAGATTTGTTTTGTATGTACGATACCATCACCTATTTTCAGCATTCATTCTGTGCCGCTGCCAAGAGTGTCCTACTCTCCAATGATCTCAAGCACAGGTGCACTGAGGGTCAGGGAAACCTTTCCTTGGAGGACACAGCCTACTCACAAAAAGGACGGGGGAAAACGGCAATACATGTATACTTACTTACATACCCGTCACATTAACTCCCAGACATGGTGCTGTTTCAAAGCAGGCCACCACCTTTTGCACAATGCTCAG
Source organism: Podarcis muralis (assembly GCF_964188315.1). Classification (NCBI taxonomy): domain Eukaryota; kingdom Metazoa; phylum Chordata; class Lepidosauria; order Squamata; family Lacertidae; genus Podarcis; species Podarcis muralis. The sequence goes on along the minus strand of NC_135655.1, from coordinate 22,283,311 downwards.
GGGAATCACAAAAGACTCAAAAGTGAACCTTGAAGCTGAAATGAAATATGACCAGAACATAGTAGAAGACGTAAGGGCACATGGGGGTAACACAAACTTTTGTCCCGGTCCAGGTCCACAGTCCCGTAGGGGCAAATCTTGTTGAAGGTGGGTAAACGAAAGTGTTCTGGGTTCAAGATAATCACGGCTTCTTCAGATTGGAATTCCTAGTCCTACACAGAAACTAACCTACTGCATTTAATGGTGTTGTTATTGTATAAGTATGTAGAGGTGTACAACGCACCTACTGTTTTTGAAAGTGCATCATTCCTGACTTTAGTGTGCTACATGCACACATACAAATTAGTGGCAAGAAAGGGAAGTGAATGAGTAGGTAGGAAGGAACACTAATGGGATGGAAGATAATGGCAGCTGGGAACTGCATAAAATAAGGTTGGAGCTACATGAGGCCCAATGGCTTCAGGTTACCAACCTGTGACTCAAGGAAGAGGGTAAATGAGATCAGAGGCACAGGAGAGGGAAAAGGGGGATTAAACAGGAGGCATTCTGAATTCCCCAGAACTGGTTCACTTTGACCTTTGGTGAGCTTAAAAAGTCAGCTGATACTGCAAATGGGGAACCCAGCAGACGCCACCCTCTTCCAGTGAACAGGCTCTTCCTTCCCAAATGCTGTTTTGAATCAAAGTGAAAGCCTACCATGACACTAGTCAATTACATTCAACATCAAGAGAGAATCAGTAAAGGAACAAGCCCGAAAACATCCCTATGAAACTTGAGTAACTGTGTTTAAGGACACCTGGCCTCACAGCCTCCAATGGGAACTAGGCAGGTATGCATTTCAGTGAATTGATAAGGCTGTGACCCACAACCTGCACACATATAAAGCCAAGTCTAAGGTTTAGAACAGATAACGTAAAGCACGAACAAAGTGCATCTCCTTCCAAACTGATTACAAACTTATTACAGAGATTTCATAGTTTCCTGGTATGTGAGGGCAGAACTTTGTCTTAATTATTCGGTACATGATGGAATTCCCCCCACCCACAAATGACTCCTTAGAGCATTTAATAAGTTTTGAGATGGTAGCAGCTAACCTAAAGGCAGAAATACGCTTGTCTGCAGCTCCCTATTAGTGCCACCTTTATCTGCAGCTTGCCAGTGAAAGCATCTCACCTCCTCTGCCTGGGCCCTTTTATCATACAGAGAAAGCTACTGGCTTTGGGGAAACGCGAGAGTCGGAATAGAGCAAGAAGCATTCAATAATAGCAGATTTCACTGTTTCATCTCATCTCCCACGAACAAAATAGATTTGAGACCCAGTTATGTCATACTAATCCAAGGCTCGAGTAAACAACTACTGGTCCAACCCCTCCTCTCCATGAAGGCTATATCGAGAAATCTTAGCTGCATACCAGGGTTAGGTAGCTGCTGTGGTTTCTCAGCAAAGCAAATGGTTTCCATGGGTGATAAGCAACAGAAGAATAAAAACAGTAACTAATGTTCATTGGCAGGTTAGGACTGGGCAGCACGGAGTGGCCAGCATAAGAACAGACCACTGCATAAGAACAGGCCATTATTTCTGTGCTGCAATGAAACAACTGCCCCGTTAACAGCACTGGCTCGATTCAGCGTTGGTAGACTGGTAGTCCGCCTGACGCAGAGGTGGGCAGAGCTTCACTGTGTGGAGGAAAACTCAGTTCCCCTCTTTGTTTTTATAGCGAGAATAAAACCAGCCTGTTTAGAACTGTTTCAGCACACAATTCATTTGGAAAGTACAGTGGTACCTCGGGTTACATACGCTTCAGGTTACATACGCTTCAGGTTACAGACTCTGCTAACCCAGAAATAGTGCTTCAGGTTAAGAACTTTGCTGCAGGATGAGAACAGAAATCGTGCTCCGGCGGCGCGACAGCAGAAGACCCCATTAGCTAAAGTGGTGCTTCAGGTTAACAACAGTTTCAGGTTAAGTATGGACCACCGGAACGAATTAAGTACTTAACCCGAGGTACCACCGTATAAGGAAACTTAAAATCATTTTCTAAATTCAAAAGATTCTACATGCCCAAGATTACATGGAACGCCAACAAAATATTTACTGCTGTAAGAAAAAAAATCAAGTTACAAGGGACTCTACGACAAAGAACAGATTAAGAACAAACATCTACCAAGAATAGAGAGTCAGTGTGGTGTAATGGTTTGAGTGTTGGACTAGGACCTTACAGAGCAGGGTTCGAATCCTCACTCAGCCATGAAGCTCACTGGGTGACCTTGGGCCAATCACCATCTCTTAGCCTAACCTACTTCACAGGGTTGTTTGAGCGGATGAAACAGGGAGGAGGAGAACCATATACACCACCCTGAGATCCTTAGAAGATAATTGGGGAATATAAATGTAATAGTTGTGGGTGGGTGGGGTGGGATCTAAGGGCAATGTAAGGACTCTAATAACATAAGGACACTGCTATATCAGGCAAAAATCCATCTGGTCACAGCATTTATCTCCAACAGTTGGCCAGCCAGATGTCTCATAAGCAGATGTTTGGCAAATGTAAGTTTGCTCCTCAAAGGGCTACTTGGATTGCAAATATCTGTTGGGGAAACTACATCTCCCAAGGGCTACTGGGGTTGTTCTTCCTGGCATGCAACCAGCACAATGAAGGGGAGAGGCATGGAGAAGTTTGTTCCCCATCTTTCTGTGACCAAAGTGCCAGCTGCGTGAGTCTCATTTAAAAGGGAAACAGGGAGGGAGTCGGTGTGTGAATGGGAGGAAGGAATGACTACCGGATTGGTTTCGGAAAAGAAGCCAAGTCATTTTTTTATTTTCCAATCGAATCTGACGTGAGCTGAGAGGAAGTCACCCATCTCCACTGGCAGTGAAGCCTGTAGGTTAATTTATGAAGTGTAAACGTCTTTCGCCCATGTAAACTTGCGGCCACACAAACTTCACTGTGGTCCTCAATTAGGAAAAGAGGAGACAAATTGTATGCCCCAATCTCTTGAGACCTAGTATTCAGTCCAGTGCTGGTTCTTACTTCTGAGTGTAGACATCTAGGCTTGCACCATTGGAAGGCAGCTTCTACTTCAACAGCAGAACTAAATCAGAGGGAATTTTCTTTTAAAGAGAGGAGGGTGAAAAAAATCCTGACTTATTCAGGGCAGCTCTGCACAGTTTATTGTGGACTTGCTGCTGTTTATGCATTCATGTCTTTTCACAGCATCCACACAAGTTGTCCTCGAAAAAATGCTACCCCATATTCACCCCTGCACAAGCCCCATTTATTTGTGTGGACATTGCAAAAGACTTGCCTGCATTGCATGCACAATAAACAGCTGTGAGAAGCGCCCACAATGTACAGGTCAATTCTTGTTTCAGTGGCAGAACATTTTACCTGCAAAATCAGAACTAGAGGATTAAGAGGATACCCTTTGTTATATCAGTTTACCGTTGCAAATGCAAAAATAAGGTTTGTTGTTTTATTTTGCTGAGTAGCGGGTAGGTCCCGTTAATGGAAACATTGTGTGCTTACATCTCTCTCTTGTGGAAAACACAACAAATAAATCCAATTCTCTAACATGGCACAATTCTTGAGACCCTTTGACAGTATAAGCAAGATTTTTTTAAAAAAAACACAAAGAATCAGTGGTGCATAATGTTTGTATGTTATGGTGGCAATGCAGTTACTTGCCTTTCTACTGCTGGCAAGACATATTAAAGCTAGTGTTATCACGCTGTGGAACGTGCCCTGTTGTGTCAACATTTTGAGAAGTCAAATCAACGTGGCAACAAAAGTCACACCGAACACTATGGTTCTAGAGGTATTCCAGCACACCGCTGTTAAACCGCTTCTTGTGGAAGGATGAAAGAGAAGCTATGACCCAAAGAACGATTTTGTAAGTGCCTGAAAGGGACTGGTGTGGTTGGCCTTTCTGTAAAGAGCAGCAAACAAATGCTAGTGCTGCTTTATTTCCCATCTCCACTGTCTCTATGGCAGGTCCATCTTTGCCACAGCTAGATTCACAAATTTCTTCAGCCCTGATGTGAAGAAACATGCTTCTTTCACTGGGGCCAGGAGCACTAACCAGGCCAGTCCCTGCCCCCTAACCTCAGAAACAGGGGCTGCCCCTCTAGAGAGAAGGAAGATAGTCCAGGCATAGTTATCTATACCATGAAAGTCTCTGTGGGTGACAATACTTAACTAAAGTGGGAAACGGTTTCTTTCCAAACCGCCATCGCAACAAAACGTTGCGGCACTACTGCATAGCAACAGCCAACATGCGAAGCGTTTTCTTGGCAGCTTTGAACTACCAGCTATGCACTGCGGTTGGCATCTATGTTAACATCAATTAAAAAAAACACACATTAAAGGCCACACACTCAACACCATCACAAACCCAGTAGGGGATGTCTATGTGGAACAGCCTGGAATTGCTTCAGCTGCTATCAAACATATGGTAATTTCATGAAGCCAGTTCCTTTTCGGTTCTGGTGGTGGTGGTTACATCGGTGCCCATCTTGGAGAGGTATATATATATATATATATATATATATATATATATATATATATAAACAGCTAATTTGCACAGTCTTTGCACCTTTGGAGGGCAGCATTTCCCAGCAGAGCAGCACACTGGGAAGAGGTCAGACTGGAAGAGCAGCAGCAGCTTGAATTCCACTGAAGGGAAACAAGCAACCCCTTTCATGAAAGGATGTTAACAACAAGCCCCTTTCAACCACTGCCCTCGGTCTGACAATGAACTCAAGGGACAGCACAATACCTGCTACAAGCTGAGAGACTTCCTTTAAAGGCAACACACATACACATATGCAGAGTCCCGACATTATTCACAATCTGCTCAAGACAGACTGTTGCTGCCACAAATAGCAGTTTGCACTCGGAATGCTTCCCAGAAGAAAATTTCTCAACACTTTCTCTAAGTAATGAAGTCACTGGTCTTTTAGGAGTAATACCTATGGTGAATGGGATTCTACAGGTGGCCTACAGCAGGTGAAACCTTTGCTAATACATCTCTTAACGGCTACCCGCATGCTAGCCATCAAGAGTCAAAGCTCCTGTGTTGATATACAAAGCCCTGAACAATACCTTAAGGATTGCCTGAGCCCTTATATCCTAGACTGATCACTGAAATCATCCAGGGGAGCTCCATTAGTAGTCCCCCATATTACAGATACCCAACTGGCCTCAACCAGAAGTCAGATATTTAGTGTTGCCAGTTGTACGCTACGTATGGAACATTCTTCCAGCAGAGATTTGGTAGGCATCCTTGCCTTTTATTTTCATGTGTCTTTTGAAGGTGTCTTTATGCTGACAGGTCTGTTCAGTTCAAATTTCTCAAGATTGTTGTTTAGTCGTTTAGTCGTGTCCGACTCTTCGTGACCCCATGGACCAGAGCACGCCAGGCACTCCTGTCTTCCACTGCCTCCCGCAGTTTGGTCAAACTCATGCTGGTAGCTTCAAGAACACTGTCCAACCATCTCGTCCTCTGTCGTCCCCTTCTCCTTGTGCTCTCCATCTTTCCCAACATCAGGGTCTTTTCCAGGGAGTTTTCTCTTCTCATGAGGTGGCCAAAGTATTGGAGCCTCAGCTTCACGATCTGTCCTTCCAGTGAGCACTCAGGGCTGATTTCCTTCAGAATGGATAGGTTTGATCTTCTTGCAGTCCATGGGACTCTCCAGAGTCTCCTCCAGCACCATAATTCAAAAGCATCAATTCTTCGGCGACCAGCCTTCTTTATGGTCCAGCTCTCATTTCCATACATCACTTCTGGGAAAACCATAGCTTTAACTATACGGACCTTTGTCAGCAAGGTGACGTCTGCTTTTTAAGATGCTGTCTAGGTTTGTCATTGCTTCTTAAGATTATCTGGCCATTTAAACAATTATTTTATATTGTTTTAAAGGCATTTTGTATTTTATTGGCGTTGCAGATGTTATTGTACACTGCCTTGGTAATTTATGTGAGATGGTGGTATAGAAATACTTGTATAAATAAATAAGACAGACTAAACAACTAAGATGCCCAGGGAAACAGAAAAACGCTTTGATATGGCACTGAAATGCTAACAGGTTCAGTGGCGCCAGTTGTACTTCATTGGGGAGGGTGTACCAGCTAGGGTGCTGTAACAGAGAAGCCTCTCTCCCTCATTGGCGTGACATGGTAGAAGTACTTTAAGGCCACCAACCTCTGGTCCAAGCCTTGATTCTATTAGTGGGGTAGGAGAGCTGGAAAAAGAATTCCCATCTGGCAACCAATGTGTCCCTTTGGTTTCCAACAGTACATGGGCAGAAGCGTCAAAAAAGCCTGGGACACAAATTTTCATGGCCCGCTAGCAGCTATTTACCAAAAGGCTTAGTTTGGTCAGAATTGAGTATACACTTTCAGAATTAATGCTAAATACATTGCTTCTGGTAAATGAGGCACCGTAGCTGCTAGAGGGCTATGAAAATTTGTGTCCCAGGATTTTCAGACTCTTCTACCCTGCTGCCTTGATGTAAATGATAGGCGCAGAGAAAAATAATGGAGACCAGTGTAAAACTAGTCCATAAATGCCAGTCTTCAGCTGCACAGCTATCAGGAACCTTATGTACGGAATTTTAGTTTGATACTTGTGTGTTAGGAAGTCACCTCAGATATTGGGGGGGGGGGACCCTCAATGGGCAGGAACAGGCCTAACCCCCTCCTTCAAATTGCAGAGCAGCAAACCTGGAATTTGCTTCATGACAGCTTAATTCATCTGAATTTATGTTGTCCTAACAAGAGACTCTGAATTGCAATATAAGGTAAATCAAAGAGAGAGCTGACATTCTGGCTGCTTTTCAGAGAAGAAACACAGCTAAATTCAACAATCTGGATACTTCTCACCATAGTCCAGTATGGCTTGTATAAAATAGGCTTTGATTTATTAGACAATCTATTTCCTTTCTGTCTGAGTTATTTAGTATCCCTTGCTAGACTTCAGTTTGTTTTTCTTTTCAGCTGTTTACAGGCTCAGAATTTAGCTTTCAGAAAGTTTGGCTAGACAGAACTTAACGCATCACCCCAAATTACCAGAATGGGGTCCTTTTCTATATAAATGTATCTAGAATATTTGCATAAATGTTTTTGTGTTATCCTTTCTTATTTCAACACCAGAACTGGTCTGATTTTATACAAAGAAACCTCCCCAAGGGGGGGGGGGGGGCAGGAGCACCAAAATTATGTTATTAGCATGTAAAAGCTGCAGTGTTTCTTTTGTGACAGAACTCACTGGTGTGAAGCGCCGCCACCACTTTTTCTGCTTTTTGTGGCAGCCATTTTGTGCTGGCACCTTCAGCACTTTTATCAACATATGAGTACCAGCAACTTATTTCTTGCCAAGAAAAGAAGAAAACACTGAACAGCTGCTGTGCAGTAATACTGCAGTGGAACAAAGGGAACGCGTTTCCCAAGTTTTGAATTACATCCTATAACATCCAAGCATTAATTAAAAAAACAACAACAACTAGCATTTTAAAACACCAGGGGCCCAGGAATACCTGAGCAAATAGGTGAGTTTTTAGCCATCCGCGGAACACCAAAATAGTTGGTGCCTCCAAAGAGAGATTATTATACAAAGCGGGTGACACTGCAGATAAAATCCTACTCCTAGTAGTTAAGAAATGCCTTTACCTATTTATCTACATGCACTGGCATGTTTTCGAATTGCTAGGCTGGCAGGAGCTGGGACAGAGCAATGGGAGTTCACCCCGCCGCGGGGATTCAAATCGCTGACCTTCTGATCAGCAAGCCCAAGAGGCTCAGTGGTTTAGACCACAGTGCCACCCGCGTCCCATGCATTCTGAATATAGTACTACGTGATAGTTCTGAACATGTTTAAGGTATTGTTATTCACTTAAAAAGGTGTAATCAGCTTGGAATCGGAGTATCTCAGAGAAAGCCTCACACCAACTCCCCCATTCCCACCTGATCATCAAAGGGGGCACTTCTGGTTGTTTGATGTCTTGTGGAAATCCCTTTCCGTGAACTCAGGTTTCCGTCACGGTGTCCTGCTGCACCAGAAGCGGTTTAGTCATGCTGGCCACATGACCCGGAAAGCTGTCTGTGGACAAACACCAGCTCACTCGGCCTGAAAGCAAGATGAGCGCCTCAACCCCACAGTCACCTTTGACTGGACATAACTGCCCAGGGGCCCTTTACCTATATTCAGAATGCATCTGGGAGAAATTACATTTAAAATGTCACCCACAAAATGTCAACAGAGAACAGGCCATCCCAATGCACTAGGGGCCCCCTCCCCGAGTCTTCAAACATGCCTACAACCAGGCAAAGGTTCTTCCCATTATCTGTTCCCTGGTCCTTCTAACTGGAGATGAGAGAGATTGAACCTGGTCTGTGATCTGTCACAGAGCTATGGCCCCTTCACATGTGTAGACCTACTCCCAAGACAAAAGTAGTTTGTTTGTTTTTTACCCTAGGAATTGTTTATTCATGTGCAAATATATTCAGCTTTAAATGACTAGAAAATTCTTAAGTTTATTTATCAGTTGTGTTTTAATCAGGTGAGAGCCCCAAGCCATGTCTCTGCTGAAAGCTTGTTTCGGAATGAAAAAGAGAGATCAGCTCTCCCCTCCCTGCTGCTCCCAATCCTATGTAATAGGATGCATTTATTCCCAGGCAGTTATTTTGTCATTGTTGAAAGAACATCCTGTCCCCAGCACCTGTTTCTTCAGTCTCCATGAATAATGAATTTGCTGCAAATGTGTTTGTCTGCTGGTCAACATCAACACTGCTTACTATTTTCTTTAATGTACCAAAGTAGTTTTAGAAGGAGACGATCTTTCTTTCTTGCTCTGCTTCACAAGAATAAGCACTTTCTATACGGAAAATGGGAGGGATACCCTCCCCCCCCCCACCGCCAACTAGTAGGCGAGAGAAAGCCATCCTTTTCAGCCAATACCCACTGAACAAGGAACTTGCCTTCTGCTTACATTCCCAAAAAATCGAAGGCTCAAATGTTTGTTTCTGTGTCCCCCACAACATGGCTGTGCTTATTCCACTGAATGTGCAAAGCTGCCAAGGCTTCTTTTGATGGGCAAGTCTTTTCAAGTGGAGAACCTCTGAATGTGACAGACTTTAAAACACCACCACCACCACCACCACCACCACCACACACACACACACACACACACCCCTGGTTTTTTAGCCATCTGATCAAGTATGTGGCACAAGATCATCTGATTCAGCCATCTGGGTTTCTTTCTGTTCAAAGGAAGAAGAAGAAGGAGGAGGAGGAGGAGGAGGAGGAGGAGGTCTAGATTTGGGCCACTTATCACAACTGGTTTTCAACGCCAGAACATAACCCCAGGAGATGTGAAGCAGGACAGGAATAGTAGACCATCCTTTTGATAACGGATGGGCAACTGTTAGTCCTCCAAAAGTTGTTCGGACACTTATTTCTATCATCGTCAGTGCCATGCTAGCCGGGGTTCATGAGAGCTGCAGTCTGTCATCTGGAGGGCCACAATCCCTATTCTTGAGGGGAAAGTGAGTAAAGAGGATTTGCCTTTGCTATTTTGGAAAAGGCTCAAGCTATTTGTTACTCGGTAGGTCAGAACCTGCTGCAAACCACCATAATTGATTTTTCTTCTTCCCCAAAATGGCACTTAATTATGAATCGCAATGGAGTGCTTTGAAAACCCAGCTCATATGCTTTTGGCTTCCTGCAAGATCAAAACGAGGAGGACTGAAAATGGTTGGAAATGGCTCAGATAGTGAAAATTGGTTTCAATCAAAGCCTGCTGCTATGAAAGTGTGTGCACTTAGTGACAGCGGGAAGGTATGTCTTCACCTTTTTCTTTTACCTTGGGAAGGAGCTAAGAAATGAAACGCATGTAGTTCTAAGAAGCCTACACATCTACTAAAAGGCATCCCTGTAATATAACAAAATTGACCATTTAAGAAATCTGAACCTTTCTCAACATCACAGCCTTACTTCAACGCCTATTTTCCCTTTCTCCTCCACTGTATTATTTCTGGATCACAAGAAACAAGAGGGGGAAGAAGGAGAAAGGAGAAAGGGGTAAAAATAAAGAGGCATACATTTACTGAAAACAACTGCCTTGACACTATCTAGTCAGCCATCTTTTAGAGTTGTGCCTATGGAAACTTTTGGAGCTGGAAAATAAATCAGAATAAGTAGCAAATCTAAAAACAAACCAGCCTTGTTTTGGAAACAAACATGACCTTTCTTGGTCACTCAAGCCAGTAAAGACTTAGTCCCATAAAGCTTGAAAAGTTGAGAGCGTTCTCAGTTTAGAAACGTTATGAAATCAGGTTACCTGCAGCGTTGCAAACCCTGCATTCCCAGAATGTTACAGGGCTGCAAAAGTCAAGTTTTCCCTTGCAGGAAATACAGTTACAGGTAGTAAGAGGTTAAAAAAAGAACAAAAAAAAACCCAAATATAATAGCATTTTCCAAACTGAGTTTGCAGGATCAGCATGGAGTAGCTACTTCAGACAAAGTATTCTGTAGGGGTGCTATTTTACTGCTTTCTCTTTGGACCCCTTCATAGAAAGAGGGAGCCATGCAATCAAGGGACAACAGGGCTGTGCTGTTGGCCCTGACATCCATGCCATGGATTTCCCTCTGCAGATGTCCATGTCTAACATGTGGGTGTTAGGGGTGTGGCCAGGAGATGTGGCAAAACCCCGAGGACTGAGCCACTAGTGCAACTCAGCAATAGGGCGCACCACTTTGCGGATAGAAACCCCCTCGCCCCCTAACTTCATCTGGGGAGAAGGATATCTGATAGAGCCCTTTACTAGCTCTGCTACCTGCTTAAGACCTTGCAGAACTGCTTGCAGTCTCAGTCAAGTGTACTTGGGCTAGATGATGTAGATTGGTACCCTGTTCCGAAACATATGCCAAGATCCAACTGGAAATATGAAGTGCTCCACATGCATACCCGAGAGCCTTTTAGGAGCCCATTACACTGCTGCTGCTGACAACCACCACCACCCCGGATAAAATCCTGAACGTTGGGGAAACCTCCAAGGCTGCATTTGGAATTCAATATAGTTCAGAGAGCTTGCAGCCAGATGGGGAAACTGGGTGAGGGATTCTGCTTTGTCAGGATCTCTTCGGATCACAGGCACACTTGGTTGTTAGTTCCATTATTTTGGAGAAACTGTTCCAGCAGCTTTTATTCAGGTGAACCAGCCCTAGTTATCAGAAATAAAAGGAGGCTTTAGAACAGTCAAGAAACCCGATGAGAGAGAGAGAGAGAAAGAACAGCAGTTATCCTGAAGGAGCGTCTCCACCCCCATCGTTCTGCCCGAACGCTGAGGTCCAGCGCTGAGGGCCTACTGGCGATTCCCTCATTGCGAGAAGCAAAGCTACAGGGAACCAGGCAGAGGGCCTTCTCGGTAGTGGCACCCGCCCTGTGGAACGCCCTCCCACGAGATGTCAAAGCGATAAACAACTACCTGACATTCAGAAGACATCTTAAGGCAGCCCTGTTCAGGGAAGTTTTTAACATGTGATATTTTCGTGTATTTTTGGTTTCTATGGAAGCCGCCCAGAGTGGCTGGGGAGGCCCAGCCAGATGGGCGGGGTATAAATAATAAATTATTATTATTATTATTATTATTATTATTATTATTATTATTATTATCAAAAATGAAGCAGTCGTAGAGCCTAACTTAACCAGATCCACACAGATAACAACAACAACAACAACAACAACAACAACAACAACAACAACAACAACAACAACAATAATAATATTTATACTTTGCCCATCAGGCAAGGTTGCCCCAGACACAAAGTCAATAATGTGCTGATCTTTGTTGAAGGAAAGGCATTGCAATTAATTTAGAAAGAGAAGTAGCTAGATATTTCTCAGTCAGCCGTGAAATATTATTATTAAAAAAATATTGCTCTTATCGTGCTTTCCTGAATCACTCGAATGATGAGTGGGTAAGGGAAGCATGCAAGAGAGAACAAGAGGTCAATTCAGGAGGCAATAATTCTTTAATCTGTTTTCCCTTTGCATCACGAAGCAGCTCTTTCTTTCTTAGATGTAGCCCCAAAATGTAGCTTTAGATTTAATCAACAGGGTGAAAATAGCTACAGGTAGAACACGGCACTCTGGGTAATTCCATTCATCTTGTACTTGCTTTTCACGACACAATCCTAGCACAGGAGTGCTAGTTATTGATAGCCCACGGCAGTGACAGGATTATCTAAGAAAACACTCAATTCATAACTGTGATAAAGCAAGCAATCCTCCTTTGGATAACAGGGCACAACTTAACGCAGACCTCACAATCCTCTTGTGTCTACAGTGCAATAAATAAAACAGAAACAGCCGGCACTTCACTGTAACTAAATGTCTGAACAAGAGCAATTGTTTTAAGACTGTGTTCCAGAGAACTCTGAAGTTCCACGGAACTTCAATGGCTTTTTTAAATAAGAAGGAGGGAAACAAAAGCAGGCCTCCATTGCAAATATTTTAAAAGTTAGTCCCTTGTTGCAAGTTAGTTGTGGGTGTGAAAAAACTGGGGTGTATTAATTTAATATCTGTTTGGCAGAAGGTCATTTTGTTTTTCAAGAGATGTCAGGCAAGACTCCTAAATTGTACCCGATACTATTATGTAAAAGAACTGAGTAATACCCCTGGAGTTACGAGGGTTTAGCTCTTTAATCAGGCAGCACAATTCTTTAGATTGTGTTTTGGCAGGAGGAAAAGAATTCTTGTGGCAGCATGTCCCTAAAGTAGCAGCATTCCAAAGCTTAAGTATAATCTCCCACTTGATCAATTTTGGCCGTAGAGTGGACTGAACCCTACCACACTTTCGTAAGATCATTATACAAGAAATGTTTACCATAAAGGGTATTTTTCCTCCTCATTTTTTTTGTTGCTGTTAACAATTTTTTTAAGAGGAAGAGGTGAGATCATGAGTGGTCAGTCACCTCAAGGAGCAGATACCGAGGGGCAGCAAGCAGACAGAGCTGTGTGTGTGTCACAAGACTGGCAACCCCTAAGCTACCCTGCTGCCCTCAAATTCAACTGTGAGTCTGGTTGGCTTTTGTAAATGTAATGGAGGGAGACGCCATCTTGTCCTTTGCCTCAGGCAGCAAGGTGTCTTGGACTGGCCCTGGTGGCCATACTTGGCCAACGTTCGCTATAATGCAACACACACATTTTCAATTTAAGTAATCTTATATATCATCTTTTTTCAGGGCCAAAGGAGCTGTCAGAGAAGTTCACAGTTAAAACAATAAAAAGCAACTATTTAAATCAAAAGATATAATACATTTAAACCACCCAATATAACATAGATCAGGGGTGGCCAACTCCCAAGGGACTGCGATCTACTCACAGAGTAAAAAACTGGCAGTGATCTACCCCCTTTTGGGGGGTTCAGGTCAAAGTTGTTGAGTTTTAGGAAGTCACATTCTTTGGAGGTGCAGGGCTAAAATGTTCAGCTTTTTTTAGGGGAGCCAAACTTGTTGAGCTTCTTTGAGGGGAACCAGTGATCTACCAGTGATCTGCCCAGACATCCGGTGATCTACCGGCAGATCACGACCTACCAGTTGGACGTGCCTGACATAGATAAAAACAGCAAGAGTTAAAACACTGTAGACCAACAGCCCCATTCAGTTAAAAGCAGTTTGAAATTTATGGTCTGTCTGAACAGAACCAGAGAGGGAGTCACATGTATATTCCATGAAAGGGACCTGTCTCTTGGGCTTATCAACCACATGGAACTTACTGGCAGGCTAGATCCTGCTTCATCAGACACATTATAAATGGGCTTTGGCCCATGAAAGCTTATGGCACAATACACATGTTAGTCTTTAAGATACTACAACACGCTGGCCTACTTCCATTAAAAAGAACCTTTCAGGAGGATTGCAATCTGTTAATCTCTAGAATAAAATCTACTTACAAATTCATTTTGTAAGCACAGTCAACCTTGAACAGATTTTCAGGTAAACACAGATCATAGAACCTTCCTTTAGTAGAGATACTGGAACAGAATCCTGCCTGCCTGCAAGCTGCACACTTTCTTACAGTACCTTTATGAAAATACCTTAATAGGTATTCAATTTCCTGCCCCAAAGGCATGCACTTTATTTAGGAAGTTCAATAAGCTCATTTGCATAGCTAGCAACACAGCCTCATTGAAGAGCAAAGATAAAATTAGTGTAATAGGACAAGGTGACATACTTCAAAGAAAACTGCTACTGCACTGAGCACGAGAAAGCTCCTATTCCTAAATCAGCTACATGTACAAGACAAAAAATAAAAATGAAATGAAATATGTCAACTCAAGCAGCACTAACCTCAGCAGATTCATCACTTCATGCTTCATTCACCTCTAACCAATCATTCAACCCTTTCTAATAACTCTCATCTTAAGAAAAACATACATAGTAATTCAAACAATTAACACCACTAGCATACTTGAAAAATGGCCACTGTAAAGATCCCCTCCACACTTCTGTAGCCAAACAGGTAAACTTCACCCCATTTTGCAAGTGAAAAAACCATGCAATAAATATGCAGGTAGCAGCTCAAAATCATGGAACAGCAATTCATCTATTAAAATGTGAAATGCTTTCCTTAAAATTTTTTTAAAAAGTGTAAAGGTTGACACACTCTAAGCATTCGTGTGTGTAAATATCTATCTATAAAATTTGAGAATAGCTCCTTAAAGATACAATATTTTCCAGCACTGAAGGTTCAATGAGCAACCCCACAAAGCTGGATACGATGCTTCTGCAGTACTACTCAAGGTCCTAATTATTTGCTACCAAAATCTCTTCATCTGCCCCAAATAAGAAGAGTCTGCTGTTCTCATAGTGGTCATCCAGTGGCCGGTTGAGTTCACTTTGTAACTGAGCAATCTGATTGGCAGAGATGTACTGTTGTCATCCTTTTACCCAGTGCTATTTTTCTAGAAAAAAGAGGTTCTGGAACTCACCATGAACACCTCCCTTGCTCTCTAAGAATGGCAATGGCACCCACCTGAGAGGTGCCAGAACTGAGTTATGGTGAGTTCCAGCTGAAAAAAAGCCCTACTTCTACCCTTCCTCCTCAGACTTGCTCTGCATGGTTTACTTCAGGATAGAGGTCTCTGGTACTATTTCATGCCAAATGTGGTAGTAACAGGAGCTTTCTGAGGCTTCTTCAGGGCAAAGGCCTATATGCAGGTGCAACACCTGTATTAAGATAGCTAGTATAAGGGTTGGAGCTGTGTAGGAAACAGACAGAATAAAGCAAATAATATAGCTTTTTTTTTTTTACTGGTGACATGCGAAGATAATCACTGTCTTAAGTTGTAAATAGACACACACACAAAAGTTCAGTGTGGCTTGATAGATCCAGATTTGAATGATGAGCAGTTAGATTTGTCAGTATTGAACTTAGCCATCAATGAATGAAGACTACCTTTCCAACCAGGTATCAATCCCAGCCCCCTCCTCCACACTCAAATAACCAGTGAAAAATGCTAGCGACTTACCTTGCATGTAGGTCTCTATTTGCCTAATAAGCTCATAAGACTTCGATCTGTCCAGCAGGGTCCTGATAGCAGGAAGGGGGTCCAAAATTATGGTTTCAGGGTGAGCATCAATATACTCCTATGGGAATGAAGAAATACGGCACAAAATGTTACATATGAAGGTAAATGATTTGCTGGAATCTAGATGCATGATGGGAATAAGAGTGCCACAACAGAGGACACTAAAAGTTCAGCTTACCAGACACTGACAATTCCTGAATTTCATATTTCACACGAATTTATCTTGCTGTTCTGAAAACAGCAATTGTTTAGGTAAGAGAAGCTATGACTGCCGGCCACAAACCAAAATTGGAGGGGCGAGGTCTATAGCATCTCTTGCTTTGTGTATTTAAAAATATACATTCAGTGTAAAAAATATTTTTCCTTGAAACATTGGCTGAACTGTCCCATGTACTGAACACCAACAGATCAGAGTGATCAGAAATACAAACACGCAAACCACATATGGCCATTATCAAGGGGGCATTCAAGGCACCGTAATGACCCATTGCCTTGTAGGGTCTGGCTGAGGAGTCAAATGAGGGTGGGGTGCAGCCTACATACTTGGGAGAAGAACCGCCAGTATTTCATGAAGGGCACTCCTGGCCAGAGGATACAGTGAAACAGACTCCTCCAGGAGGTGATGGACTCTCCTTCATTGGAGGTTTTAAAGCAGAGGTTGGGTGGTCATTTGTCATGGATGTTTTGGATTTCTCAATTCCATTGAGAAAAATGGAGAAACACGCCTCGGAAGCCGTTCAACTTCTGAGGCACGTTCGAAAATGGAAGCATTCACTTCTGGGTTTTCGGCATTTCGGTTCTGAATCGTTCGGCTTCCAAGATGCTCGAAAACTGAAGTTCCACTGTACTGCAAAGTGCTTGAGCAGCCTATCAACGGATAAATCAATCAATAAATTAATCAATAAATTTGCAGAGAAGCAGCAGCAGCAGCAGCCTATCAATGGCTAATAGATTTCACAGAAGTGTCTGGCTGGTCACTGTGGGAAGCAAGAATGTGGACTAGATGGGATTTTGGTTTGACCCAGCATAGCTCCTCTTAAGTCAACGTCATCTGTATAGCTGAATAGAATTGCTATGGCACTTAAGAGATTACTGTTGGCATGGGTTTAGAAGGCTCATCCAAATTGTGAGGGACCACACCACATCTGCTAAAATCAGTCTGATGTCTGAGCTTAAAGGCATACAGCGAGTCCTGCTAAGTCCACACTTCAGCAATGGATGCCTGTGGGCCTTTGGATGTCGCTGCACTCAAACCCCCATAAGCTGTAGCTAAAACAACCAATGACAAGGGAGGGTGAGAGTTAGTTCAGCCACATCTCCTCCATCCCTGTTCTACCTGAAGCTTTATAGGATACAGGAAGTGCGGCTAATCTTAGGCTCAACAGGGTTTCCAGTATATTACATCCTACGATAATGATTAATCCAGAACCACAGCGTTCAGCAAAGTCACAACCCACACTAAGAAAGAAAAAAGGAAATACACTTATTTTCCTGTGTATCCTAGGGAAACAAAAATAAAGTCTACGAAAATGCTTAAAAACACTATATATTCCACTGCGCAGACAACTACGCATCCCAATCATCTCTCATTGATTAAGGTGTCAGACTAATGGTCTCTTGATCTCGAAATTAAGCCAGTCCTGTCCGATGATCCTAAAACTTCAACTTTCTCACTTGTTCTGCCTGCCTTAACCAACATTTTCACCACTTCATCTGCCTGTTTTATCAAACATACCAATCGTATTACATGCACCTCCGTATAAAACTTATGAAAGGGCTGTGTTCTTGGGTTAAGATCAGCCTGACCCAGATGTTGTAGGTGTGTCCCTCTGCCTTTATCTTCTACACACAAGCCAAACCAAAAGAAACACAGACCTAGATTGCCCTTTGTTCGGATTTCAAGACCATTGTTTAGTAAGACATATGAGCGAGCCTATCGGCATGCCAAAAAACAACAAAGAATTCTTCATTGCCATTCTAAGAGAAAGAGGGAGGTGCTCATGGTGAGTTCCGGCACCTCTTTTTCTAGAAACAATACCCATAAAGGCTTTCCCACATGGTCTCCTCCTCCTCCTGCAATCCAGCTTGAAAGAAGCATTCTATTGTAGTGTACCAAATAGGATGCTATGTGAACTTAGTTGTGGTGTGTCCATGTGTGGCTTGTGGGTGTGTGGTTTGCAAGCAACCCCTCATAAGATATTCTATTTGTCTTTTGTTTAAACTCTTTTAAAAAACACATATTATTGGTATTGATTGGTCATTTAATCAAAGTATTTTTTAAAAAAATAAAAAAGAACTTTTCAAGAATTATTATTTGTGACGCACCGGCCCTGGGCACAAAACCAGCTATCCGGGTGAATCTTGTCTGAATTATTTTTGCATTTAATTCTTTTGCTGAGATATCAAAGAGCCACAAAACAACCCATGGTAACTAGACTTTACAGAAGCACAGCCTGAGACGTAGTGACGACATCTTGCGATTTTCCGAAAGGTTGCTTAGTCTTAATTTAAGTCCTAGCTTTCCTTTACTACCCATAAAGGGCCGATAAAAAACTCTCCATCTCCAGAGTAACCCCCTAATTGCCTAAGTGGAGGAGTTCTAACAAGAGCAAGTACTCCAACAGGAACTGAAGTCTGGAAAACAGACTTAATTCATCAAATCCCTAGATGGGGCTCATAACACAGAAACGCAAGGAGAGAGGAAAACCAACTGCTCCTGGCAAAAGGAGTAGGTGAGAGTCAAACAAAAGGACGACACTCTCAGCATCACCCCTCCTTCCAAATCCCAAAATAGTAGGCTTAAAATGTTCAGTTGTAAACAAACCAACTTCTAGATGTACACTAAAGCTAATGAAACTACCTTCTCAACAGGATGAAAGATAATTTCAAGAAACCAGCTAGGCAGACACTAGCTTTTAGCCTTTGATTCCTTACGGACAATGACCTACAAGAGAAATAATTCCAAAGAATATTGTACAATTCCAGTTTCAGCTATTAAAAAAATACAGCAAAGGACTTGTTGTGCTACTAGGAACAAGCTTTCTTTAACCTTCTTTTTACATATGGGGAGAAAGGAGCTAGATATATAGCCGTCTCGGGATTCTGGCAATTTTGCTATAAATGAGGAGCTGTGTGGCCATGTCACTGAGAGAAATATGTAGCTTTTCTTTTTTTAAATTAAAAAAGCAGCAAGGAAATGGCCCTTTGAGCAACAGCAAAATAAAATGGCTATATTAAGGCATTACTTATTTTTAGCTTGACCTTGAATTCCTCCAACTCTATATTTCTCCTTCACTTAGGCCTACAGAGTAAAGGCTGGTTCAGAATACGCACCACCTTATGCAGCTAGCTAAATACTACATCTCTTGGGAGAGTGGCTCAAGTTATTTTCGCATGGGGAAGGAAGATTATATAGAGCAATGGTAATCCTACTGCGAATGGGAGTTCACTTATGGGCTGGCTAGCACAAACAGAGGGCATTTCTGCTCATTTTAGAGCAAAGGCTACAGCACTCTGCAAACCTGAGACATCTCATTTGGTGATAAACATTAAAATGAGTGCCCATTTCTGATCTACCAGTGATCTGTAGTGAAATAAAAATATAGGCATGGATTTAACGACGAACTCCACTCATGGGATGCTGCTGCCGGAAGAAAGTGTGATGGGTGAATATCTCTTCCAGTTCCTCCTTCGTCTTGAACATCCTTTGAAAAGCTGCTTCAGAGAACTGGGATGCTCTCTGGAAAGATGTAGGAAATAGTCCAAGGAGGAAGGGGGGAATGGCAAAAGTATCCCCTCCCTTCCTACAGTGGAAGTCTCTGCTGGGTCTCAGTCCCTTCCACAAACAGAGGGAGCCCTTCTGTGAGTGGCAAGGACTCTGGATTGTCTCTAGAAAACAGCATAAAATGGACTTGGTTCTATGGTGCCACTGTTCCCAAGCTTTTTACTTAGGGAGCCTTACCAGCACCATTTCTCTCTCTCTCTCTCTTTCAGAAACCAGTTGCTGGTCCTGTGTCTATTTCCCCATTCCTGTCCTGCACTGTTTTCATTAACCATGCACTGCTTTCTGGTGCCAAGGCCAAAGGCTAATGGGAGTGTCTGTTTAGAGAATCAGTTACCGGAGGGTGGCATACTTCAAATTCATGTCCTGTCAACTTTCGATTTAGTTATACTTTAAAGGGGTGAATGATTGTACGTTGAAGGGGGGGGGGAGGAAATCGATCACACTTGGCCTAGCATAGGCACTTCCTTGATTGCTCACACAAGGTTGAAAGGGAAGCTGAATCTAGGTCATACACTAAATCAACTGAAATCAGTGGGCATGGCTAGCCTGAGCTTACTGATTTTAAAGTGTTTATTCTGAGTATGACTTAGTTGCACACCACTGTTTTTTAAAAAATGCATTCAGGGAACCCTTTCCGTGACCACTTTTCTGCCAAGGACCCCCTTGCATGTTGGAGAAAATTATGGGGAACACACTCAATTGGGGGGGGGGCAGAGGTGCTAAGCTATGGGTAGGCAAACTAAGGCCCGGGGGCTGGATCCGGCCCAATTGCCTTCTAAATCCGGCCTGCGGACGGTCTGGGAATCAGCGTGTTTTTACATGAGTAGAATGTGTGCTTTTATTTAAAATGCATCTCTGGGTTATTTGTGGGGCATAGGAATTCATTATTTTTTTGTGTTCAAAATATAGTCCGGCCCCCCACAAGGTCTGAGGGACAGTGGACTGGCCCCCTGCTAAAAAGGTTTGCTGACTTCTGTGCTAAGCAATCCAAATGGGCCTCACCATTTTCTCTGACCTGCAACGGCTGTTATTGCCTTGAGAGGTGGGGGTGGTCATAAAGATTTAAATACAGTGGTACCTCCAGTTACGAACTTAATTCATTCCAGAGGTCCATTCTTAACCCGAAACCGTTCTTAACCTGAGGCGCGCTTTCGCTAATGGTGCCCCCCGCTGCCATTGCACGACTTCCACTCACATCCCGGAGAAAAGTTTGCTACCAGGAGCAACTACTTCCGGGTTAGCGGAGCTCATAATCCGAAGCGTTCGTAAAGAGGACGGTACGTAACACGAGGTTCCACTGTACTGTATGTTATCTTTAGGTTATTTTTGCCTCTGTTCGTGACATGTGAAAGTTTTACACACACACACACACACACACACACACACAACCAGGCATTTGTATTCCTTTGCTGATAGAAGTTAATCCCGTAAAAGCTTATAATCCATTTGCTGCAAGAGAAAACAATATATATTTGTGCTATAACAACATTCCCCAGCAGCAGCAGCAGCAGCAGCAGCAGCAGCAGCAGCAGCAATACAGCTAAAATCTTGTGCAAAATTAAAGGAGACATTCCATCGGCTCCACGCATCTATCCATTTGTGAAAAAGCAGCCATCTGGCTTACATCAGCAGGTGGGCCGTAAGAAGCTCAAGGTGAGTTCAGGCCTTCCCTGAGCAGTGGGATCAAAGACTTTGAATTAAAAACACCAGATTGTTTTGTTTTAGATTTGCAAATAGAATTTTGTTATTTTAAGGACTGGGCTTCTTTTGTGGGCTTTCTTCGCGCAAACTAAGAGAAAGGCAGAATTAATACAAAATCCATTGCTCCTTCACCTATGCTCAGAGGGGCGAATGCAGCATTTTATAATATTGTGCTATCCAGTTGCATGACACCTTACACAGCAACATTAGCAGAGGACATGTTCCACAGGACTTACAACCTCAATGTACAATTTTTTTTGGGGGGGGGGAGTGAGAGAGGGTGATTGAGAAAGAGAGAGGAGAAACTAACAAGCAAATGCAGTTGCCCACACTCAGGCTTTGTTTAAGCAGGGTGTGGGTGCAGACTAAGCCGCTAAAACTTAAAAACTTCATTGAAAAGGTGGCAGAGCCAAACGGCAACAGTCTGCAGGTGTTCTGGAAGAGCGGTCCAGGCAAAAACGACAGGAAGGAGTGGCCGTGTCAATACAAAACCATTTGTCTTGCTTACTGCCCTTCAATGGAAATGCCCACTTGAGACAAGTGCTTTCACGTAGCACAAATGCAACATGGGTTGTTCCTAGGCAGCAGAAAGCCTGTGCACGATCAAAGTCCTAAGTTCATTATGCACCAGCCTAACAATAGGTATGCAATTTGTTCTTGCCCTCTGATAGACAGCAGGAGCTCACACGCACCACATGTGAGACAGCTCATGGCGCTGGACAGCACACAATAGGAATTAGTCACTTTTTAAGCCTTATAACAAGGACACAGTGCACACACCAGGCTACATGTTGCACAAAACTCCAGATTGCCCAGTGTGTAACTCCTCCCCAAGCTGTAATCAACTTGCCTTTGTGTTTTTAAATGTTTTTTTATTTTATTTTTAAGTGTACAGTTTTTCTGCTTTGTTGTTTGCTGTCCTGGACTCCTTTGGGAGGAAGGGCAAAGGAAATATAACAACAACAACAACAACAACAACAACAACAACAACAACATACTCCACTCTGCCATCTTGCAAAGTCTTCTTAATTAGAAGGGGGGAGATCTAATTTTCTGCAAACCAGAAAAGAAATTGTACAAAATCTTCAGTGCCCACAGCAACGTGGGAGCAAGTTACAAAGATGGGAGAGAAAGGCAAACAGAAATCGGCTATAATAAAAATATCAGATGACTGAACTTTAAAAAAATGTTTTTCTCCCTTCTTTCCCTCTCTTTGACTGCAATAGGAAATGTGCTTCTTCAAAAGAAGCATCGGCAAAGCTGGCCTTAGGGATCAGTGCCATTGGCCAATTGCCAAATGCCCAGCATCTTGGAGGGCCTATTGCCACTGCTTCCACAAGACATTTTGTACCATGAGAAGCGTGCTAAGTGCAGTTTCCTGGTGTGTTGCCCCAGTCTCAAAAAGGGAGGTGATATGTGGAAGCAAAGGGCCTGGGTGCAGGTGCCCGAAGGTCACACATATCCCAGGCAATTAAGTCAGAATTGGATTGTGCAAACACAGAATTGGGTTGTTCAAGTTGTTACACTTTTAAACGAGTTCCCAAAGTCTGTTATCTGAAGGGTAACAGGCTCTCTCTCACCATCCAGCCTAAGAATCTTGCTAGTTCCCATTGCCTTACAATCACTGTCAGAATGTCAGTATCCCTTCTTATTTTGCCATTCTGCAGAAAGACTAGAGTCTCTGCAGGAGCACATTTTTCAGGGGTGCAATAAGGGCAAAGGGTGGTGGGCATTATAATGTTCATCTGGCACTGGCATGGGGAAGATAATAAATAAAATCTATAGCTCCTTGCATTACATGCTATTAGCTTTGTTAAAATCTGTGCAAAACTGTCATCTTGAAATTTTTATAGATGAGATAGCTACCCAGCCTGGCAATAAAATGTCTCGCTCACAAAGCTGGTATGTATGAACTTCTGTCTCCAAGCCTCCCTCTCATGATCTTTGGCTTGCCTAGAAATACTATAAGGAATATGCCTTCTAAATTAAATTCCTATGTGACTTCATTCCCTCCCCCTTTTTCATATAAAAAGGGATCATGTGGAATTCTTCACAGCAGGCTGATAACTTCAACTCTGTAAAAGCAGGAGAGCTGGTGAACAAGGGCCACTAGTAAACATGGTTTCCGTGGAACTTTATTCTTAGTTAACCTACAGCCAAAGCGAGGTCAACCAGACGCAATATGACCCAGCATGCATTTCCACTTAGGGTAACGTGCAAAGGCTAGTGTATTTATCTGTACTTTTACAATGGATAAATACATTGTTCAAAACAGCTTGAAAGAAAGAGCAGTGACTGTTCATTAAGCTGGACACAAATTTTTACATATATATATTCTTACATATGTAGTCAAGTTTGATAGCTACAACAGAAGGCCATGTTATGTTGCTAAAGCCACAGCAAAATGTAAATAAATTAATCATGACAAAGTTAAACGAAAGGCCATTATGTCTGAGCATCTGAGTGAAAGTGGCATGGAGCACAATACTAGAGCATGAATAGCAAGCGAACTAACGCAGCTGAAGCTGCTCTCCGTAATGTGCATTTTAAGCAGAGATAAAATCAATAGCCTCTAAAGAACTGCTCAGGGAGCTAAAAGCATTTTTGTAATGATAGCGCATGCAGATCACCTTCTTGAACATGCCCAAGAGTACAATAAGAATTGCATACAAGCTGTCCAATGGCCTGGGTGTCACACAAGTGTGCAATTATATCTGGAAACGAAATATGCCATCCTCAGAATCTAATTTAAAAAGAGCAAACATCTACTAGGGCTTATGTGAAGAAAAGCAAGCCAGAGAATAGTCAGGCTATGGTGTATGAAGTGGATTTTGGGAAATGTTTTCTTTTTTTCTGAATGAAAGCAATTCAACAGCTTCACAGACCATTTGTATTACTTTGGGTGGGTGAGGGTTGTAGTAGGAGTAGTAGTAGTAGTAGTAGTAGTAGTAGTAGTAGTAGTAGTAGTATGCCTCTAATTTTTATACTCTATTGAATAAAATGGAAGTTTTATTATTAGTTTCATATATCCAGTTGATCTTCCTATTTGAATCCTATCACAGCATCCCCTGGATTTTGATGCTTTCTCATTTCATTCTTATCTCTCGGGGTTCCCATTGCATTTCTTTCTCTATTAAATTTGCACTAGATTGCCGCTGTGCTGTTTCTCAATGGCAGGGACTGAAGGACAGGGTACCACTGCAGGAGCAGAAGATGAAGAAGGGAACTTTTTCTAATCTCTCTGCTTACCTCATCGACCACCAGTCAAATCTGGCCCACCAGTAGTGGGGAGATAAGAATCTGGCCTACTGACCAGAAAAGCTTCCTTGCCCCTGGCTTATCATGTTTACTTTTTGACTGAATTGTCTTCTCATTATATTAGCTACCACAAGCTTTAGTGATGACCACCAGCTTGGATGGCTTTAAAGGGGCTTAGACAAATTCATGGGGAATAAGGCTATGAATGGCTACTAGTCAAAACCGCTTAGAGGATTGTTGTTGTATTTACAATTAAGCGGCATACAAATTCTGTTCAATTAAACAAATAAAACTGAGGCTGTAATATTTCCAATAAAACCAGTTGCTAAGGGATACGAGTGGAAGAGTGCTATTGCACTCAGGTTATGCTCTTTATTTTATTTATTTATTTACTTCCTTACATTTATATCCCACTTTTGCCATCATGAAACCCAGGGCAGAATACGTGTAGTACCCAAGCAGTCAATCATCCAGACGCTAACCAGAGCCAGCCACGCTTAGCTTTAGCAAGGTGGTGGCCTGATGTAACTGTAACCTGGGGCCCTGAAAAATTTGTTGGATTCCCATGGGCATCTGCTTATCCACAATTAGAGAACAAGATGCTCAGCTATATGGTCCTTTGGTACATTCCAGCAGAGTTACGTATTATTAAGTTACGTATTATTAACCCGACTCTGGGGTTGCGGCGCTCATCACGCTTTATTGGCCGAGGGAGCCGGCGTTTGTCCGCAGACAGCTTCCGGGTCATGTGGCCAGCATGACTAAGCCGCTTCTGGCAAACCAGAGCAGCGCACGGAAACGCCGTTTACCTTCCCACCGGAGCTGTACCTATTTATCTACTTGCACTTTGACGTGCTTTCGAACTGCTAGGTTGGCAGGAGCTGGGACCAAGCAACGGGAGCTCACCCCGTCGCGGGGATCCGAACCGCCGACCTTCTGATCAGCAAGCCCTAGGCTCTGTGGTTTAACCCACAGCGCCACCCGCGTCCCTTACGTATCATTACCTCAAGCTTAATTTATTCCAAACTGAGCACCCGCCTTCCTATTTCTACACCTGAGCCTTCTTTTTTCTCTCACTCTGAATACTACTTGCATTCTTCCTTTTCTTCCAAATGCTGAACTGCGAGTTCTCCAACTCTCCCCCCACTCCCACTCCTTTCATTCAAGCTCCAGCAAAGAAAACCATATTGGTATCAGCCTGAAATGTCTTTTGTCTTCTACTCCTAACAGTGCCTTATTATTTTATTCTTTCATGGCTTGATTACTCTCTCTTCTTTCTGACTGGCATCTCTCTCACCTTCACCCTGGATCTCCTTTCTCCCACGTTTCCCCCTCGTTAGAGAATTATATTCATTTGCTTCCATTTCCTTAGCTGATCCAGTTTAAGTTGCTGCTGCTTCTTTTTGTTCATTTTTAAAAATCTCTTCACTTCCTTTTATCTATCTCTGCTTCTTTCTCTTCATTTGCCTTCTTGTTTTGGTTGAGTCTACTGATAACGTTCCTCTTGGTTAAACCTCAGGTTGCTTCCTCTATTTCACCCCTTCTCTGTTCCTGCCCCCGTTTCTCTGGAACTTGCAGTCTGTGCTTCTTCCTCCTTGCACACATTTCAGCAGCCTCTGAAAACTTACCAAGCCTTTGACATCTGATCTCTGCCTCTCCATCTTCCTTGTACTCAAAGCAACATAGGAAGTCGCCTTGAGTTACCCACTGGTCCACCTAGATCTGTAATGCTCGAAGCATCTCTGCAGGGATCGAGCAGGAGCTTTCCCCAGCTCTACCTGGAGACACCAGGAACTGAAGCCGAGACCTTCATAGAAGCATAGAACTGTATAGTTGGAAGAGACCACAAGGGTCATTCTAGTCCAACTCCTTGCTATGAAGGAATCTTTTTGCCCAACGTGGGGCTCAAACCCATGAGCCCGAGAGTACTATGCAACTGAGCTATCCCATGCAAAGCAGGTGCTGTACCACTGAACCACGGTCTTCCCCTCTCCCCACAAAGGCGCTTCTAAAGAAAAGTTGTGGGCAGTGTTTGTTCTTCTTAATACAACTATTGCACGCTACCTAGATTCTAAGGTGCTTCATAAATTATAATTGTGAATTCAATCACTTGTATTTTACTGTTGGGTTGCATGCATCCAGAAGGAACATCCCCTCCGCAGAGGATGCTCCTGATACTGGAAGAAGAGCAGGCAGGAGACATCTTCTGAATCTTCTATCCCCCTAAAGCACCTTGCACCTTTTGCAACTGAGTTCCCAGGTGGGGGCAGGTGGCAGTGTTAGAAAATCAATAAGCTAGGTGTCAAATGGCACCTTAAACCAGGGTTACAGTCATCAAAACGGAATGCCTAGTTACCATTTTGGAGTCAGCTTTTTCAATACGACTTTTTGGTTCCTGAAATTCATTCTGATTGTGCAGATAAAATATAATGGATAGAATTCTGCATGATGTGTGGAAACAGTAAGGATCCAAGGATCCTCAGGCATGCATCTCTAGGTAGTGGAAACGTCAGGCACCACCCTGGCGACTGGCCATCTTCACTTGATTGGCAAATGGCCAATATCGAGGTGCAAAATGCACCTGGCAAATTTCAATTGCTGGCGGGTGATGACTCTCCGAAACAGTGGGAAGAGGGGCTCTGTCCTGCTTCCAAGCAAAGAAGCACTGTGAGGGACACATGTTAGCTAGACAAAATAAAATAAAAACTATCAAGGAGGCAGAAAACAGGGCTGGTGAGGGGGATGGCCTGGGAAGAAGTTGGGAGGCTGAGGAAAGTGTGTAGCCAGGGGACAATTTTGAGGGTCAGATAGGTTCTCCATCCCTGGCCTAGCTACCGATAGCCAATTGTGACCATATATGAACAGCTACATTGTGGGCTCTACCCTCCTGATCACATAAGAAAGTGACAGAATGTTGGGAACTGGCTTTAAATAATTAATAATAATAATAATAATAATAATAATAATAATAATAATAATAATTTACCATCTGGCTGAGTTGCCCCAGCAGCTCTGGGCAGCTTCCAGAATATATAAAAACACAGTAAAACATTAAACCTTAAAAAGCTTCCCTAAATAGGGCTGCCTTCAGATGTCTTCTAAAAATCAGATAGTTGTTTATTTCCTTGACATCTGATGGGAGGGCATTCCACAGGTTGGTGCCACTACCGAGAAGGCCCTCTGCCTGGTTCCCTGCAGCTTCACTTCTCGCAGTGTGGGAACTGCCAGAAGGCCCTCAAAGCTGGATCTCAGTGTCTGGGCTGAATGATGGGGGTGGAGACGCTCCTTCAGGTATACAGAGCCAAGGCTGTATAGGGCTTTAAAGGTCAGCACCAACACTTTGAATTGTGCTCAGAAACGTATTGGGAGCAATGTAGGTCTTCCAGGACTGGTGTTATATGGTCTCAGCAGCTGCTCCTAGTCACCAGTCTAGCTGCCGCATTCTACACATTAATTGTAGTTTTGGAGTCACCTTCAAAGGTAGCCCCATGTAGAGCACATTGCAGTAGTCCAAGCGGTAGATAACCAGTGCATGTACCACTCTGGTGAGACAATGCGCAGGCAGGTAGGGTCTCAGCCGGCATACCAGATGGAGCTGGTAGACAGACGCCCTGGACACAGAATTAACCTGGGACTCCATGGACAGCTGTGAGTTCTTAAAAGGGTTAAAATGTGGAGTCGTGGCAATTACACTTCAAGGGGTAGAAACCCCCTCAGGAGATTGTTGGTGCTGACCCTTCCACTGCAGGAGGGAGGGAGAACGTTTTATTCATGTAGCTGCTAATTAGTACACAGCTTAATTTAATATCCAGTAATGAGCCCAAGGGATACCCAGTTGCGTCAAGTAACTCCAAGGTCAGATGAGTGGTGTTTTTACATTGCCAAGCACTGATGAGGATTTCTTGCTCCTGTTTAGTTACCACAGAAGCTTGCAGCGCTTGGCAGAGGCTTTTCATCACAGAGCACACAAGGGGTAGGCGAATTGCCAGTTATACATGGTCCAGAGTCAACTTCTTCTGCACCAACCATTCCAACAGGAAGCCTGCAGAGCTGATTAGGCAGAAGACAGGTGTGTAAGGGTGTCCCCATGCGATAATAATGTTGTTGGTATCCATCTGTCTCGAGAGACAATGGAGTGTGCCTCCAGGGGTGAGTAGCACTGAAATGACCTCCTTGGGTGGAGTTTGTGTGGAGGTCCTAGAATGCCCAGATGACAAGACCCATCTTCTCGGCCTCACTGATGTGGTCCAGAGGAAAGCAGAGCAATACATTAGATACCAGCTTGGCTGCAGGAGTTGCCAGAAGGAGGCGTACAAATTGCCATCCAATCATCTTAGGGACTCCACTCCAGATTTGTGTAGTGTTTACTCTGAATATCAAATGCTAGGGATCACAAGTAGGGGGAACACTGTTGTACTCGGGTCCTGCTTGTGGGCTTCCCAGAGGCATCTGGCTGGCCACTATGACAACAGGGTGATGGACAAGATGGGCCTCTATCCTGATCCAGCAGAGGTTTTCTTCTGTTTTCCGTAGGGAGGAGAGGATTAGCCCAAATGAAGACAACACAAAAGTCCCAGGGCAGACGAACAGTACATCCTCTAAGTCCTCTGTCCTGGGCTATGGAGAACGGAAATACCTTCACTTTTGTACTTGGTTTAAGTAGTCCTGCAAGAAGGTACTTAAACTATATATAGTTTAAAGTGTATTTCTTAAGAAATCCACTTTTAAAGTACAGAGTAGAATAGTTTCTGTGAACAATAATTCTCTTGCTTTGTTTATTTGAAATATGCTACTTGGCTGCAACCATTGTGCAAAGGTCCTCCTGTATTTATTTTGTTTAAAATGGTGCTTGCCTCTCAATACCGAACAACTGAAAGCTTGTTTCCAGCTAAGCTATTTAATACGCTGAGCTCACCCAGCCGACGGCAAACGTCTTAAAGCTGCAAGAGCATCAGTTGAAAACTTCTGCTTTGAATGCAAAGGCTGCCCAATTAACTGGAACAGCTCCTCTTAATTTAAGAAGGTATCACCTTGAAGTTTTTGTACGAAAGAAAGAAAGAAAGAAAGAAAGAAAGAAAGAAAGAAAGAAAGAAAGAAAATGTCAGCAACATAAAATGCTGCATTTAGGACTTGCAGAAGCAGTAATTCTCAACATCCACGTCAGGTGTTTTTTGTACCACCTGCACCTCCAAAAGGAAATGCAAGGAATAGCCAAGGGAACAGGTCACATGACATGTTCTGAAAGATGCCTGTGTTTAGCTCCTTAACTGCATTCACTCTTCCTTCTGCTGCAGACCATGGTGAGAAATCTTTCTGGCCCAATCCCCACCTCCCACAGGCTAACTTTGACATCATAATGACTTCAGGTGACTTTTCTCCCCTTCCCACCCTTCCAGGTCTTCTGAAACCCTGTTCAAAGTGCTACTCTGCCAACCGGCTGAGCCTGCAGAAACAGCCTTTCAGCCAAGCCCTGCCCTTTTACCTGCGCAACACCTGACATCACATATGACACCAGGTGGGTGTGATTTGGCCACAAGGGGAGCCCTAGAAGAACCTAACTGTAGGCAATACAACACTGCTGCTAGGTCTAAAGGTGCAACTACAAGGAACATATGCCACAGGAAAACCACAAATAAATCCCTCTCCCCTGTAACTTTTAAGCTCACTTCCTCCCATGCTGAGACAATAATCAAACTGAGCACTTTCTCACAGCTGCCAGCCAGTAACGTTGCGCAAGGTCAGAACATCTACAAGCTATAGGGGTGCTGTTTGTAGCAGCTTCCCAGAGTTATACATAACGTGTAGTTCTGTCCCAAGATAACAAATTCCCACTCAACGCCCACCCTGAACACAAGACAACTCAGGGCATTTCCTCTTTTGAACATTTTTGCTGGCACAATCACAGGGCTGCAGATGCATACCCTGGCAAGGGAACAGTCCTCACCTATGCGATTTGCATCTCTTCACACATTCAAGCAGACCCAAGTTTACCAATGTGCTAGAGGGGAAAGGAAAATTCGCCTTGGGAAAGTGCAATGGGCACAGAGGGAAGGGCGACAGCACGTTACATGCAATTCTGCTGCTTTGCACATCTGAATGCTGTTCTGCAATACCGGCAGAAGGCCATAGGACTGCCATTTGCAGGTGGAGGGATAGCTTAACCAGACTCTTCTTCTTGTCCTTTGCATCCGCCATAAATCACAACAAGGTATCGACTCTGTTACTCACCTGAAACCTGTGAACCAGCTCCAGCGACTGGCTGTCATTTTGGTCAGCTTCAATGATGACGTCCGTCAGTTTGTGTATGATCACATCTAATGGACCCTGATCTTCTATCGGTTTGGTAAGGTCAAGCTGGAAAAGTAAAAAAAAAAAGCAGGAAGTAGGTTTATTCTGTGTGAGATCAAATCTGGGTGTTCAGACGGAAACTCAGCTCCAGATATAAAGATACGGAGAATACGGATGCATAGTTGAACATGCCAACCTGACCTACTGAGTTGGGCCATCTGTACACCTGCGTCACGTTGGCAGTGGCATTCTAAGGGGTGCTCAACTAGTAACCATGAGCTACCATTTCCCAGAACCACTGCAGTCAGAATACGAAGATGTTTTACACCAATTCAGCTTATTGATCTATCTAGCTCGGTTCTATCTACTCAAGACAGTAGCTCTGCAATATCACCAGGCAGACCTGTCTTCTGCAGCCCTACAAGATACCTGCAAACTCATTCCTGTTTTCTTCAGAATGGTCCGAAGGCTCACAGTATGGTTAAGTTTCCAGCCAAAGCTAAAGCTTCTGTAGAATAAAATATATCCAATGCCACATTGACCTGTCTTCCCTCTTGTGTCTGTATCCCTCCGGGCACCAAGATGAATCTTAAGGCACTCTTGTCCACTGTCATGCGCTCAATGTTTGCACCAAGGAACAATTGATCTTACATATCCAATTGTGAGTTGGGAAGGATTATGTAGGAAGACATCCAATCAAATGCTTAAATGGGCCTCCCTCCCCACCTCACACCAGCAAATGAATAAATCTAGACCATGTTGTGGCACAGGGACAGAGAAGGAGGAACTATGCCAAGGCCACTTCTGTAGCATCTAGCCCAGGGGTTCCCAAACTTGTGGCTTGTGGACCATCAGTGGCCTGCAAGCTTTATTCAGATGGTCCATGGTATGTCTGTGGATTTGTGGCTGAAAATGGGAGATGGCACACCCATTGTACTGAATATTCATACTGATTTTTAATTGTATTTTTTATTGCTTCTTCATTTAATAATATAAATAATTTAATAATTTCAGTTACAGATAGGTAGCCGTGTTGGTCTGCCATAGTCAAAACAAAAAAATTCCTTCCAGTAGCACCTTAAAGACCAACTAAGTTAGTTCTTGGTATGAGCTTTCGTGTGCATGCACCCTTCTTCAGATACCAATCTGGGTGTTCAGACGGAAACTCAGCTCCAGATATAAAGATACGGAGAATATGGATCTGAAGAAGTGTGCATGCACACGAAAGCTCATACCAAGAACTAACTTAGTTGGTCTTTAAGGTGCTACTGGAAGGAATTTTTTTGTTTTAATAATTTCACTTACTCAAATTATTAAATTTAATTATTATGTAGAAGAGCAAATTTCAGGAAATGTACGTTGCATGACAAAGTATACCAGCTGAAATCCTCTCTTTTTATACATCTACTGAAGGTCCTCTTTTGCATCTAACCACCTCAGCAGGACAGATCCACTTTTGAACACACAGGTGGGGCCTGTGATCATTTGCAGTTTGGGCTCCGTATTGATTTGGAATTAATTGAGTGCACTGTTATTTAATGTGGCCAAGCAAAGATAAGTGTTTTAAAAAAGAAAAAGGAAATCCAGAAAAGCTAAGTAGCAGAAACTGCTGCATTTGCCAATGCCAAATCACCACTCTAAAATCCTGGGGGAAGTGCATGGCCTTTGTCTGTGTGTCCCAATAGCACAACGACCTTAAATCTACAGGAAGTGCATGAGGCTCAGCAGAAGAACACAAGACCCTAGTGAGGCATTGGCAAGCGACCCTGAAATAGCAAAATTTAGCATGTGCAGGAGCATCCTTTTAAGTTAAGGTGATCAGGTAGGCCTGCAGGCAGGTTGCTCACAGCACTTAAAAAAGAACTGTGTTTGCTTCCGTTTGAACTCTACTTTCCCTCCACGGCCCCCAAGTTCCTCGGAAGACAAGCAGGATGTAACAGAGACAATTAAGTTCTAGTGTCGTTTGCATGCAACGCAGGAGACAGAAAGGCAAACAAAAGTTTCACCACCACAAAACACGTACTGAATCATGCAGCTGAGCATAAGGCAACAACTGCACATGCAGAGCAAGAGACGGAAAGAGCACTTTGGTATTGCAGAGTCACAAAGAACTTTAAGCTGTTATAAAGGAGGAACTTGAGACTCAAGGGCTCTCCTGTCCTCCCTTTCCAAGCAGCTGTAGGAAAGCGGGACTATAGTTCAACGTCACAGCAGGGAGGTGAGGAGGAAGGGGAAGAAGGAATCCAGCAGTAGCAGTGCAAGAGCCATTATTCCCTCACCCAAAATAGTGTGAATGTAAACAATCCAAATAAGGATGAGATATAAGAAGCTGTTGTTTTTTAACCACGCAGTTGCTTGGTTTGTATTAATGCAAACATGATGCAATTATTTCCCCTGCTACAAATTCCAATGTGTACTAAAAGCTGGGGAGCATCTAATGAAGAGAGGAAGAACCTGTGGCCCTCCAGATGTTGTCGGACTACAAATCCTATCAGTCCCAGCCAGCATGGCCAATGGTCAGGAATTGTGGAAGGACATCTGGAGGTCCACATCATCCACAGGCATAACAATGGATGATGGGAGTTGTAGTTCAGCAACAACTGAAGGGCCAAAGGTTCCTCAGTCATGGTCAAGACCAGTGTTTCCCAAACTTGGGTCTCCAGCTGTTGTTGGACTACAATTCCCATAATTCCTGACCACTGGCCCCACTAGCTAGGGGTTATGGGAGTTGTAGTCCAACAGCAGCTGGAGACCCAAGTTTGGGAAACACTGGTCTAGATCAGTTGTGAGGGACCTTTGACTCTTCAGATGTTGCTGAACTACAAATCCCACCATCCATCGTTATGCTTGCTGAGGCTGATGGGAGCTGAAGTTCAACAACATCTGGAGGATTAAGGTTCCCCTCACCTGGTCTAGTCTGAAGGCAAAAACTCATGGAAAAAATTGGAAAGCAAAAAATTGAGGTTTTGTTTTTTAAAGGGGAGTGGGGTTCACCTCCCTGGCCAGAGGTATGCCTTCTATGTACTGTATTCCTTGTTATGCGATGTACATTACAGATGAATCAGCTATTTGGCCATCACAACTTTAAAATCCTCATATTAACCTGTTTACTGCAAGGATTATTCAATTCAGAAATCTTTACCCTAAAAGATGCGAGGGTCAAGCGTGCAAAGAATCACACTGCTCATATTTAGCCACATAATATGTAAAGTTCCTGCACAACACAAGGTTAAGAGTAATAATTAGCCACCTGAAACCACTTGAACACAAGGAACAAATGCTCAGTATGTTGCTCGAGTTTTCCTCTAAATGGGGAAGGTTCTTTTGCCCAAAGTGCTTGAATAGGAGAAAGCGCTGCTCTGTATGGTGTAAGCAGATTTCTAAATGCGGAACAGGTTCTCTAGATCGTGACCCAAAACAGCGAGAACCAACAGCTTCGACCGATATTGCAAAGATTAAGCTGTTTGCAAAGAAGTTCTCCATGTTCTCAGAACAATTCATAGCTGTAGAAAGTAAACACTTCTAAACTGCGCAAGGTTTGGAGCTTTTCCACCTTTCCTTTGTATACTGGCATGAAAAGTCCTTACATGAAGCCTTTTCAGCAGAAATATCAGCTCCTGTCACAAGTCTGACAAAGTCTAGTGCACATTTCTGATGGCCCTCTGCTGAGCAAAACAAGGAGCCAGTGTTTCTCCTTGGCTGGAATTCCAGCCCCTCCTGCTTCCTGGTCTTTGCAGCATCTCTCCAAGTTTTCCCTCACATCTGACATGTTCACCCCCCAAAATGTTAAGGTTTATTCCAGAGAATTCAGTGCATTGCTCTCACTCTCAGACTCTGGACCCCGCAACTGGGAGACAAAAGCTGCCAAAATAAAAGAAAGGACTCCAGGGCAAGGGACTTTTCAATGCGGGATACAGCGAGGGAGGTGTAACATGGCAAGAAGAGATGGGTGGTTATTCAGTGAAAGGAAATAAAAATCTTAGAAAGGAAAGAATGCCTTAAAGGCTGTAACAATTCATAATTGGCCACTTCATGCATTGAAACCCCAGCTGCCATCTCTCTATGGACATCTACCATTTTTCTCCTGCAATTGCACCCTAGCCACAAACTTTATAAATGAAACTTTTTATTCCCTGTGTGCCTAGAATTCTTTTCCACTTTGTGTGTTCCTGTTGTAGAGAATGCTCCCCGCTTTCTTTTTTATTTCAGTTATAATAATGACCTGCATTTCTGAAGTTATTTCTAGGGATTACTAAGATAATGCATCTATGAAGCCCTACATAGAGGACTATAAAAATATGAAGGGTTATTTTGCTCTTTCAGCAGTTTTAGGGAGCGCAACTCAAGAATTCTGCACGTGATAGTTAGACAAAACTCTTTTGATTTCTAAACCCAATGTGGTTAACATCTAACTTGCATTGTACTGATTGGAATGAAAGTTTAACGTTTGGAGGGTGTCAGAATCTAGAGTTCATGACTGCACCTCATGCTGTAACACCTACAAAGGCAAAAGCATTTCTATGTTGTTTGTACTTCGCTCCAGCATCAGATTTATGGCACACAAACATATTTCCATAAATTGTACAATTCAATGCTGGTAATTTCAGTGTTCTCTGGCACCGGGTGAGCCTTCTTCTGAACAGAATGTACAGCGCCTGTCTACATTGACCTTGGCCAAATTCTGTATATGGTATTCCTAAGGCGGTTTGTAATAAGTATGATTGCTCACTTAGGGTTACTGAGCCAGAATAGCTTGTTTTTCTTCTTCAACATTTGAGATTTCAGTTTACCACAGTCCATCAAGACCAAGCAATTTAGCATACAGCTTCCTGGGCAATTAAAAAAAAAAAAAAGCTTCAATTCATTTTTGCCATATAATCTCTTACCAATATATTCTTATTACAGTGGTACCTCGGGTTACAGACGCTTCAGGTTACAGGCTCCGCTAACCCAGAAATAGTACCTCAGGTTAAGAACTTTGCTTCAGGATGAGAACAGAAATCACACGGCGGCAGCGGGAGGCCCCATTAGCTAAAGTGGTACCTCAGGTTAAGAACAGTTTCAGGTTAAGAACGGACCTCCAGAACGAATTAAGTTCTTAACCCGAGGTACCACTGTATTACATTTTTATCCTGCCATTTTTCCAAACAGCTCAGGGTAGTGCACACTGTTCTCCCACATCCCACCTGTGTTATCCTCACAACCACCCTGTGAGGTAGGTTAGTTTGGGAGATGCCTGGCTGGAAATCGATCATGGAGATGCCTGCCTACATAGCTGTCGTGACTAAGTGCTTGAGCTCACTACCAATACATGAGCTTCCATCATGCAGCCTGGCCTTTAGAAATGCTTCAGTAGACATCAGCCTAAGGAGAAGCAAATTGCCACCCCAAAATCTAGTAATATTATTCATCCCTATCTGAAGACGAAGAGTCCTCTGTTGTAAGCAAGAGAAATCCGTGCCTCTTTAACAGTAACAACTTCATCAAAGAAAATTGCCCTGGAACTGCAGAGCTGAAGGGGACCACATGTTGGTCTCTGCAATCGGCCAGGGAAACAAGAGCAACTGGGAAGCTTCTCCCTCTGATATCCAGAAACAACAATATGGCAAGGTGCAGAAGAACCCAGCCCCATATATCGCCCAATGAAGGAACAGTTGAAGGGCGTTTGCAACCCTCAACCCACCCCCAGCCAAGAAGAGCACTCTGTTCTGGTTGCCCTGGGGTTGCAGAAGAAAGCAGAAAAAGAAAACTCTGGCCCCATCCATGGGTCAAAAGACAAAGGGGGCACCAGCTGCTCTCCAAGCAAGAGCAACCAGCAAGAGAAGACCAGCCTGGTCTGAAACAAGAATATATGCTTCTTAGCTCACCATTTTGCTATATTTTCATGCCACATCCTTTTCTATATATATCTATGGGTTTTTTGCTTTTGTTTTTTTAGCTTGTAAGCCTGAAGACAGGTCCTCAACTTTATGATTGATATAAGCCATTTTGGGAGGAAATGATTGTCTGAAAAAGTGGGGTGTAAGTAAGTAAGCGAGCAAGTAAATAAATTAAGTTTGTGTGTGTGTGTGTGTGTGTGTGTGTGAGAGAGAGAGAGAGAGAGAGAGAGAGAGAGAGAGAGATGTGATTTTAAAGTTGGGCAGCCATGTTTGCATTTAAACATTAGTGCACCTTCTCAAGCTTTGAAAACCCTGCTGAATCCCAATTGCTCAGTCATGAAGAAGCTTCCATAAAGTGGGATTAGAGGTCTATATAGCTGCAGATGTCATGTAAAACAATTTCTCAGCTAAATCAGGCCCGAAAGCCTTTGCCTGGAAGTGCATGGGTGTGAACCTCAGGCTTAAAGCAGGTGTGCCTAACTGACAGCTGCATGGCAGACACAGACTGAAAGCTGCACCAGCAGTTAGAAAGCCACACATGTATGACTGGGAAATGACGATAATGGATGTATTAGCAAAACGTAAAGATCTACAGCAGCTAGCCTATCTGACAGCAACCAGGCAGACTTTAGAGCCATGCTGTGTGTGCCGCTTGTTAAGTCGTTTAATCAACTTTAATGTGTTCCCATATCATTTCTACCCACTTGGAAGAGATCTTCCCCCTCCCCTTGCCGCCGCCGCTCTCCCCTCCCCTGTCCAGTTGCCAAAATCAGCTCAGCTATGTTAATACTTGCAGCAGTTAGCATGGAGCCAAAGGGCACCGAGGCAGAACTGGTGGCATGAAAACCTCCCTTTGTGACAGAAGAACTATCCTGATCCCATTGCAAAGGGCAAACTCAGAACAAACCATTGCAGAAGCTAATCAAAGAGTTGAAAAGTTCAACAAATGGGATTTCCATTTATCCCTCCCGCCCTGTTCTTACATGCTGCAGTTAAGTCATCTAATTATCCATTCCGGTTCTGCTGAAACAGCAGAGGGTCGAGAAAGGAAATATACTTCCATGTGGAATTTTCCCAGTTTTTTCTCCCCCTTCAGTGTCTGCCCGGACAAACATCTTTGCACTGAAGCAGGGAGCAACTTTCACCATGAAGGAAAGATGTCAAAGCACTAAGTTTCCTATTCTTCACAGAACTGGAAAACCCCAAGGTGGAGAATATCTGTCCAATCCAGTACAATTTGATTATGAACATCTGGATGTTAAAATAACTTCTATTTGCTATTTTTACATAAGCCTGCACCAGGTGGAGACAATCATGATGAGGTTGGGCGATACTTTTGTACTATTCTGCATATAAAGTATTTGCATTACAGTGGGCAAGTGTCCTGCTTCACAGAACACAGTCCTCTGTTTGAAGGCATTCTCTGTTTGGAACGCTGTGGACAGAAGTCACCCATCAAAATAGCAGCAGGCTAAGCTAATACAAGGGACGCGGGGTGGCACTGTGGATAAAAGCCTCAGCGCCTAGGGCTTGCCGATTGAAAGGTCGGCAGTTCGAATCCCCGCAGCGGGGTGCGCTCCCGCTGCTCGGTCCCAGCGCCTGCCAACCTAGCAGTTCGAAAGCACGTCAAAGTGCAAGTAGATAAATAGGGACCGCCTTCTAGCGGGAAGGTAAACGGCGTTCCGTGTGCTGCGCTGGCTCGCCAGATGCAGCTTTGTCACGCTAGCCACGTGACCCGGAAAGTGTCTCCGGACAGCGCTGGCCCCCGGCCTCTTAAGTGAGATGGGCGCACAACCCTAGAGTCTGTCAAGACTGGCCCGTACGGGCAGGGGTACCTTTACCTTTAAGCTAATACAACAACTGCCCCGGTCAGTCTCTCTCCCCATCACGAGATGTATTCCTATTTAAACTAAATTATAGCAATTTCTAAATTTTCATCTATGCATATAAATTAGCATATGCAGATTTTATGACCCCTTTTGAGGGGGGTTAATGCGTTTCCTCTCTCTTTAGCAATGCATAAATGGGCAGCCTAATTTGTGTGAATACTACAAAGTACATTCCCCTGCCCTCTCTCTCCACCAGGGAGGAGCATTTTCAATAAAAGTTGTATAAGAATATACCAATATTCAACTTTCCCCTGATTTCTACAAAATTTCCATTGATTTCTATTGTGGATAGAGACAACTAGGGGAAGTATGATCATATGTGAATATGGTGGGGAGTCTGTGACGTTCTCGATGATATTGGAGTTCAGCTCCAGTCAGCATGGTGAATGGTCAGGGATGATGGGATTTGTAGTCCATAACATCTGGAGGGCACCATGCTCACATTTACCACATTAAGGCAGAAACCTTTCCCAGTCCTTTGATGGTCTTCAGCTAAGTTTTATGCAGAGTAGACCCACTGAAATTAATTTAATGTTCACTAATTTCAATGGGTGGTATTCAAAATTTAATTGCATACCACCCCTTACTCCCAATATTCTTCAACTAGAAGTGCAAGGGTAAACACTTTAAACAGACTAAAATCATATTGTACTTTTGGAAGACAATATTTTATTTTATTTTATTTTGCAAAATTGAATAAAGAGCTAGAGACTATATTTCTGTAAATTCATTGTTGTTCATTCCTCTTATTCTTGCTCTTAAATTCCTAGAGCTTAGTCATTCTTTACCATATGGTAATACTAAAGTTTTCCACTTTTGGGGTAACAACATGCTTGCTGCTATGATCATATAAAATGAGAAGTTTTACATGTTTCTTTTTTTTTACTTAAAATAAATAATAACAAAAAGGGATTTAATGGTATATCATATTGTAATGTTCTTAAAATTTGTTCAACAATCATTTTCCAGTATCTTTGACTATGCCAGCACCACCACTACATATGAAAATATGTTCCAGACTCTCTCTTACACCTTTCAGCAAAGTCTAGACCAGTCCTTACTTACAACTAGAGTTGGAAACCATCTACACATAACTTTAAAACAGTTTTCTCTTATGTTTGCAATTAATGAGAATTTATGGGCCTTTCTCCAAAGCGTTCCCCAAGTTTCCATCAGAAT
The DNA here is from genome assembly GCF_964188315.1 of Podarcis muralis. Lineage (NCBI taxonomy): Eukaryota > Metazoa > Chordata > Lepidosauria > Squamata > Lacertidae > Podarcis > Podarcis muralis. The sequence goes on along the minus strand of NC_135655.1, from coordinate 22,243,743 downwards.
ATAATATCCAATCTCTCGTTGCTGTTTTATCGGGCATTCTTTTAACTTCTTCTAGTTCTCAGTCACATTACAACATCAGGCGATAAATTTTGGATAGCGTCTATTTCTAATTTTAAATATGTAAGCCACACTTGGAAGAATACTACTCAGGAAGGTGGCATATAAATGTTTTAAAATAAAACAGTCCCAACAGGGCGTACTGCCCTCTGGTGTGATAAAAGACTCTGTCTCAATGCCAGTGGTCACCTTTTGTACACTGAATAGAGGCGGTGCCATCTTGCCCTTCGCCTCAGGCAGAACAAAGTCTAGGGTCCGCCCCAGTTGCCTGGCATTATCAACTTTATTTTTAAAGCTCCAGGAGATTCCAGGTTCAATAGTTCAGGGTGCAGCTGATGTCATGTGAGATACTATCCACAGATACGTGAGTAAGTATCTGTAGTTTCCCCCCACAACATCAAAATTTATCTTTGTTTCAATGCCAAGGGAATGAATTAACCAAAAGCAAATTCAGCTGCTCTCATTCTAAAGTATTTCTCTCTAAAGAAGTTGACTTGGCTTTGTTATCTTAAAAAGTTGTCAATACAAACAGAAAAAATAAAAAGTAACACCACCACATTCTGCCTATGGGTATCCTCTTCCAATGGTAATAATATACAGTGGTACCTCAGGTTACATACGCTTCAGGTCACATACGCTTCAGGTTACAGACTCCGCTAACCCAGAAATAGTACCTCGGGTTAAGAACTTTGCTTCAGGATGAGAACAGAAATCGTGCTCTGGCGGCGCGGCAGCAGCAAGAAGGCCCCATTAGCTCAAGTGGTGCTTCAGGTTAAGAACAGTTTCAGGTTAAGAATGGACCTCCGGAACGAATTAAGTACTTAACCGAGGTACCACTGTACAACAATCTTTTGTTGTATATTATTGTATATTATTTGCCCCAACATTTCTCCTTCAATCCTTTTGAGTATGGGAACTACTCAAATCAGGAGCCGATCCCATCCCCACTTCTCCCTCCTTTCCTTTGTTTACTTTAATGACATCAGTGTCTCACTGACCTGTAGCTAGGACTCTATGAACATTATATGTACCTTTGTTATCTATGAAAATCTTTCAATAAAATCAATCAGAAAAAAATACAATGGTTTAGCACTGCACCTACAATGATGCGAGTACAAATAAACAAATCCCTCCTTGGCCTTCCATTGCCTTTGGGATTTATTTCTTTGCAGTGGCATGGATGCTGGCCACTTTAAATGTTCGCCCATTTAAAGCCCACTTAAGCCCACTTCAAATCCTTGTTGGAAAGCAAGGATTTATTTATTAAATTTATATACTGCAGGAGCTTTTTTCAGCCAGAACTCAGTTCCAGAACCTCTCAGGTGGGCGCCATTGCCATTCTAAGAGAACAAGGGAAGTGTTCATAGTGAGAAACAGCATCTCTTTTTCTAGAAAAATAGCACTGCATACCACCCTTCATCTGACAATTACAGGGCAATTTACAGTATAAAAACACAAAAATACGTAACTTGGGGGATGGGGAAGGATTTGCAACTGAAGACAGCAGGGAGCACTGACTGCAAGTCCTGGTTTGTATTGTCTGTGCTGGGTCACTGACTCAATGTGACCGAGGAAGAAGAGAAAACAATACAAACATAAATATTATCTAAGACAGCAAACAAATATAACACTTTAACACTTTATGAAATCACTTATCCCTGTCAGTTACTTTCATTTAGATCACTGTCATTAGCCTGGCTCACAGAAAATGCTGAGCCGTAGTTTGTTTAGCTAATGCGTGCTTTGTTCAAACTCAGCCTGATTTTTTGCTACACATGTAAACCTGAATGCGCACAAGTTAAATGTGCATAAATTGTGGGCTTTCTGTACACAGTAGGGTTAAAGAAGTGAGCATTTAATACAGTCAAATATAGCAACCCCTGAAGGTGTATTTATTCCAAGCATAGCCTTTACCCAGGTGCAATTTTAACACACAGCATATTTTATTTGTTATATATTTTCCACCCAAGAGAAGTAGCTAGACAAAGTGCATTTGCGTTAGATAGTCGCTGGGCTGTTTCAACGGTTTAGAATGAGCATACTCGTCGTGATGTTTCAATCACATTTATGATCCTGATTTTTATGATATTCATCAAATTGTATTTACATAACGATAGGACATTTTTGCACTTTTTTCTGTTTTAAAGCACATAATTTATGGCACTGTTGATGTATAATGTGATAGCTAGGGAATAAATGTTTAAAAATTTAACGATGGGTTATTACAAAGGAAGCTTCCTTGTACACAGATCACTGGTCCATCTTGCTCAGTATTGTCTACACCCGCCTTTCTCAATCTTGATTCCTCAGATGTTGTTGGACTACAACTCCCATCATCCTTGACTGTTGGTCCTGCTAGCTAGGGATGATGAAAGTCGTAGTCCAACAACACCTGGGGAACCAGTGTTGAGAAAGGATGGTCTACACTGATTCACAGTGATTTTTCAGGGTTTCAGGCAGGAGTCTCTCTCTCCTAGCCCAGCTGGAGATGCCAGGGACTGAACCTGTGACCTTCTGCATGCAAGTCAAGTGCTCTGCCACTGAGCTATGGCTCTTCCCTTACCACTGAGCTACTTGTAACTCATTATTTATGCAAGGAGCTCAAGGTGGCAAACTTGAACGTTCATTTTCTCATTTTATCCTCAAAAGAACCTGTGAGAAAGACCAAATTCTTGCTGGTCCAAATAAAATAATGACTGATCAGATTTTTTAAAAACCCCAGATCTCCCCAGTTCAGCTTTTTAAAATTGAGTAGCAGGATATAAATACAGTCAAGATTATTCCCAAATCCAATGTTAAATTCTGACCATACCATGCAGGCCAGCTTAGCATGGATGCTTTTCTCTATACAGAGGTACCTCGGGTTACAGACGCTTCAGGTTACAGACTCCGCTAACCCAGAAATAGTACCTGGGGTTAAGAAATTTGCTTCAGGATGAGAACAGAAATTGCATGGCGGCAGCAGGAGTCCCCATTAGCTAAAGTGGTACTTCAGGTTAAGAACAGTTTCAGGTTAAGAACGGACCTCCAGAACGAATTAAGTTCTTAACCAGAGGTACCACTGTACTGCATAAACTCCCAACAGCTTTGACTTCCTAGCTGCCAACACATTACACAGAAAATTTTACTTGAAATTTAAAAGCCTTAAAGAAGGAGCTTGCTTTGCAACAAAACCCCATTCAGTCAGCTCCCTAATTGGCTCCCTATATTTGCTACCAGCCGAAGATTTCGGAAACAAAAATCTACTGAAAGCTTTTGTGTCCCAACACAATCCAACACGAAAGACAGGTTCCAATTTGGAACCCCCCCCCCAAAAAAAAAACCCCTTCTAAATAATGTGCTTTTCTTCTGACAAACATCAGAAAGAGAGAAAGCCACTTCTACTTTAAATTCACTGCAGACTCTCGGAAGGCCAAGCTTGTTACCAGAAAAAGATTGTCAGGACTAATGAGAACTTTTAATGAACTGGATACGGGATTAGGCCTTGGTACGAACCAGTGACAGATCAATACTTGCTTAGATTTGTTCACACACAGTTATCAAGGAGCCAGGAAGTAGTTCAGAAATTTAGCACACGAGAAGTAGCTTACGTAGCCTCTCATGCTTACATTTCAGGGAAGCTACAATTACTTGAGAGCTGTACCTCTATTTTGGCCCTTTCACAATTCAACCATTTCTTATTGTGGACGGGGGAGACCTTGCCCATGGAAAGAAGAAGAAGCCAGACATCAGAAGGTCTATGAAACATGTACAGGATGTCAGGGTGTGTCTATTTTACCTTTTAAAGCATTACAAGGCGGCCGAGTGGTTTGCATTCTTGCTCTCGCTTTTATTCACATCTGCTCGCCAGTCTACAGTGCTACCCTGACTCCCATGAACGCTGAAAGAACTGCAAGAGGACATAAGTCAAGAGGTCTTCTGGCAGGCATTTCAGGAAGGCTATCTTTTCATTTTGTTGAAGTGTGTGAGAGGTTTATTTCTTAAGTTAAAGTAAGTTTTAAACTAGCAGCACAAGTCCAAGTGCATGAGCTTCCATTTTCTCTCCTCTTTGAGCTCAGGGATTGTTCTATTATTATTCGAAAGCTGCTGTGGGGGCCTTTTTTCAGCCAGAGGTTGAAATAAAAATGGTTTTAGTAATAAACGACTCCATGCATCTGAAGTTATAATGTTTCTATACTCATTAAAAGTAATTCATCATGACTTTTTGTCCTTCGACAACTAAACTAGGACAGTTTCATACATGCAAGTCCTGCTTACTGAACAAAATGCGTTCCCTGGAAATGGTTCGTTAGTTGAGCGTTTGCATAACGAGTCCACATTTTCCACAGATTCCTTTGGGAACATTTCTAATCCATTATTTTTCTCCCCTCCTGCCGCCATGGTTTCTTCCTAAAATGGCTGCAGTCAACTAGCAAAAGTGAGACAAAGGGGAAACTGCTTTCTCCGATCTCTGCTGCTCTCTGATTTCTCTCTCCCCTCCCTCTCTCCATGGTTTCTGACTGAAAATGACTGCTGCCGACCAGCAAACCGCAAGAAGTATGGAAGTGAGCAAACCCCAGATGTTTGGCTATCTAAATCACCTGTGCATGCAGTGGCGTTTGGGCATAATACGTTGTGAATCTGTGGGTAACAACTGGACTGACAGCAGAACCTCCGTGTAGTATGAATGTGTTTTATTTTTATGTTCATTTTTTCACATGCGACAAAACCATGTAATTTCCAGCAAGTATAAATGTGGGATTTGTGCCCAACTGTGCAGAGCACATGGTGGAGCACTCAGAGAATCACAGAACTCAAAGTTCACAGAGTCAGTTACAGGTAGGTAGCCGTGTTGGTCTGCCATAGTCAAAACAAAATAAAAAAATTCCTTCCAGTAGCACCTTAGGGACCAACTAAGTTAGTTATTGGTATGAGCTTTCATGTGCATGTATCTAAAGAAGTGTGCATGCACACGAAAGCTCATACCAGTAACTAACTTAGTTGGTCTCTAAGGTGCTACTGGAAGGGATTTTTTATTTTGTTTCACAGAGTCAAACACCTATTCCTACCCCAATACACAGTAAAACTAAATGTCCTTTCCATTATGTGGGGATTCGGTCTAAGTAGATCATAGAATCATAGAATTGTAGAGTTGGAAGGGAGCCCAAGAGTTATCTAGTCCAAACCCCCTACAATGCAAGAAATCTCAACTAAAGCATCCACAACAGATGACTATCCCACCTCTGCTTAAAAACCCCTAAGGAGAGTTCACTCCAAGATCCCAGTGGATAACCTCTTCCCTGCAGCCCCACGTGAATTGTCCGGTCAATCCCTGCCTAATTCATCCCCTGCAGCCAAGTTCCCTCCCTCTTCCTTTGTGCATGTGTGGATGCAGATAAGGATGCCAGTGCCTCACCATCTCATGTGGCCTCTCAAGGCCAAAGAAGTTGTTGACCTCCGAAACAGAACGTTTAGAGGGGGATTTAGTTGTAATTGCTTTCGTTTTTATGAAACATCTGGGACAGGCCTACTGTCAGTTGAATTGACATTACATATGAACAGAGAGCCATTAGCTATGGCATTCTTTCATTATGGCATGGAAGGCGGAAAGAATGGCAGTACAGAGAGTTGTGTTTCCATGATGCATGCCATGTTGTCCGTTTCCTACCAACTGGTAACAAAACAGGAAGATGCAATGTCTGTTGCACCAACTGCATGTCCGGAACAGCTCCCTGCCAGCCAAATGAACCAACTAGGACTAGTGAAGAAAGGCTGGGGCAGTTCAACTGGTCCCCAGAAATGAAGCCATCTGGGCATGGGACCAATTCTAGTCAAGTCTTTCTGACCACCGATTAATGTTTGCAAAGGAAAAAAACCATTAAAGGGCTGCAATCTCCTCCTCTCCAACTTGTGATGCAAGATAATGTTATCCATTGTTTATGTGGCTTTCATTAGGTTATCTGAGGCAGGGTCAGAGAAATCAGACTTTAATTATGTTGTTAATGAACTCTAGCTGGACATCCTTCCCATTCAAATGAGGAGTGACACTGTTTCACTAGTGTACAAACTTTGCACGCAGCAAGCTATAGGGCTGTAGAAAAAAAGAAATGTAGCAAGTTAGATGCGGTTCTCGACCACAGCAGAGGGCAATGTGTTAAGTCCTAGACAGTCGCAGTGAAAACTCCGCGGCATAAAAACAGGAAGCATTAGAACTACAGAGGAACATGTGTGCACGCATAAAGCACAGCTTTAGGTTTATTTAGAAGTTTTGATTTAGAAAGCAGAAGCACACCGCTTCTTTATGCAATTGTCAGCAACGGATGGGTCTGGCCAGAAGCTACTTTGACTGATAGTTAGTGGGCAACTTCGCACATGAGAAACCAATAATTCCTTTATATGCATTCTCTTCTGAATTGGTAACCCAAGAATCAAATGGAAACCTCAAGGGATTACATTTAACTACAAGTTCAAGGTGGGCAGATGTCCTATTTTACAGAGGACAGGCCTCTGATTTGAAAGTCTAAGTTCAGGTTCAAATAAGAAGTGAAATCATTGAAGTTGCCCCATCAATAGCACTGGACAGCACATTAAGCTGGCACACAAGTCACCTGGTCACAACACTCCCCTATATAGTGAGATATACTGCTTTTCTATTTAAATAGTGGTAACTGTTTTAAAATTTGCATTTACAAATACAAATACAAATAAGGGCTCTCTTTTTAGAGGATGTGTTTCCTCTTTTTCGCCATTGTGACCTCCCTATATGAGTTCCTGACCATTAGGCCAGTCTATTAACCAAGTACAGTGGTACCTCGGATTAAGTACTTAATTCGTTCCCAAGGTCCATTCTTAACCTGAAACTGTTCTTAACCTGAAGCACCACTTTAGCTAATGGGGCCTCCTGCTGCTGCCGTGCCGCTGGAGCACGATTTCTGTTCTCATCCTGAAGCAAAGTTCTTAACCCGAGGTACTTTCCTGGGTTAGCGGAGTATGTAACCTGAAGCATATGTAACCCGAGGTACCACTGTACTATCCACTCTGGTACCATTTTCAGTGGAGAAATGCTGTACATTTCCCTTCACTACCACCAACACCACCCATCCTTTGACCTGCCTTTTATTATTCCGCCACAGCAGTAACTGGCACTGAAACACACACAAATTATTTCACTCCTGGCTTTGCAAAATAAAAAAAGCAAGCCTTTCCTGCACATTGCAAAAAAGCAACAAGGAAGTAACAAGCTTTTTGCACATGGTGCATTTTTTTTTATGAGAAAGAGGACAAAGTGCAATGCATAAAGGTAACACCCTGTACAAATGTCATTGATCTTATTTACTGCCCGATAAGATATTTGAGGTGGTGACTGAGACATTGTATGAACTAAGCAGCTCGGATTGTGGAAGTTGCACCTGCACAGTGCACTATGGCCCTGCTGCCTCAGCACTTTGGCAGGCTATTTCCAGTGAACCACGACCACAGCCTGGGGTTATTGGAACAGCAGTCAGTGGTACACCCAAATCAGGGCTCCAATACACAAACAGGTTATCTAAACAGTCAAGATCTCTGCAGTCATATTGGCCCTGCAAATGTAGAAGATTGCTGGTGATACAATACTGCCCAATCTCATAGCCACTACTTGCAGGCTGGGAACATCTCATGAAATTATTCAGTGGCGTTCTCTTGTGCAGATTCTGTCAGCCCTAATAACTTGGTGGAACTTCTATGCATCAAAGCTGGTAGACTCCTACTCCTACTCCTATCCCTTCTCTTCTCAGGCTTGCAGCCTTTGCAGATTCCCCTCTACCTTTCATTTTCTGAGCCAAGCTCAGTTAGCATAATGTTTTTGTTACAGCATTTCTGCCATTGTTACCGTAACTGAAACCAAAGTTTGCAAGTCCACTTATAACCATGGTTGCAAGCTAGGATTTGGAGCTGAACCATAGCTAGCAAAAATAGCATGGATTTACAATAGATAGCTCATTAAAAAAAATGAAGGAGGAGGAGGAGGAGGCAGAGGAGGAGGAATTAATGTGTGGAGGGGGATGAGTATGAGAACCTATGGAGTGCTCCCAATTTCCTAACCTTACCACAATTATTTACTTTATTGGGCCAATTCTTCATGCTTCAAGCTTCAGGTCTTACAAATATTCTAAGCAAAGACTGAATAAAGGAATGAATAACTAGTGGTCACCTAAGTGTTTTGAGAACAAATATACACGGACTGCCCTTCCCTTATTTTGTTATCCCCTTTGTTGTCTAAATTAGAGAATGCAAGTTCCTTGGGCAAGAGCCTCTTTTTGTTTGTTTTCCTACATTATTGGAAATGCACCACGTCCATCAGTGTTATTATGCAAACAAACGGCAACACCGAACCAACAGCACTTCCATGTACCCTGCCCCAAGAAAGGCAAGATGATATTCACATTTCAAGCCTTTCAGAACGAGCAGCAAGCAAACACACAAAACTACTAGAGCAAGCAATTCCTGTTAGGCAAGCAGCTTTGTATTTTCTATGCCACTGGGAAACTTGTTTAATTCAAGGGTCACTGCAGATGTTCAACCCAAGTCCACATCCCCCTCCACCTCTTTTTACTATGGTTACTTAGGAGGACCATTGTGAAGTACACAATAGTGCCAAACAATTCCTACCTGAGCATATCATTGGCATCCTTTTAAAACTTGGAACAAAGGGAGAGAGAGGCGGCAGCAGCAGCAGCTGATGCAACCTTCACTAGGTGAAGGATAAATACACCTAGAAGTTAACCATGTGGAATATCTGTGACATCTGTAGTGTCTATGATACCAGTTGCTCAATGGGAAGTTGCAGGAATCTAGGCAATGCAGAGCTAGGAATTCCTTTGCCTCACCTACTGTAGGACATGGCGCTCTGATAGAGATAACCAAATGTTATTGGTCTACTAGCTCTGATGCATTGAAGTTCCACCAAGTCATTAATGCGGACAGAATCTACTCAAGAGAACTCCACTGAACAATCTACTCTACTAGAATTCTGGTATGGAAATCAATGGGGAGAATTAGAGAGTGCCAAAGTGTGACCTTTTCAAGAATTCTTGAGCTACCTCGCACTGGGCGAAATTAAGTCTTCCCAGAGACCTCCAGACCGTGCATGGGATCAAAGGCGTGAACAGACATGTACACCATCAGAGAAGGCCCCAGGCCTGATCTGTACCCTGGCGGCCCTAAAGACCTCTCAGTGGCCACTATACAGCCTGAACCAGATTCATACAGAGCTATGCAACAGATTTTCTGCGCTGGCCCAGCATCAGATCTCCTACGGAATTCTGGATGTTCGCAGTATTTGCCAGTGACTATTATTTTATGTATTTATTACATTTATATACTGCCCTTCATCCAAAGATCTCAGGGGCAGTTCACAAAATGTGCCTTTAGGAAGAACCCTGGCCTATTGGCAACAAATGACCCAAAAGGTACAGTAACTTCACCGATGCAATAAGTTTGAAGGGCATCTTCAACTATGGAGACAAACTTGAGAAGAAACAACTCAAGCTGCTGCCCAGCTGGTTGCGACTAGCCTATTGTAAAGTTTAGCAATGCTACACATCAAAGCAGAAATCTATGCATAGACAACACAACCTATCAGATGGGTGCTTTGCTAAATCTGGAGATGGCAAGTTTGTCGGAAACTCTTGAAATTGCCACTACACACAACAATATTTTCCCTAAACAATGTTTGTGTGGAAGCTGACAGCACTAGTGATACAAACAACTAGCCAGCTGGAGTGTTTGCTGTAAGCAAACTGGTACAGATTCTATAGAAAACTAGAGGAAGACTGAATAGTTGAAGCATGATACAGCTCTGTCACTGCCACAACACTCAACTCTTGAGCCTGTTGCCTATAAATGCAAAGAATCATAGAATTGTAGAGTTGGAAGGGATCCTGAGGATCATCTTGTCCAACCCTCCGCAATACAGGGCAACGCAGCTGTCCAATACAGGGATTGAACTTGCAACCTTGGCATTATCAGCACTATGCTCTAACTAACTGAGCTGTCCAGGCAGACGTGCATCTTTCCATGAAAAAAGATTTGCTGTAATGGGTCCTGCTATGTGTCTGGGAAGTTAAATGTCTTTAGTTTCCTACCATGTACAAGTCTTCAGGTGAAGGTTTGGGATCAGTACAACTAAGCAAATAAACCCACAATAATTACTGTCCTATAAAACCATTTAGTAGCCAATCTGCCCCCCCACCTCTCTGTTCATTGTTTATGGTTCGTTCACGAGATACAAGAAATTATATATATATATTCCCCTACTTAAAAGCAGATTAGGTACCCCTGCCCGTACGGGCCAGTCTTGTCAGACTCTAGGGTTGTGCGCTCATCTCACTCTATAGGCCGGGAGCCAGCGCTGTCCACAGACACTTCCGGGTCATGTGGCCAGCGTGACAAGCTGCATCTGGCGAGCCAGCACCAGTGCAGCACACGGAAATGCCATTTACCTTCCTGCTGGTAAGCGGTCCCTATTTATCTACTTGCACCCGAAGGTGCTTTTGAACTGCTAGGTTGGCAGGCGCTGGGACCGAACGACGGGAGCGCACCCCGCCGCGGGGATTCGAACCGCCGACCATGCGATCGGCAAGTCCTAGGCACTGAGGTTTTACCCACAGCGCCACCAAAAGCAGATTAGTTGCTTTTAAAATGTTCACTCATTCGGTTACTCATAATTCCAGAGGGCCTCTAGAATAATCTCTCCAAAATAAGAAGAAATCACTACCCAAGGCAGTTTTATTTGTATTCTGCCTTTCTTTTTTAGAATTCAAGGTAGCACACACAGGTTGCCAGCACATGTAATACTAAGCCATGGTTTAATGTTACGAGGATCAACTGAAGCAAGCTTCAATTCAAGATAGCTCACGTAAAAGGATGGCACCCACATATAATGCTAAATCACAGTTTCCAGACACTTCACAGTTGCACTGAAGAAGGCGGGAAACAGAGAGAGAACATGAGCACAAGGTTTGCCACAGCACACTCTTGTAACTTTAACCATTGTTTATCATGGCATAATAATAAGGCACTGGTGTTCCATCCCTGCACTGGCCAGACACAGATCTCTGCTTCAGTAAGGTTGCTCCACATTTGTTTTCAGATTATGCTCCCGGGGCCACTGTATTCGGCATGTATTTGGCACAGAGTTGCTCAGAATAGAATGGCAAAATTGAGTGAAACCTCAAAGAGCATTTAGTTCACAGTTTTCTGCAATGTCAGAATTTTTATAACTAAAGATTTCCCCCAGGTGTTTATCCTCTGTCCTCGTTATTACAAAACACCAACCCAAATTCTACAGCTTCCTTATGGCTTTACTCAACCTGCCAAATGTTTCTTCAGTTTTGAACCTTTCATCTTTATAATGAAGGCTCTTACTGCCCATGGTGATAAAACCAACAAAGAATCTTATCATAACATGTCATAAAGGCTAACCTGCTTGTTTATTTTAATTTTTATTAAAGTCGTTTATAGCCCAATTCCTTTATCTCACTGCATCCCGGGATCTGTTACAAAATACATGAACTCACAAAAAATAGAAAAAGCCATAGGAACAGCTGGAACAGCTTAAACCTTAAAGGTTACAAACAACTATGTACTACCCTAAAACACTATAGGCAACAGTGGTGTTGCTAGGTTTCTTAAAGACTGCAAGAAGATCAAACCTATCCATTCTGAAGGAAATCAGCCCAGAGTGCTCACTGGAAGGACAGATCCTGAAGCTGAGACTCCAATACTTTGGCCACCTCATGAGAAGAGAAGACTTCCTGGAAAAGACCCTGATGCTGGGAAAGATGGAGGGCATAAAAAGAAGGGGACGACAGAGGACGAGATGGTTGGACAGTGTTCTCGAAGCTACCAGCATGAGTTTAACCAAACTGCGGGAGGCAGTGGAAGATAGGAGTGCCTGGCGTGCTCTGGTCCATGGGGTCACAAAGAGTCGGACACGACTAAAAGACTAAACAACAACAGAACATAGGATTCACTACAGATGACAAACCAGGCTGATCTCTTTTCCTACTGGGGGCGAGGCAGAGGACCTTTCTTGCATCACATCACAATTGCAGTTAGAGAAACTTAACCTTCTTTGTCAATTAATGTTCCTAACAGCATATCCTTTCGCTTCAAAATGAATGTGAATCATTGAACTGGATTGTTTCCACAGCATGCCTTTGGTTTGCTAAACTAATAAATAGGAGCTTTTAACAGCCATTCATACACTGTCTAACCTAACCTTCTCCTATTAACTTGAAGCATACTAATGAAAAGTGAGCAGAGAACAATATACTCAGTATGGTACATAGAAATCTGCTACTGGGACCAGGGGAATAATTGTGAAAGGCACACTGACTATTTAGCCAGACAACAGAGCAGCTACTGTCACAAAATACACAAAACGAGTTTCTTTCATTGTGGGAAACACTAACTTTATCCTAGATCAAGAAACTGATTGTGCTCATAAGCAACACTAAGTGAATGGGGGGGGGGGGGAGAGATTTAACACCATATTTTGTTGAACAAGCCAGGATGAGTGCTGCAGATGACTAAAGAAACTGTGGTTTGTTTCCTCCTCACTTCCTCAGTCACTTCCCATTTGACATGCCCCAAAGCAGACAGTCCTCCTTTCCATCTCAGACACTCCCAAATATGAGGATATGTTAACCCATTCCTACCACCCAGTAGAATAAAATAATTTATCTCAGCAGGACTCATGTCTTCGTCCCTGCCGGGTTTTCTTTAAACTGCTAACTGAAATAATGAACATTGGGAGGCAAAGGGATATCATCATACTTTTCCAGCAGATGCTCCACACACCCTTTACAGGCCCATTCAAAATTCACCCATTACCCATGAGTACCTTTAAGGCAGGTTTTATCAAACTAGACCCCAAAGACCATCCAGATTATTAGGTGTTAAGTACTTTAAAGTCATAAGTATGGGTTTCTCACCAATTGTGGGGGGCGGGCAAACCCTAAAGTACAGAAAAAGAAATGATCAGTATTCTTTGAATCCTTTTCGGAATTGTTTTACTCTCCACAGGTGTAACAATCATGCTAGCCTAAGAGTTAAGTTGTGCTTTCAACAAAACAGCCCTGGATATAAGTCAATAAATTAGGCAGACGCCCCTTTGAGTTTCCTTCTCCTCACAAAGAATCATCAAAACCAGGCTTCCTCAACCTCGGCCCTCCAGATGTTTTGAGACTACAATTCCCAGCATCCCTGACCACTGGTCCTGCTAGCTTGGGATCATGGGAGTTGTAGGCCAAAAACATCTGGAGGGCCGAGGTTGAGGAAGCCTGATCAAAACCATGCAGGTTGGCTTGAGACTGAAGGCTTGTAGGGGGGAGAATGAATGCAGAAAGGAGCCTGATGCAAGGAACAGCTACTTCTGGAAAAGTGCCAGATAAAGTTGCTTAATCTAGGGAGTAGTTATATCAGAATTGTGTGTGTGTGTGTGTGTGTGTGTGTGTGTGTGTTTCAATTTTTAATCACTTTCAGATGTTTCATGGGAAGTGTTTCAAAAATTAAATACCTAAATAAACAAACAAATATTTCTAGTTGCTCTTGTCTTATGCCTCTTTTGCTTAGTGAGCCATCTGCAGCAGGGCACTGAAATGAACCAGGACTATACTGGGACCCTGGCTTCAGATTTGTTGACGAATCATGGTTAAAGCAAGCCAGGATACAGAAGCCAACAACAAACCACAGTTTAAAACTGTGGGTTATTCCCATAAAATAACCCAATGTTTCATTCTTGCAGGTTGAGATAGTCAAACAAACCGCAGTTAATGGATTAGCACTACAGCCTAACCTTGACATTAACATCTTTTCAATTCAGCTTCTGTTACCACACTTGTTTCGTTCCGCAGGAGACCCCAGTGGTAAGTTTTCTGTCTTCAAGATACACATTCCTCATTGATTTGCTGCACTCCTGAAGACTCTCACTGCTGGGAACTGGGACTAGTGTAACAATATAGATACAGACGTGGGTGGCACTGTGGTCTAAACAGAGTTTCCTGGGCTTGCCAATCAGAATGTTGGCGGTTCGAATCCCTGCGATGGGGTGAGCTCCTGTTGCTCTGTCTCTGCTCCTGCCAACCTAGCAGTTCGAAAGCACACCAATCCAAGTAGATAAATAGGTACTGCTGTGGCGGGAAGGTAAACGGTGTTTCCATGCACTCTGGTTTCTGTCACGGTGTCCCATTGCGCCAGAAGTGGTTTAGTCATGCTGGCCACATGACCCAGAAAGCTGTCTGTGGACAAACGTCAGCTCCCTCGGCCTGAAAGTGAGATGAGCACCACAACCCCATAGTCATCTTTGACTGGACCTAACCGTCCAGGGGTCCTTTACCTTTTATCTTCTAGATTCAGAACCACAAATACATGGTTATATATAGTCACTGCTGCTTTGCAGTTTCTGAAAGTGTAATAAATATTGTCAGCTCCATATCTATATTATTGGTTCTCAGATATTTATGGAAGATGCCAGATTTTTAAAACTATGGGTCTTAAAAAATGTTTTGCTAGACTTTTTATTAAAGACGACGTCAACAGTATTTTGACAATAAATGAACCCTGCACTACTGGCTTTGCATTCTTGTCTTTATACTCAATAAAACCAAGATTCCATATTACCCAGCCTGAGCCACTTCTGCTGCTATCAACACTCCAATCATGGGCAAAGATCTTTCCCAGTACTGCTATGCTGGATCACTGAACTGGAATTTAAATCTTGGCCTTTATATAAAGCACATGCTCCAAATGGTGTTTTACTGCTGAACTGTATCCTCTGCTTCCACCAAGCTTTCAATTTCACACTTACTCATCAACGTTGCGAAACCTGAATCCTGGTAAACTTTGCTTCTCAATATGATATAATTCAGCCCTCCTTAAGTCGATCTGAAAAATAAAAAATCTTTGTCCCAATCCCCGCACCCTTCCAAAATAAATTGTGAAAATTGGGTACATCGATAAAGCCAGGACAAAGTAATGAAGGTCTGAGAAATCATATTATCTGAGGAAGAGGCAAAACAATGAAGAGAGATGGACAAGGGTTCTGGCATAATCTCGTTAGCAAGGGACGGTCCAAAGAATAAGGAGTGGCAATGCAATATGAACAAGAACTTTATGCACTGCCCATTAAAAACAGAGATAAACATACAAAATGGAGCATTACAGCCCTAGATCAAGGCAACTATTTCAATAAGCTTTTGGACACAATGTTCTTTTGGACATAATTTGGGCATAACTGTACTGTATGCATTTTTTCTTCTTCAAACAAAGCCAAAGGAGGTTTGCAATTCAAGCAGGGTTGCCATTTAGTTTTTGCCCTGGTTGTCATTCGCCATGCCTCACGAGGTCGTGGTTATCTACAGCAAAGCCTAAGATGTTTTCTGGAATATGTAGAGAGAAAGGTGGTGTTTAAGGAACTCAGATCCCAACCTAAATCAAGACTGTAGGGTAGGGGGCTTTCATGTTGTGGTCCTGACTGGGGACCCTGCACCTGCAAATTGTATTGCAAAACAAAACAAAACAAAAACAACCAACAACATTAAAACAAACAGATTTCTTTTTTCTTGGTACTGCAAATTGCGAGAGGTCCAAACCAGACAGGGTCAAAGGCCTTCTGCTATGATGCAAGGCTCTGAAGTTTGGATTGGACCCCCAGAAACTGCTATTTGCAAGGGCGTGAATAGGAAATATCTCCACAGTGCTAATTGCAGGGGGGGGGTGTACTGACCACAACCACTCGTGCCTCCTACCATTTGAACCCACCAACCACTTCTGCACCAAAGGGATCTTGGTTTAAAGTGTTGGGAAATGCTGTGAGACCTTCAAGGGCCTCTACCAATCAGTACATAGTTTTATACTCAATAGCATAAAGCAACTTCAAGTGTCTATAAGAACAGAACACAGTTTTAGTAACCTCTTACTGTCTTATTTTCATAAAGCCAAGAAACAGCCACAAATTATCCATGTCTAAAGTTGATTAACTTAGGCAAACTGTTGAATCTCTATTATGCAAGAGAGGCTGGTTTATGCAATGTATTAAAAACCTTTACCCTTCCATCAAATCACCACTGCAGCTGGCTAAGTATATTCACAGTTTACAGCTGCCATGCTGCTTCCTGCAAGTGACTCCAATTAAGCAGAAATCAGATGGGCACATTCCACGACCAAGCAGCCGCCTTTTCCTCCCCCTGCATTCCCTCATGGTTGACTCAACTTACCTCATCTCATCAATTAATTAGACAGCAAGTTTTCTATTGTTATGTTTGCTATTTCTGTTGCACAGCTACAGGTTATAGGCCCAGCTGTAAGAGATCAATCTCTACAAGCCACACAGATCAAGAGGCATCAGTATTCCCACTCTCTCTTGCTTGATTCCCCCCAGCTTGGGAAAAGTTTCTATATTAACCTTTTATCAAGACTGCTTAAAGCCTGCTCTGTATCCATGACTGCTGCTTATTCTCAAGGGACCAACAGCTTCAACATCAGTTCTATAATGCATGCTTTCCACACAGTTATTCTATTCTAAAGAAGAAGAGTTAAGCCTAGAAAAGGGTAATCCATCAGCATCTTCCACATTAAGGTCACTCCATAATATGGAATAATAATATCAGGGAACCTTTGGCTCTCCATTTGTTGTTGGATTCCACCTCCCATCAGCACCAACAAGTGGTGGAGTCTAACAACATCTGGACACAAACACACATGTTCCCCATTCCCCGTCACCAGCACTTTCTAGGATTTACAAAACTGAGGTACCAATAACTGGGGCACAGGATTTCACTGCAAAATTACTGACCAAGTAACTGGCGTCAATGATAATTCAAGATGCATGACACTGGTAACCTGTCCTTAGATTGATGAAGCTTATGTTTGGCTGAGCTCACTTTTGAAGTAATCTGAAGCTATTTTCTCTGGGGGGGGAATCCATCTCTCTGCTTGCAGCACACAGTGGCTGCACATTAGGGAGCAATTTAGGAGCTAAGCTAAATGGTCATTCAGCCTCTTGCAACTCATTTACTGAATAATTGTAAACTTTTGACATTTGTTCATTCATTGATTAATTTCTATACCACTTGATAGATTTTAAAATCTCTAAGGAAACTGAAGCCACAACAGAAAACTTAAAACAAAATGTTACAAAAAATACAGTTGCATATAAAAATGCTACATTAATATAAAGTTACTAATATATATAAATTGATATCAATTCATTTTCCTTCCGACACACCCTCCCTCTCAGACTGTAGGTTCTCACCCAGGGCCCAAACAAACTCAGCTCACCCAACAAAAGTCACACAATGAGAAGAGATCCTGGAAACAGCAGATATCATCCTGGTCTCTCACTTTAAACCTGTTTTTTATGGGCAGGCCCAAGGTGGATGGTACTTCCTCAGGCTGCTCGCAGCTGTGTCTCATTCAGCTGCACTCATCATACTCAGTTCCAGGTACACCAGGTTTGTTCAGTTTCCCAGTGGGTACAAAGGAGGGGGAAAGGACCAAGCTTCACTCGAAGCTCTTTCTTTAAAAAAAAAAAAAGGGAGCAAGAAAGCCATGGTAGTTTGACTAAAATCCTCTTTATATATAATATTGCTCTTAAGCCTGACAGTATTTCTCTTAAGCCCATGTAGAGCAGCTGTCATTTTCTCCCACTATCTTCCTTCTCAGAACAAAGTAAGTCCAAGTGGACTTCTGCATCATGTTTATAGGTGTCATTGA
Source organism: Podarcis muralis (assembly GCF_964188315.1). Taxonomy (NCBI): domain Eukaryota; kingdom Metazoa; phylum Chordata; class Lepidosauria; order Squamata; family Lacertidae; genus Podarcis; species Podarcis muralis. The sequence continues at coordinate 22,225,950 of NC_135655.1, read as the reverse complement.
AGTCAGACTTATAATAAAACTCACTACATCATCCAAAAAAGGATGAAGGTCCAACCAAGGACTATGAAACTTCAACCGAAAATCACTCACACAGCTTCATGAAAGACGTACTGTACAAACCCCTTGGAAAGACACACAGAATAAAAGCGGGACTCCACAAAATCTGCAAAGTAGGACTAAACAAGTTACATTTGATCACCCTGAATTCATCGACTTGGAAAATCTTTTAGTGTAGTTAATTGGGCGTCACGGCAAAATTTTGAGGATGCTATCTTGCTAAATCTAAAATTCCATGGTTTTAGAAAATCACTTAGCAATGAATATGCAGAAGGTGAATAATCTGATGGTTTGAGATAGCACTTATGTCAAAGCACTTATTTGCATAGCTCAAAATATGAGCCTCCAAACTATAAGCAGCCAAAACAGCCAAGTGCCTTATTTCACTTTTGGCCTCGTTCATCTGCCTGAGGCAATTCCATTAACACAAAATGCTATCTTCATTAATCTAGCAACCCTCTTTAGTAGCCATTCTTCTTCCCATTTCTAAAAGATTGGATTACAAAACCACACTCCTCTAAAGTTTAGGACCTTTGACGTCTTTAAACCCAATTAATGTAACTATATTAAATCACATCTGAACGGCTCCCAAATAGAAGTCAGAAAAGAGCCTTGACTAAAGCCCCATCTCACA